>NC_092339.1:122650000-123310000 GCF_046630445.1 Rutidosis leptorrhynchoides
CTTCGTGATTTAGAAAAAGCGGCTAACATGCAACATAAAGAAGCATGTTATGCTTACGGGTTAGTAATGTTCGCTTCTCACCAAAGTGAGAACAAGAACATCGGGCTACAACTATTAAACAAAACGTTCCCTCAAGTGACGGAGTCGGTAATTGGGGTAAGAAATGAGGTTTTTAGGTTATTACGAGACTGTTGGTCATTACGTAACCCTCGTCCCTTTGACGACGTTACAACACGCTGTCTTATCAACGGCCATAACGGTTATGTTCCACAAGACCAAGGATGAGAAGTAATCCTAGTAAAACCAGAATGCATGACTTGTTTCTGGACGTATGAATTACGTGTCTTTATTGCCTTTGCTGAACGACTTGTGTACTAGCTAGAATTATCTTCACAACCATCTTGTATCAAATTTATTGTGTGCTATATTTCATGCTATATGTAAAATAAGCGGTATTGTAAGTTTGTAAAATATTGTGTAAAAGTTTGAACGCGAAATATTATTATAATCAGTTTTTCATATAGAATTGTAGTAGTTGAATTGTATATTAGCTACTAAGTATGAACTTAACGGGTAGGTACTACCCGAATTTAAACTTATAAAACGCTAATATGAAGAAAAAGCTTTTATAAATGAGTTCATATTATGCTACGAAATACTATTAACTACTCTTAATATTCTGTATGATTAACTTGTTCCATTTGACTATTTTGAAGGAAATGGCACCGACTACTCGACACACCGTGAATATGAATGAAGAGGAATTCCGTACTTTTCTAGCTTCAAACATAGCCGCAGTACAGGCTGCGCTATATACCAACAATAACCCTGGATCTGGCAGTACAGGAAATCGTGTAGGATGCACCTACAAAGAATTCACTGCCTGCAAACCTTTGGAATTTGATGGAACCGAAGGACCGATCGGATTGAAACGGTGGACCGAGAAGGTCGAATCGGTGTTTGCCATAAGTAAGTGTACTGAAGAGGACAAAGTGAAGTACGCTACGCATACCTTTACAGGTTCTGCGTTAACATGGTGGAATACCTATCTAGAGCAAGTGGGACAAGACGATGCGTACGCACTACCGTGGTCAGCATTCAAGCACTTGATGAACGAGAAGTACCGTCCCAGAACCGAGGTCAATAAGCTCAAGACAGAACTTAGAGGGTTACGAACCCAAGGATTTGATATTACCACGTACGAAAGACGATTCACAGAATTGTGCCTATTGTGTCCGGGAGCATTCGAAGATGAGGAAGAGAAGATCGACGCGTTTGTGAAAGGATTACCGGAAAGAATCCAAGAAGATATAAGTTCACACGAGCCCGCCTCCATACAACAGGCATGTAGAATGGCTCACAAACTAGTGAACCAGATTGAAGAAAGAATTAAAGAACAGACTGCTGAAGAGGCCAATGTGAAGCAAGTCAAAAGAAAGTGGGAGGAAAACGGTGATAAGAATCACCAATACAACAACAACAGTAATTACAACAATAATCGCAACAATTATCCCAACAATCGCAACATCAATCGCAACTACAACAAACGGCCCAACAACAACAACAACAACAACAACAACAGCAACTACAACAATCATCCCAATAACAATAATAACCGCAACAACAACAACAATCAGAAGCAGCTATGCCAAAGGTGTGAAAAGAATCACTCGGGGTTCTGCACCAAATTTTGCAACAAGTGTAAAAGAAATGGTCATAGCGCGGCGAAGTGTGAGGTCTACGGACCAGGGGTTAATAGAACGAAAGGAACAAATGGTGTCGGAACGAGTGGTGGTGGAGCAAGTAGTGTCGGAGCAAGTTATGCCAATGTAGTTTGTTATAAATGTGGAAAACCAGGCCACATTATTAGAAATTGCCCGAACCAGGAGAACACGAATGGACAAGGCCGTGGAAGAGTTTTCAATATTAATGCGGCAGAGGCACAGGAAGACCCGGAGCTTGTTACGGGTACGTTTCTTATTGACAATAAATCTGCTTACGTTTTATTTGATTCGGGTGCGGATAGAAGCTATATGAGTAGAGATTTTTGTGCTAAATTAAGTTGTCCATTGATGCCTTTGGATAGTAAATTTTTACTCGAATTAGCAAATGGTAAATTAATTTCAGCAGATAATATATGTCGGAATCGAGAAATTAAACTGGTTAGCGAAACATTTAAGATTGATTTGATACCAGTAGAGTTAGGGAGTTTTGATGTGATAATCGGTATGGACTGGTTGAAAGAAGTGAAAGCGGAGATCGTTTGTTACAAAAATGCAATTCGCATTATACGAGAAAAAGGAAAACCCTTAATGGTGTACGGAGAAAAGGGCAACACGAAGCTACATCTTATTAGTAATTTGAAGGCACAAAAACTAATAAGAAAAGGTTGCTATGCTGTTCTAGCACACGTCGAGAAAGTACAAACTGAAGAAAAGAGCATCAATGATGTTCCCATTGCAAAAGAATTTCCCGATGTATTTCCGAAAGAATTACCGGGATTACCCCCACAGCGATCCGTTGAATTTCAAATAGATCTTGTACCAGGAGCTGCACCAATAGCTCGTGCTCCTTACAGACTCGCACCCAGCGAGATGAAAGAACTGCAAAGCCAATTACAAGAACTTTTAGAGCGTGGTTTCATTCGACCAAGCACATCACCGTGGGGAGCTCCTGTTTTGTTTGTCAAGAAGAAAGATGGTACATTCAGGTTGTATATCGACTACCGAGAGTTGAACAAACTTACCATCAAGAACCGCTACCCACTACCGAGAATCGACGACTTATTTGATCAACTACAAGGCTCGTCTGTTTATTCAAAGATTGACTTACGTTCCAGGTATCATCAAATGCGGGTGAAAGAAGATGATATTCCAAAGACTGCTTTCAGAACACGTTACGGTCATTACGAGTTTATGGTCATGCCGTTTGGTTTAACTAATGCACCAGCTGTGTTCATGGACCTTATGAACCGAGTGTGTGGACCATACCTTGACAAGTTTGTCATTGTTTTCATTGATGACATACTTATTTACTCAAAGAATGACCAAGAACACGGTGAACATTTGAGAAAGGTGTTAGAAGTATTGAGGAAGGAAAAATTGTACGCTAAGTTTTCAAAGTGTGCATTTTGGTTGGAAGAAGTTCAATTCCTCGGTCACATAGTGAACAAAGAAGGTATTAAGGTGGATCCGGCAAAGATAGAAACTGTTGAAAAGTGGGAAACCCCGAAAACTCCGAAACACATACGCCAGTTTTTAGGACTAGCTGGTTACTACAGAAGGTTCATCCAAGACTTTTCCAGAATAGCAAAACCCTTGACTGCATTAACGCATAAAGGGAAGAAATTTGAATGGAATGATGAACAAGAGAAAGCGTTTCAGTTATTGAAGAAAAAGCTAACTACGGCACCTATATTGTCATTGCCTGAAGGGAATGATGATTTTGTGATTTATTGTGATGCATCAAAGCAAGGTCTCGGTTGTGTATTAATGCAACGAACGAAGGTGATTGCTTATGGGTCTAGACAATTGAAGATTCACGAACAAAATTATACGACGCATGATTTGGAATTAGGCGCGGTTGTTTTTGCATTAAAGACTTGGAGGCACTACATATATGGGGTCAAAAGTATTATATATACCGACCACAAAAGTCTTCAACACATATTTAATCAGAAACAACTGAATATGAGGCAGCGTAGGTGGATTGAATTATTGAATGATTACGACTTTGAGATTCGTTACCACCCGGGGAAGGCAAATGTGGTAGCCGATGCCTTGAGCAGGAAGGACAGAGAACCCATTCGAGTAAAATCTATGAATATAATGATTCATAATAACATTACTACTCAAATAAAGGAGGCGCAACAAGGAGTTTTAAAAGAGGGAAATTTAAAGGATGAAATACCCAAAGGATCGGAGAAGCATCTTAATATTCGGGAAGACGGAACCCGGTATAGGGCTGAAAGGATTTGGGTACCAAAATTTGGAGATATGAGAGAAATGGTACTTAGAGAAGCTCATAAAACCAGATACTCAATACATCCTGGAACGGGGAAGATGTACAAGGATCTCAAGAAACATTTTTGGTGGCCGGGTATGAAAGCCGATGTTGCTAAATACGTAGGAGAATGTTTGACGTGTTCTAAGGTCAAAGCTGAGCATCAGAAACCATCAGGTCTACTTCAACAACCCGAAATCCCGGAATGGAAATGGGAAAACATTACCATGGATTTCATCACTAAATTGCCAAGGACTGCAAGTGGTTTTGATACTATTTGGGTAATAGTTGATCGTCTCACCAAATCAGCACACTTCCTACCAATAAGAGAAGATGACAAGATGGAGAAGTTAGCACGACTGTATTTGAAGGAAGTCGTCTCCAGACATGGAATACCAATCTCTATTATCTCTGATAGGGATGGCAGATTTATTTCAAGATTCTGGCAGACATTACAGCAAGCATTAGGAACTCGTCTAGACATGAGTACTGCCTATCATCCACAAACTGATGGGCAGAGCGAAAGGACGATACAAACGCTTGAAGACATGCTACGAGCATGTGTTATTGATTTCGGAAACAGTTGGGATCGACATCTACCGTTAGCAGAATTTTCCTACAACAACAGCTACCATTCAAGCATTAAGATGGCGCCGTTTGAAGCACTTTATGGTAGAAAGTGCAGGTCTCCGATTTGTTGGAGTGAAGTGGGGGATAGACAGATTACGGGTCCGGAGATTATACAAGAAACTACCGAGAAGATCATCCAAATTCAACAACGGTTGAAAACCGCCCAAAGTCGACAAAAGAGCTACGCTGACATTAAAAGAAAAGATATAGAATTTGAAATTGGAGAGATGGTCATGCTTAAAGTTGCACCTTGGAAAGGCGTTGTTCGATTTGGTAAACGAGGGAAATTAAATCCAAGGTATATTGGACCATTCAAGATTATTGATCGTGTCGGACCAGTAGCTTACCGACTAGAGTTACCTCAACAACTCGCGGCTGTACATAACACTTTCCACGTCTCGAATTTAAAGAAATGTTTTGCTAAAGAAGATCTCACTATTCCGTTAGATGAAATCCAAATCAACGAAAAACTTCAATTCATCGAAGAACCCGTCGAAATAATGGATCGTGAGGTTAAAAGACTTAAGCAAAACAAGATACCAATTATTAAGGTTCGATGGAATGCTCGTAGAGGACCCGAGTTCACCTGGGAGCCTGAAGATCAGATGAAGAAGAAATACCCGCATCTATTTCCAGAAGATTCGTCAACACCTTCAACAGCTTAAAATTTCGGGACGAAATTTATTTAACGGGTAGGTACTGTAGTGACCCGAACTTTTCCATGTTTATGTATATTAATTGAGATTGATATTTACATGATTAAATGTTTCCAACATGTTAAGCAATCAAACTTGTTAAGACTTGATTAATTGAAATATGTTTCATATAGACAATTGACCACCCAAGTTGATCGGTGATTCACGAACGTTAAAACTTGTAAAAACTATATGATGACATATATATGGATATATATATATATAGTTAACATGATACTATGATAAGAAAACATATCATAAAGTATATTAACAATGAACTACATATGTAAAAACAAGACTACTAACTTAATGATTTTTAAACGAGACATATATGTAACGATTATCGTTGTAAAGACATTTAATGTATATATATCATATTAAGAGATATTCATACATGATAATATCATGATAATATAATAATTTAAAATCTCATTTGATATTATAAACATTGGGTTAACAACATTTAACAAGATCGTTAACCTAAAGGTTTCAAAACAACACTTACATGTAACGACTAACGATGACTTAACGACTCAGTTAAAATGTATATACATGTAGTGTTTTAATATGTATTTATACACTTTTGAAAGACTTCAATACACTTATCAAAATACTTCTACTTAACAAAAATGCTTACAATTACATCCTCGTTCAGTTTCATCAACAATTCTACTCGTATGCACCCGTATTCGTACTCGTACAATACACAGCTTTTAGATGTATGTACTATTGGTATATACACTCCAATGATCAGCTCTTAGCAGCCCATGTGAGTCACCTAACACATGTGGGAACCATCATTTGGCAACTAGCATGAAATATCTCATAAAATTACAAAAATATGAGTAATCATTCATGACTTATTTACATGGAAACAAAATTACATATCCTTTATATCTAATCCATACACCAACGACCAAAAACACCTACAAAAACTTTCATTCTTCAATTTTCTTCATCTAATTGATCTCTCTCAAGTTCTATCTTCAAGTTCTAAGTGTTCTTCATAAATTCCAAAAGTTCTAGTTTCATAAAATCAAGAATACTTTCAAGTTTGCTAGCTCACTTCCAATCTTGTAAGGTGATCATCCAACCTCAAGAAATCTTTGTTTCTTACAGTAGGTTATCATTCTAATACAAGGTAATAATCATATTCAAACTTTGGTTCAATTTCTATAACTATAACAATCTTATTTCAAGTGATGATCTTACTTGAACTTGTTTTCGTGTCATGATTCTGCTTCAAGAACTTCGAGCCATCCAAGGATCCATTGAAGCTAGATCCATTTTTCTCTTTTTCAGTAGGTTTATCCAAGGAACTTAAGGTAGTAATGATGTTCATAACATCATTCGATTCATACATATAAAGCTATCTTATTCGAAGGTTTAAACTTGTAATCACTAGAACATAGTTTAGTTAATTCTAAACTTGTTCGCAAACGAAAGTTAATCCTTCTAACTTGACTTTTAAAATAAACTAAACACATGTTCTATATCTATATGATATGCTAACTTAATGATTTAAAACCTGGAAACACGAAAAACACCGTAAAACCGGATTTACGCCGTCGTAGTAACACCGCGGGCTGTTTTGGGTTAGTTAATTAAAAACTATGATAAACTTTGATTTAAAAGTTGTTATTCTGAGAAAATGATTTTTATTATGAACATGAAACTATATCCAAAAATTATGGTTAAACTCAAAGTGGAAGTATGTTTTCTAAAATGGTCATCTAGACGTCGTTCTTTCGACTGAAATGACTACCTTTACAAAAATGACTTGTAACTTATTTTTCCGACTATAAACTTATACTTTTTCTGTTTAGATTCATAAAATAGAGTTCAATATGAAACCATAGCAATTTGATTCACTCAAAACGGATTTAAAATGAAGAAGTTATGGGTAAAACAAGATTGGATAATTTTTCTCATTTTAGCTACGTGAAAATTGGTAACAAATATATTCCAACCATAACTTAATCAACTTGTATTGTATATTATGTAATCTTGAGATACCATAGACACGTATACAATGTTTCGACCTATCATGTCGACACATCTATATATATTTCGGAACAACCATAGACACTCTATATGTGAATGTTGGAGTTAGCTATACAGGGTTGAGGTTGATTCCAAAATATGTATAGTTTGAGTTGTGATCAATACTGAGATACGTATACACTGGGTCGTGGATTGATTCAAGATAATATTTATCGATTTATTTCTGTATATCTAACTGTGGACAACTAGTTATAGGTTACTAACGAGGACAGCTGACTTAATAAACTTAAAACATCAAAATATATTAAAAGTGTTGTAAATATATTTTGAACATACTTTGATATATATGTATATATTGTTATAGGTTCGTGAATCAACCAGTGGCCAAGTCTTACTTCCCGACGAAGTAAAAATCTGTGAAAGTGAGTTATAGTCCCACTTTTAAAATCTAATATTTTTGGGATGAGAATACATGCAGGTTTTATAAATGATTTACAAAATAGACACAAGTACGTGAAACTACATTCTATGGTTGAATTATCGAAATCGAATATGCCCCTTTTTATTAAGTCTGGTAATCTAAGAATTAGGGAACAGACACCCTAATTGACGTGAATCCTAAAGATAGATCTATTGGGCCTAACAAACCCCATCCAAAGTACCGGATGCTTTAGTACTTCGAAATTTATATCATATCCGAAGGGTGTCCCGGAATGATGGGGATATTCTTATATATGCATCTTGTTATTGTCGGTTACCAGGTGTTCACCATATGAATGATTTTTATCTCTATGTATGGGATGTGTTTTGATATATGAAATCTTGTGGTCTATTGTTACGATTTGATATATATAGGTTAAACCTATAACTCACCAACATTTTTGTTGACGTTTAAAGCATGTTTATTCTCAGGTGAATATTAAGAGCTTCCGCTGTTGCATACTAAAATAAGGACAAGATTTGGAGTCCATGTTTGTATGATATTGTGTAAAAACTGCATTCAAGAAACTGAATTCGATGTAACATATTTGTATTGTAAACCATTATGTAATGGTCGTGTGTAAACAGGATATTTTAGATTATCATTATTTGATAATCTACGTAAAGCTTTTTAAACCTTTATTTATGAAATAAAGGTTATGGTTTGTTTTAAAAATGAATGCAGTCTTTGAAAAACGTCTCATATAGAGGTCAAAACCTCGCAACGAAATCAATTAATATGGAACGTTTTTAATCAATAAGAACGGGACATTTCAGAGATAAAGCACTTCGCATACCACAAGGAGATGGCGAACCACTGGTTATCTATGGAGAGAGATGTACCTCGAAGTTGAACCTCATTAGTTGCGTGAAAGCGCAAAAGATTATGAAGAAGGGACGTTTTGCTGTCCTAGCACATGTGAAAGCGGTAGAAACTGAGGAGAAGAGCGTGAATGACGTTCGAATTGTGAACGAATTCTCCGATGTCTTCCCAGAAGAATTGCCTGGATTGCCGCCGCAGAGAGCCGTAGAGTTTCAGATTGATTTAGTGCCAGGAGCAGCACCTGTAGCTCGCGCACCTTATAGACTCGCACCTTCCGAGATGCAAGAATTACAGAGCCAACTACAAGAACTACTTGACCGTGGATTTATCCAACCAAGCTTCTCGCCTTGGGGCGCACCTGTGTTGTTTGTGAAGAAGAAGGATGGATCCTTCCGTGTGTGTATCGACTACCGTGAGCTCAACAAATTGACAATCAAGAATCGGTATCCTCTTCCACGAATTGACGATCTTTTTGATCAACTACAAGGATCGAGCGTTTACTTAAAGATCGATTTGCGATCCGGATATCACCAGCCGAGGGTGAAGGAAAGTGATGTGATGAAAACTGCATTCAGGACCCGTTATGGTCACTACGAGTTTCTCGTGATGCCATTCGGGTTGACAAATGCACCTGCCGTGTTCATGGACCTCATGAATCGTGTCTGCAAGCCGTACTTGGATAAGTTTGTTATCGTCTTCATAGATGATATCCTCATCTACTCTAAGAGAGAAGAAGAGCATGAGCAGCACCTCCGATTAGTACTTGAACTCTTGAGGCAAGAGCAACTGTATGCGAAATTCTCCAAGTGTGAATTTTGGCTGAAGGAAGTCCAATTTCTGGGTCATGTTGTGAGTGATCAGGGTATCAAGGTAGACCCCGCAAAGATTGAAGCTATCAGCAAGTGAGAGACCCCCACTACTCCGACGCATATTCGCCAATTCCTGGGTCTCGCCGGTTACTACCGAAGGTTCATTGAAGGATTTTCTCTGATTGGCGTCCTTTTACCGCATTGACTCACAAGGGCAAGAAGTTCATTTAGGAACCCGCACACAAATCAGCATTCCAAACCTTGAAGAAGAAGTTAACCACCACACCTATCTTATCACTCCCTGAGGGCAGTGACGACTTTGTTGTTTATTGCGATGCATCGAAAAGTGGTTTTGGTTGTGTACTGATGCAGCGATCGAAGGTTATTGCCTATGCTTCCCGTCAATTGAAGATTCACGAGCGAAATTACACTACGCACGATCTTGAACTTGGAGCCGTTGTCTTTGCGCTTAAATTGTGGAGACACTATTTGTATGGGACTAAGAGTACTATCTTCACCGATCACAAGAGTCTCCAGCACATCTTCGATCAGAAGCAACTAAATATGAGACAGCGTCGATGGATCGAGACGCTCAACGACTACGATTGTGAACTTCGTTATCATCCTGGCAAGGCCAATGTTGTAGCTGACGCTTTGAGCCGAAAGGAGAGGACGGCACCTCTTCGTGTTAGGGCTCTGAACATCACCATCCATTCGAATCTCAACAGTCAGATTCGAGTAGCCCAAGATGAGGCTCTCAAAGAGGAGAATATATCTCACGAACATTTGAACATACTTGTCTCTCGATTCGAGGTTAGGGAGACTGGACTCCGATGTTATGCCGGAAGAATTTGGGTACCTCTTTATGGAGATCTACGGAACCTTATACATGATGAAGTACACAAATCGAGATATTCAATTCACCCCGGTGCGGGCAAGATGTACCACGACCTTAAAGAACAGTATTGGTGGCCGAATCTTAAGAAGGACGTTGCGACTTATGTTGGTAAGTGTTTGACTTGCTCGAAGGTTAAAGCCGAGCATCAGAGACCTTCTGGATTACTTCAGCAACCGGAGATCCCACAATGGAAGTGGGAAAGGATCACAATGGATTTCATCACCAAGCTACCAAAGACAGTGGGCGGATACGATACCATTTGGGTTATTGTTGACCGCCTTACCAAATCTGCACACTTTCTAGCGATGAAGGAAACGGATACAATGGAGAGACTTGCTCAATTATACATTAAGGAGGTTGTATCACGACACGGTGTACCTTTATCGGTCATCTCCGATCGCGATCCCCGTTTTGCCTCTAGATTTTGGCGTCCTTTGCAAGAAGCCATGGGAACTCGTCTCGACATGAGTACTGCTTATCATCCTCAGACTGATGGGCAAAGTGAGCGAACGATTCAAACCTTGGAAGACATGCTGCGTGCATGTGTCATTGATTTCGGAAAGGCCTGGGAAAGGCATTTGCCACTCGCTGAATTCTCGTACAACAACAGTTATCACTCTAGCATTAATGCTGCACCTTTCGAAGCGTTGTATGGTCGTAAGTGCCGATCTCCTATTTGTTGGGCCGAAGTAGGCGAAAAGCAAATCACCGGACCCGAGGTAGTCCACGAAACGACGGAGAAGATTGCTCAAATTCAAGCTAGACTTAAGACTGCCCGTGACCGCCAAAAGAGTTATGCCGATCTTAAACGTAAGGACTTTGAATTTAATGTTGGTGATCGTGTAATGTTGAAGGTTGCACCTTAGAAAGGTGTGATCCGTTTTGGAAAACGTGGAAAGTTGAACCCACGATACATTGGTCCTTTCGAGATCTTGGAACGTGTTGGACCAGTTGCATACCGTTTGGATCTACCAGCACAATTGAGCTCAGTTTATCCTACCTTCCATGTATCGAACTTGAAGAAGTGTCTTGCTGCACCCGAACTTATCATACCATTGGAAGAACTTACTATTGACGACAAACTCCACTTTGTGGAGGAACCTGTTGAAATTATGGATCGTGAGATCAAAACTTTGAAACGCAACAAGATTCCGATTATACGGGTACGATGGAATGCCAAACGAGGACCTGAGTTTACTTGGGAGCGAGAGGATCAAATGATGCGAAAGTATCCTCACCTTTTCCCGACTCCTCCATCTACCTCAGCTTAAAATTTCGGGACGAAATTTTCTTTAACAGGTGGGTAATGTAACGACCCTGGAATTTCCAACGTTATTTTATTAATAATTATTATTATTAATACGCGTGTTTAAACGAATGTACGTTATTACATTTACATGTTGCCATGATTGCCCGTACTTGACTTTTAAGTGCCCAAACGTCTTTGTGACACCCGGAACTTTCACGAATAATATTTTTAGATATTATTTACATTCATGATTAAATTTATTAATCATTTTAATTAACTAAGGCTATTAGTTAGTTACTTGGGCTTTAATTGGTTTAACTTGTGATTTATTTGAACTTGGGCTTTGTTAGTGTAATGGACTCATGTTATTGGACTTCCAAGCCCACCCTACATTTTGTAATGGACCATTTGGCCCACTCTTGCAACTTGTAAGCACCATTTAACATGTAACTAGTTAGTTAACTTAGTAAAGAATCAAGTTACTTGTTCATTCCCATGCAAACACCCATTTTATCCAACTTTTGAAGCTTTACATGCTAGAGACCACCAAACAAAGCCCTCCCCCCCTTTGTGAGCTGCTGCTGGCCGAAATTTTGAGGCCTTGGGAGTGCCTTTTTGTTTCATTTTATGTAATACTACTTCACTTGTATTCCCTCCCATTCAAACACACACTTTACTTGCTTCATTTTCTCTCTTTCTCTCATCTTGTAAGTGACTTGAAACAATTAATTCTCTTATCTTTTTACTTCTAAAAACTGAATTCTACATCTTCATCATCATCATTCTTTTATTTAAATGTTACTTGTCTTTGATTACTAGTTATTTAAATCATGTTGTTGTTACTTACTTTGTAGTTTCTTGTTACTTAATTACTAGCTTTCAAGAATCAAACTTACTAGTTTGAATTCTTCATAATATCTTGTGTTTTCAAGAACAAACAAGAACTAAGCTTACTAGTTTATGTTCTACATATGTTGCATCAAAAGATTTAAGTTCATGGTTGTATAAAATCATACTTGTAAGTCATGGAAGTAAACTTAAAGTTTACTTTACTTAAAGATCAACTTTGGTTGAATCTTTAAAAAGTATGAACAACCATGAATCTTTTTCTTGTTTATTTAAGTTTACTTCTTCTTGCACTTTAATTTCATGTAGTTAGTTTATATGGTCAAGTACTACAAGTTAGTCTTGATCTCATATCTCTTGAACAAATTAAGTTAACCTTGGAAGTTCAAGAACACACAAATAAGTTTTCATTAAATATAACTTTGGATCTAGACTTTTGAGTCTTGGATCTTCAAGATCAAACTAAGAACTATGTTCTACTATTTATGATCTTGATTAGTTAGTTTACTTTCAAGTTTGTAACTTGTTATTAGCTTTAAAGTCCATGTATGTGTTAGATCTAAGACTTTGATGCAACTTTGGTTCATCAAACTTCATACAACTCTTAAGTGAGTTGTGCTTCATGTCTTAGACTTGCACATGGGTTATGATGGTCAAGACTTGGTTAAGATGATGTAGATACATCAATGAGTTGTACACTTGAAGCTATATGCATCAAGGATGAGAACCATGATGAACATCAAGCACCAAGACCACCGGAACCCTTTTAAACTCGCTGTTCTGTCCAAAACCTACTGACCTGATGCTTCTGGAACATACCGGTAGACCTGGGCTGTTCTAACCTTTATTTTTAGATAGAACTTTTCGAGTAGATAACTTTTCATACAGGACTCGTCTAAATCCGAGTTACGGTTTAGGATTTATGGCCCTCCGATCGTTACTATGTCCTTTAACGTTGTGCAGAAATTTCTGACCTACTCGCACTTAGACCGTCGCCACGGTCAAACCAAGAATAGTTTGCTTCTGTAAATTTTACCACACTTAAGGGACTCATAGACGGAGCCATGGCCACTGGTCTCACCTTAATTCAGTAAGGGTAGAGGCCGTGGTGACTGACTGAAGTCAGACTTTGTTTTAAGCTACTTTCATAAACGAAACCTACTTTACGCCTTTTGTTTAATGATGATTGATGATGACCCTTAAGACCTTAATTACATACTTTTAAACCTATTAAGACGATTTACTGACTTAGTACTATTTGACTTAGGTTGAGGACTTCGGACCATTTACTTGCACACCTTTCCCGACTACTACTTTACCGCCACATATCATTGTGAGTTATAGCATTCCCTTTTTACTTTAACTTATTTTGGGAACTGAGAATACATGCGGATTTTATGTTTTACATTCTAGGCACGAGTACCTAAACTTTATATA
The DNA here is from genome assembly GCF_046630445.1 of Rutidosis leptorrhynchoides. Taxonomy (NCBI): domain Eukaryota; kingdom Viridiplantae; phylum Streptophyta; class Magnoliopsida; order Asterales; family Asteraceae; genus Rutidosis; species Rutidosis leptorrhynchoides. The sequence goes on from NC_092339.1 coordinate 122,663,874, forward strand.
TGTGTGGGTTATATAACGGCAGAAACATTCCCTTTAGCTCGGTAACGTTTAATCATTGGTTTATGAACCGGTGAACGCGAATCTTAGATATGGATCCATAGGGTTTGACATCCCCACTTGGGCTAGTAGCGCTAGCATTTAACGAGTGTTTAATACTTCGTAGACATACGCACTTGCCAAGTGTACTTTCAGGGGGTATAAACATTAAGTTAGTTACCAAGTGCCCACGGTTAACATATACTTTATCATACTGTTTTGAAACGCTCTTTGTAGCACTGAAATCTCGTGGCCTACCTTACATACTGTTATACTTAAACTATAGCTCACCAACCTTTGTGTTGACGTTTTTAAGCATGTATTTCTCAGGTGCTTGAGGTTGCTTCCGCTGTCTTACTTGTTGTGCTGTAGACACCCGCTGCTTAGAGTTGTCCACACATGAACTACTTTATTTTGCATTCAAACATTCGTACTTTTGAACTATGACTTGTAACGACCATTGTGGTCACATACACTTATTATTTGCTTCTACTTAGTGAAGCATGCTTTTGAAATGTAAAACATTTGGTGTCGGTTATGACATCACCTTTTTATCGTGAATGCAACTTCTTTAATTACAGCATATAGTACTTAACCTTGTAATGATCCTGTTGTTGATGATTCGTACACGATGATTTTGTACGGGGCATCACAATTACTATTACTATTACTATTACTATACTATACTATACCTACTAAAAGGTAAAAAAAGGTGAACAGTACCTATAAGTGGGACTCAATTGTCTTTTCTTTTTCTTTTTATTTTTTAAAATTTAAGCCCAACTAATCACATGTTTACATCTATGCACAACAAATATTCAATGCCAAAAGTGTCCCTGCTCAAATTGACAAAAGCACCCTTGCTATTTGTTATTACTATACACACGAATACAATATGTTCACTTTAGGGTAAACTAGAAAAAAAATTCGACTGCGCGTTGTTGCGGTTGTATTCAACGCGCGGTCGAATTAGAATGTACGTTGTTTGGTACCTAATATATCTAGTAGGTTGGGTTGTTTGTTGGACGTGTATGTATACGTATGAAATATAGGCTGAAATATTTAGTTTTTTTTAACGATGTCCGTTTCGCGTATAGTTAGTTGTGTTGTGTTCGTAAAATTATTTCGAGTTGAACGGTGGTCTCGGAAAAATTTAACTCGCACTGAGCGAGAATATAGAGCCCGTTATTTAGTGTTTTTTAACGATGTCCGTTTCGCGTATGGTTAGTCGCGTTGTGTTCGTCAGATTTTTTCGAGTTGAACGGTGGTCTCAGAAAATTTAACTTGCACCGAGCGAGAAGATAGGGCCCGTTATAAATTCAGGTGGAATTAGTTTTTTTTATTTTAATAAAATTATGTATTTTCACTTTTGACCCCTGAAAAAGTGTAAACATGAAAGGCCGTTGTGTAAATTGAGCGGAAATTGAGGGACCGTTTGTAGTGTGAACGTAAATTCAAAACGACGATCATAAACAACTGAAACTACAATTTTTGGGGTGACTTTTAGTGTATAGGAATAAAAAAATAATAATAATAATAAAATAATAAAGTGATGTCTTTTTACGTCATCATTTGATATGAATACATAAAATAAAATCCTAACACCACTAGGATCTCCGGTAACTACTCCGGCCACCACCACCGTGGCACGCCACCAACGACAACCGTCACACTCAGTCACCACGATCCATTTTGACATCCATTACCGCAAACCTCCGTCATCCACCACGAAATAAGTCCTCCAACAACTCTTTTTTCACAAAAAAAAATCAACAACTTCCCCAAAAGTTATTTTCACAAAACAAACTAATTAATGAAAAGATGGGAATATATAAGCCACCACTGCCGTCAAAAACAATTGACAAACGTGGTGGCGGATCTAGACTTTATTGTTGACGGGGGCAAAATTCTTACTCAGAAAAATTGTGTCATAAGTGTGGCATACGATATCATCAAGAAATTAGTAAAGTGATTAATGTTACATTCGTAAAAGCAAATTAGTTTGAAACACCTAATTTTGTACATAAGTAAAGTTATCATATATTACAATACCATTTCTTATGTACCGTTATTGTTTACCATCGTTTAATAAGATATTTACTTAAACAATCTATTGTTTAATATATGATGATATGATATATCATATTCTGAAAATTTACAAGCATGCAACCTAAAAAAATAAAATATAATGATCAAGAAGTTTATGTTAAATTTATATACATATTCATAATCTAAACATGTAAGATCATATGTTTTTTGTAATTCTTCTTATTTATGGGTTAAGAATAATTGCAGGATCCTTACAGTCATTTTCTGAAAGATAGTTTGGTGGTCAAAGTATTAAAAAGAAGACTTTGTTGCTGAACTTTGTTGCTGAACAGCTATTTTGGAACTTGAGGGATCAGAAAAGAAATTAAGTTATTATTTAAGTTATCTAATTTATTTTTTTCATTATCTGATTCATTCGTTCATCTCTGCAACTGTGTGTAATTTATTCTAGGGTTTCATATCTTTTGTTCTCTGTATTCATAGTTATCTTTTTGATAGCTTGAGAGAGATTACTGTGAGATTGATTGTGTGTGAATCGTTGTAAGGATCTTGTATTGTTTTGGTACTTATTCTTGACTTCTGAGATAGGAGATTTTTCATCTCCTGTGGTTGGTGGATTTAGTTTCTTGTTTCTGTTCATGGTATCAGAGCGGCAAGGCTTGATATCGTTCGATCCGGTGTTCAATTGATTCTAATTTTTCATATCTGAAAAATTAGGGTTTCTTTTCTTCGATTGTTTCTTTCAAGATCGGTTGAAGGTATTACCGTTTCTACTGTGTTTGGGTACGACAACGACTTGTGGATTCTGTTTTGGGTCGATTTGCTGTTGATTAGAAGATTTTTGGTGAGAAACCCTAGTTTGATAAATTAGGGTTTGTTCATCTTGATCATCTTGTTCTTCCGCAGCAGATTTGTCTTTAAAGGGGAGTCTCGTGTTTATTAGTGCTTTCTTTTACCCTGATCTGATCTCTACGCCGAACTCTTGATCTAGATCCTTGAGATCTATGAAAACCTGATCAAGCGTAGATTGATCTTGACCTATTTTTTCTTGTAAATCATCTCTACAGGTTGCCTGGTTAGTAACCAGTTCAGTGGGGTTTGTTTCTTATCCTTACAGGTGTCTGAACCGTGGATTTGTCGCAGTTTTATGTGTTTTTTGTTTTCTCTTTGATAATTGCTTTTGTGATTTACTGTTATTCTTGTTATTCTCTTTGATTTCTTGTTATTTGTTTTTATATGTGTTTCATTATGTCTGATAGTGATTCTACTGTTGGTCCAACCAAGATTAGCAAACTTGAATTTAGTGATCCTTTATATTTACATCCTATTGACACTTCTGGTGCACCATTAATTACACAGAAATTGAAAGGAACTGAAAATTATAATGTGTGGTCCTGTGCTTTGAAACTTGCATTATAAACTAAAAATAAGCTAGGATTTATTGATGGTTCTTGTGCTAGGTTTGAATATGAAGTGATGATGTTCTTCTTGGTCAATGGGATAGATGTAATTCTGTTGTGCTTACTTAGACATTAATGTCATTATCTGAAGATGTTTATAATGGACAAATTTTCTCTAAGACTGCTGAATCTGTTTGGACTGAGTTAAAAGAAACCTATGATAAGTTTGATGCTTCTGTTACTTTTAATCTATATCAAAATATTAATTCTTGTAGTCAAGCTGGCCAATCTTTGTCTGATTATTATCATAAGTTGAATGCTATGTGGAGACAGTTTGATGACATGATTAAAATTGATAATATAGTGTCTGCTAATAAATCTTTTCAAGAACATAATCAATTTTGAAACTCATGCAGTTCTTAATGGGTCTAGATGATGTGTATGTGCCTATTATGAGTCAAATTCTTACATCTGATCCTGTTTCTAATGTTAAAACTACTTTCTCTATTATTTCTAGAGATGAGTCTCATAGGCTACATTCTAATAACTCTGTTAAAAATCAATCATCTTCCTTTGTGAGTAAAACCAGCAATACTAGCAACAATAATAGTGGTTACAATAACAAGAAGAAATGCAGAAATCCACCTTTAAAGTGTACTAACTGCAATTTGCTAGGTCATACTGTTGATAGGTGTTTTGAACTTATTGGTTATCCACCTGGATATATTAAAAAACCTTTTAATCAAGGGTCACCTAGATTTAATAGCAATAACTGTGCTACTGATAAAAATGGTAGTTCTGGCTCTTCTGTTCAGTTAACCAGTGATCAAATTATGAAGTTTCTTAGCTTGGTAAATGAGAAACCTTTTTCAAACCACCTGGATGTTAACATGTCAGGTAATTTCACAAATAATAATGTTTTCTTTAACACAAATTTTGATAAATTCTTTTGTGCTAATAGTTCAAAAAACAATAATATGGTTTCTAAATGGTGGATAATTGATTCTGGTGCAAACCAACATATGATTTCTTCTTCTCAAAATTTAAGCAATGTTGTTAATGTATCTGATTTAAATTTGTCTGTTAATCATCCTAATGGTACTAATGCCAAGATTTTTCAAATGGAAAATTTAGAACTTTCCAATAATATTAAGCTGTATGATGTTCTTGTTATTCCTCAATACTGTGTTAGCCTGTTATCTGTTAACAAATTAATAAAAAGATAGTAATTTAGTTGTGAGTTTTGACATTAATAAATGCTATATTCAGTATTTGCTTCAAAAAGGATTGATGGGGACTGGTAGTGAAAGTGATGGTCTTTATTTTTTTGATGAATGTGTTAATGGTAAGACTATCATTTCTAATGTTTCAAATAATTCTAAGTTTAAAACCAGTATTTGGCATAATAGACTTGGTCATCCTGTTAGTCAAGTGTTAAATATACTTAAAACATACCTTAACTTAAATAATACCGATTTTAATGAACCTTTTGATATATGTCATAAAGCTAAACAAACCAGAGAACCTTTTCCATTAAGTGAACATAAAACAAAAGGTGTTGGGGAGTTGATGCATTTAGATGTTTGGGGTCCATATAAAATCAAAAGTAAGGAAGGTTTTAGGTATTTCTTAACTGTTGTGGATGATTTTTCTAGAGCTGTTTGGACTTATCTTTTAAAAACCAAAGATACTGTGTTTGATCTTATTGAAAGTCTTTACAATCTTTTATTCGATCAATTTAATGTCAAAATTAAAACTATAAGAACTGATAATGGAACTGAATTTGTTAACACTAAAATTAAAATGTTTACTAGAACTAAAGGTATTGTACATCAGACATCTTGTGCTTACACACCTCAGCAGAATGGGATTGCTGAAAGGAAACATAGGCACCTTCTAAATGTTGCTAGGTCCCTTATGTTTCAGTGGGAATTCCTTTGTATATTTGGTCTGAGTGTATCTTAACTGCTACTTATTTGATTAACAGGCTTTTTATCCTCTGTCTTATCTAGAAAGTGTCCCTATGAGTTGATTTATGGTTCTTGTCCTAATTTCTCCCATTTAAGATCCTTCGGTTGTCTTTGTTTTGCTACTGTTTTAAATCAAACTAATAAATTTTCTTTAAGGTCTCTTAAATGTGTCTTTGTAGGTTATTCTACTTCTCAAAAAGGATATAAACTGTTTGATTTAGAAAATAAACGCTTTATTTTTTCAAGAGATGTTAAGTTTTATGAGCATGTTTATCCTTTCAAAACTGAGTCTGTTTACAAAGTGAACCTTGATGAAAATAGTGTAAATCATTTAAATTTCTTTGATTTTACAATGTTTGAAAATGATTCTGAAATTGTACATGAGTCTAATATAGATAAGTCAACTGTTTTAAACCAAATGGATCCTATAAGTCCCAATGATGAAGGGAGACACAGTTCAAAGGATGATGGTAGACATGTTACTTCAGTTGACTCTTCTGAGTCAACAGGTGATGGCAGACATGCAACATCCTATGAAGGAACATCTGGTGGACATAATGCTGTCCCTGAGGGCACTTCTAATGTAGATGATACATTAGAAGATACTGTTAATATAAATGCTGATAATTTAAGAAGAACAAGCAGAAGAACAACTTTACCAAAAAGATTAAATGATTATGTACTTGATAATAAGGTAAAGTATGGTCTTAAAAATTACTTAACATATTCTAAACTTGGTTCTGAAAATTTCCGTTTTATCATTTGTTTAAATAAAAGTCAAGAACCTAAGTCATACCAAGACGCATCAAAGGATAAGAATTAGGTTAATGCTATGAATGAGGAAATTGAAGCCCTTCTTAGAAATAATACTTGGATTATTACTGATTTGCCTTGTGATAGAAAGACTATAGGATCAAAGTGGATTTATAGAATCAAATATAAACCTTCTGGTGAAATAGATAGATACAAGGCTAGATTAGTTACCAAAGGTTATAATCAAAGAGAAGGTCTAGATTTTGATGAAACCTTCTCTTCTGTTGTTAAAATGGTTACTGTTAGAGTCATTATTACTGTTACTATTCAAAATGACTGGTCTTTACATCAACTTGACATAAATAATGTCTTTCTTTATGGTGACTTAACTGAAGATGTTTATATGACTTTACCTGAGGGATATTTTGATAATGATGACAAAAGAGTCTGTAAACTTGTTAAGTCTCTTTATGGGTTAAAACAAGCTCCTAGGAAATGGAATGAGAAATTTTGTGAAACATTGTTTGAATATGGCTTTGTTCAAAGTGTGAATGATTATTCTCTTTTTACCAAACATACTGTTGATTGCTCTTTGTTTCTGCTTGTTTATGTTGATGATATTATTATTACTGGCAATAATGAAAGTTGTATTAGTCAGTGTAAGCATTTCTTGCAAACTAAATTCAAAGTTAAAGAATTGGGTTTATTAAAATATTTTCTTGGTATTGAACTTTTAGATCAAAATGGAGGTTTAAGTATGACACAAAGAAAATATACTTTAGAAGTAATTGATGAATTTGGTTTGTTAGCTAGTAAACCTGCTATTACTCTTTTGGAATCTGGTGTTGTCTTTTCCAGTATTGATAATCATTCTGATACTGATTATCCTTTATCTAATATAAGTGATTATCAAAAACTTATTGGAAAACTTATTTACATTACACTGACCAGACCTGATATTGCCTATGCTGTTCATTGTTTAAGTCAACATATGCATGCTCCTTTAAATTCACACTTAAATGCTGCTTTTAGAGTTCTTAGATATCTTAAAGGTTCACCTGGAAAAGACATTTTTATAACAAAAAGTGACAATTTTGTATTGTCTGCTTATGTTGATTCTGACTATGCAAAATGTATTTCTACAAGAAGGTCAGTTACTAGTTTCTGTGTTTATTTAGGAAACTCTTTAGTTTCATAGAAAAGTAAGAAGCAGTCAACTGTTTCACGATCATCTGCAAAAGCTGAGTATAGGGCTTTAGCTTCTGTCACATGTGAGCTCATTTGGATATTAAAACTTTTCAAAGATTTGAACATAAAAACAAAAATTCCCATAACTGTTTATTGTGACAATAAATCTGCTTTACAAATAGCCAAAAATCCTATTTTTCATGAAAAAACTAAACATTTTGAAGTAGATTTACATTTTGTGAGGGAAAATATTAGTTCTGGTGTAATTCAAACTGTTCAAGTTTCTTCTGAAGAAAACACTTCAGATATTTTTACTAAACCACTTTTAAGAGCTCAACATGATTTATTGTGCAACAAGTTAACTCTTTATGATCTATTTCATGTTTAGATTAAGGGGGGATGTTAAATTTATATACATATTCATAATCTAAACATGTAAGATCATATGTTTTTTGTATTTCTTCTTATTTCTGGGTTAAGAATAATTGCAGGGTCCTTGCAGTCATTTTCTGAAAGATAGTTTGATGGTCAAAGTATTAAAAAGAAGACTTTGTTGCTGAACTTTGTTGCTGAACAGCTATTTTGGAACTTGAGGGACCAGAAAAGAAATTAAGTTATTATTTAAGTTATCTAATTTATTTTTTTCATTATCTGATTCATTCGTTCATCTCTGTAACTGTGTGAAATTCATTCTAGGGTTTCATATCTTTTGTTCTTTGTATTCATAGTTATCTTTTTGATAGCTTGAGAGAGATTAATGTGAGATTGATTGTGTGTGAATCGTTGTAAGGATCTTGTATTGTTTTGGTACTTATTCTTAACTTCTGAGATTGGAGATTTTTCATCTCCTGTGGTTGGTGGATTTAGTTTCTTATTTCTGTTCAGTTTATCTTTTTCTAAATATTAAGCTGTAATCATCAATAACATTCAATATTCAAAGTTAAAAAAAATACCAAACATGAAGTAACATATATAATATACGGATGGACTTTAATTAGCTCATATATATGCTGATTAAAAGTAGATAGAAATTGAAATTGAAATAGAATGAGAGCCAATTTACAATTCAGCAATTTATTTCTTGATTTTGTTTATTAGTTAAATAAAATTAAAAGTATGGTAAAGAACCATTTTCGCCCAAACCCCCTTCCCGCCCATATATACTCTTAATGATTTTCACCCAAAACGCCCCATTTTCGACCCGAAAGCGCCATCACCATTTACTAAGTAGCACGAGATTTTTTGCTTTTAAAGATCCAATGTTTAGTCCCCCCGCCCCGTAAGGAACAAGTAAGTCTTCCCATTTTACCCATGACATTTTAGTGTTATCACCCGACCCGCCCCAAAAAAAACTTACGACGTAAACTCTCGAGAAGGTTGATGATGCCCGTAGGAGCTCGAAAGAGTGAGAAGGAATATAACGGCATGCTTGTAAGGATCGACTTGATTACGGTTAACCTGCCCCCGAATGACATTGACTTAGATTACCACCCCGCGAATCTTTTGTTAATTTTCTCGACTACCGGTTTCCAATCATTCAACTTATTCATCTTTACACCTACCGGAAGCCCCAAATAAGAAAACGGGAGAGATCCACTAGTACATCCTATCCGAGATGCAATACTTTCAGTTTCCTCCTGGTTCACTCCAATCCCATATATTATGCTTTTCAATTTGTTCACCTTTAATCCCGAGGCACTTTCAAAGCATTCAAGAATTTTCATTACATTACACACGTTTCTCCTTCCCCACTCCCCAATAAAAATTGTATCATCCTCATATTGTAGATGTGAGAATAAGACGCTATCCGACCCGATCTCCACCCCTTTAAAATGACCTCTAGAGCATGCTGTTTTTGCTAAATAATTAAGACCTTCTCCGGCTAACAAGAATAGGAAGTGGGATAGTGGATCTCCCTGTCTTATACCTTTTTCGAGTACAAATTCGTTTGTGGGGGATCCGTTCACAAGCACAGACACGGTTGCCAATTTGAAACAACTCTCAATCCATTTTCTCCATTTTTGCCCAAAACCCATGAGTCTCATTATATCAAACAAAAAATCTCAGTTCACGCTGTCGAAAGCTTTCTCAAAATCGACTTTGAGAATGAAACTCTTACGCTTCCTCTTTTTTAAGTCATCCACCGCTTCGTTTAATATTAATATACCATCAAGAATCGACCTCCCTTTGCTAAAAGCACTTTGTTCCGATCCCACAACCCCTGTGATGACACTTTTTAATCTATTCGCCAACACTTTTGAAATTATTTTATAGTATGCCCGAATTAAGCTTATTGGGCGATAATCCCCTAAAACTAATGGATCTTTCTTCTTAGGTATTAGAGAAAGAAAAGAGGCATTGCACCCCTTTGAAATATCTCCTTTATCCCAAAACCATGAAATAGCTCTCAGCAAATCTGTTTTCAATAGGTGCCAATATTTTTAAAAAACACGAAATTAAAGCCGTTCGGTCCCGGGGCCTTGGACCCACCGCAGTCTTTGATGGCACTCGAAATTTCCCCTTCACTAAAAGGAGCCTCCAATTTAATCGCATCAGTTATTGAGATTCTATTTGGAAGGATTCCCTCGAATTTAGGTCTCTCGAATTCAGCCTCTGTGAAAAGGAGTTTGAAATATCGAAACACTTCATCTTTAATAATGTTTGCATCTTCCTGCCACGAACCATTCACAGTGATCCCCCTGATATTATTCTTAGATTCCCGCCTCTTAATCATTGAGTGAAAAAACCTAGTATTTTCATCCCCTTCAATCGACCACTTTACCTTTGCTTTTTGCTTGAGCATCTTTCTCTTTACAGCATCTTTTTCGATCCACTGGCTTCTAACTTCCAGCCATCTTTTTCGGTCATCGTTGTATAGATCATCCTGCTCGGCTTTTAATTCCCACTCCTCAACCTCCTTTTTTAACTTCTCGATATCCTCATCAATTGATCCGTACATATTTAGGCTTAAGTTCTTGAGAGCCCATTTGACATTTTTCAGCTTCCTCATAAAAATAGTGTCCGGGTTTTTCCCAGCAACCTCTTTATTCCAAGCCACTTCTACAACTTTATTTGCACCCGGTATATCTAGCCATGTATCAAAAATTCTAATCTGTTTGGGCCCAAATTCCACCTCTTTGTCTTGCAATAAAATCGGACAATGATCGGATAGTTTATGATCCAAAGCGGACGTAGATAGGTCACCCCACATGTTAACAAATTTTTCCGAGACCAAAAATCTATCGAGCTTGCTGAATTTGACCCCGTCATCACTTATCCTCGTGAATCTTCTTCCGACTAAAGGAATTTCAATTAGGCTGGAGTTGTTAATGAAGTTGTTGAAGTGATCTGCCCGTCTTTCATGAAAATGACAATTCTTCCTTTCCTCATTATTACTAACTTCATTGAAGTCGCCACACACTACCCATGCTACTGAAATGTCCCGTTCATATTGATTATAAACGTTCCATATTAATTGATTTCGTTGCGAGGTTTTGACCTCTATATGAGACGTTTTTCAAAGACTGCATTCGATTTTTAAAACAACCATAACCTTTATTTTATCGATAAAGGTTTAAAAATATTACGAAGATTATCAAATAATGATAATCAAAATATAGCGTTCTCACACGACCATTACATAATGGTTTACAATAATATTACACAACAATATATGTCTTCGAATGCAGTTTTCAAACAATATTATACAAGCATGGACTCCAAATCTTGTCCTTAATTTAGTATGCAACAGCGGAAGCTCTTAACAATTACCTGAGAATAAACATGCTTAAAACGTCAAAAAAAATGTTGGTGAGTTATAGGTTTAACCTATATATTTATCAATCGTAATAATAGACCACAAGATTTCATATTTCCTTTTTTTGTAAACATCATCCCATACATAGAGATAAAAGTCATTCATATGGTGAACACCTGGTAACCGACATTAACAAGATGCATATAAGAATATCCCCATCATTCCGGGACATCCATCGGACATGATATAAAAACTCGAAGTACTAAAGCATCTGCTACAATGAATGGGGTTTGTTGGGCCCAATAGATCTATCTTTAGGATTCACGTCAATTAGTAGACTGGTTTACTAATTCTTAGGTTACCAAGTAAAAAGGGGCATATTCGGCTTCGATCATTCAACCATAGAAAGTAGTTTCACGTACTTGTGTCTATTTTGTAAAACATTTATAAAGCTGCATGTATTCTCATCCCAAAAATATTAGATTTTAAATGTGGGACTATAACTCACTTTCACAGATTTTTACTTCGTCGGGAAGTAAGACTTGGCCACGGGTTGATTCACGAACCTATAACAAATATGTACATATATATCAAAGTATGATCAAAATATATTTACAACATTTTTATTACATTTTAATGATTTGAGTTTGTTAAGTCAGCAATCCTCGTTAGTAACCTACAACTAGTTGCCTAGAGTTAGATGTATAGAAATAAAGCAATGTATATTATCTCAAATCAATCCACGACCCAGTGACTACAAGTCTCAGACTCGATCACAACTAAAAGTATATATATTAATTTGGAATCAACCTCAACCCTGTATAGCTAACTCCAGCATTACTGCATATAGAGTGTCTATGGTTGTTCCAAATAATATATATATATATATATATATATATATATATATATATATATATATATATATATATATATATATATATATATATATATATATATATATATATATATATATATATGGGTCGATATGATATGTCAAAACATTGTATTCATGTCTATGGTATCCCAAGATTGCATAATATATGTTAGATTACATGTATAATACAATATAAGTTAGTTAAGTTATGATTTGTATAGATTTGTTACAAATTTCACGTAGCTACAACAAGCAAAAGTATCCAATCTTGTTTTACCCATAATTTCTTCGTTTTAAATCCGTTTTGAGTGATTCAAGTTGCTATGGTTTCATAATGAACTGAAATTTATGAAACTAAACAGAAAAAGTATAAGTTTATAGTCAGAAATACAGGTTACAAGTCAATATTATAAGAGGTAGTCATTTCAGTCGAAAGAACGACGTCTTGATGACCATTTTGAAAAAACATACTTCCACTTTGAGTTTAACCAAGATTTTTGGATATAGTTTCATGTTCATAATAAAAATCATTTTCCCAGAAGAACAACTTTTAAATCAAAGTTTATCATAGTTTTTAATTAACTAACCCAAAACAGCCTGCGGTGTTACTACAACGGCGTATGTCCGGTTTTACGGTATTTTTCGTGTTTCCAGGTTTTAGATCATTAAGTTAGCATATCATATAGATATATAAGATGTGTTTAGTTGATTTTAAAAGTCAAGTTAGAAGGATTAACTTTTGTTTGCGAACAAGTTTAGAATTAACTAAACTATGTTCTAGTGATTACAAGTTTAAACCTTCGAATAAGATAGTTTTAAATATATGATTTGAATGATGTTATGAACATCATTACTACCTCAAGTTTTGTGGATAAACTTACTGGAAATGAGAAAAATAAATCTAGCTTCAAAGGATCCTTGGATGGCTTGAAGGTTCTTGAAGTAGAATCATGATACAAAAACAAGTTCAAGTAAGATTTCCACTCGAAATAAGATTGTTATAGTTATAGAAATTGAATCAAAGTTTGAATATGAGTATTACCTTGTTTTAGAAAGATATCTTACTGTAAATAATAAAGATTTCTTGAGTTTGGATGATCACTCAAAATGGATTCGCAAGATTGGAAGTAAGCTAGCAAACTTGGAGGTGTTCTTGATGTGTTCTTGATCAAGCTTTGTTATGATGTTTATAGCTTAGTTTAGATGATCAAAACTTGCTGAATTGATGGAGGTTTTTGTGTTCTTAAATGAGTAGGAGATTAAAGAGAGATTAGAGGTAATCAAATTTGAAATGAAATGGATATGAGTGTGTGCATAACGGCGTGACAAATGGATGGATATATACAAAATTAGTTTGTAATCTAGCTTAATAATTTGGCATAAGAAGTTTATAAATGTTTAAAGGTGTTTCCCACATGTTTTTAACTCATTCATGGCTACTAATAATGGATGATTAGATATGTATATACCAATAGTAAATACATCTAGAAGCTGAGTATTGTACCAGTACGAATACGGATGAATACTAGTAGAATTGTTGATGAAAATGAATGAGGATGTAATTGTAAGCATTTTTGTTAAGTAGAAGTACTTTGATAAGTGTTTTGAAGTCTTTAAAAAGTGTATGAATACATATTAAAACACTACATGTATATACATTTTAACTGAGTCGTTAAGTCATCGTTAATCGTTACATGTAAGTGTTGTTTTGAAACCTTTATGTTAACGATCTTGTTAAATGTTGTTAACCCATTGTTTATTATATCTAATGAGATGTGAAATTATTACATTATCATGATATTATGATGTATTAATATATCTTTATACGATATATATATATATATATATACCTTTAAATATCGTTACAACGATAATCGTTACATATATGTCTCGTTTCGAAATCCTTAAGTTAGTAGTCTTGTTTTACATATGTAGTTCATTGTTAACATACTTAATGATATAAATAATTATCATTTTATCATGTTTAATATAGTGTAACAATATCTTAATATGATACATATGTACTTAGTAAGACGTTGTCATAACGATAATCGTTATATATATCGTTTCGAGTTTCTTAATTCAATAATCTCATTTTGCGTATATAACTCATTGTTAATATACCTAGTGAGATACTTACCTATCATAATATCATGTTAACTATATATATATGTCCATATATATATATCAATATATAGTTTTTACAAGTTTTAACGTTCGTGAATCGCCGGTCAACTTGGGTGGTCAATTGTCTACATGAAACTCATTTCAAATAATCAAGTCTTAACAAGTTTGATTGCTTAACATGTTGAAAACATTTAATCATGTAAATATACCAATTTCATTATATATATATAAACATGGAAAAGTTCGGGTCACTACAGTACCTACCCGTTAAATAAATTTCGTCTCGAAATTTTAAGCTGTTGAAGGTGTTGACGAATCTTCTGGAAATAGGTACGGGTGTTTCAGCTTCATTTGATCTTCACGCTCCCAGGTGAACTCGGGTCCCCTACGAGTATTCCATCGAACCTTGACGATTGGTATCTTATTTTGCTTGAGCCTTTTAACCTCACGATCCATTATCTCGATGGGTTCTTCAATGAATTGTAGTTTTTCATTGATTTTAATTTCGTCTAAAGGAATAGTGAGATCTTCTTTAGCTAAGCACTTCTTCAGATTCGAGACGTGAAAGGTATTATGTACATTGGTGAGTTGTTGAGGTAATTCAAGTCGGTAGGCTACTGGTCTGACACGATCTAAAATCTTGATTGGTCCAATGTATCTTGGATTTAGTTTCCCCCGTTTACCAAATCGAACAACACCTTTCCAAGGAGAAACCTTAAGCATGACCATCTCTCCAATTTCAAATTCTATATCTTTCCTTTTAAGGTCCGCGTAGCTCTTTTGTCGACTCTGAGCGGTTTTCAACCGTTGTTGAATTTGTATAATTTTCTCTGTAGTTTCTTGGATTATCTCCGGACCCGTAATTTGTTTATCCCCCAATTCATTCCAACAAATTGGAGATCTGCACTTTCTACCATAAAGTGCTTCGAACGGTGCCATTTCGATACTCGAGTGGTAACTGTTTTTGTAAAAAAAATTTGCTAATGGTAGATGTCGATCCCAACCGTTTCCAAAATCAATAACACATGCTCGTAGTATGTCTTCAAGAGTCTGTATCGTCCTTTCGCTCTGCCCATCGGTTTGTGGATGATAGGCAGTACTCATGTCTAGACGAGTTCCCAATGCTTATTGTAATGTCTGCCAAAATCTTGAAACAAATCTGCCTTCTCTATCAGAGATAATAGAGATTGGTATTCCATGTCTAGAGACAACTTTCTTCAAGTATAATCTCGCCAACTTCTCCATTTTATCATCTTCTCTCATTGGCAGAAAGTGTGCTGACTTGGTGAGATGATCGACTATTACCCAAATAGTATCATAACCACTTGCAGTCCTTGGCAATTTAGTAATAAAATCCATGGTAATGTTTTTCCATTTCCATTCCTGGATTTCTGGTTGTTGAAGTAGACCTGATGGTTTTTGATGTTCCGCTTTGACCTTAGAACACGTCAAACATTCTCCCATATATCTAGCAATATCGACTTTCATACCCGGCCATCAAAAGTGCTTCTTGAGATCTTTGTACATCTTTCCCACTCCGGGATGTATTGAGTATCTGGTTTTATGTGCTTCCTTAAGTACCATTTCTCTCACATCTCAAAACTTTGGTACCCAAATTCTTTCAGCCCTATACCGGGTTCTGTCTTCCCGAATATTAAGATGTTTCTCCGATCCTTTGGGTATTTCATTCTTCAAACTTCTCTCTTTTAAAACTCCATGTTGCGCCTCCTTTATTTGAGTAGTAAGGTTAGTATAAATAATTATATTCATAGCTTTTACTCGTATAGGTTCTCTATCCTTTCTGCTCAAGGCATCGGCTACCAGATTTGCCTTCCCCGGGTGGTAATGAATCTCAAAGTCGTAATCATTCAACAGTTCAATCCACCTACGCTGTCTCATGTTCAGTTGTTTCTGATTAAATATATGTTGAAGACTTTTGTGGTCAGTATATATAATACTTTTGACCCCATATAAGTAGTGTCTCCAAGTCTTTAATGCAAAAACAACAGCGCCCAATTCCAAATCGTGAGTCGTATAATTTTGCTCGTGAATCTTCAATTGTCTGGACGCATAAACAATTACCTTCGTTCGTTGCATTAATACACAGCCGAGGCCTTGCTTTGAGGCATCACAATATATCACAAAATCATCATTTCCTTCAGGCAATGATAATATAGGTGTCGTAGTAAACTTTTTCTTCAACAATTGAAACGCTTTCAACTGCTCATCCTTCCATTTAAATTTCTCCCCTTTATGCGTTAATGCAGTCACGGGTTTTGCTATTTTAGAAAAATCTTGGATGAACCTTCTGTAGTAACCAGCCAGTCCTAAAAATTGGCGTATATGCTTCGGAGTTTTCGGGGTTTCCCACTTTTCAACGGTTTCAATCTTTGCTGGATCCACCTGAATACCTTCTTTGTTCACTATGTGTCCGAGGAATTGAACTTCTTCCGACCAAAATACACACTTTGAAAACTTAGCGTAGAGTTTTTCTTTCCTCAACAAATCTAGCACTTTTCTCAAATGTTCTTCGTGTTCTTGATCATTCTTTGAGTAAATAAGTATGTCATCGATGAAAACAATGATAAACTTGTCAAGGTATGGTCCACACACTCGGTTCATAAGGTCCATGAACACAGCTGGTGCGTTAGTCAACCCAAACGGCATAACCATAAACTCGTAATGATCGTAACGCGTTCTAAAAGCAGTTTTTGGAATATCATCCTCCTTCACCCGCATTTGATGATATCCAGAACGTAAATCAATCTTCGAGTACACTGACGAACTTTGCAGCTGATCAAATAAATCGTCGATTCTCGGTAGTGGGTAACGGTTCTTGATGTTAGGTTTGTTCAACTCTCTATAGTCGATACATAATCTAAATGTACCATCTTTCTTTTTGATAAACAAAACAGGAGCTCCCCACGGTGATGTGCTTGGTCGAATGAAACATCCTCTAAAAGTTCTTGTAATTGGCTCTGAAGTTCCTTTATTTCGCTGGGTGCGAGTCTGTATGGAGCACGAGCTATTGGTGGAGCTCTCGGTACAAGGTCTATTTGAAATTCAACGGATCGGTGTGGAGGTAGTCTCGGTAATTCTTTCGGAAATACATCGGGAAATTCTTTTGCGACGGGAACATCATTGATGTTCTTTTCTTCGGAATTGACTTTCTCGACGTGTGCTAGCACAGCATAGCAACCTTTTCTTATTAGTTTTTGTGCCTTTAGGTTACTAATAAGATTTAACTTCGCGTTGCTCTTTTCTCCGTACACCATTAAGGGTTTTTCTTTTTCTCGTATAATGCGAATTACATTTTTGTAACAAACGATCTCTGCTTTCACTTCTTTCAACCAGTCCATACCGATTATCACATCAAAACTCCCTAACTCTACTGGTATCAAGTCAATCTTAAATGTTTCGCTAACCAGTTTAATTTCTCGATTCCGACATATATTATCTGCTGTAATTAATTTACCGTTTGCTAAATCAAGTAAAAATTTATTATCCAAGGGCATTGGTGGGCAACTTAGTTTAGCACAAAAATCTCTACTCATATAGCTTCTATCCGCACCCGAATTAAATAAAACATAAGCAGATTTATTGTCAATAAGAAACGTACCCGTAACAAGCTCCGGGTCTTCCTGCGCTTCTGTCGTATTAATATTGAAAAATCTTTCGCGGCCCTGCCCATTAGTATGCCCCTGATTCGGGCAATTTCTACTAAAGTGGCCCAGTTTTCCACATCCAAAACAAACTATGGCGGTGTTATTTGTTCCGACATTATTCGTTCTTTTAGTTCTGTTATGCATTGGTCCGTAGATCTCGCACTTTGTCGCACTATGACCATTTCTTTTACACCTGGTGCAAAATGTCGTGCAGAACCCCTGGTGATGCTCTTCACACCTTTAGCATGGCTGTTTTTGGTTTTTGTTGCCATTGTTGTTATTGAGATTGTTGTTGGGATTGTTATTGTTGTTATTGTTGTTGTTGTTGTTGTTGTTGGGACGGTTATTGTAGTTATTGTTGGGATGTTTTTTGAAGTTGTTGTTGCGATTGATGTTGCGGTTGTTGGGATAGTTATTGCGATTGTGGTTGTGATTGTTGTTGTAGTATTGGTGACTCTTGTCACTGGTTTCTTCCCACTTTCTCTTGACTTGTTTCATGTTAGCCTCTTCGGTCGCCTGCTCTTTAATCCTTCCTTCGATCTGATTCACTAGTTTGTGAACCATTCGACTTACCTTTTGTATGGAGGCGGGCTCGTGTGAACTCACATCTTCTTGAATCCTTTTCGGTAACCCTTTTACAAATGCGTCGATCCTCTCTTCTTCGTCTTCGAACGTTCTGGGACACAATAGGCACAACTATGTGAATCGTCGTTCGTACGTGGTGATATCAAAACCTTGCGTTCGTAATCCTCTAAGCTCTACCTTGAGCTTATTTACCTCGTTTCTGGGACGATACTGCTCGTTCATCAATTGCTTGAATGCTGACCACGGTAGTGCGTAAGCAGCATCTTGTCCTACCTGCTCGAGATAGGTATTCCACCATGTTAACACAGTACCTGTGAAGGTATGTGTAGCATACTTTACTTTATCTTCTTCAGTACATTTACTTATGGCAAACACCGATTCAACCTTCTCGGTTCACCATTTCAATCCGATTGGACCCTCGGTTCCATCAAATTCCAAAGGTTTGCAGGCAGTGAATTCTTTGTAGGAGCATCCTACACGATTTCTTGTGAAATTAGTTCCACTGCTAGAACCAGAGTTATTGTTGTTATTTTGCATTGCGGCTTGTACTGCGGCTATGTTTGCAGCAAGGAAAACACGGAAGTCTTCCTCACTCATGTTCAAGTTCTGACGAGTCGTCGGTGCCATTTCCTTCAAAAATAGCCAAAAGAGTTGAGTTAATCATATAGAATTTAAGAGTAGTCAATAGTATTTCGTAGCATAATATGAACTTATTTATAAAAGCTTTTTCTTCATATTAGCATTTTATAGTTTTAATTCGGGTAGTACCTACCCGTTAAGTTCATACTTAGTAGCTACTATACAATTCAACTACTACGCTTCTATATGAAAAACTTATTACAATAATATTTCGCGTTCAAACTTTTATACAATATTTTACAAACGTACAATACCACTATTATACATATAGGATGAAATATATCACATAATAAATTTGCTACACGGCAGCTATAAAGGCAATTCTAGTTAATACGCAAGTCGTTCAGCAAAAGAAATAAAGACACGTAATTCATAAGTCCAGAAACAAGTCATGCATTCGGGTTTTACTAGTATTATTTCCCATCCTTGATCTTGTGGAAAATAACCGTTGTGACCGTTAGCTAGGCAGCATGTTGTAATGTCGTCAAAAGGACGAGGGTTACGTAATGCCCAACAGCCCCGTAACAATCTAAAAACCTTGTTTCTCACCTCAACTACCGAGTCCGTCACTTGTGGGAAGGTTTTATTTAAAAGTTGCAACCCAATGTTCTTTTTCTCAATTTGATGAGAAGCGAACATTATTAACCCATAAGCATAACATGCTTCTTTATGTTGCATGTTAGAAGCTCTTTCTAAAGAACGGAATCCTATGTTGGGATATGTTGAGTCAAAATAGGTTCGTAACCCGTAGCGTAAAATTGCATCTAGGTTTCCCGCACTAAATGCCTTAAAGAAAACTTTGCGTAACTTAAAGTCTCCCTAATGTGATATGCCCCATCTTTCAAAGGAAAGCCTTTTATAAACTAAGGCATGCCTGAAATGTCTTTCAAACGTTTGACAAACTAATTTTGCCGTAAACAATTGTGCTGATGAATTCTGCCCGACTCTAGACAAGATCTCATCAATCATATCCCCTGGTAGGTCTTCTAAAATTTTTGGTTGTCTCTCCTTAACGTCCATTTTTGTTTTTATACTGTAAAATAAACAAGGATTAGATTCGTAAAAGATAATTAACAAATAATACAAGCAATTTTTTACATATATCTTAAAAGTACAAGCACACAACAATACATATATTACACAGCATGATTACAACTCTTTATTCCGACTCACTCGTTTCTTCTTCTTCGGACTTAGTTCGTTTGGCTACTTTCCTAGGGATACATGGTAACCCTCTAATACGAGCCGTCATTTTCACAAATGGTTTAGAAAAACCTGGTGGCCTAGATGTTCCAGGATTATTGTTAAAATCTAAGAAATACAGGCGTTTACGATACACATAAAGTTCATCGGGGTCGGAATCAGGTTTCTCTATTTTGATGCCCTTTCCCTTATTATTCTCTTTTGCCTTATTAAATTGAGTTGAGGTAATTTCTATAACATCATCGAAATCCTCGTCGGGATCCGATTCATCAGAAAATTAGTAATTTTCCCAATATTTTGTTTCCTTGGCGGAAACACCATTGACCATTTTTAACTTTGGTCCATTGGTTGAGGATTATCTTTTATTTAATCGTTTTACTGTAGGTATTAATATTTCATCCTCTGAAACCTCTTCTTCTTCCGGTTCCTCTTCTTCCGGTTCCTCCTCTTCCGGTTCCTCCTCTTCCGGTTCCTCCTCTTCCGGTTCTTCCTCTTCCGGTTCTTCCTCGGGAATTTTTGAATCTTCCCAAAATATATTCTACTCTTCATTATTATTAGGTGAGTCGATGGGATTTGTACTAGAGGTAGACATCTATCGCACAATATTAAACACGTTAAGAGATTAATATATCACATAATATTTACATGTTAATAATATATAGTTTCTAACAAAAAAAATGTTAAGCAATCGTTTTTAAAGAAAACACGGTCGAAGTCCAGACTCACTAATGCATCCTAACAAACTCGGTAAGACACACTAATGCAATTTTTTGGTTCTCTAAGACTAACGCTCGGATACCAACTGAAATGTCCCGTTCATATTGATTATAAACGTTCCATATTAATTGATTTCGTTACGAGGTTTTGACCTCTATATGAGACGTTTTTCAAAGACTGCATTCGTTTTTTAAAACAACCATAACCTTTATTTTATCGATAAAGGTTTAAAAATATTACGACGATTATCAAATAATGATAATAAAAATATAGCGTTCTCACACGATCATTACATAATGGTTTACAATAATATTACACAACAATATATGTCTTCGAATGCAGTTTTTAAACAATATTATACAAGCATGGACACCAAATCTTGTCCTTAATTTAGTATGCAATAGCGGAAGCTCTTAACAATTACCTGAGAATAAACATGCTTAAAACGTCAACAAAAATGTTGTTGAGTTATAGGTTTAACCTATATATTTATCAATCGTAATAATAGACCACAAGATTTCATATTTCCATTTTTTGTAAACATCGTCCCATACATAGAGATAAAAATCATTCATATGGTGAACACCTGGTAACCGACATTAACAAGATGCATATAAGAATATCCCCATCATTTCGGGACATCCAACGGACATGATATAAAGACTCGAAGTACTAAAGCATCCGCTACAACGAATGGAGTTTGTTGGGCCCAATAGATCTATCTTTAGGATTCGTGTCAATTAGTAGACTGGTTTACTAATTCTTAGGTTACCAAGCAAAAAGGGACATATTCGGCTTCGATCATTCAACCATATAAAGTAGTTTCACGTACTTGTGTCTATTTTGTAAAACATTTATAAAGCTGCATGTATTCTCATCCCAAAAATATTAGATTTTAAAAGTGGGACTATAACTCACTTTCACAGATTTTTACTTCGTCGGGAAGTAAGACTTGGCCACGGGTTGATTCACGAACCTATAACAAATATGTACATATATATCAAAGTATGATCAAAATATATTTACAACATTTTTATTACGTTTTAATGATTTGAGTTTGTTAAGTCAGCAGTCCTCGTTAGTAACCTACAACTAGTTGTTCATAGTTAGATGTACAGAAATAAAGCAATATATATTATCTCGAATCAATCCACAACCCAGTGTCTACAAGTCTCAGACTCGATCACAACTCAAAGTATATATATTAATTTGAAATCAACCTCAACCCTGTATAGCTAACTCCAGCATTACTGCATATAGAGTGTCTATGGTTGTTCCAAATAATATATATAGATGGGTCGATATGATATGTCAAAACATTGTATTCGTGTCTATGGTATCCCAAGATTACATAATATATGTTAGATTACATGTATAATACAATATAAGTTAGTTAAGTTATAATTTGTATAGATTTGGTACAAATTTCACGTAGCTACAACAAGCAAAATTATCCAATCTTGTTTTACCCATAATTTCTTCGTTTTAAATCCGTTTTGAGTGATTCAAGTTGCTATGGTTTCATAATGAACTGAAATTTATGAAACTAAATAGAAAAAGTATAAGTTTATATTCGGAAATACAGGTTACAAGTCAATATTGTAAGAGGTGGTCATTTCAGTCGAAAGAACGACGTCTTGATGACCATTTTGAAAAAACATACTTTCACTTTGAGTTTAACCATGATTTTTGGATATAGTTTCATGTTCAAAAGAAAAATAATTTTCCCAGAAGAACAACTTTTTAATCAAAGTTTATCATAGTTTTTAATTAACTAACTCAAATCAGCCCGTGGTGTTACTACAACGGCGTATGTCTGGTTTTACGGTATTTTTCGTGTTTCCAGGTTTTAGATCATTAAGTTAGCATATCATATAGATATAGAACATGTGTTTAGTTGATTTTAAAAGTCAAGTTAGAAGGATTAACTTTTGTTTGTGAACAAGTTTAGAATTAACTAAACTATGTTCTAGTGATTACAAGTTTAAACCTTCGAATAAGATAGTTTTATATATATAATTTGAATGATGTTATGAACATCATTACTACCTCAAGTTTTGTAGATAAACCTACTAGAAATGAGAAAAGTAGATCTAGCTTCAAAGGATCCTTGAATGGCTTGAAAGTTCTTGAAGTAGAATCATGACACAAAAACAAGTTCAAGTAAGATTTCCACTCGAAATAAGATTGTTATAGTTATAGAAATTGAATCAAATTTTGAATATGAGTATTACCTTGTATTAGAAAGATATCTTACTGTAAATAAGAAAGATTTCTTAAGTTTGGATGATCACTCAAAATGGATTTGCAAGATTGGAAGTAAGCTAGCAAACTTGGAAGTGTTCTTGATGTGTTCTTGATCAAGCTTTGTTATGATGCTTATAGCTTAGTTTAGATGATCAAAACTTGCTGAATTGATGGAGGTTTTTGTGTTCTTGAATGAGTAGGAGATTAGAGAGAGATTAGAGGTAATCAAATTTGAAATGAAATGGATATGAGTGTGTGCATAATGGCATGACAAATGGATGGATATATACAAAATTAGTTTATAATCTAGCTTAATAATTTGGCATAAGAAGTTAATAAATGTTTAAAGGTGTTTCCCACATGTTTTTAACTCATTCATGGCTGCTAAGAATGGATGATTAGATGTGTATATACCAATAATAAATACATCTAGAAGCTGAGTATTGTACGAGTACGAATACGGATGAATACAAGTAGAATTGTTGATGAAAATGAATGAGGATGTAATTGTAAGCATTTTTGTTAAGTATTTGATGCCCCGTCCTAATCCATCCGGACGAAGTCCATATCGATTATAAACGATTCATAATAGTTGATTACATCGCGAGGTACTTGACCTCTAAATGATACATTTTACAAACATTGCATTCGTTTTTAAAAGACAAACTTTCATTTCATCGAAAGTTGACAGGTATGTATACCATTTCATTGTAGTGACCCGAACTTTTCCATGTTTATATATATTAATTGAGATTGATATTTACATGATTAAATGTTTCCAACATGTTAAGCAATCAAACTTGTTAAGACTTGATTAATTGAAATATGTTTCATATAGACAATTGACCACCCAAGTTGACCGGTGATTCACGAACGTTAAAACTTGTAAAAACTATATGATGACATATATATGGATATATATATAGTTAACATGATACTATGATAAGTAAATATATCATTAAGTATATTAACAATGAACTACATATGTAAAAACAAGACTACTAACTTAATGATTTTTAAACGAGACATATATGTAACGATTATCGTTGTAAAGACATTTAATGTATATATATCATATTAAGAGATATTCATACATGATAATATTATGATAATATAATAATTTAAAATCTCATTTGATATTATAAACATTGGGTTAACAACATTTAACAAGATCGTTAACCTAAAGGTTTCAAAACAACACTTACATGTAACGACTAACGATGACTTAACGACTCAGTTAAAATGTATATACATGTAGTGTTTTAATATGTATTTATACACTTTTGAAAGACTTCAATACACTTGTCAAAATACTTCTACTTAACAAAAATGCTTACAATTACATCCTCGTTCAGTTTCATCAACAATTCTACTCGTATGCACCCGTATTCGTACTCGTACAATACACAGCTTTTAGATGTATGTACTATTGGTATATACACTCCAATGATCAGCTCTTAGCAGCCCATGTGAGTCACCTAACACATGTGGGAACCATCATTTGGCAACTAGCATGAAATATCTCATAAAATTACAAAAATATGAGTAATCATTCATGACTTATTTACATGAAAACAAAATTACATATCCTTTATATCTAATCCATACACCAACGACCAAAAACACCTACAAACACTTTCATTCTTCAATTTTCTTCATCTAATTGATCTCTCTCAAGTTCTATCTTCAAGTTCTAAGTGTTCTTCATAAATTCCAAAAGTTCTAGTTTCATAAAATCAAGAATACTTTCAAGTTTGCTAGCTCACTTCCAATCTTGTAAGGTGATCATCCAACCTCAAGAAATCTTTGTTTCTTACAGTAGGTTATCATTCTAATACAAGGTAATAATCATATTCAAACTTTGGTTCAATTTCTATAACTATAACAATCTTATTTCAAGTGATGATCTTACTTGAACTTGTTTTCGTGTCATGATTCTGCTTCAAGAACTTCGAGCCATCCAAGGATCCATTGAAGCTAGATCCATTTTTCTCTTTTCCAGTAGGTTTATCCAAGGAACTTAAGGTAGTAATGATGTTCATAACATCATTCGATTCATACATATAAAGCTATCTTATTCGAAGGTTTAAACTTGTAATCACTAGAACATAGTTTAGTTAATTCTAAACTTGTTCGCAAACAAAAGTTAATCCTTCTAACTTGACTTTTAAAATCAACTAAACACATGTTCTATATCTATATGATATGCTAACTTAATGATTTAAAACCTGGAAACACGAAAAACACCGTAAAACCGGATTTACGCCGTCGTAGTAACACCGCGGGCTGTTTTGGGTTAGTTAATTAAAAACTATGATAAACTTTGATTTAAAAGTTGTTATTCTGAGAAAATGATTTTTATTATGAACATGAAACTATATCCAACAATTATGGTTAAACTCAAAGTGGAAGTATGTTTCTAAAATGGTCATCTAGACGTCGTTCTTTCGACTGAAATGACTACCTTTACAAAAACGACTTGTAACTTATTTTTCCGACTATAAACCTATACTTTTTCTGTTTAGATTCATAAAATAGAGTTCAATATGAAACCATAGCAATTTGATTCACTCAAAACGGATTTAAAATGAAGAAGTTATGGGTAAAACAAGATTGGATAATTTTTCTCATTTTAGCTACGTGAAAATTGGTAACAAATCTATTCCAACCATAACTTAATCAACTTGTATTGTATATTATGTAATCTTGAGATACCATAGACACGTATACAATGTTTCGACCTATCATGTCGACACATCTATATATATTTCGGAACAACCATAGACACTCTATATGTGAATGTTGGAGTTAGCTATACAGGGTTGAGGTTGATTCCAAAATATATATAGTTTGAGTTGTGATCAATACTGAGATACGTATACACTGGGTCGTGGATTGATTCAAGATAATATTTATCGATTTATTTCTGTACATCTAACTGTGGACAACTAGTTGTAGGTTATTAACGAGGACAGCTGACTTAATAAACTTAAAACATCAAAATATATTAAAAGTGTTGTAAATATATTTTGAACATACTTTGATATACATGTATATATTGTTATAGGTTCGTGAATCAACCAGTGGCCAAGTCTTACTTCCCGACGAAGTAAAAATCTGTGAAAGTGAGTTATAGTCCCACTTTTAAAATCTAATATTTTTGGGATGAGAATACATGCAGGTTTTATAAATGATTTACAAAATAGACACAAGTACGTGAAACTACATTCTATGGTTGAATTATCGAAATCGAATATGCCCCTTTTTATTAAGTCTGGTAATCTAAGAATTAGGGAACAGACACCCTAATTGACGCGAATCCTAAAGATAGATCTATTGGGCCTAACAAACCCCATCCAAAGTACCGGATGCTTTAGTACTTCGAAATTTATATCATATCCGAAGGGTGTCCCGGAATGATGGGGATATTCTTATATATGCATCTTGTTAATGTCGGTTACCAGGTGTTCACCATATGAATGATTTTTATCTCTATGTATGGGATGTGTATTGAAATATGAAATCTTGTGGTCTATTATTATGATTTGATATATATAGGTTAAACCTATAACTCACCAACATTTTTGTTGACGTTTTAAGCATGTTTATTCTCAGGTGATTATTAAGAGCTTCCGCTGTCGCATACTTAAATAAGGACGAGATTTGGAGTCCATGCTTGTATGATATTGTGTAAAAACTACATTCAAGAAACTTATTTTGTTGTAACATATTTGTATTGTAAACCATTATGTAATGGTCGTGTGTAAACAGGATATTTTTGATTATCATTATTTGATAATCTACGTAAAGCTTTTTAAAACCTTTATCTATGAAATAAAGGTTATGGTTTGTTTTAAAAATGAATGCAGTCTTTGAAAAATGTCTCATATAGAGGTCAAAACCTCGCAACGAAATCAATTAATATGGAACGTTTTTAATCAATAAGAACGGGACATTTCAGTTGGTATCTGAGCGTTGGTCTTAGAGAACCAGAATTTTGCATTAGTGTGTCTTATCGAGTTTGTTAGGATGCATTAGTGAGTCTGGACTTCGACCGTGTTTACTTGAAAAATGATTGCTTAACAAATTTTGTTGGAAACTATATATTTTTAACATGTGAATATTATGTGATATATTAATCTCTTAACGCGTTTGATATTATGTGATAGATGTCTACCTCTAGAACAAGTCCCATTGACTCACCTAATAATAATGAAGAGTCAAATGTAAATTGGAATTATTCGTGGACTGATTCACAAGTTCCCGAAGAGGAACCGGAAGAAGAGTCGGAACCGGAAGAAGAATCGGAACCGGAAGAAGAATCGGAACCGGATGAAGAAATAGAACCGGTGGGGGAAATAATAAAAAGGTTAAGTAAAAGAAAATCCTCAACCAACCGACCAAGGTTAATTATGGTCAATGGTGTTTCCGCCAAGGAAGCAAAATATTGGGAGGATTACCATTTCTCCGATGAATCGGATTCCGACAAGAATTCCGATGATGTTATAGAAATTACCCCAACTGAATTTAAGAAGGTAAAAGAAAATAATAAGGGAAAGGGCATAAAAATAGAGAAATCTAGTTCCAACCCCGATGAACTTTATATGTATCGTCAACCCCCGAAGTCCTTAAGTTGTAACAATGACCCGGGAACCTCTAAACCACCATGTTTTTCTAAACCAATGTGGATCACGACGGCTCGTATTAGGGGAACATCATATATCCCTAGAAACTTGGCAAAACGAACCAAAATCGAAGAAGAAGAAACAAGCGAGTCGGAATAAGATAGTTGTATTCGTGTGGTGTAATATATGTAATATAGTGTGCTTATGCTTTATGATATATGTAAAAATTGCCTGTATTAATAAGTATTTTTTTTATGAATCTAACTCTTGTCTATTTTACAGTATAAAAACACAAAATGGATAGACAACCCAATATTTTAAGAGACCTACCCGGAGACATGATTGATGAAATCTTGTCTAGAGTCGGTCAGAATTCTTCGGCACAACTATTTAAGGCGAGATCAGTTTGTAAGACATTCGAAGAACGTTCCAAGAATGCCTTGGTTTATAAAAGGCTTTCGTTCGAAAGATGGGGGATATCACATTGGGAAATCCATAAGTTACGATGTGTTTACTTTGACGCATATATTGCGGGGAACCCAAATGCTATTTTACGCAATGGGTTAAGAAATTATTTTGACTCAATATATCCGAATATTGGACTTCGTGATTTAGAAAAAGCGGCTAACATGCAACATAAAGAAGCATGTTATGCTTACGGATTAGTAATGTTCGCTTCTCACCAAAGTGAGAACAAGAACATCGGGCTACAACTATTAAACAAAACGTTCCCACAAGTGACGGAGTCGGTAATTGGGGTAAGAAATGAGGTTTTTAGATTGTTACGGGACTGTTGGACATTACGTAACCCTCGTCCCTTTGACGACGTTACAACACGCTGTCTTATCAACGGCCATAGCGGTTATGTTCCACAAGACCAAGGATGGGAAGTAATCCTAGTAAAACCAGAATGCATGACTTGTTTCTGGACGTATGAATTACGTGTCTTTATTGCCTTTGCTGAACGACTTGTGTACTAGCTAGAATTATCTTCACAACCATCTAGTATCAAATTTATTGTGTGCTATATTTCATGCTATATGTAAAATAAGCGGTATTGTAAGTTTGTAAAATATTGTGTAAAAGTTTGAACGCGAAATATTATTATAATCAGTTTTTCATATAGAATTGTAGTAGTTGAATTGTATATTAGCTACTAAGTATGAACTTAACGGGTAGGTACTACCCGAATTTAAACTTATAAAACGCTAATATGAAGAAAAAGCTTTTATAAATGAGTTCATATTATGCTACGAAATACTATTAACTACTCTTAATATTCTGTATGATTAACTTGTTCCATTTAACTATTTTGAAGGAAATGGCACCGACTACTCGACACACCGTGAATATGAATGAAGAGGAATTCCGTACTTTTCTAGCTTCAAACATAGCCGTAGTACAGGCTGCGCTACATACCAACAATAACCTTGGATCTAGCAGTACAGGAAATCGTGTAGGATGCACCTACAAAGAATTCACTGCCTGCAAACCTTTGGAATTTGATGGAACCGAAGGACCGATCGGATTGAAACGGTGGACCGAGAAGGTTGAATCAGTGTTTGCCATAAGTAAGTGTACTGAAGAGGACAAAGTGAAGTACGCTACGCATACCTTCACAGGTTCTGCGTTAACATGGTGGAATACCTATTTAGAGCAAGTGGGACAAGACGATGCGTACGCACTACCGTGGTCAGCATTCAAGCACTTGATGAACGAGAAGTACCGTCCCAGAACCGAGGTCAATAAGCTCAAGACAGAACTTAGAGGGTTACGAACCTAAGGATTTGATATTACCACGTACGAAAGACGATTCACAGAATTGTGCCTATTGTGTCCGGGAGCATTCAAAGATGAGGAAGAGAAGATCGACGCGTTTGTGAAAGGATTACCGGAAAGAATCCAAGAAGATATAAGTTCACACGAGCCCGCCTCCATACAACAGGCATGTAGAATGGCTCACAAACTAGTGAACCAGATTGAAGAAAGAATTAAAGAACAGACTGCTGAAGAGGCCAATGTGAAGCAAGTCAAAAGAAAGTGGGAGGAAAACGGTGATAAGAATCACCAATACAACAACAACAGCAATTATAACAATAATCGCAACAACTATCCTAACAATCGCAACATCAATCGCAACTACAACAAACGGCCCAACAACAACAACAACAACAACAACCACAACAATCATCTTAACAACAATAATAACCTCAATAACAACAACAATCAGAAGCAGCTATGCCAAAGGTGTGAAAAGTATCACTCGGGGTTCTGCACCAAATTTTGCAACAAGTGTAAAAGAAATGGTCATAGCGCGGCGAAGTGTGATGTCTACGGACCAGGGGTTAACAGAACGAAAGGAACAAATGGTGTCGGAACGAGTAATGGCGGAGCAAGTAGTGTCGAAGCAAGTTATGCCAATGTAGTTTGTTATAAATGTGGAAAACCGGGCCACATTATTAGAAATTGCCCGAACCAGGAGAACACAAATGGACAAGGCCGCGGAAGAGTTTTCAATATTAATGCGGCAGAGGCACAGGAAGACCCGGAGCTTGTTACGGGTACATTTCTTATTGACAATAAATCTGCTTACGTTTTATTTGATTCGGGTGCGGATAGAAGCTATATGAGTAGAGATTTTTGTGCTAAATTAAGTTGTCCATTGACGCCTTTGGATAGTAAATTTTTACTCGAATTATCAAATGGTAAATTAATTTCAGCAGATAATATATGTCGGAATCGAGAAATTAAACTGGTTAGCGAAACATTTAAGATTGATTTGATACCAGTAGAGTTAGGGAGTTTTGATGTGATAATCGGTATGGACTGGTTGAAAGAAGTGAAAGCAGAGATCGTTTGTTACAAAAATGCAATTCGCATTATACGAGAAAAAGGAAAACCCTTAATGGTGTACGGAGAAAAGGGCAACACGAAGCTACATCTTATTAGTAATTTGAAGGCACAAAAACTAATAAGAAAAGGTTGCTATGCTGTTCTAGCACACGTCGAGAAAGTACAAACTGAAGAAAAGAGCATCAATGATGTTCCCATTGCAAAAGAATTTCCCGATGTATTTCCGAAAGAATTACCGGGATTACCCCCACATCGATCCGTTGAATTTCAAATAGATCTTGTACCGGGAGCTGCACCAATAGCTCATGCTCCTTACAGACTCGCACCCAGCGAGATGAAAGAACTACAAAGCCAATTACAAGAACTTTTAGAGCGTGGTTTCATTCGACCAAGCACATCACCGTGGGGAGCTCCTGTTTTGTTTGTCAAGAAGAAAGATGGTACATTCAGGTTGTGTATCGACTACCGAGAGTTGAACAAACTTACCATCAAGAACCGCTACCCACTACCGAGAATCGATGACTTATTTGATCAACTACAAGGCTCGTCTGTTTATTCAAAGATTGACTTACGTTCCGGGTATCATCAAATGCGGGTGAAAGAAGATGATATTCCAAAGACTGCTTTTAGAACACGTTACGGTCATTACGAGTTTATGGTCATGCCGTTTGGTTTAACTAATGCACCAGCTGTGTTCATGGACCTTATGAACCTAGTGTGTGGACCATACCTTGACAAGTTTGTCATTGTTTTCATTGATGACATACTTATTTACTCAAAGAATGACCAAGAACACGGTGAACATTTGAGAAAGGTGTTAGAAGTATTGAGGAAGGAAGAATTGTACGCTAAGTTTTCAAAGTGTGCATTTTGGTTGGAAGAAGTTCAATTCCTCGGTCACATAGTGAACAAAGAAGGTATTAAGGTGGATCCGGCAAAGATAGAAACTGTTGAAAACTGGGAAACCCCGAAAACTCCGAAACACATACGCCAGTTTTTAGGACTAGCTGGTTACTACAGAAGGTTCATCCAAGACTTTTCCAGAATAGCAAAACCCTTGACTGCATTAACGCATAAAGGGAAGAAATTTGAATGGAATGATGAACAAGAGAAAGCGTTTCAGTTATTGAAGAAAAAGCTAACTACGGCACCTATATTGTCATTGCCTGAAGGGAATGATGATTTTGTGATTTATTTTGATGCATCAAAGCAAGGTCTCGGTTGTGTATTAATGCAACGAACGAAGGTGATTGCTTATGCGTCTAGACAATTGAAGATTCACGAACAAAATTATACGACGCATGATTTGGAATTAGGCGCGGTTGTTTTTGCATTAAAGACTTGGAGGCACTACTTATATGGGGTCAAAAGTATTATATATACCGACCACAAAAGTCTTCAACACATATTTAATCAGAAACAACTGAATATGAGGCAGCGTAGGTGGATTGAATTATTGAATGATTACGACTTTGAGATTCGTTACCACCCGGGGAAGGCAAATGTGGTAGCCGATGCCTTGAGCAGGAAGGACAGAGAACCCATTCGAGTAAAATCTATGAATATAATGATTCATAATAACATTACTACTCAAATAAAGGAGGCGCAACAAGGAGTTTTAAAAGAGGGAAATTTAAAGGATGAAATACCCAAAGGATCGGAGAAGCATCTTAATATTCGGGAAGACGGAACCCGGTATAGGGCTGAAAGGATTTGGGTACCAAAATTTGGAGATATGAGAGAAATGGTACTTAGAGAAGCTCATAAAACCAGATACTCAATACATCCTGGAACGGGGAAGATGTACAAGGATCTCAAGAAACATTTTTGGTGGCCGGGTATGAAAGCCGATGTTGCTAAATACGTAGGAGAATGTTTGACGTGTTCTAAGGTCAAAGCTGAGCATCAGAAACCATCAGGTCTACTTCAACAACCCGAAATCCCGGAATGGAAATGGGAAAACATTACCATGGATTTCATCACTAAATTGCCAAGGACTGCAAGTGGTTTTGATACTATTTGGGTAATAGTTGATCGTCTCACCAAATCAGCACACTTCCTACCAATAAGAGAAGATGACAAGATGGAGAAGTTAGCACGACTGTATTTGAAGGAAGTCGTCCCCAGACATGGAATACCAATCTCTATTATCTCTGATAGGGATGGCAAATTTATTTCAAGATTCTGGCAGACATTACAGCAAGCATTAGGAACTCGTCTAGACATGAGTACTGCCTATCATCCACAAACTGATGGGCAGAGCGAAAGGACGATACAAACGCTTGAAGACATGCTACGAGCATGTGTTATTGATTTCGGAAACAGTTGGGATCGACATCTACCGTTAGCTGAATTTTCCTACAACAACAGCTACCATTCAAGCATTGAGATGGCGCCGTTTGAAGCACTTTATGGTAGAAAGTGCAGGTCTCCGATTTGTTGGAGTGAAGTGGGGGATAGACAGATTACGGGTCCGGAGATTATACAAGAAACTACCGAGAAGATCATCCAAATTCAACAACGGTTGAAAACCGCCCAAAGTCGACAAAAGAGCTACGCTGACATTAAAAGAAAAGATATAGAATTTGAAATTGGAGAGATGGTCATGCTTAAAGTTGCACCTTGGAAAGGCGTTGTTCGATTTGGTAAACGAGGGAAATTAAATCCAAGGTATATTGGACCATTCAAGATTATTGATCGTGTCGGACCAGTAGCTTACCGACTTGAGTTACCTCAACAACTCGCGGCTGTACATAACACTTTCCACGTCTCGAATTTGAAGAAATTTTTTGCTAAAGAAGATCTCACTATTCCGTTAGATGAAATCCAAATCAACGAAAAACTTCAATTCATCGAAGAACCCATCGAAATAATGGATCGTGAGGTTAAAAGACTTAAGCAAAACAAGATACCAATTGTTAAGGTTCGATGGAATGCTCGTAGAGGACCCGAGTTCACCTGGGAGCGTGAAGATCAGATGAAGAAGAAATACCCGCATCTATTTCCAGAAGATTCGTCAACACCTTCAACAGCTTAAAATTTCAGGACGAAATTTATTTAACGGGTAGGTACTGTAGTGACCTGAACTTTTCCATGTTTATATATATTAATTGAGATTGATATTTACATGATTAAATGTTTCCAACATGTTAAGCAATCAAACTTGTTAAGACTTGATTAATTGAAATATGTTTCATATAGACAATTGACCACCCAAGTTGACCGGTGATTCACGAACGTTAAAACTTGTAAAAACTATATGATGACATATATATGGATATATATATAGTTAACATGATACTATGATAAGTAAATATATCATTAAGTATATTAACAATGAACTACATATGTAAAAACAAGACTACTAACTTAATGATTTTTAAACGAGACATATATGTAACGATTATCGTTGTAAAGACATTTAATGTATATATATCATATTAAGAGATATTCATACATGATAATATCATGATAATATAATAATTTAAAATCTCATTTGATATTATAAACATTGGGTTAACAACATTTAACAAGATCGTTAACCTAAAGGTTTCAAAACAACACTTACATGTAACGACTAACGATGACTTAACGACTCAGTTAAAATGTATATACATGTAGTGTTTTAATATGTATTTATAGACTTTTGAAAGACTTCAATACACTTATCAAAATACTTCTACTTAACAAAAATGCTTACAATTACATCCTCGTTCAGTTTCATCAACAATTCTACTCGTATGCACCCGTATTCGTACTCGTACAATACACAGCTTTTAGATGTATGTACTATTGGTATATACACTCCAATGATCAGCTCTTAGCAGCTCATGTGAGTCACCTAACACATGTGGGAACCATCATTTGGTAACTAGCATGAAATATCTCATAAAATTACAAAAATATGAGTAATCATTCATGACTTATTTACATGAAAACAAAATTACATATCCTTTATATCTAATCCATACACCAATGACCAAAAACACCTAAAAACAATTTCATTCTTCAATTTTATTCATCTAATTGATCTCTCTCAAGTTCTATCTTCAAGTTCTAAGTGTTCTTCATAAATTCCAAAAGTTCTAGTTTCATAAAATCAAGAATACTTTCAAGTTTGCTAGCTCACTTCCAATCTTGTAAGGTGATCATCCAACCTCAAGAAATCTTTGTTTCTTACAGTAGGTTATCATTCTAATACAAGGTAATAATCATATTCAAACTTTGGTTCAATTTATATAACTATAACAATCTTATTTCAAGTGATGATCTTACTTGAACTTGTTTTCGTGTCATGATTCTGCTTCAAGAACTTCGAGCCATCCAAGGATCCATTGAAGCTAGATCCATTTTTCTCTTTTCCAGTAGGTTTATCCAAGGAACTTAAGGTAGTAATGATGTTCATAACATCATTCGATTCATACATATAAAGCTATCTTATTCGAAGGTTTAAACTTGTAATCACTAGAACATAGTTTAGTTAATTCTAAACTTGTTCGCAAACAAAAGTTAATCCTTCTAAATTGACTTTTAAAATCAACTAAACACATGTTCTATATCTATATGATATGCTAACTTAATGATTTAAAACCTGGAAACACGAAAAACACCGTAAAACCGGATTTACGCCGTCGTAGTAACACCGCGGGCTGTTTTGGGTTAGTTAATTAAAAACTATGATAAACTTTGATTTAAAAGTTGTTATTCTGAGAAAATGATTTTTATTATGAACATGAAACTATATCCAAAAATTATGGTTAAACTCAAAGTGGAAGTATGTTTCTAAAATGGTCATCTAGACGTCGTTCTTTCGACTGAAATGACTACCTTTACAAAAACGACTTGTAACTTATTTTTCCGACTATAAACCTATACTTTTTCTGTTTAGATTCATAAAATAGAGTTCAATATGAAACCATAGCAATTTGATTCACTCAAAACGGATTTAAAATGAAGAAGTTATGGGTAAAACGAGATTGGATAATTTTTCTCATTTTAGCTACGTGAAAATTGGTAACAAATCTATTCCAACCATAACTTAATCAACTTGTATTGTATATTATGTAATCTTGAGATACCATAGACACGTATACAATGTTTCGACCTATCATGTCGACACATCTATATATATTTCGGAACAACCATAGACACTCTATATGTGAATGTTGGAGTTAGCTATACAGGGTTGAGGTTGATTCCAAAATATATATAGTTTGAGTTGTGATCAATACTGAGATACGTATACACTGGGTCGTGGATTGATTCAAGATAATATTTATCGATTTATTTCTGTACATCTAACTGTGGACAACTAGTTGTAGGTTATTAACGAAGACAGCTGACTTAATAAACTTAAAACATCAAAATATATTAAAAGTGTTGTAAATATATTTTGAACATACTTTGATATACATGTATATATTGTTATAGGTTCGTGAATCAACCAGTGGCCAAGTCTTACTTCCCGACGAAGTAAAAATCTGTGAAAGTGAGTTATAGTCCCACTTTTAAAATCTAATATTTTTGGGATGAGAATACATGCAGGTTTTATAAATGATTTACAAAATAGACACAAGTACGTGAAACTACATTCTATGGTTGAATTATCGAAATCGAATATGCCCCTTTTTATTAAGTCTGGTAATCTAAGAATTAGGGAACAGACACCCTAATTGACGCGAATCCTAAAGATAGATCTATTGGGCCTAACAAACCCCATCCAAAGTACCGGATGCTTTAGTACTTCGAAATTTATATCATATCCGAAGGGTGTCCCGGAATGATGGGGATATTCTTATATATGCATCTTGTTAATGTCGGTTACCAGGTGTTCACCATATGAATGATTTTTATCTCTATGTATGGGATGTGTATTGAAATATGAAATATTGTGGTCTATTATTATGATTTGATATATATAGCTTAAACCTATAACTCACCAACATTTTTGTTGACGTTTTAAGCATGTTTATTCTCAGGTGATTATTAAGAGCTTCCGCTGTCGCATACTTAAATAAGGACGAGATTTGGAGTCCATGCTTGTATGATATTGTGTAAAAACTGCATTCAAGAAACTTATTTTGTTGTAACATATTTGTATTGTAAACCATTATGTAATGGTCGTGTGTAAACATGATATTTTAGATTATCATTATTTGATAATCTACGTAAAGCTTTTTAAAACCTTTATCGATGAAATAAAGGTTATGGTTTGTTTTAAAAATGAATGCAGTCTTTGAAAAATGTCTCATATAGAGGTCAAAACCTCGCAACGAAATCAATTAATATGGAACGTTTTTAATCAATAAGAACGGGACATTTCATTCATAATATCCAACTATAAATGATCTAATCCGTCATTTACTTAATAATAATCTCTAATGAACTTCAACGACTCGAATGCAACGTCTTTTGAAATATATCATGAATGACTCTAAATAATATCCTTAAAATGAGCTAATGCATAGCGGAAGATTTCTTTCAAATCTGAGAATAAACATGCTTTTAAGTGTCAACCAAAAGGTTGGTGAGTTCATTAGTTTAACATAAATAATCATTTCCATCATTTTAATAGACCACAAGATTTTCATTTCTTATAAATATACGTCCCATGCATAGAGACAAAAATATCATTCATATCGATTGAACACCTGGTAACCGACATTAACAAGATGCATATATAAGAATATCCCCTATCATTTCGGTAAACCCATCGGACATGATATAAATTAATTCGAAGTACTAAAGCATCCGGTACTTTGGATGGGGTTCGTTAGGCCCAATAGATCTATCTTTAGGATTCGCGTCAATTAGGGTGTCTGTTCCCTAATTCTTAGATTACCAGACTAAAAAGGGGCATATTCGGTTTAATAATCCAGCCATAGAATGTAGTTTTAAGTACTTGTGTCTATTTCGTCAAACATTTATAAAAACAGCGCATGTATTCTCAGTCCTAAAAATATATATTGCAAAAGCATTTAAAAAGGGAGCAAATGAAACTCACCTAATGTATTTTGTAGTAAAAATACATATGACGACATTAAACAAGTGTAGGGTTGGCATCAGATTCACGAACCTATATCGAGTATATATACTAACACATTGTAATATTAATCAACTAAGTTTATATATATTATATAATATATATATATATATATATATATATATATATATATATATATATATATATATATATATATATATATATATATATATATATATATATATATATATATATATATATATATATATATATATATATATATATATATATATATATATATATATATATATATATTAATATCCTTATATATTATTATATTAATCCTTATTAATTGTCATAATAATTTTATGATATATATACCTTAATAAATGTGAGATTTATATAAATAATATTATATCAGTTAATATATTAAAAATCTAATATTAGTATACTTATGATTACATAAATCAATATATATTTTTTTATATAGATATCGTTTGTTTGTAAAAATAATAATTATAATAATAATAAGATAATAATAATAATCAGATTTGAAAATAATAATAATAATAATAATGATAATAATAATAATAATAATAATAATAATAATAATAATAATAATAATAATAATAATAATAATAATAATAATAATAATAATAATAAATATATAGTAATAATAACAACAATGATAATAATGGTAATCGTAATACTACCTCAAAGGAGTTGTCCTTAAAAAAATTGCCCAAGTCTGGGTTTGAACCTGCGACGTCCCGCTAACCCATAACATACTTAACCATTCTTCCATTTCAGTTTAACACAAACTCCCCTAACCAGTGTGATGCCCGACACCTGATGTTTTGTTTACTAATTTATATTCTTATAACTCGTCATTACCATTTTCGCTAATATAGTTTCATCATCATAAACTTCATTGCTATTAAAATTCTCGGCCCAATAGTAATCCGGATCTCGGCCTAATAACAAACTGAATCTGGCCTAAAATATATCTCATCCAAACCCAAATGGCCCAAGAAAGCTTATGTTATAAAAAAAAATAATTTGTTTGCAGTGGCCTGGATTCGAACCCAGGACTTATTGTTCAACACACAACACCCTTTACCGTTCAAACTGTTTGATCTTTTCTGAAATAATTTGCACGCTAAAATATATAAACTATATTAAACCGTTCATCATCTCCTTCCTATCATTTATACTCGACATCCTTCTCTCCCATTATTTCATGTTATTCGCTTCTATATGTATCATAATCAAACCATAATCCTAATCGTTGTCTAAACCATTGTCATAATCATAATCCTATCGTGAATCATGAAATCATCATCTTGACTATACATCATTATCATCTTAATGGGTTTTCGTTATCATCATCACCTCGATCGTATAACATCAATATCATCACCAATTCCTCACGTAATTATCATCATTCTCGGTTATGGTTTCATAACAGCACAACGGTTCAAATGAATGATGTGTGAGGTTCGTTGTCAAACAGCCCAACTAGAAAAGTAATTACAGTGTCACGGCCTAACTAATTAAAATGGAATATGGCCCGACATCAGCCCACTTTATGTGTAATCCTATAACAACTAAGAAGCCCAAGTTGTATTAAGAAAATAAAAAAAATATCTCGGTTGCTAACGAAAAGAAACCGTAGTTTTTGCAAGTGGGTTTCATTTATATAAATAAATAGAAATAGATAGTTAAGCATGACCATGTACCACTTATTCTTTACAGCTCATCTTTCATTATCACTCATCAATCATAATCATCATCTTTCATTCTTTATTCAATCATTTGGTTCGAAAATAGAAGAAAAAGAAAAAAAAATCTCGTAGCAGCAGTAACGATCTTTATATGTGGTTGTGGTGTTTAAGAGGTGTCGTGTAATTGATGGTTCTTAAGTTTGGTTCTCGGTTAACAGAGATAGAAGACGAAGGTGAATGAGTGTTGTTTGTAGGTGATGATCGTACAAGAGTTTTTATGAAAGTGATGAGGTTTCATGTATCCAGGAAATTGAAACAAGTGGTTTAAAGTTTGGTGATTCATGCTTAATGGGTCTATGGTGGCCTGGTTCATCCACTGTAGTAGCATAGAGTGATGGTCTCGTTGGTGACGGGTGATGGTTTTATGGAATGATGATAGTGTGAAGGTGGTGGTTATCAAGAGTTGAAAAAGAAGGTGGTTGATCATCATGGATTAGCAACTAATATTGTGTTTGTTTCGATTTTGTGCAATAACAGGCCATCACAGCAGTAGCCTTTACGGGTTTGATGTGGGTGTTCAAGTTGTGACATAAATTGATATAAAGCAGCAGCCGTAAAGGAATGGAAGCAATCAAGGTGGTGTTTGTGTTGATGGTTCTCGGCTATGACTTTAGCCTAAAGTGGTGATGGAGTGGAGTTCGATCTAGCTTATCTATAAATATGTAAGCTTATATATATGTATATAGATAGAATTATAGAGTAGATAGATAAAATAGATGGAAGCGGTTTTTGTTTGATCGAGAACAAAATCATCAAATAGCTATGGTTAAAGGTGATGGTTTGACCGATTGATTGTAAAAACAAATAATATCAAGTGTTTGTTCTTGTTGATTATATGTGGTTGTCGGCTGAAAATGTAGTAGTAAAAGATGAAGGATGGTTTCAAGTGATGAACGATGAAGAAGTTTTATGGTAAGAGGTTGGTTAAGGAATTTGTATGTATGTGTGAATGAATTTGTAAATGAAAAGGAACCAGATTAATATCAAGCATATTGATCAATCATGTGCAATCATTAGTACAGTAATCAATCAAGCACAGTCTCTCAAATTTTTAACTCCATTCTTCAATTAGTACATATTGTTATTGTACTAACAAGATATTTTAAACGTACCAATTAGTTGTCACAAGAATAGAAAACAGTAAGTGTAAACATGTGGTGACTACTCAATGTAGGTGATGGAGATTTAAGATGATCAAGCATATATATTATAGAAAGAAAAAAAAATAGATTGATTAAGGAGATCAGTTTTCTAGTTTTAACTTTTGCAAAAATTATATCACAAGTTGAATAGGAAGGGAGACAGGAAAAGTAACTCTGACAGTGATACATAACAAATTTTGATATTGATGTGGTTATTACGTAATTAATTGTATTGATTTAATATTAATAGTTAATAGTTAATAATTATATTAATAATAATATTAATATTAATAATAATAATACTAATAATATTCATAATAGTAGTAATAACAATTTCATAATATTAATAATATTAATATTGATTTTAATATT
The DNA here is from genome assembly GCF_046630445.1 of Rutidosis leptorrhynchoides. Lineage (NCBI taxonomy): Eukaryota > Viridiplantae > Streptophyta > Magnoliopsida > Asterales > Asteraceae > Rutidosis > Rutidosis leptorrhynchoides. Next base: position 122,704,842 of record NC_092339.1, read on the forward strand.
AATAATAATAATAGGATTAGTAATAATAATATTAGTGTTAATATAACAAATATATTTCTATCTTGTAATTATTTACATATAACTAAATATTAATAATTTCTACATATAATATTTATAACTTATTACAATATTCTTAATTGTGTATATTATTTCACATATTTAATTATAATAATTAAATCTTATATTATAATATTTCAAATTATTATTTATATACATGTATTTAATTATATTTATATTTATATTTATTTTTATATGTATACACATTTATTTACAAATAATAGTTCGTGAATCGTCGGAAATAGTCGAAGGTTAAATTAATATGTATGAAACAGTTCAAAATTTTTGAGATCCAACCAAAAAGACTTTGCTTATCGTGTCAAAAATATTAAATCGTATCGAGAGTTTGGTTTAAAATTAGTCGAAATTTTTCGGGTCATCATAGTACCTACCCGTTAAAGAAATTTCGTCCTGAAATTTGAGTGAGGTGGTCATGGCTAACAATAAAATTGTTTTCATGACGAATTTGAGTTGATAAGTAAAGTTTTATCATCATTGAGTAATATGGATAAGATAATTCGATTACTCGGAGAGCACGAGTGAAACTATCACAAAAGAGTGGATTGAAGAATTAAAGTTTTGTCTTAACTTTTGACGTAGTCACATTTGAATTTAGAAAAATAAGGTGCGTCTTAACTTTTGACGTTGTCTTGGTTGAATTCCGGAATTCAAGGGATTTAAAAGAAAATCTTGGAAATCTATAAGATCTGATTCTTCGGCGAATAAGGAAATTAAGATCTCTCTAATTAAATACGGTGATCTGCTTCGATTACTCTGTCTGATATTTCCATTATAAATTAAACTCTTCCGTTCCATTATTCTCACCATTCTTATACTTTCTTTCTTAGTTCATACACCCAAAGATTTTGAAAATGCTTAATTCATTTCTAATCCTTGATATTTTCCTAATTATTATTCCTGTTATCCTTCTTTTCAATCTTCCACCAGAAGAATCTGTTTACCTCTACTATTACTTTGAGGTGATTCTATTCTTAATTCTACCGTGTCTTTATATTGCTATTCGTATTAATATCTACGGTTTGTAATCTCTGTGTTGTTATTGGTTTTTATATCTTCCCTTATAGTTCGATGTCCCTACTTTTGTTTCCTATAATCATTGTCATCCACAGTTAATGCTCTCTCCTATTTGCTGCGATTTATACCCCCATTTCTATTTTGGAGCTTCATGCTTTTGTTTTCTTTTCCCGACTTTAAGTCAAGCGAATAATGGTCCAAAATTCGTAGATATAAATTTCGGAATGAACATAGTTAATGTTCTAAGAAAGAAATGGTAATAGCACAATCTAACTTGTCAAATTACCAGAATTCAAGGGAAAGATAGAACTATCAAGAAAATATGTTCTCGATACGTTTGCGGTTAAAATAGGATGTAAGAGTCGTGTAACATGGCAAATGATGACGTTATAGTCTGTGAATCATCACGTTCCATTAGAAATTCAGCATGACTTAGTGTAATATAATCACGTTGATCAAGTGTCATTATATTATACTAACTCATGCATCAGTTCCCAACATTACTTCAATAACATTCATATTTTAAGCTTGAAAGTTTACAGAATATAAAAACTAACAGTTTCTATATGATGTAACACTGATAGCACGGAGAAATTAATGATTTCAGATAAGAATAGCTATGAAAATATCTTCAGAAATATGGAGGATATTTATAATGAAAGATACGATGATATCTTGGAATTTCTAATATCGATGGTTGATGAAGAAAGATTTTCCGCAAGATTTTAACATGAGTATGGAGCAAGATATATGTTGAAGGTATCATTGGATCCAGAATTACCTGGATTCTTTGAATATAGGGTATGGTTCTTGTATTTGTCCTTGGTCTCCTTCGTAGTTATCTCAATCCGTTTTCTAGTTCCAACCTTTCTGAGCTTTTCCAACATACTATTCTTTATCATAAAACTTCCAACGATTAATGTCGTTTTACGGTTTTTGCTGCTTCAACAGCATTTTGATGACTAGTTCGCAGTTCGGGGTGTTTTTCAGAAACTTCACATTCAAGCATGTAAGTCCAGATGATAGACGTTATATGTACACATATAACTGTTGTCATATGCATGCTGCGAGATTTCAAAATACTGATTGCTAATTCCCGGTAATTGGTATGGCAATTCTTGTTACAAGATGTGGATGAGTACATGATGAGACTTCAATAGATAAATATAGTGATTTGTCGAAGGGATTTAAACCAAGGAGCAACGAGATTACTGGTATGTCTGCTGGTAATATGGTAGAATATAAAAGGTTCCCTGGTAACAATAAAAGATCACGCATATATATCAAGGTTATAATAAGGTTGTTTCGAACGAAAAGTCGATGTTGACTTGCTGGAGCTGTGACAAAATTTGCTACTTTGAAAATGAATAGCAAAGTTATTTTCGATAATAACAATGCCAAAAGAGCTAGCACAGATACGTTTTAAGTGTTTACTCAGGTTCCGAGTGTTTTCAGGTGCATAACTATATGCGTAAATCTTTTCTTCCGTAGATGAAGTGCGGTTGATTCATCCTCTCGATTTAGGTGTTTTCAAGAATCATGAAAGATTTGAACGCAGATTGTAATCATCACGATACAAATGAGGTTTAAGATGAAAATCAAGTGGCAAACTTGAAGAATTGTTTAGTTTCATATGTTATAATTAATATTTTAATTCATTTTAATTGTCCATTGTTGGTAGTCCTCAGTTGATTAGTCCACAGTTAGCTAGGATTTTTTTAGCGTGGATTCTTAACAAAATTTCTCATAGTTAATTTGTTTATTTTTAACAAATTTTATTCCTTCAAATGTTTTCTTCATTATGCCATTTGTTGGATTTCTGATAGGTAAAAATCCAAATATGAAATTTGAATGGAAATGGTTATTTTGTAGTGAACGGATTCATATATCTGTGGATTTAAGTAGGATAGTAAATGACCGTTGAATCAGATTCGAAGAATGCACAGTGTAACTTATTAATGTGAAATCTAAATATTCCTCGGGTATTACCTACCCGTTAAAATATTTTCACCATTAATGGTTTGTACGAAAGAATTTTTTAATTACAATCTTTATGAAAATATACTTACATATATATTTTCTTCAGATGTAATCATGGATTTAATGAGTCAATATAATATTAGACTCATTTGATTTTTGATTCGAGCTAGAATAAGTAATCTCTAAAACTATTAGGAACCACATATTCTTCGCAAAATATTAATGAAGTTATGGGTCAATACTTCATCGTTAATTGTTGTTGGTACTCCTTGGTATCTATGGTGCGTATGAGGTTGATGTTCATGGAACAGATTGTGATGTTGATGTGTGGGATGCGGATGTTGCTGTTGGTGATGGTGGTCCTGTTGATGTTGCTGAAGCTGGTACATTGTGCACCATATTTTTCAAATTGATTACTCGAGCGCGAAGCTCGTTGACGTCTTCTATTACACCGGGATGATTATCGGTTCGGACGAACGAATCAATAAAGTTTAGAATATGAGATATGATATGTTCGTGGCGAGATATTCGGGTAATGAGGGTGAAAATGGTGTTTTGGATTGGTTCGTCGGTAAGTGATTCAGGTTCTTCGCCAAAAGGTGAATTCTATTGGTGAAAGGATCACCTTCTTCTCGTCTCTATTGATTTGGTCGACTACGCACTCATCAGATGAATTGGGGATGGCTGATTGATTGATTCACTCTGGTGACGCTGCTTTCGGATCTGGAGTGGGACTCCATATCGAAATCCGAGGGACTTGAACTAGTTGTGAGTTCCATTGCGTACGATTGAATAAAGGATTTTTCGATACGAAATGATTTTCGGATATCGGATGATATTCTAATTACATAGAATACCTATTCATAGTACAGAAGATCCCGTAGATTACGAAGGGAATCAATAAAATGTGTCAGATAAAGTTTACAGTAACAGATACGCTAAGATATGAATTAGCAGATTCGCTAAGATATGAATTTTTGTCTATACACTATTCATGCAATCAATGCAGTAAGATGTGTCTAGACTAAGAATGATAAGCAGGTAATTTTCGACAAGAAATGATAAGCAAATCTTTTTGACATGCAGACCAGGTTCAAGTCCAGACTCATTAATATAACCTAATAACTACTAGGTCGAAGTCCAGACTCATTAATACATCCTAACACTCTTAGTTAGACACACTAATGCAGACCTGGTTCGCTAAGACCACCGCTCTGATACCAACTGTGATGCCCCGTCCTAATCCATCCGGACGAAGTCCATATCGATTATAAACGATTCATAATAGTTGATTATATCGCGAGGTACTTGACCTCTAAATGATACATTTTACAAACATTGCATTCGTTTTTAAAAGACAAACTTTCATTTCATCGAAAGTTGACAGGTATGTATACCATTTCATAATATCCAACTATAAATGATCTAATTCGTCATTTACTTAATAATAATCCCTAATGAACTTCAATGACTCGAATGCAACGTCTTTTGAAATATGTCATGAATGACTCCAAATAATATCCTTAAAATGAGCTAATGCACAGCGAAAGATTTCTTTCAAACCTGAGAATAAACATGCTTTCAAGTGTCAACCAAAAGGTTGGTGAGTTCATTAGTTTAACATAAATAATCATTTCCATCATTTTAATAGACCACAATATTTTCATTTCTTATAAATATACGTCACATGCATAGAGACAAAAATATCATTCATATGGATTGAACACCTGGTAACCGACATTAACAAGATGCATATATAAGAATATCCCCTATCATTCCGGGAAACCCTTCGGACATGATATAAAATAATTCGAAGTACTAAAGCATCCGGTACTTTGGATGGGGTTCGTTAGGCCCAATAGATCTATCTTTAGGATTCGCGTCAATTAGGGTGTCTGTTCCCTAATTCTTAGATTACCAGACTAAAAAGGGGCATATTCGGTTCAATAATCCAGCCATAGAATGTAGTTTTAAGTACTTGTGTCTATTTCGTCAAACATTTATAAAAACAGCGCATGTATTCTCAGTCCCAAAAATATATATTGCAAAAGCATTTAAAAAGGGATCAAATGAAACTCACCTAATGTATTTTGTAGTAAAAATACATATGACGACATTAAACAAGTGTAGGGTTGGCCTCGGATTCACGAACCTATATCGAGTATATATATTAACACATTGTAATATTAATCAACTAAGTTTATATATATTATATAATATATATATTGATTAATATCCTTATATATTATTATATTAATCCTTATTAATTGTCATAATAATTATATGATATATATACCTTAATAAATGTGAGATTTATATAAATAATATTATATCAGTTAATATATTAAAAATCTAATATTAGTATACTTATGATTACATAAATCAATATATATATTTTTATATAGATATCGTTTGTTTGTAAAAATAATAATTATAATAATAATAAGATAATAATAATAATCAGATTTGAAATTAATAATAATAATAATAATAATGATAATAATAATAATAATAATAATAATAATAATAATAATAATAATAATAATAATAATAATAATAATAATAATAATAATAATAATAATAATAATAATAATAATAATAATAAATATATAGTAATAATAACAACAATGATAATAATGGTAATCGTAATACTACCTCAAAGGAGTTGTCCTTAAAAAAATTGCCCAAGTCCGGGTTTGAACTCGCGATGTTCCGCTAACCCATAACATACTTAACCATTCTTCCATTTTAGTTTAACACAAACTCCCCTAACCAGTGTGATGCCCGACACCTGATGTTTTGTTTACTAATTTATATTCTTATAACTCGTCATTACCATTTTCGCTAATATAGTTTCATCATCATAAACTTCATTGCTATTAAACTTTTCGGCCCAATAGTAATCCGGATCTCGGCCTATTAACAAACTGAATCTGGCCTAAAATATATCTCATCCAAACCCAAAAGGCCCAAGACAGCTTATGTTATAAAAAAAAAAATTGTTTACAGTGGCCTGGATTCGAACCCAGGACTTATTGTTCAACACACAACACCTTTTACCGTTCAAACTGTTTGATCTTTTCTGAAATAATTTGCACGCTAAAATATATAAACTATATTAAACCGTTCATCATCTCCTTTCTATCATTTATACTCGACATCCTTCTCTCCCATTATTTCATGTTATTCGCTTCTATATGTATCATAATCAAACCATAATCCTAATCGTTGTCTAAACCATTGTCATAATCATAATCCTATCGTGAATCATGAAATCATCATCTTGACTATACATCATTATCATCTTAACGGGTTTTCATTATCATCATAACCTCGATCGTATAACATCAATATCATCACCAATTCCTCACGTAATTATCATCATTCTCGGTTATGGTTTCATAACAGTACAACGGTTCAAATGAATGATGTGTGAGGTTCATTGTCAAACAGCCCAACTAGAAAAGCAATTACAGTGTCACGGCCCAACTAATTAAAATGGAATATGGCCCGACATCAGCCCACTTTATGTGTAATCCTATAACAACTAAGAAGCCCAAGTTGTATTAAGCAAATAAAAAAAATATCTCAGTTTCTAACGAAAAAAACCGTAGTTTTTGCAAGTGGGTTTCATTTATATAAATAAATAGAAATAGATAGTTAAGCATGACCATGTACCACTTATTCTTTACAGCTCATCTTTCATTATCACTCATCAATCATAATCATCATCTTTCATTCTTTATTCAATCATTTTGTTCGAAAATAGAAGAAAAAGAAAAAAAAAATCTCGTAGCAGCAGTAACGATCTTTATATGTGGTTGTGGTGTTTAAGAGGTGTCGTGTAATTGATGGTTCTTAAGTTTGGTTCTCGGTTAATAGAGATAGAAGACGAAGGTGAATGAGTGTTGTTTGTAGGTGATGATCGTACAAGAGTTTTTATGAAAGTGATGAGGTTTCATGTATCCAGGAAATTGAAACAAGTGGTTTAAAGTTTGATGATTCATGCTTAATGGGTCTATGGTGGCCTGGTTCATCCACTGTAGTAGCATAGAGTGATGGTCTCGTTGGTCACGGGTGATGGTTTTATGGAATGATGATAGTGTGAAGGTGGTGGTTATCAAGAGTTGAAAAAGAAGGTGGTTGATCATCATTGAATAGCAACTAATATTGTGTTTGTTTTGATTTTGTGCAACAACAAGCCATCACAGCAGTAGCCTTTACGGGTTTGATATGGGTGTTCAAGTTGTGACATAAATTGATATAAAGCAGCGGCTGTAAAGGAATGGAAGCAATCAAGGTGGTGTTTGTGTTGATGGTTCTCGGCTATGACTTTAGCCTAAAGTGGTGATGGAGTGGAGTTCGATCTAGCTTATCTATAAATATGTAAGCTTATATATATGTATATAGATAGAATTATAGAGTAGATAGATAAAATAGATGGAAGCGGTTTTTGTTTGATCGAGAACAAAATCATCAAATAGCTATGGTTAAAGGTGATGGTTTGACCGATTGATTGTAACAACAAATAATATCAAGTGTTTGTTCTTGTTGATTATATGTGGTTGTCGGCTGAAAATGTAGTAGTAAAAGATGAAGGATGGTTTCAAGTGATGAACGATGAAGAAGTTTTATGGTAAGAGGTTGGTTAAGGAATTTGTATGTATGTGTGAATGAATTTGTAAATGAAAAGGAACCAGATTAATATCAAGCATATTGATCAATCATGTGCAATCATTAGTACAGTAATCAATCAAGCACAGTCTCTCAAATTTTTAACTCCATTCTTCAATCAGTACATATTGTTATTGTACTAACAAGATATTTTAAACGTACCAATTAGTTGTCACAAGAATAGAAAACAGTAAGTGTAAACATGTGGTGACTGCTCAATGTAGGTGATGGAGATTTAAGATGATCAAGCATATATATTATAGAAAAAAAATAGATTGATTAAGGAGATCAGTTTTCTAGTTTTAACTTTTGCAAAAATTATATCACAAGTTGAATAGGAAGGGAGACAGGAAAAGTAACTCTGACAGTGATACATAACAAATTTTGATATTGATGTGGTTATTACGTAATTAATTTTATTGATTTAATATTAATAGTTAATAGTTAATAATTATATTAATAATAATATTAATATTAATATTAATAATAATAATAATAATAATAATAATAATAATAATAATACTAATAATATTAATAATAGTAGTAATAACAATATTCATAATATTAATAATATTAATATTGATTTTAATATTAATAATAATAATAGGATTAGTAATAATAATATTAGTGTTAATATAACAAATATATTTCTATCTTGTAATTATTTACATATAACTAAATATTAATAATTTCTACATATAATATTTATAACTTATTACAATATTCTTAATTGTGTATATTATTTCACATATTTAATTATAACAATTAAATCTTATATTATAATATTTCAAATTATTATTTATATACATGTATTTAATTATATTTATATTTATTTTTATATGTATACACATTTATTTACAAATAATAGTTCGTGAATCGTCGGAAATAGTCGAAGGTCAAATTAATATATGAAACAGTTCAAAATTTTTGAGATCCAACCTAAAAGACTTTGCTTATCGTGTCAAAAATATTAAATCGTATCGAGAGTTTGGTTTAAAATTAGTTGAAATTTTCCGGGTCATGACAAAGTAGAAGTACTTTGATAAGTGTTTTGAAGTCTTTCAATAGTGTATGAATACATATTAAAATACTACATGTATATATATTTTAACTGAGTCGTTAAGTCATCGTTAATCGTTACATGTAAGTGTTGTTTTGAAACCTTTATGTTAACGATCTTGTTAAATGTTGTTAACCCATTGTTTATTATATCTAATGAGATGTTAAATTATTAAATTATCATGATATTATGATGTATTAATATATCTTAATACGATATATATACCTTTAAATGTCGTTACAACGATAATCGTTACATATATGTCTTGTTTCGGAATCCTTAAGTTAGTAGTCTTGTTTTACATATGTAGTTCATTGTTAACATACTTAATGATATAAATAATTATCATTTTATCATGTTAAATATAGTGTAACAATATCTTAATATGATACATATGTACTTAGTAAGACGTGGTCATAACGATAATCGTTATATATATCGTTTCGAGTTTCTTAATTCAATAGTCTCATTTTACGTATAAAACTCATTGTTAATATACCTAGTGAGATACTTACCTATCATAATATCATGTTTACTATATATATATGTCCATATATATATATCAACATATAGTTTTTACAAGTTTTAACGTTCGTGAATCGCCAGTCAACTTGGGTGGTCAATTGTCTACATGAAACTCATTTCAAATAATCAAGTCTTAACAAGTTTGATTGCTTAACATGTTGAAAACATTTAATCATGTAAATATACCAATTTCATTATATATATATATATATATATATATATATATATATATATATATATATATATATATATATATATATATATAACATGGAAAAGTTCGGGTCACTACAGCTACATCCCCGAAGTTCATAAGATCCTTTAGACTTTTCCAAAACATGCGCTTCTTGTCATCACTATGAGGACCATACACGTTCACTATTATGCTTTCGCACTCTTTTCCTTTCCAATGTCCTTTAATTTCTAAAAAAAATATTCTCTTTCAACTGCTTGGTTTACGACGAATGTGCTTGAATTCCATATCAGGAGCATTCCTCCTGATCTACCCCTTGCTGCCTTTTGTATATATCCAAAGTCATTTGATCCCAATAGGTTCTCAATCCAATTATCACCTACTAAACCACTTTTCGTTTCTTGTATAGCAACAATATCCGCTTTCGATTGAGCACAAATATTCCTAAACCAATTCTCTTTACCTTCTTTTTTGAAGCCACGAATATTAACCAAAACTATCTTTTTTAAGTAAATAAGAGATAGCGAAAATAATGATTACCTTGGCAGCTTTTATGGGGCTGAGCAGCCCCACTTTAACCCCAAGTCCCTTGCAAATTCGTCTAACTTGACACTTGAGTTTGAATGTGTTCTACTGGCTGCCTGTGATTTCGCTTGAGTTTTTGACCTACCACGATTGGATAATGAGGTCCTATTCTTTGAAATCGATAATCGACTCTTACCCTTATGCACTCGAATATTTCCCGATCGAACATGAAGGTTACGGGCTAATGATTTGGCAAACCTAATTCGAGATGAAGCTCTCCAATTTCCAATCCTATTCCAAATCTGTTCTTTTGATTGACCCCCATTTTTACCATTACAATTGCTAACATTTTTCTGATTAGAGTCTCTTACCTCCGAATTAACCTCGTTGATCTTGTCTTCCTTTGAGTTTGAAGGGTTACAATCTTCCTCGAAATAATCTTTACCAAGTATGTCATCTAACTCATTCGATTTTTCTTGCTCCCTTTCTTTAAAGGAATCTTGAACTACTTCATCGACCTTTTCTAGTTCTGCATCAGATACGTTATAATGGACTGGGCTTTCTTCATTCATTTCATTGCCCATCTCATGGGCCGTCGATCCACTATCCTTTTCCAGTCCATCTTCTTTTGGTACATCGCAGCTATTTTTCTCACATTCTTGTTGGGCCTTGTAAGCTGGCCCAATTGCATTACCTTCTGCGTTACCAGCCTCATTGTCTTTTTTATCAATATCGGGCCTTGGGTTTGCAGATCCAATATCATTTAATGAATCGCCTCTTCCACTTTCTCCACGATTTTCAACCACTTTACCAGGGCTACAGCCGGCTTTTTTAAGAACTTTTAGAGAAAGTTGAGAATGACATCGGATATTATTTTTGTATATTAGGGAGTAAGATTTTATAATCCATTAGTCGAATTGCTAAATGAAATTTTTATTTAAGTATAAAATGTGGGCTTGGGCTATAAAAATATAGAGTAGCTTGATTCATAATAATAAAATAACAAAGTAACAATACTCATTGACTATTTGACTTATTGGCTAAGATAAATTTCTCCGATTAAGCTACAAAATATCTGTTTCGAATGAACAAATTGGAGGTAGTAGAGCATCCCGAATCCACCGCACCGTCTTCGCCATCGGGAAAACTGACATCACCGTGTCATAATAACCATCGCTATTAGCTATTATCCATTAATATATTATTATATATAAACCGGAGTCGCACGGGGATTTAACGTCAGGAACACTAGTGCCGACGACTCCCCTCCGGTGTTAAATCAGTGTTAAAGGCCGGTATTAAATGCCAGTGTCAGATGCAGGCCCGGCCCAATAGGAGTGCAACATGATCAATTGCAACATGATCAATTGCACAGGGCTCAATTATTTTAGGGGCCCAATTATTTATTACACAACACACAAATTATATCTAGAGGCCCGATATATATAATTAAGCCTAGTTTTATCTTTTAAAAGAAAATAAAAAAGGGCTTATCACCAAAATGCCCTTTTTTTAAGCTTGTTGACTGACAGCCCTAAAAAAAAAAGTTTGACAATTTTCCCTCGCAAGGCGCAAGACAGCTTGCATCCTTGCGACCTTGCGTCTTTGCGTCTTTGCGACGTTGCGACGTTGCGACCTTGCGTGTAGCAGTAAAAGAACTAGTTAAATGATCAGTTTGCGTTCACTGTTCCCACACACATACGCAAACTCCTCTCTGGTGCCCTTTCGCTCGTCATTCGCAAGATCCAAACACTCGCAAATCACTCGCAAAATCTTCATCATCATCCTCACGTCATCCTCCTCACATCTTCATCGTTACTAGATCTTCTTCATCCTTCCATCTTCGATCTTCCCGAGTACAAGCGAGCTTCTACGCCACCAACATCATCGAATCACCATCATCGTTCACTATGTCTCAAGAACAGGTTAGATTTCTTAGATCTATGTTATATTATTCGATCTACTTCATAGTGCTTAGATTTATGTGCTAAAACAAAGTTTTTGCACTCTTTGCACGCCAACTGTTCGAAAAAATGTGTCAACGAAATTTGTTTGTATTTTGTGTTTTTGATTGTATATTATTGAGATTGCGTACGATACCCAGGAATTTTTGCTAGATTCAAGTTGTGTAACTCTGTTGCTATGTAGATGCAAGACAATCCTTGCGTCCTTGCGTATGCCTCACAATGTACGCAAGGTGATATTTGCGACCTTACGTTTGCTATAATTTTACCTTTGCATGTGCACGCAAGGTAACCCTTGCGTCCTTGCGTCTTGATCATAAGTTACGCAAGGTTAACCTTGCGTCCTTGCGTCTTGCACATCTGTTACGCAAGGTTAACCTTGCATCCTTGTGGCCTTGTACGCAATCTCTGTCTTGCTTGCTTGCGTCTATGTGATTTTCTTCTGTTGTTCTTCTGACTTTTACAGGGCTATGTGGAAGGTAAATTGACCATGAAGAATATGTTGACCGTGATTCCTCAGGTCAAGAAAATGTTGACTGAGAGACAAGAAAAATTATTTAGAAGTACATGCTTTGGTCCCTGGTTAGATCTTTCATACACGGGTAATGATCCTGGCCTAGTACATGCCATGCTCCAACGGAAATGTGAGCGTTCAGCAAAATTAGATGCTACTAAGTACCCTGAAGAGCAACAAGATATATGGTTTCATTTTTCTCCTAATTTTATGATTAGATTTGGTCGGCGTGAATTTTGTTTAGTCACCGGCTTTATGTTTGGTAGCCGGACGGACATGGCACATTACATCCCTCGAAATTATGAATCTAAGACCGCACCCATTAGACGACATTGTTTTCCAGAACGTCCCGATGCCAGCAACATTTTGGTTAGTGATATACAAAACATCCTTATCAAAAAACAAGGTGATGTAAAGGTTCCCAAGGTTAGTGACGATGATATTGTTCGACTAGCTATAATTTTGATCGTAGAGAGAGCGTTTATGGGGAAGCAGGGGCAACATGTGGTTAGTAAACAGTTTCTATGGTTGGTTGAAGATTTCAATAAGGTGAACGCGTACCCATGGGGGTCTCGTATTTGGGATGCTACTTACTCAGCGGTGAGCGAAGGTTTTGAGGTTCGAGAAAGCCAATTAGAGAGTGGGGGTGGAAAGGCTTACACTTTGGCTGGTTTTATGTGGGCATTTAAGATTTGGATCCTCGAGGCATACCGTCGTACCATTAAGAGTTTTGCAACCAAAACTGATAAGGATGGAGTACCAAGAGCATTATTTTGGAATCGTTCATCTGCTGAAACCTTTACAGTGTCTGACTACCTAAAACTTCTACATATAATGGTTAGTTAATATCTCCAAGAGCTTTTTATATAGTTTATATACGGCAGTTTCTGTTTTAACAGAGCAGTTTTGTGTGTCGCATGAGGACGCAAGATACACCTTGCGTCCTTGCGTGTGTCGCAAGGATATCCTTGCGTCCTTGCGTGTGAACCCTGGGTTATACTTGTTACAGGCGCAAGAATCATGCTTGCGTCCTTGCGTGTGTCGCAAGTTTACTCTTGCATCCTTGCGTCTACTCGCAAGATGATCTTTGCGTTCTTACGTCTAGACGCAAAATGACTTTTGCGTCCTTGCGTCCTTTTGTTTTTACTAATATAACTTCATTTCAGGATGATTGTCCGAAGAGAAAAAGACCTTTTCGTTCCCTGCACCCATCTGAGACAGAGAGAGTTTATCAATGGTGGATCCAGAGTTCCTCTTACTTTCAAGGAGATGTTGTTGAAGACGAGAAAAATACACAAGATGATAATCAAGTTGAAGAGGAGTTGGGTGGCAGTTTGAAGGAATTATTGCAGGAGGAGTCAGAGTAGACATCGGACCCTCATCCAACACAAAAAGGCAACAATTTGCAGGAATTGTTGCGTATGGTTAATATGTTGACTAAGAGGGTGGACGATCAAGAAAAGGAGTTGGCTGATTGTAAAAAGAAGCTTGATGATCATGAAAAACGTTTGAAAGAACAGGAACACCAGGAACATCAGGTAAACTAGGCGCAAGTTTTTTTTGCGACCTTGCGTCTTGCCTGTTATGTTGGCGCAAGGTTTTACTTGCGTCCTTGCGCCTGACGTTATATCAGACGCAAGTACCATCTTGCGTCCTTGCGTCTTGATTGTAATTTAGGCGCAGGTTGTACTTGCGTCCCTAACTCAGACGCAAGGACTTACTTGCGACCTTGCGTATGGATACTTTTCTTATTTTTTGCGTTTTGTTCATTATAGTATGTTGATAACGAGGATGCATATGTGGATCCTCGATCTTTCTCTGACAATGATACATCTCCGAGGGTTGTTAGACGTGGGAAAAGAGAAAGAAGGCCCACTCATTTTTTAAATTCCCCTTTCACAACACCGGGCTACAGAAAACCATTGGAGAAGGTATGTCTGTAACATTCACCAGACGCAAGGTTTTCCTTGCGTCCTTGCGCCTGATGTTTATAAGACCTTGCGTTTTGCGTCTTTGTATACGCAAGATATATCTTGCGTCCTTGCGTATGTTTGATGACTCATAGATTATATACAGTTGTCTGACGAAGTAGCTTCTAGAGTAAAAAGGCTGAAAGTTTCTCATCAAGGGACTAAAGAAGCTGAGAATGTGTTGCCAATGGAAACTGAAAAGCCTACTGAAAAAGGGGCTGAAAAAGCTGTTGATAAACAAGATGAGAACGTGGCTCTGGTGTCTGAGGAGATTGAGCAAGGAGTTGATTTGCCATTGGTTAATGAAGCAGAAAACAAGCAGACCAGCATGAGGTTAGTGAATGACGCAAGGATCACCTTGCGTCTTTGCGTCTTCTTCATTGTTGGACGCAAGGATTACCTTGCGTCTTTGCGTATACTTCACTGATGGACGCAAGACCTATATTGCGTATTTGCGTTTGCATTACACCGACGCAAGACAATTCTTGCGTCTTTGCGTCTTTATTACTAATTTTTTTTTTCAGAAAAAAGAAAGGAAGAGAAAAAGGAAGGAAAAGGATTGGGTTGGTGAGGAGGAAATTTGGTCAATGGTTGATAAATTTATAAACGATCAAGGAACTTTGCAACCACCACCACCAAATGCATGGAGAGATCAAAGGAAGCATGTGGGGCCAGCAAAAGATTTGAAATCACTAATCCTCAATAAGCAAGATACGCGTTGCATGTTCATTTTCCAAAATGAAACCTTCCTCTTCCTTGATACTGAGTTTTGGAAAAGTTTATTGGGAATTGCATTTTCTGGTTATTTGGAAAACATAGTAAGTTTGTTAATAATTATAAACTTATGCATGTTTTGTTTTGTTTTTAGCTTTATAACATTCATAATCAACTTGATCTGATTATAGCATATTGATGGATAGGCTACCTTCCTGTTGAGATTTCGGCAGAGGTTTCTGCCCGAGCTAGCCAGATGTCCTCGAGTCCTCAGTTTCCGATTGCAGATTATACATGTAGTTCTCGATGGACGATTATGCCATTGGGTTTCCTCAATCAACTGGAGAAATTCAAGTCCTTTTATGATGATGACACTCAAAATGAGGAGGAGAAGGGGGATACATCTAATCCTGAAGCAGAGGGGATCATTAAATTCAATCCCCCAGATTATATGTATTTGATTGGTCTTGGGGATGGTAGTGATGACCTTTATCCATCCTGGGCTGAATGTGATAAGGTTAGTCCTTTTTTTTATATAAACTATACATTTTGAGTAAACTGTAATAGGCGCAAGACAAATCTTGCGCCCTTGCGTCCGTTCGCAAACACTCTCTTGCGTCCTTGCGACCCTCGCAAGATTAACATTGCGTCTTCATTATAGACGCAAATTCAAATTTGCGTCCATGCGTCCACCCACAAGGTAGACCTTGCGTCCTTGTGCCTGACGCAAGGTCTACCTTGCGTCCTTGCGTGTCTCGCAAGGTCAACCTTGCGTCCTTCCTTATTGACTTTTTATGTTTCTTTTGTTGCAGATTTTGATTCCAGTACATTTTTCAGATCCTGAACATTTTATACTACTCACTTTGAACTTAGATGAACAGAGAGTATTAGTCTATGATAGTTTAAAGGGTTGTTTGAAAAAAGGTCAACTCGAGGCTGTCTTCAAAAACTTATCAGACAACTTGCCGTTATATTTGAAGGCTATTGATTACTTTAACAAGAAGCAGGACTCACAAATTGTTGACTATTATGAGAACAGAGAAGATGTAGAGTTGATGATCGAGGATGCACCGTATGTGCCAATGCAGAGTGGTGGCCATGGTGATTGTGGTGTTTGGGTCTGCCTTCATATGGAGAGGATAGTTTTTGGTTGGGATTAGATTGACAACATTGGAGACCCTAAAAAGGCTGCTAAGGACTATAGAATTCGAATGGCAAGAACATTCTTCCGTGCACGCTTTGATACACAGGAACCACCACCACCAGAGGACCCAAAGATTGTTAATTAGTTAACTTGTAGATGTAATTATTATACAGTTATTAGGTAAAACATGTAATTTTTGTATGTAAATAATCTGGGACAGACGCAAGGCCTTTTTTGCGTCCTTGCTTCTGGTTTTTTGACAGACGCAAGGTGTTGTTTACGTCCTTGCGTCTCTTTAAATGGCTTACGCAAGGTTTTGTTTGCGTTCTTGCGTATGTTTGAAGACTTACGCAAGGTTATGTTTGCGTCCTTGCGTCTCTTTAAAAGATATACGCAAGTTGATGTTTGCGTGCTTGCGTATGTTTCATGACATACGCAAGGTATTGTTTGAAAAGTTGCGTCTTTTTTAAAGACAGACGCAAGTTATTGTTTGCGTATTTGCGTGTGTTTGATGACATACGCAAGATTTTTCTTGCGTTCTTGCGTCTGTATGTAGGTCAATCCATGACACATATTTAAACAACTAACTGAGACTGATAAACATAAAAACAAACTGAGACTGATAAACAACAAACTGAGACTGATAAACAAGCAACTAATTCTGGTCCCCTAATTCTGGTCTAAATCGTACGTTTGATAAAATTGAGACTGATAAGCTTGCGAAGGTTCAACTTTCTCTTTCGACTTTGACTTTGATTTTGAGGCTGTTTTTTTAACCCTCTGAGAAGTAGATTCACCGGTTAGGTCATAAGAAGCGCTACATGTTGTTCGGTTATGACCTGCTTGCTTGCAACGAGTACATGTTCTTACTTTCTTTTCAGTTTCTTCACCTTGAGATGGAATCCGATCGGTACTTTTTGGGCGTCCAGGTGCTCTTTTCTTTTGAATTGGGGGCTTTACGATTTTCAAGATCTTGGGCCCTGGATCGGACCATTCGGATCGATGGGGCAAAGGAAGGATGTGTTCGGAATATGTATTTATATAAGTTTGAGACAAGAACCAATGTGATACATAACATGTAACATCTTCAACTCCGAAGAGTCGTGCTGCTGCCAATACATGTCCGCAAGGTATGCCTGATAATTGCCATTGCCCACATGTACATGTTCTATCTTCTAGATTAACGAGGCCGTTTTTCCTTCCATCACGCACCTCTATTAGATTGTTTGTCGATGGAAATGCTTGCCATCTTCTTGATTTGTTCGTCCTCTTACCTAATTTACGTTCAACATATGGAGTAACCGTTGAAGTGAGACTAACTGCTTTGTTGTGATGTTTGAAAAACCAATCCTGTATAGAAGCGCGAAAAAATTCCAATAACATGCAAACTGGTAGTTTGCGAGCATGTTTGGATAGAGCGTTAATAGACTCTACACTGTTGCTAGTAAGGTATGCATACCTAACATGACCAGCATGACTTCTGGACCATTTGTTGAAACCAACGTCATTTAGATACTTGTGAGACGCTTTTAATCTTCGTTGAAATACACTAACATGATCTTGAAAATCTGACAAACGATAAGCCTTAACCATTTTCCAATAGTGCCATTCAAAATATTTGAATTTGTTGGACATCGTTTTTATGTTCATGAATAGATGACGTGCGCAAAAAGAGTGAAAGGCTTCAGGAAACACATTTGAAATACCATGTGCTATTGAAGGAGCACGATCAGAAATAAAGGTAATCTCTGACATACGATTACTCATACCACAACTCTCTAAATGATCTCTTAGATTGCCAAAAAACCATGACCAAACCTCGTTTGTCTCGCCTTCACCAATTCCATAAGCCAATGGCAAAATTCTGTTATTGGCATCCATTGCAACAGCGACTAAATTTGTACCCAAGTATCCAGCTTTCAAATGTGCACCATCAACGATGATAATAGGGCGAACATTTTGGACAAATGATCGAATCTGCACGCAAACAAATCACATGAGATTGCTATTAGTTTAAGATAAAACAATTGTAGGATGAGTGATACTTACAACTGCGCCAAAGGACATGTAACACATCACGAATCTATTTTCATTGTCAGTCACCACATTTGTCATGCTTCCTGGGTTATGAATCTTAATGTTATGAAGATAAATGGGAAGCATTCGGAACGAGTCATCCATACTGCCACGAAGCATCTCTATTGCATGACACTTGGCTCTCCATGCTTGATTGTAAGAAATGCTCACCCGAAAACGGTTGCCAACATCATCACGTATATCTTTTGGATTATAGTCTCGATTTGCAGCTTTGAACGATTCCATCAGAATACTTCCTAACACCTTTTTGGAAGCATGTTTATTATTTCCCATAATTTGGGTACGTGAGCATGTGTGTACGTCATGCAATTTCTTTACGATGAAGTTGTCAGTGTGGCGTATTTTGTATGCACTACATTTCCACTCACAATTTGGCAACATGCATTTAGCAGTGAATCGAGATTTGTCAGACTTTACAGGCTTAATTTGGAAGTTTTCTTCAAGACATTTTGTGTATAGATGGTTTACAAAATCATCCTTGTTTAAAAAAGTTTGTCGAACTTTAATCAAATCGGATACTCTATAACTGGTTATTATTTGGCTCGTAGATTCAGTCTCTTGGTCATGCTCACTCAATAAAAGTGGCATATTCCAGAATACATCCTTTTTTTCTTCCTCTTCTTCATTTTCATCTTCATCTTGATCTTCTCTGTCATTTTCTTCCTCCGAAGCACTAGACGCGACAACTGATTCAAAAGGGTGATCTGTTTTTTTAATTTTACATACGTTCTCAACTCCATAGTTGAAGAAATCAAACTCTTCTGTGTTTGGAGGTGGTACTTCAGGTCGTGCTTCTTCCAAATTGGGTGTCTGAAGGTTTGTGCTCTCCTCGTTTGTTGGTAGGTTTTGTTGGACATCGTGTGTTGGTAGGTTTTGATGGACATTGTGTATTGGTAGGATTTGCACTGACTGTAAGTTTTCTGGGAGTTGATGCATTGTAACTTTGTCGACAATGTAAATATTAATAGGAGCATTTGATATTGCATGTTGTAGAAAATCACGAAAGCCTTCATAATCATCAGTAATATCAAAAACAAGATTATCTACAACATATCTCATTGAAACAGGAGCATTAGGTGGCAAATTAATTTTTCTAAGAACATTTTTTAACAATATTCTTCGAGTAATTAGTTTTTGGGGAGCAACTGGGAGTTTTAATCGTGTTCTAAAACAATCTAGAGGCAAATACATAGGTAAGTTATTAATAAATTGAAAAGAACCACCACAACATATATGAATAACAAAGGTTTCATTATCACTAAAACTCATTATTTAAAACAAAGAAAGTTACCTTAATGACGCTTGAAATTATATGATTTATGTTGAAATGGTGGAAATGAAGTGAAAATAGAGCTGGTAATACCTTATATGAATTGAAAAAGTTATCCGTAATAGTACAAAAATCGTACAAAATCTTATCCACGAAATCATGAAAATCTTATCGGGATAAGACGCAAGACGCAAGACGCAAAGGCGCAAGTCGCAAGACGCAAGACGCAATACGCAAGGACGCAAGTCTCTTTGTTGCGTTTGTCAGTAACGCAAGGTCGCATGGTCGCAAGATCGCAAAGACGCAAGGTCGCAAAGACGCAAGGTGTCTTGCGCCTTGCGAGGGCAAATTGTCAAACTTTTTTTTTAGGACTGTCAGTCAACAAGCTTAAAAAAAAGAGTATTTTGGTGATAATCCCAATAAAAAAAGCAGGCCGGCATGAATCAGGCCCAATTTGTTTTCCAACTTGAAATACAACCAAAGGCCTCTGTTTTTATTTAGTATTTCTTTTGTGTATCTAGCGATGTGGGATGAATTGAATAAGTATAATAAGTATCGTAGCAACCATAACTTAGAAAGTAAACAAGGGAAACAAGCAACCATAATAAATAAATCAGATTAGTTGTATTCAAGTGTGTTGTCATAATGTCACCCGTGAGTATAAGTATATAAATGTTGTGCTTATATTTTGAATACATAGAACTTCGTATTAGTTTTAATCTTTTCTTTTTTTTTTCTTTTTTTTTTTTTTTTTTTTTTTTTTTTTTGTAAAGGGAAACTAAAATAACTTAAAGTTTTTATTTTATGCTTGGAATGAAGATTGATTATTTACATGGCTTAATCGTTATTAAATATTTGCAAATTATTGCAATTATCCGCTAAATTTGTAACGCGTAAAAATCAAATCCGGAAAAAAGTCAAAGTCGAATTTGGAAAAGGCCGAATAAATCGGTTTAAAATCGAAAAAATCTGATTTCAAAGGGGCCTTTTTTTCGCCTCAGGGCCCCCGAATTCTCGGGACCGACCCTGATCGGATGGATAACGTTGTGGTTTTTTTCTTTTCTTTCAATAATATTATTAATGTATAAAAAATAATTAAATAATGAATTGGACACTGAAATTTAACACTGAAAGATTTCTCCTATTTTGGTCTCAGTAATTTCAGTGTTAAGCTTAACACTGAGATTTAACACCGAGCCCAGTGTCACCGTACTCTTACATGTGACCCAAATGATATATAATCGAAGAAACTCCGATGAAGGCATCAATCACTTTAGTTACAAATTCTTATTAGTAGTTACAATAAATTATATTTCTATTAACAAAACTTTCTTTTAAAAAATCTAATCAGAAATATGTATGTTCAACTTAGTAAAAAAAAAAAAAAAAATATATATGTATGTTCACTGTAGCTTGCGTAGTCTAGTGATGAAACCCATAAGATAATGACGTAATTACATGTTATCAAACTCAGTCGTTAAATCTAAATCGATTGAAAATTCATTAGCAATTAAACACCATCTCTAATTTAACGAATTAATTTCAAGAGCTCCATAAAGTTAACAATGGATGGTAGAGAACTAGAGATATTATGATTTGGGAAGAAAGCGGATCTGGAGTATTTGGATGAGCATGACGAAAAATAGGTATTATTCTTTTTTTAAGAATTAATTAATTAAAATGTAGAAATATTTTTTTAGAAAATAAGGGAGGTTACTAATTAACGTGTATGGGCATTTTCTTAAGTTCATGATAATAGCATTTTTTGATGTTTTACTACATCTTGAGTAATGCATGTTGTTTATGTTTGTTGCAGCTTCTAATGCTTAAACCGAAGAGATACGGGTTGGATCACAAGGAGAATTTCACAGGGGAAGGTGATGAATACATCTACCATTCCAAGGGACACACACTTAACCCAGGCCAGAGAGATTGGACCAAGTACCAGTCCTGGCAACCAACCAAGACCCAATAACTTCGTTTCTTAAACCAATATTCGAATCAATGGGCTATTAAGGAGCTGGTGTGCGGCTCCAATATATCTAGCCGTTAATAAGCTTGTTTGAAGTGGTTGAACATTGCTAGACTAATTCAATATTTAAAACAGTTTTCAACTGCCAAGTTATTTTCTTTGTTTGCTGTTAATGTATTCAACAAGATTATCGTTGCTGTTAAAATTTGCTTATGTTGTTGTCAAGTTCTGTTGTTGAATATGAAGTCGATTCTCGAAATATAGTGTTTACCCTTGTGTCAATCTGATCGGTTAACTAAGAGTACTTGATTTGCCCCATGACCCATTTGTAATACCTTAAGCAAATGAAACCCAGCATCAAGCAGTTTCCTTTAAACGCACACACTTTCAGTTTAAGATTAGGTAGCATGCCAATCGTATACATATCTTATGTTTCCAATACAATAAGGTGTCTGATAAACTCAACTTGTTCAGATGAGGCGGGAATTTATGAGATGGTGGTAGACCTCGTAATTTACCTTCAGATGGCGGATTTGGGAATGTGTCATTTAATAGTTTTATAGTCTCTCGAGGTTATCGAGCTTAGTGATATTGTAGAACGAGCTTGAAGCGCCTCTGTTCTTATCCATGAGAATCTTTAGTTTCTCACACGCTGTAGAAATCATTTGTATGTGTCACGCAAATCGCAAGTCCCAATTGGGCGGCTTGCGACTTGCGTCTCAAACACTCGGCAGCACCATTTGACATCTATTTGCAAAAGGCTGCTCGCAAGTGGTCGCAAAATTGCAAAATTGCAAAATTGGATTTGAGATTTGTGAGGAATTTTCACTTTTCAGCAACCTTTTTTTTCATGGTGAAATCTAATAAAATATTTGGGAAAGGGGCTTTTTCGTTAATTTCCCTATTTAATTGTGATGTTGACTTTTTGAGCGTCTGTGTTATCACCGATATAGGCTTTTGGGTAACCTTGGTCATTTTACTAATCATGTACTTCAGTCCTTGTATTTCAGAATCTTCTGCCCATATTCGATGTTATGAGGAGGAAAATCCGAGAGCTAGCAAGCAAAGTGAGATTCAATACATAATGCATAAATTGTACAAAAGATGTGAATTTCTATTGTTTTTATCCTTCACGATCAAAATTGAGATTCAATAATCACCATCCACCCTAATTTTAGTTATATATAGGTTGGAGTAAAAGGTACAACTGTACAAGTGATGTATACTTTATACGGTTATGGCCTCACGTACTTAGACAACCCAACAGCTTACGAATGCTCCATTTACATCAACTAACAGAGACACTGATCATGGTATTCATCAGAGGTTTTATATATTGATCAGTGATGCTAATTAATCTGAGTGTAGTTTCCTCCTTTGGCACCTTTTAATATACCAAGTTGCATGTTTATGAAGGCCCATACCTATCATCACTTTCAAAGTTGTGAGCATCACAAAGCTCATGACCGACAACATAAGTATCCACAAAAGTCTCCATAAAATGGGCCCACAGGGAAGATGTGCAGCGTAAACTGGACTCACTACTCGAATTACCTGAAACAACAAAATTTCAAAAGAATACATAGAAAGGTTAAAATGGCTCCTGAATTGGACTCGGTGCTAGAATTTGGCTAAAGTAACCATATAAATTTCAAAGTTTCCATTTTTAGCTTTTGTAATATTCATTATAGGTGTAACTTTTCATTAATCCACTTGTACACTTCTTCATTTTACATGATATTCAAGTCGGTGTTCGTTTTTTCACAAGTTTGACATGAGACTTCATTAACGAGATCAGCAGGGTATCAAGATATTATTCAAGTTTCTTTTAACAATTTCATAATTTTAAATTAATACTTACCACACAAGCGGGTGCCAAAGGAACAAAAGTAAGTTTTTTCGTTGGATTCTCGGGCTGCACGTTTAGAGTCTGTAGGAAAAAAAAAATTAATATAAAAAGAGTATTCAAGACCGACAAGTATCAAAGAAAAATATGCTAATTTAAGTGAACAAACTGAACAAAAAAGAGTCTTTCATAACACATATAGCAATCCTATAAACCAATCTCTAAATTTTTAAAAAAGATTTAGCTGGGCTGAGTTATTTGTCGGTTTTTGTTTGTTTGTTCTTTATTTTGTTGGTAATAAAAGTTGCTTTTCAAAATGAATAGAAGACGTCAATCTGTATTTTTTTATGGTAAAATTCAAAAATAAAATATAACGATACATCCTATGACATCCATAAAATAATTACCTACTTATGCAGAAGGAAAAAAAAAAAAAAGATAAAGTGCGCATACATTGGGACCATTTTACTATTTACTAAAAATGAAAATGGCTAATTAACAAGGTAACAAGAAAAAGA
Organism: Rutidosis leptorrhynchoides; assembly: GCF_046630445.1. Taxonomy (NCBI): domain Eukaryota; kingdom Viridiplantae; phylum Streptophyta; class Magnoliopsida; order Asterales; family Asteraceae; genus Rutidosis; species Rutidosis leptorrhynchoides. The sequence goes on from NC_092339.1 coordinate 122,728,897, forward strand.
AAAAAAGAAAAAGGCAATACAGACTATAATGCAAGATCTAGCCATACGCATGAAGAGAAAATATGAGCATTTCCAGGAGTATGAAATTGTAAAGAAATATAACAAATGTTACCTGTTTGCAGAGGTCTTCAAGAAACTCAGAATATACAATCGGCTTTATTTCATTAAATTTAGCAATAAAACAATGTTTGATTATATCAATCATCAATTCGCATATATAAACCACAAGAGCATTCTGCATCCAAAAAAAAAAAAAAAGCACTAAGAGAGACAATACAGGAAAAATTTGCATAACATTTAATGGTTTTAATAATTTGCATATACGTAAAGACCATCAAAGATGTTTTCTGGTGCTTGTAAGGTGAATATTTATAAAAGTGGCCCATTTTGATCTAAGAATTGATTCCCAAACCAATAACGAAAAAAATAGCAAGAAGAAAGCCAAATAAGAAAAAATTAGCTCTAAATTAATACAATTTAATGTTTAATATCATGAAAAAAAATAAGCTTACATAAAAAAAATTCTCAAACCATGGACCTTCAGCTTCTAATATATTCTGAGCCAAGACAAAAATGAGAAAGGATGCAATATGAAACCTCTCCACAGAATCTGAAAATGGTGCAGGAAACTTAAGTAATAAACCAAAATTTTCAAACAATATTAAGTAATAATTTTAAATAAAAGAAAAAAAGAAGATGAATGGAGACTCACCAAAATATACCAGACTTTGTATGTTATCCTTGCTAAAGCGTTTAAAAACATTGCTTTTTATCTCTGAAAAATTGTTTGAGACTAATAAAGCAAACAATGCATTGTTGTGGGCAACTATACAGGTTGACAGAGTGATGGCTTGAGCTAATAAGATGAACGAATGAATAAGTGCAATGTGTTAAGGAAACAAGAGCGTATCATTTGAAAGAAAAAAGATATCAAAGGGGAAACAAAATCATTTCAGGAATAGCGCGCGCGCGCGCACACACACACACATATAAACAATTAATATACAAGGATATTTGATGAAGTCACAGCCAAGGCTTCATCAGATATGAACCTCCATAGCCAATGTCTCATATCTTCTGATGAAGAATTTGCTAAACCATCAGCTGTATTTAATAGTGTTTGCAACACATCTCCACCAAAATTTTGGCATAATTTATCAAATATCTGAAAGTTAATGACGAAGTTTACATTAGTTACATAAGCAAAAGATATTGAGACCAAAATAACAACTTGATGGATATTTAACATGAGTCAACCATTTACTCTTTGCAGTAACCAACTGAAAACACCTTTTACTACTTGATTGTGCAATCATAATCATAATAGTTTTTTAAGTAAAAATTTTCAACAAAGATTCTTACAATAACTGATCATAGACTAAATATTCACCATGTCCACAAGGTATTCTTACAGGGGTAGAAACGTAATAATGAATACAAACAAAGTGACTGCAATAAATCATTAGACAAAGAATTTATGCTACCTACTTTTTGCATAACAGCCATCAATTCATCACGTATTCATGACAAATTACACTAATAGTTTCCACATTATTATTATTTTTTGTTTAATTATGACATTTGAGATAAAAGTAACCCATAGATGTAATAAAATTATGTTCTTACCTCCAATACATTATACACCACGTAGAGTTTAATCGTTCCTTGACCACGAATCATGTGATAAATCAAGCTGATATCTAGCAGTAAACATATAAAGAAAACAATGTAATCCAAATTTAGCAATGAATCAGACAATCCTAAACTGAAAGAATCGATTAAGGAACAAATTCCCTAACTGAACCTGTTTGTTGTAATAGAATTACTCCAGAAGCCAGTATTAAAAAACAACCCAGATCACAAAGCTCTGCAGCTGAAAGCATCTTAAACTGCCTGTCAAAAGCATAAAAAGTAGTCATGTACCATCACACCTATTAAACGATTCCTCTTTGTCATCACAAAAGATTATAGCACATAAGAATTTAATAGATCCAAAGCATTTAATATTTGCAATAATGTAACAGGATATTGTTCAATGCACAGATGCATGACCTAATAGATGCTGCTAACCTAATTATATATCTTGAAATGCAGTAAAAAGTCAAACCTCCTAACGTTGGGAGATGATATAATATACCTTTTTTTTAAAAGCCTCCAAGAGGTAATGAGAAGTCTAATTGGCATGATGGTTAAAAGAGACAAGAAAGAATCCAGGCAGACAAAGAAGCCGACATTTATGAGCTGCAAAACAATTGTCATGAATACTCTAAATAACTTGTAGAAATTCAGATATATATATATATATATATATATATATATATATATATATATATATATATATATATATATATATATATATAGGCAGGATCAATGGGGAAGTAACCAATCATATATATATATATATATATATATATATATATATATATATATATATATATATATATATATACACATATATGAAATATATATATATATATATATATATATATATATATATATATATATATATATATATATATATATATATATGATTTTCATAATGTTGTGTTCCCGTTACTGCATGTTTAACATATATGATATACAAAAGTTCACATGCTTGACATATAGATATAACACAAACATATTTGGCTTTTGTATGCAGATGTGCGGTATGCTGGTATACAGATCATATATATGTGGTGAGAGACAATGAAAGAGACAACCATCCATGAAAATCTAACTCTGGATGTAATACATAGTAATTGAGATTCAAAAAGATACCTACAGTTCATGATATATACTGCAAGGGATATTTGGTCAAGATTCTTATAACATAGGCATCCTTAAGCTATATACTAATCTTAATAACCAAATAATATATATAGTCAAGTCATAATGGGAGGAAAAGTATGATCACAAAGGAACACATAAAACAATGCACAACTTGACATACATGATATTCATGTTACTGTATAAGGATGATTGTGTAAAAGTCTAAATTACCAATTCACAACGCCAAGGCATGCGAAAAATAGTGTCATATACTCTCTCACGGTCTTTCTCATTGGCAAGGGTTGTTGTCGTCCTTAACGAATTTCCACCATGCATTTCGTCCACAAAGTACTTAACTGGAGACGTCTCCAACAGAAAGTTGACTGACACAAATGTACCAGCACAAATTATGAGAAGAAGATAAGATACCACTGTTTGGTGGTGGTCAAACTTTTTTTCAGTGTAAGAATTGATACATATGTTCACAAAATTTAATAACTCAAATACAAAAATAATCGTGTTAAAACTACACAATATTACCAAAGATGCCACTTAAAAACAGTTAACAAATCCTAACATGTGAACAATCTGATCACAACCTTTATCGAAAAGCAGAAATTAACGAGCATCAACAGACATATAATTCCTAGAGATCTGAAATTACATAATCGAAACTCTAACATACACGAAATCATATGATAGGAGCTTATTAAACTTGTACCATGAGTCCATGACCTAGACAACCATGAAGCTAAAAAATTTAACAATTTAGACGGATAAATAATATGTCAATCTATTGGTGACCGCCTAACGAATAATGTGACAGTCAGCGGTACAAAAATTAGTCAACATTAAACTAGATTTATGATTTAAGTACTATTTACAATATATATAAAGCTATAAAACAGGATGAAGGTTCAAAAATGTTAGTTCCCCTTACCATACTTTAAGTTCCTTACTCATACTATATTCTTTCAATTTTCTTTATCGAACAAAAACTTCTTTCTACTTGACTTCTAAAGCCACAAAAGGCCAAGTTTGCTTCTTTATGCAATATATTAACTTATCGACCAATACCTCAGATAAAAATTATAAACATTCAAATAATCTAATCTATGTCAATAAAAAGCAAGTATATTTCAATTTACAGGGTTGAAACTGAAGAAAAAACTCACGATTTGGATCGATATCAGCAATCAATCGTTTCCAATCAAGTGACTCATCCTTTTCAAGCATCCTACCAGCACAATATCCATTCACTTTCATCTCAGCTGTCTGTTTCATCATTAATTCAGTATCGAATTCCTTACCAGATAAACTCCCATTCCTACTACTACAACTACTATCATCAACCTCCTTCACAATCTCATCAATCCTAAACATCATATTCCCCTGATCCTCACCTAAACTACTACACACACTACTACTCCTTTGCCTCAACTCACGTGTTTCCCTAACCGAACTACTCACCGGATAAACTCGTTTCTCCTCCGGCGGCACATACACTTCCTCATACACCACCGTCGTCTCCGTCAACATCGCCGCAACACCACAACAACTACTATCAATAATTAACCTATCAGAATTAAACTTACAATCACCACTATCACTAGACCTAGGGTTAGGGTTAGGGTTACCAGACGTATTCAAATTATGACTATCATTAACGAACTGGAGATGATGTTCATCATCATCGCTAGGTTTAATTTTTTTCTTCTTTTTGTGCTTTCGCTTCCGTCTAGGTTTTGTGTTAACGAGAGGTTCGGTTTGAACAGAATCGGATCTGAGTAAGAAATGGCGATCGTCAGCATCGTCGTCGAAAAAGGAATCGGTGGTGGTTAGAACGTCGAAGGAGAGCGTACGGCCGCCGGATCTCAGGTCTGACATCGGTGGTTTTAGGGTGGCGTGGATCGAAATGGTGATAAGAAGAATTTGAGAGTAGATATCAAGTGTGTGAGATGATCATGATATTGAAATTGGTTAGATAAATAAAATTATTACTGTATTATAAGTTACGTTTTCTGGTTTTCAGCTGTGGCTAGTCGTTACAATTGTCATTGGCTCCCGCGATCACGATCACAATCACATCACAATCATCTTTATAATAAATATTTAATAATTTAATTTTGTGTATGTATGTAACTCATAAACAAAATGCCTTTACTATTTCTAACCGTGGCGGTGACATCAAAGTCAAATGATGTACTTTTTGGTGATGTGTTAAGGTAAAGAGATGAATTTAAATAAAATGGAATGTCAAATTTGAGGGTTAAATTTGTGAATAGGTGATGTGATAAAATATTATTGGTAATTGGGTATATAATTTATTAATTAATAATATATAAAAATATGTGTCAAAACCTGATTGGCTGGAAAAAAATTTGACACAACTTTTGGATCCGTCAGATTTGCAACTGACGCCCGGGGCGTCAAATTTTGACGTCGCGTTAAGGACGTCAAGGGCGTCAAAAAAGCTGCCATGTGAGATGACGGAGAAAAAGTGATGTCGGGTTAAATATAGTCTTAGCCACGCAACAGGGCGGTTTTATTTGGGGACAAGGGGGCGATTTGCAATTTTTAGTGTTAAAATTTTGAATTTTTTGACTTCGTCTTCGGTGGATTTTTTTGCCTCAAAACTTACATATTTTGCCTACAAACCTTCAAATTTTGTTCAAAATGTGACGACCCGGAAATTTTTAACCAAATTTAAACTTAATCTTTATATGATTTCGACACGATAAGCAAAGTCTGTAATGTTGAGTCTCAAGAATTTTGAACTGTTTCATATATTCAATTGACCTCCGGCGGATCTCGACGATTCACGAACCATTAATTGTAAATAGATACGTGTGTGTATATATATAAATAAATAATAATTAGAAGTACAATTTTGAAATATTAAAAGTTGTTGTTATTAAAATTAATTAGATAAAATAAAATAAAATAAAAAAATAGGATATTATAATAATTAATATTTAAAATACATCTATATATAAATAAAAATATATAGAATATATATTTTGTGAGTTCGAATCTATTTAGTAAACAATTGTAGCACTCGTTGGTCATTTAAGCAGGTTAAATCCAAACTCGTATGATTTTAAAATAAACGATGATCCGAAAATGAGTTCTATAAATTTTAGGCTTACTAAAAATGTATTTAGGATCTAGTTATTAAATTTTAACACTTTTGATATTTTACCCAAAATTGAGAGGGATAGTTGATGTAATTTTTATTTAACAATTATTGGCCAAATTTTATACCATAATGACCAAAATAAATAAAAATAGTTAATTTAAAAATATGAGATTTTTCTGAACACTTTTATCCGTCATTGATATACAACGGACCACGATACAATATTCAAAAAAATTAAAACCGTTGGTAGAGGCGGCTAAACTATTCTATATCTTTCTTGCTGCACGTTCTTTACATTCACATAATTGTGAGTAAATTAATTATTACAAATATTATGGTACTATATATCCTATTAACTATCCGTGAATGAGGAATATGATTGATTATAACTGTGCCTAATTGGATATTGATGTGCTAATTGATTCTCATTCTTCACACGTTAGATATTTATTGATTTATGTTACTGTTTTTGGTGCATATCTCCAATAGCATGATTTACATACATATATATATATATATATATATATATATATATATATATATATATATATATATATATATATATATATATATATATATACACACACACACACACACTGATTTTCCCACATATGCATACATTCTTCTTTTTCTCTTGAACAACCCACTTCAATTGTACCACCTTCTCCACAACCGAACCATCACCATAATAATATCATTTTGTTTCTGAAGTCCACTTTCTTGTTCGAAATCCACTTGGCTGCTTCGATTCGATTTTTGCTCTAAACTCACTCAAGAACATTATCCCTAGTTTGTTTGAACCAACAACCACCAAACCCGGAACGGTTACTAATCAAAATGCAATCAAGAACATCATCTTGAAACTGCTACAGTGGTACTACCATCGGTCATCCCGTGTTTACTAATCTCTGTTCATGCTTATGATCGTGAAACCATCACCAAGAACACCTTAATCAATCACTACCATCTCTCTATCCTCTTTCTATCTCCTATTCCTTTTAACCGTAAACATCACCCATTTACTCGACTCTTGATACAATCGAGAACAACCACTTTGACATTAACAAACACCACCTTCGCAAACCACCACTTATTAACTGCTTTTACCTGCTGCTATTGCTGATTAGTTCTTCGGATGTGCAACTGTGAAACAACCATAATAGCCGTGAAACACTTCAACCACCATAACCCACTTTTATTTATCTTTCTGTTTCAGTATAATTGATCGAACCAGAAGCTATAAACTACTGTTTCATGATCAAACTGCAATAACGATGATGCTGTGAGTGTGTTTCTATTTCAGTTATAATCATTACAAAACACCATCAATTCTATTTCCTGATTCGATTAATCACAAAAACTCAACCCTATCACCATTAACCGAACCATTGGGTTAACTGTTTTTGTTTCTCTTCTTTTTGAACCCTCATTCGACATACCCATCAAGACCCAAAACAGAGACCCATCGTCCCTACTGCAATTACTATTGCTGTTGATTTTTTTTTTAGAAACAAAAAGAAAAAGATAATGAAGATATGATGATAATGATTATGATAATGATCTTAAAATCGACGACAACAGTGATAATGATGTTTACCTGATGATGATCACCATCACCCCAAACCATCTTCTCCACCACCACCTCACTCTCTTCCTTCTTTCTTTATGTCGTACGCACACCCAAACAAAACCACCATCGATAATTGTTTTCACTGTTACACGTATGTTTCCTATTTCAAACGCCACAGCTTGCAAATATACTCGCCTTACCTACTGTAAGTCTCGATTGCTTCTATTTTATCTTTCTGTTTCAATCAAACACATGAATTGCAGCCGTATGTTTTCATGGTATATGATAATGATAATGGTAATTAAAGATGATGATGATTACTACCTTGAAGATGCGTCTATGTTGAGATAATGATAACAATGATTAGGTTAGATGATAAAAGCGTTATTTCCTTTTCCTTTTGGCCGACAGCTATTTAACCAAACAAACCACTTGCAAGATTATTAATTGTGTCGATTAGTAGTTGTGTTAATGGGTCATGTATTGTTTCTGGTTGGGCCGTATAGTCCCTTGTGACATTGGACCGAGATCAGTTGATATAGGACTAAATGATGATGATTACATAATGGTATGTGTTAACGATGATAAAGGATGACGATGAAGGTGACATGAAATGATAAAATTCTGAGTTACATATGATATCATAATAGTTGAGTTAGGATGATGATTAGATAATTAACGTTATGACGATGATGATAAGATGATACGAGTTAAATAATGATAATGATATAGTTATCATAGCGAAAACAAATTAAGATGATGATGAAATGATGTGATCGTGATGATGATGCTGTATTGATAATAAGATAAATGATGATTAGAGATGATATGATAATGAAGGTGAAACATGTTGATGAATTACGGGTTAAAAGAATTTTGCAAACTAAATAAATCATATAACAGTTCAATGGTTAGAGGTGTATGTGCTTAATCGAGAGGTCGTGGGTTCGAGCCCAGGCAACGCCAGTTTATTTTTGAAGCTTTTCCTTTAAGGTAGTATTTATATCTATTCTTATTAGCATTATTATTATTATTATTATTATTATTATTATTATTATTATTATTATTATTATTATTATTATTATTATTATTATTATTATTATTATTATTATTATTATTATTATTACTATCGTTAAATTTATTGAAATAAGAATTATTGATATTGTTATCAACATCAGTAAAATTAATATCATTATAACTATTATTATTATTATAATTATTGTTATTATTATTATCATTTTTATCATTATTATTACTAGAATTAAGTATTATTGATATTAAAAACTATTATTAAGGATTATTTTTTTTATTTATAAAAATACAATTTTTATTTATTATTACTATAACCATTACCATTATTATTAATAGTATAATTTTTATATAACAAATAAATATTATATATTAAGATTACATAAAATTTTATATTAAACATATTAACATTAACTATATAATTATTACATATAACAAGTTATTAATTTTTGATATAATACTAAATACAAATGTAATATATTAATATAACTATATGTATGAATATTGATTATTTTACAAAACAACTATATATAAAATATAACTGAAAATATAAATATAAATATAAATAAAGTATATATCTATATAACTACAACATTTAATATATATATATATATATATATATATATATATATATATATATATATATATATATATATATATATATATATATATATATATATAGAATGAATTATGTGATTATATGTGTTAATATATATATAAATGATATAGGTTCGTGAATCCGAGGCCAAACCCTGAATTGTTCAATGTCGTCATATGTATTTTTACTCCAAAATACAGTATAGTGAGTTTCATTACTCCCTTTTTAAATGCTTTTGCAATATATATATTTTTGGGACTGAGAATACATGCGCTTTTATAAATGTTTTATGAAATAGACACAAGTAATCGAAACTACATTATATGGTTGAATGATCGAAGCCGAATATGCCTCTTTTTGCTTGGTAGCCTAAGAATTAGGGAACATCACTAATTTTGAGAATTAGTGCACCCCTAATTGACGCGAATCCTAAAGATAGATCTATTGGGCCTAACAAACCCCATCCAAAGTACCAGATGCTTTAGTACTTCGAATTCGTTTTTATCATGTCCGAAGAATTTCCCGGAATGATAGGGGATATTCTTATATGCATCTTGTTAATGTCGGTTACCAGGTGTTCAATCCATATGAATGATTTTTTTGTCTCTATGCATGGGACGTATATTTATGAGAAATGGAAATGAAAATCTTGTGGTCTATTAAAATGATGAAAATGATCGTTATGATAAACTAATGAACTCACCAACCTTTTGGTTGATACTTTAAAGCATGTTTATTCTCAGGTATGAAAGAAATCTTCCGCTGTGCATTTGCTCATTTTAAGGATATTACTTGGAGTCATTCATGACATATTTCAAAAGACGTTGCATTCGAGTCGTTAAGTTCATCAAGATTATTATCAAGTCATTTATAGTTTGGATATATTATAAAATGGTATGCATGCCGTCAACTTTCGATGTAATGAAAGTTTGTCTTTTTAAAAACGAATGCAATGTTTGTAAAATGTATCATATAGAGGTCAAGTACCTCGCGATGTAACCAAATGTAATGTATTCGTCCGGATGGATTAGGACGGGTCCTTTCAGGTGGTATCAGAGCGGTGGTCTTAGCGAATCAGGTCTTACATTAGTGTGTCTAACTGATAGTTGTTTAGATGCATTAGTGAGTCTGGACTTCGACCATGTCTGCATGTCAAAAGTTTTGCTTATCATTTCGTGTCAAAAATTACCTGCTTATCATTCTTAGAGAATCATTTGCTTATCATTCTTAGTCTAGACACGTCTTACTGCCTCTATTGCATAGATAGTGTATAGATAAATTCGTATCTTAGTGTATCTGTTACTGTAAACTTTTCCTGACAGCTTCCTAAAATTCCTCCGTAATCTACGGGATCTTCTGTACTATACATAAGTATTCTATGTAATTAGAATATCATCTGATATCCAAAAATCATTTCATATTGAAAACCCTTTATCTAACCGTACAAGATGGAACTCACAACTAGTTCAAATTCCTCGGCTTCCGACAACTATTCCGATATGGATTTTCACTCGAGCTCCGAAAGCAGTGTAACTGGAATGGATCAACCAACTAGTCATCACCAATTCTGGATGAATTGGGGATGGGTTCGTAGTCGACTTAATCAATGGAGACGCGAAGAAGGCGATCCTTTTCACCAACCGAATTTACCTCTTGGCGATGAACCTGAAGCACTTACCGGCGAACCAGTCTGAAACACCATTTTCACCCTCATTTCCTGAATATCTCACCACGATTATATTCTATCTAAAATTCTAAACCTTATTCATCCACTCGTTCCGACCGACAATCATCCCGGAATAATAAAATAAGTCAACAAGCTTCGCGCCCGAGTTGTAGCCTTGGAAAATATGGTGCAAAACATACCAGCTTCGGCAACATCACTGGCACCAATAGTACCATCAGTAACAGCACCCGTACCATCAACAATCCATGCCTCAACATCTCATTCTGTACCTCGAGTATAATCATCGTTCTACGTATCGTTCTACATCAAATATCTTCGTTCTTCATGGCGATTATGTAATCTTTAATGTTTTAGAGATTATGTATTCTAGTTCTAACGGTAAATCAAATGAGATTAATATTATATTAACTCATTAAATCTATGATTACATCTGAAGAAAATATATATGTAAGTATATTTTCATAAAGATTGTAATTAAAAATTCTTTCGTACAAACTGTTAATGGTGAAAATATTTTAACGGGTAGGTAATACCTGAGGAATATTTAGATTTCACATTAATAAGTTACACTGTACATTCTTCGAATCTGATTCAACAGTCATTTACTATCCTATTTACATCCACCTATATACGTATCCGTTCACCACAAAATAACCATTTTCATTCAATTTCATATTTGGATTTTGACTTATCAGAATCCAACAAGTGGCATAATGAAGAAAACATTGGACAAAAATAAAATTTGTTAGAAACAAACAAATTAACTATGAGAAATTTTGTTAAGAATCCACGCTAACTGTTCCTAGCTAACTGTTCCTTGCTAACTGATTACATTTTATGTATCGCAATTTAATTATCGCAATTTATATTCTCGCAATTTTATTTATCGTCATTTAATTTCTGTTATTTATTTTACGCACTTTATTTATCGACATTTAATTACTGTTATTTACGCATTTTAAATATCGGGACACGTATACAATGTTTTGACATATCATATCGACGCATCTATATATATTATTTGGAATAACCATAGACACTCTATATGCAGTAATGCTTGAGTTAGCTATACAGGGTTGAGGTTGATTCTCAAATAATATATATACTTTGAGTTGTGATCGAGTATGAGACATGTACCCGGGTCGCGATACGTATTAATTAATTCGAATATTATATATTAAACAATATATGAATTATTGGACTGTTAACTGTGGACTATCGACTGTGGACTAATAATATTGGACAATTAAAATGAATTAAAATATTGATTATAGCATATGAAACTAAACATTTCTTCAAGTTTGCCACTTGATTTCATCTTAAACCTCATTTGTATCTTGAGGATTACCATCTGCGTTCAAACCTTTTATGATTCTTGAAAACACCTCAATTGAGAGGATGAACTAACCGCATTTCATCTACGGAATAAGAGATTGATGCATATAGTTATGCACCTGAAAACACTCGTGTGACGACCCGGAAATTTCCGACCAAATTTAAACTTAATCTTTATATGATTCCGACACGGTAAGCAAAGTCTGTAATGATGAGTCTCAGAAATTTTGAACTGTTTTATATATTCAATTACCCTTCGACTGCTCTCGACGATTCACGAACAACTATTTGTAAATAGATACATATATATTTAAGAATACAAATATAAATATTGTTATAATTATTATAAATATTATTATTAACAATATAATAAAAAATTATTATCATTAATAATAATAATAATAATAATTATTAATATTATATTTATTAATGCAACTTATTTAGTAATATTATTAATACAATTAATATTATTATTAACTGTATTATTATTAAGATATTTATATTTATTTATTAGTAATATTAATATAAATATATGAAAACAGAATCCTATTTTACATTACTATCTGATTCGTTTTTTTTTTCGTTTTTCCTTCCTACTCCTATTATTATTATTATCATTATTTTTAACATTGTTATTATTATTATGATCATTATTATTATAATTACTGGTATTATTATTATTATTATCATGATTATTATTATTGTAATTATTTTTATTATTGAAAATTATTATTATTATTATAAGCTAATACAACTTTTTATTAATATTAATTTACCAGATAACAAATAGTTACATAAAATTCTATTTAATACATATAACATATAATTTACTAAAATAATAAATATATCACTAATGATATAAAACTTCGTTCGATTTCAATTATATGTGTTAATATAAATATAAATGATATAGGTTCGTGAATCCGAGGTCAACCCTACACTTGTTAAATGACGTCATATGTATTTTTACTACAAAATACATTAGGTGAGTTTCATTACTCCCTTTTTATATATATTTTTGGGCTGAGAATACATGCGCTGTTTTATAAATGTTTTACGAAATAGGCACAAGTACTAAAACTAATTCTATGTGGGTTTAAACCAGAAATATACCCTTAGCTTGGTAACATTAAACTACTTGTCTATGTACGGTAGGCGCGAATCCTAAAGATAGATCTATTGGGCCTGACAAACCCCATCCTGACTATGGGATGCTTTAGTACTTCGAGGTTATTTTAAATACACCTGATCTGGTGTACTTCAGAGGGTAAAACATGAACGTTAAGGCTTGTTACCGGGTGCCTACAACTTATAGAATACTTTTATACATTTGCAAGTGTACATATATTTATAAACGGAAATCTTGTGGTCTATTAATATATTGAAATGATTATTATGATAAACCTATGAACTCACCAACCTTTTGGTTGACACTTTTAAGCATGTTTATTCTCAGGTATGAAAGAAATCTTTCGCTGTGCATTTGCTCATTTTAAAGATATTACTTGGAGTCATTCATGGCATATTTAGGTCAGTACCTCGCAATGGGACCAGATGTTGATGACTTCGTCAGGGTGGATTAGGACGGGTCACTACAACTCGAAACCTGAGTAAACGTTTAACACGTATCTGTGTAGCTCCTTTGGCGTTGTTATTACCAAAAATAATTTTACAATCCCTCTCCAAATTAGCCAATTTTGTCACAGCTCCAGCAAGTCAACTTCGACTTTTCGTTCGAAACAACTTTATTATAACCTTGATATATATGCGTGCTCTTTTATTATCACTAGGAAACCTTTTATATTCCACCATATTACCAGCAGACGTACCAGCAACCTCGTTTCTTCTTGGCTTAAATCTCTCTGATAAATCGTTATATTTATTCATTGGAACCCTATCATATACTCATCGACATCTTGTAACGAGAACTGCCATACCAATTACCGGGAATCAGCAATCAGTACTTTGAAAACTCACAGCATATCTACATCAACAGTTATATGTATAACATTTATCTCTTAGAATTATGATCTTTCATTCTGAAATTCTGAAAAGCACTCAGTCTACAAATCAATACTCTGAATGTTGAAAAAGCTTAATGAAGCAGCAGAAACCGTAGACAACCGTAAATGACCTTAATCATCGGAAGTTTGATGATAAAGAATAGTATGTTGGAAAAGCTCAGAAAAGTTTGAACTGGAAAACGGATTGAGCTAACCACGAAGGAGACCAAGGACAAATACAAGGACCATACCCTATATTCAAAGAATCCAGGCAATTCTGGATCCGATAAAATCTTTAGAGAATATCCTGCTCCGAAGTCATGTTAAAAATCTTGCAGAAAATTTTTCCTTATCAACTTTCGAACTTAGAAATTCCAAAACATCATCATAAATATCTTCGATACTTCTGAAGATATTTTCAAAAATAATCTCGTCCGAAATTATATACCTCTTCGTACTATCTGTAATACATTATATTGGAAATTTCTGTAAAAGCTAAGTATAAACTATGAATGAATTTTGAAGTAGTGTTGGGAACTGAAGTATGAGTTAGTATAATATAATGACACTTGATCAATGTGATTATATTACAGTAAGTCATGCTGAGTTTCTAATAGAACGTGATGATTCACAGGTCATAACGTCATCATGTGCCATGTTACACGACTCTTACGTTATATCTAATCTCTAAACTCATCAAGAACATACATTCTTGATAGTTCTATCTTTTGTGATTCTGGTAATTTAACAAATCAAATCATGCTATTACGTTTCTCCCTGCTTGGAATATTGTAATCATTCGAAACTCCACACCTACAAATTCTGGACCATTATTCGCTTGACTTGAAGTCGGGAAGAGGAGACAAAAGAATGGAACTTCTAAATACAAGGGAAAATTTAAAGCCCAATAACAATACATAAATTACAAACCGTGTATATCAATGTTTATCGCAACATAAAGACACGGGAGAATTAAAAACACTATAACCCCAAGGGCGAAGTAGAAGTAAACGAATTCCTCGGGTGGAAGTTAGAATAGGAGAATGATTGTTGCGATAGTCAGGATAAGGACAATGATCAGAACTAGATTAAGCGTTTTCACAATCTTTTGGATGTATGAACTAAGAAAGAAAGTATAGGAATGGTGAAAATAATGGAACAGAAGAAGTTTAATTTATAATGGGAATATCAGACAGAGTAATCGAGATAGATCACCGTATTTAATTATAGAGATCTTAATTTCCTTACTCGCCGAAGAATAAGATCTTTTAGATTTCGAAGATTTTCTTTAAATCCCTTGAATTCCGGAATTCAACCAAGACAATGTCAAAAGCTAAGACGCACCTTATTTTCTAAATTCAACAGTGACTACGTCAAAAGATAAGACGAACCTCTATTTCTTTACTTCACTATTTAGTGATAGCTTCATTCGTACTCTTCGAATAATCAAATCATTTTATTCATATTACTCTATGGTAATAAAAATTCTATTTATCAACTCATATTCGTCATAAAAATATTCTTATCGTTAACCATGACTACCACATTCAAATTTCGGGACGAAATTTCTTTAACGGGTAGGTACTGTGACGACCCAGAAATTTCCAACCAAATTTAAACTTAATCTTTATATGATTTCGACACGATAAGCAAAGTCTGTAATGTTGAGTCTCAAGAATTTTGAACTGTTTCATATATTCAATTGACCTCCTGCGGATCTCGACGATTCACGAACCATTAATTGTAAATAGATACGTGTGTGTATATATATAAATAAATAATAACTAGAAGTACAATTTTGAAATATTAAAAGTTGTTGTTATTAAAATTAATTAGATAAAATAAAATAAAAAAATAGGATATTATAATAATTAATATTTAAAATACATCTATATATAAATAAAAATATATAGAATATATATTTTATGAGTTCGAATCTATTTAGTAAACAACTGTAGCACTCGTTGGTCATTTAAGCAGGTTAAATCCAAACTCGTATGATTTTAAAATAAACGGTGATCCAAAAAATGAGTTCTATAAATTTTAGGCTTACTAAAAATGTATTTAGGATCTAGTTATTAAATTTTAACACTTTTGATATTTTACCCAGAATTGAGAGGGACAGTTGATGTAATTTTTATTTAACAATTATTGGCCAAATTTTATACCATAATGACCAAAATAAATAAAAATAGTTAATTTAAAAATATGAGATTTTTCTGAACACTTTTATCTGTCATTGATATATAACGGACCACGATACAATATTCAAAAAAAATTAAAACCGTTGGTAGAGGCGGCTAAACTATTCTATATCTTTCTTACTGCACGTTCTTTACATTCACATAATTGTGAGTAAATTAATTATTACAAATATTATGGTACTATATATCCTATTAACTATCCGTGAATGAGGAATATGATTGATTATAACTGTGCCTAATTGGATATTGATGTGCTAGTTGATTCTCATTCTTCACACATTAGATATTTATTGATTTATGTTACTGTTTTTGGTGCATATCTCCACTAGCATGATTTGTATATATATATATATATATATATATATATATATATATATATATATATATATATATATATATATACACACACACTTGTCATACCCCCAAATAGGGCCTGGGGTATTTGTGACTAATTATATCAACTCACAGTTGTATAAACGAGAACGACTCTACATGAGACGTTTTGTTGAGTTTTGCAGCGGAAGATAAATATGTCTTTAATTGATATGATATGTAATGAAGACTCCAAGCATAGCAAGCAATCATCATCAAAGCAGTAGATATACAGCGGAAGCAATACTTAAGTACCTGAGAATAAACATGCTTAAAAAGGTCAACACGAGGTTGAGTGAGTTCTTAGGTTTATCATAAATAATGATTTCAGTAATAGTGTTAGACCACAAGATTTGTTTTCATAAGTAGATCACTCAGATCCAGTCAAGTTGATCTCCCGCAGGATCAAAAAGTTATGCCAGTGCATGATATTTATTTAGACTAAACGTTGTTTGCCCCATGACAAGTTGTTCTGTCCTTGTCGTTTTAATTTCATTATTAAGTAATATAAAGACTTAGTCAAATGTATCGGGGATGTTACTCCCGATAGGCCTATCCCCAATAATTAAGAATGCCGCAGCAATTAAAAATATCACTGTAGGGACTTAGTAACATAGCCGGGTATAGCATAGTTTTAACAGTTGGTACTGATATTTAGACTAGACTTTCAAGTTTGCCCCGTAACAAGTTATCGTTTATACTTGTCGGTTGGGAACTTGCTGGTCATAGCCCAACATATCACAGTTTAATAGTTGGTACTTGTATTTAGACTAGACTTTCAGTTTACCCCGTAACAAGTTATCGTTTATATTTGTCGGTTGGGGACTTGCTGGTCATAGCCCAACATATTACAGTTTAATAGTTGATACGTGTAAAACAGTTATAAAAGTTGCGCATGTATTCTCAGCCCAAAAATATAGATAAAAAGGGAGCAGAGGAACTCACGATACGATATGATAGTTTGTAGTAAATATGCATATGATGGCACTGAACAAGTACAGAGTTGTCCTCGGATTCACGAACCTATATTAATTGTATATATATTAAAACATATACTTGTAATTGAATATATATATATATATATATTTATTAGTGATATCATTTTTATATTAATAATTATAGGTTTCCTTATTTGTTTAAATATATTCATTTCATATATTTTAAATAAATAAAGATATTAATATAGTTAAGTTATGTAAGCTAAACATATATTTATATGAAGATCATTTTTTTGTTAAAATAGTATTTATAATAATACATAAAATAATATTAGTAATGATAATGATAATACTAGTATTTATAATAATAATAATGATAATAATATTAATGATTCTATTAACCATGATATTTTTTAATAATAAATCTTATATCTTATAATAATGATAATAGCAGTAGTTTTTAATGAGATGAAAAGTTTAATAATAATGATATTGAAAATTATAATTTTGATAATAATACATAATACTTAATACTAGTATTAATGAAAATAATAATAACTTTTATTATTTTCATATTATTAATAATAGTAATCATAATCATAATAATATTAAAACTTAAATGCTAAAATTTATAATGTTAATAATACATAATGATAACAAAGTTTCTATTACTTATAAATATAAATATGATATTATTAATAATAATAATATTTATAATACTAGCCATAACAACAACATATTAATCATAATAATAATAATAATAATAATAATAATAATAATAATAATAATAATAATAATATTAATAATAATAATAATAATAATAATAATAATAATAATAATAATAATAATAATAATAATAATAATAATAATAATAATAATAATAATAATAATAATAATAATAATAATAATAAAAGAATATAAATTTTACCTCAAAAGATTAGGTTTTTAAAAAAATAAACGCCCACACTGGGGCTCGAACCCGAGACCTCTCGAAACTCGTTGTCATAACTCGTCCTTAACCATAAGAACGTGTTAGATAACGTATGATTTCATTGCGAGGTATTGACCTCTATATGCGACATTTTTAAAAAGGAAAACTGCATATATTATACATTACAAACCAAACCATTATTTTTGTTACAAGCTTTAGACAATAAAAAGATGATTATCGTTTAACGATAATCTTCGACTTACAAACTTTACAAATGATAATAACAACACGATTTCTAGCATATTTTACAACACACGTCCTCGGATATGCAGTTTTATTTTTGACACAAATATGAGTACGCATGATCCTGCTTAGATTCAACATAATGCAGCGGAAGCTTTAATTATCACCTGAGAATAAACATGTTTAAAAACGTCAACATAAAGTTGGTGAGATATAGGTTTAGTGCGCAGCAATATATATATAGACCACAAGATTTCGTATATAAACATTTCAATAAAAATATTCTAAGTGGTTGAGCACTTGGTAACCATACTTAACATTTTCACGTCGCATATTCCCTTTAATATGAAATCTTACTACACCGTACCAAGTGTAGTCACAAAACGAAGTACTGTGCAACCGTTGAATACTGGTCGTCCAGTCCGATTGGGGTTGTCAGGCCCGATAGATCTATCAACAGGATTCGCGTTTACAATACCGCTGTAAATATTAGTTACCAAGCTACAGGGAAGTATGCCAGTGGTACAACTCAACGTAGAATATATTTTTCAGTTACTTGTGTCCATAATGTAAAACATAAAATACATGTATTCTCATCCCGAAATATTTAGAGTTTAAAAGTGGGACTATATACTCACTCTTGTCTTGATGATATATATATTTTGACTCGGTCTTCCGGTTGATATCACGAACCTATCCATATATAATATATCAATATGTTTTCATTTTAAAACAAACGTTATATATATATATACTTGTTATACTTTTAATATTTTGAATATTTCCTTAGTCCGTAGTTAGCATTCCGATGTTAGTAATTCAATTTTTAATGGTTCATTTTTAGATGTTTAATATACCCGCAATAAACAAAACCCCCAACGAAATAAATAAAACCCCATCGTATATGTATTGGTCGAGATTAATCTTGACCCATGGTACCGGTGTTGTCAAATGACGTGTTGCGTACATAAAGTACCGGTGTTGTCAAATGACGTGTTGCGTACAATCATGGGATCTTATGATTAATCTTCTCGTGTTGTTTACGGGTGATCCTGAACCATATAAAATTGAATTATAAGTACATATATATAAAATATCATGTTATCTTAGAAATATGTGATTTATATCATTTTTTTCAATTGATCCCGTAGTTGAAATGATCTAGGATAACCAATTTTGTTTCGGTCATAGTTTCTTCGTTACAAATCCGTTTTCGTTGATTCAAATTGCCATCTTCTTGGATCGAGTTCTTCTTTAAGACTATGAACTGTAAATACCTTGGTTTGTATTCAAAATCATACGGCATAAGTGAAACATTAGTGAAACATATGAAGTTAAACATTTTTAAAATCATTTAATGACCATTTTTCTAAAAATACTTATACTTTGAAAAACCAAGTTTTACCTTGTTAAATTAGCATATACATAAGTTATATTACAGGTCTTGAAGTATTTTAAAAGTTAAGTTAGAAGGATCTATTTAGTTTGCAAACAAGTTTGAAAACATTCAAACTATGTTCTTGTTGTTAAACTTTTGTACCACAAAATAAGATAGCTATATATATATGAATTGAATAAGATTATGAACATAGATTCTACCTCAAGTTCCTTGGATAAGTTTGCTGTAAAAGAGGAGTAAGAAGCTAGAATCAAAAGGGTGATAGAAGTGGATGAAAGATTGGAAGTAAGTTGGTGTTCTTGGAAGGTTTTCTTGAAGTGTTTTTGTATGGTTTTCTTATGGTGTTTTAGTATGGTTTTTGAAGCTAGATCTTTATGGAACTTTGCTGGATTGTTATGGAGTTTAGAGAGTAAGAAAGAGTGTGTGTTTTTAGTTAAGAGATTGAAGTAAAAATGAATCAAAAATGATGATACATATATACTCCTAAAAATGTGATCTTTAAGGATAACATGACAAAATTCTAGTTTGTATTTTTGTAATTAGTCTTGCAATGATTCAAAAGTAATTACCTTATACATAAGGCATGAATAAGGGCTGGTTAGGTGGTGATTTGATGTGTATATACCAATAGTAAATACGTATAGAAGCTTGGTATGATACGAGTACAAATACTCTAGGTATACGTATAGAAATTTTGTGAAAAATGGAATGAGGATTCAAATATAGCTATCTTTTGTGAATACACTTATATGATTTTATGTATTTAAGTTCTTAAAAGTGATTAAATACATTACTTATACAATATATGTATAAACATTATATGTCTTAAGTATTTATGTCAAATAACGTTACGTATAGTTATCGTTTTGAAAACTTAAGTTAGTAGTTTCAAAATACACATATAACTTGTTGTTATTAATATAAAATGAGGTATTAAAACATTCCTTAATCATGTTAAATATGTATATATACATATATATACACAAACGTATAATTATCATATATTGTATGGTTCGTGATATCATCGGTCAAACTAGACGGTCAAACGTTGTGTAAAACTCTTTTCGGAAATATCAGTCTCGACAATTTGGATTGCTTATCATGTTGGCAAGGTTTAATTTATGTAAATATTAATCTTATAAGTATAGAATGATCGAAAAAGTGCG
This sequence comes from Rutidosis leptorrhynchoides, assembly GCF_046630445.1. Lineage (NCBI taxonomy): Eukaryota > Viridiplantae > Streptophyta > Magnoliopsida > Asterales > Asteraceae > Rutidosis > Rutidosis leptorrhynchoides. The sequence continues at coordinate 122,750,262 of NC_092339.1, forward strand.
GGTCGTTACATTACCTCCCCGTTAAATAAATTTCGTCCCGAAATTTTAAAATTGTACCTATTTTGCGTTATCGAGAAACAAGTGTGGATACTTTTGTTTCATTTGATCCTCTCGTTCCCACGTAAACTCGGGACCTCTTCTAGCATTCCAACGAACCTTAACAATCGGTATATTGCTCTGTTTGAGCTGTTTAACTTCACGGTCCATGATTTCGATTGGTTCTTCGACGAATTGTAGTTTCTCGTCGACATGGATTTCTTCGAGAGGAATGGTGAGGTCTTCCTTTGCAAGACACTTCTTAAGGTTTGAGACGTGAAAGGTATTATGTACTCCGGCGAGTTGTTGTGGTAACTCGAGTCGATAAGCTACCGGTCCAATGCGTTCGATGATCTTAAACGGGCCTACGTATCTTGGGTTCAGTTTACCCCTTTTGCCGAAACGTATTACACCTTTCCAAGGTGACACCTTTAGCATAACCATGTCCCCGACCTGAAACTCTAATGGTTTCCTTCGAACATCGGCGTAGCTCTTTTGGCGACTACGGGCTGTTTTCAATCTCTCCTTGATTTGTACTATCTTCTCGGTCGTTTCGTGTATGATTTCGGGACCAGTTAAATGTCGATCTCCTACTTCATTCCAACAGATAGGAGATCTACACTTCCTTCCGTACAATGCTTCGAATGGTGCAGCTCCAATGCTCGCATGATAACTATTATTATACGAGAATTCTGCTAACGGTAGATATTTATCCCATCCGTTTCCAAAATCGATCACACATGCCCTGAGCATGTCTTCGAGAGTCTGAATCGTTCTCTCACTCTGTCCATCGGTTTGTGGATGATATGCGGTACTCATATCCAACCGAGTTCCTAGTGCCTCCTGTAGTGATTGCCAAAATTTTGAGGTAAATCTACTATCACGATCGGATATAATGGAAATAGGTATTCCATGCCTTGAAACAACTTCCTTTATATACAATCGTAATAGTTTCTTCATTCTATCTGTTTCCTTTATAGGCAAGAAATGTGCAGACTTGGTGAGACGATCAACAATCACCCAAATGGTGTCGTATCCCCAGGCAGTCTTTGGTAACTTCGTGATGAAATCCATGGTAATACCATCCCATTTCCATTCTGGGATTTCTGGTTGTTGAAGTAACCCTGACGGCTTTTGATGTTCTGCTTTGACTTTGGAACAAGTCAAACATTCCCCAACATATGTTGCAACGTCGGTCTTTAAGTTAGGCCACCAATAACGTGTCTTAAGATCTTGATACATCTTTCCAACTCCAGGATGTATCGAGTATCTTGTCTTATGTGCCTCGTTCAATATCAACTTCCTTAATCCACCCAACTTCGGTACCCAAATACGATTTGCAAAATATCTAATTCCGTCTTCCCGTATAACGAGTTGCTTCTCATACTTCTTCATTATTTCATTCTTTATGTTTTCTTTATTGAGTGCTTCTTGTTGAACTTCTTTGATTTGTGAGTTGAGATTCATGCGAATTTTTATGTTCATTGCTCGTACTCGAATTGGTTCTCGTTCCTTTCTGCTTAAAGCGTCAGCCACCACATTCGCTTTCCCGGGATGATAACGAATTTCACAATCATAGTCGTTTATTAACTCGACCCACCTACGTTGCCTCATGTTCAGCTGTTTTTGATCGAAAATATGTTGAAGGCTTTTATGATCAGTAAACACAGTGCATTTAACCCCATACAAGTAGTGTCTCCATATCTTCAATGCAAACACGACTGCTCCCAGTTCTAGATCATGCGTCGTATAATTCCGCTCGTGAATCTTTAATTGTCGGGATGCATATGCAATAACTTTCTTCCGTTGCATAAGAACGCAACCAAAACCTTGTCGCGAAGCGTCACAATATATTTCAAAATCATCGTTCCCTTCTGGTAATGATAAAATAGGCGCCGTAGTCAACTTCTTTTTCAGTAATTGAAATGCACTCTCCTGCTCGGAAGTCCATTCATATTTCTTCCCTTTTTGCGTTAACGCTGTCAACGGCTTAGCTATTCGGGAAAAATCTTGAATAAACCTTCTATAATAACCGGCTAAACCCAAAAATTGGCGTATCTGTGTTGGTGTCTTAGGAGTCTCCCATTTTTCAATAGCTTCAGTTTTTGCTGGATCAACCTGAATTCCTTCGCTATTAACAACGTGACCAAGAAATTGCACTTCTTTCAACCAGAAAGCACACTTAGAAAATTTAGCATAAAGTTGTTCTTTTCTTAACAACTCTAATATCAACCTTACATGCTGCTCATGCTCTTGCTCACTCTTGGAATAGATAAGAATATCATCAATGAAAACGATAACAAACTTATCTAAATACGGACTACAAACTCGATTCATGAGGTCCATGAATACAGCTGGCGCATTTGTCAACCCAAACGGCATAACCAAAAATTCGTAATGACCATAACGTGTCCGAAAAGCAGTTTTCGGAATATCCTCTTCTTTGACGCGTAGTTGATGATAGCCCGATCTTAAGTCGATTTTTGAATAAACACATGATCCTTGCAATTGATCAAATAAGTCGTCAATTCTCGGTAGTGGATACCGATTCTTGATAGTTAACTTATTTAATTCACGATAGTCTATACACATCCTAAAAGATCCATCTTTCTTCTTAACAAACAAAATTGGAGCTCCCCACGGTGAAGTACTCGGTCGTATGAATCCACGGTCCAGTAATTCTTTTAACTGACTTTGAAGTTCTTTTAACTCGGACGGTGCAAGTCTATATGGAGCACGAGCCACTGGTGCAGCTCCTGGTACTAAATCTATTTGAAATTCTACCGATCTAAATGGAGGTAATCCCGGCAATTCTTCCGGAAAAACTTCAGGAAAATCTCTTGCCACAGGCACGTCGTTGATGCACTTTTCTTTCTTTTCGACTTTATTAACATGTGCTAAAATAGCGTAACATCCCTTTTCTAAACACTTCTTGGCTTTCAAACAGCTAATGAGTTTTAGCTTTGAATTACCCTTCTCTCCATAAATCATCACTGGCATTTTATCCTTACCAGGAATACGAATTGCCTTCTTGGCACAAACAACTTCCGCTCCTATTTTGGACATCCAGTCCATGCCGACTATTACATCAAAACCTCCTAATTCTACGGGTATTAAGTCGATTTTAAACGTTTCTCCAGCTAGATTTATTTCACAATCACGACAAATTTTATCGGCTTTAATTAGCTTACCATTAGCTAACTCAATCAAGTACTTAGCATTTAGAGGTAATGATGAACAATTCAATTTAGTGTAAAAATTTATACACACGTAACTTCTATCGGCGCCAGTATCAAATAAAATAGATGCTGATAAGTTATTAATGGTAAACGTACCCGTAACAAGTTCCGGGTCTTCTCGTGCCTCTCTAGCATTAATAACAAACGCTCTTCCACGTGCAGGTCCGCCATTCTGATTCGGGCACTGGCTCTTATAATGACCTTGTTTTCCACACCCAAAACAAGTAATGTTAGCCAAAGCAGTTCTATTTGCGTTGGTGGCAGGAGTCTTGTTACCATTTGCATTTGTAACGAGAGCCTTACAATCTTCAGCAAGATGTCCCTGTCTATTGCATTTAGTGCACAACACACTACAGTAACCAAAATGATGTTTGTGGTAACGGTTGCATAAAGGACTTTGTCCTTTGTAACCAAAGCCTGAACCGCTACCCGCACCTTTCGTGGTTTCTTGTTTCTTATAAGGTTGTTGTTGGTTACCTCGATCATAACTTCCATTCCACTTTTTCTTGTTTCCCAATACCTTCACCTCAGTATTGAATGCTTTCTTGTCCAAAATGACCTGATCCATTAGCTCGTTCGCCATGGTTATAGCTTCATGAATTGTCTTAGGTTTCGATGCTGTAACGTTTGCCTTGACCTTTTTGGGCAAACCACCTTTGTACATTTCAATCTTCCGTGCTTCGGTTGGAACCAATTCAGGACATAGCAAAACTAATTCCATGAATCGCTGGTTGTAGTTGGTGATTTCAGTACCAACCACCTTCAAACTTCGTAACTCATCTTCTAACTTAATAACCTCATTCCTTGGACAATACTCGGTGATTATCATTGCTTTGAATTCTTCCCATGGAGTATCATAAGCTACATCTCCTCCTACCGCCTTCACATAATTCTTCCACCATGTGAGTGCACTATCTTGTAAAGTGCATGATGCAAACTTGGTCATGTCTTTTTCATCACAACCACTGATTTTGAACACCGTCTCCATCTTTTCTATCCATCGGGTTAAACCGATAGGTCCTTCCGTTCCACTGAATGATGATGGCTTGCAAGCTTGGAACGTCTTGTAGGAGCATCCTACACGAGGATTTGGGTTAACTGCAGCAGCTCTTGCAGCCTCAACCCATAATATTCTGTCGTTCACTCGCTGGTTGATGAGTTCCTCGAGTTCTTGTTCCGTCATTCGATTCAATCGCGCCATTTCCTAATGAAAGAAAATAATTATTCACATGGATTATTATAGATGTAGTGTGTATTTATAGTACATTATAGCTTGTTAATAATATGAACCAGGTATTATTATAAAAGCCTTTTCTTCTTATTAGCATTTTATAATTATATCTTGGGTAGTACCTACCCGTTAATGTTCATACTTAATAGCTTAGTACAGAACCAATTACTACAATCTAAATAATACTTAACCATGCAAAATTATTGCATTTCATACTTCGCTATTTTACATATGCTTACATCAAACTTTAAACAAACCACACTAATAATATTATACAAAACATTATGTGATTCCATGGTTTAATACGGCAGCGCATCATTTGGTCTATTTCCCAAAACATTTATGTCCAGGGAATCCCCCAACGCGAATCCTAGCTGTCTCCCTACGTTTTGGCTGAGGTGCCGAAGAACTAGATGCGGGGATAGCACTAATAGGAATAGCGGGGATAGGGGTAGTAGTGTTGAGTGGAATTGGTGCCACATCATTCTCATTAAACTCGGGATTTGGATTTTCTAATTCATTAGCCTTTCGTTTCTTTCCTAGTTCGAACTCGTCTTTTGTAATTTCCTGTATTTCTTCCTCGGGTTCACTTTCCTCCTCGGGTTCACTTTCCTCCTCGGGTTCACTTTCCTCCTCGGGTTCACTTTCCGATATTTCTATAGTTGGTTCATCCGGAAATTGTGAGTCTTCCCCAAGGATATCATTTTCGTCATCGGACAGGTTAATGACTGGAACGCCATCTGAAGATTCTGATTCGGAGTCGTTGATTGTGATAACAATTTTTGAGCTCGACATCTATCACACAACAACTAACCCATTAGTACTTATATAATATTTACATATAAATTTTAACCAACAGTGATAAGCAATGGTTTTTTTTTTTTTAAATCAGACCCGGTCAAAGTCCAGACTTACTAATGTATCCTAACGGCTTCTCGGTTAGACACACTAATGCAGACCTGGTTCGCTAAGACCAACGCTCTGATACCACATGTCATAACTCGTCCTTAACCATAAGAACGTGTTAGATAACGTATGATTTCATTGCGAGGTATTGACCTCTATATGCGACATTTTTAAAAAGGAAAACTGCATATATTATACATTACAAACCAAACCATTATTTTTGTTACAAGCTTTAGACAATAAAAAGATGATTATCGTTTAACGATAATCTTCGACTTACAAACTTTACAAATGATAATAACAACACGATTTCTAGCATATTTTACAACACACGTCCTCGGATATGCAGTTTTATTTTTGACACAAATATGAGTACGCATGATCCTGCTTAGATTCAACATAATGCAGCGGAAGCTTTAATTATCACCTGAGAATAAACATGTTTAAAAACGTCAACATAAAGTTGGTGAGATATAGGTTTAGTGCGCAGCAATATATATATAGACCACAAGATTTCGTATATAAACATTTCAATAAAAATATTCTAAGTGGTTGAGCACTTGGTAACCATACTTAACATTTTCACGTCGCATATTCCCTTTAATATGAAATCTTACTACACCGTACCAAGTGTAGTCACAAAACGAAGTACTGTGCAACCGTTGAATACTGGTCGTCCAGTCCGATTGGGGTTGTCAGGCCCGATAGATCTATCAACAGGATTCGCGTTTACAATACCGCTGTAAATATTAGTTACCAAGCTACAGGGAAGTATGCCAGTGGTACAACTCAACGTAGAATATATTTTTCAGTTACTTGTGTCCATAATGTAAAACATAAAATACATGTATTCTCATCCCGAAATATTTAGAGTTTAAAAGTGGGACTATATACTCACTCTTGTCTTGATGATATATATATTTTGACTCGGTCTTCCGGTTGATATCACGAACCTATCCATATATAATATATCAATATGTTTTCATTTTAAAACAAACGTTATATATATATATACTTGTTATACTTGTTATACTTTTAATATTTTGAATATTTCCTTAGTCCGTAGTTAGCATTCCGATGTTAGTAATTCAATTTTTAATGGTTCATTTTTAGATGTTTAATATACCCGCAATAAACAAAACCCCCAACGAAATAAATAAAACCCCATCGTATATGTATTGGTCGAGATTAATCTTGACCCATGGTACCGGTGTTGTCAAATGACGTGTTGCGTACATAAAGTACCGGTGTTGTCAAATGACGTGTTGCGTACAATCATGGGATCTTATGATTAATCTTCTCGTGTTGTTTACGGGTGATCCTGAACCATATAAAATTGAATTATAAGTACATATATATAAAATATCATGTTATCTTAGAAATATGTGATTTATATCATTTTTTTCAATTGATCCCGTAGTTGAAATGATCTAGGATAACCAATTTTGTTTCGGTCATAGTTTCTTCGTTACAAATCCGTTTTCGTTGATTCAAATTGCCATCTTCTTGGATCGAGTTCTTCTTTAAGACTATGAACTGTAAATACCTTGGTTTGTATTCAAAATCATACGGCATAAGTGAAACATTAGTGAAACATATGAAGTTAAACATTTTTAAAATCATTTAATGACCATTTTTCTAAAAATACTTATACTTTGAAAAACCAAGTTTTACCTTGTTAAATTAGCATATACATAAGTTATATTACAGGTCTTGAAGTATTTTAAAAGTTAAGTTAGAAGGATCTATTTAGTTTGCAAACAAGTTTGAAAACATTCAAACTATGTTCTTGTTGTTAAACTTTTGTACCACAAAATAAGATAGCTATATATATATGAATTGAATAAGATTATGAACATAGATTCTACCTCAAGTTCCTTGGATAAGTTTGCTGTAAAAGAGGAGTAAGAAGCTAGAATCAAAAGGGTGATAGAAGTGGATGAAAGATTGGAAGTAAGTTGGTGTTCTTGGAAGGTTTTCTTGAAGTGTTTTTGTATGGTTTTCTTATGGTGTTTTAGTATGGTTTTTGAAGCTAGATCTTTATGGAACTTTGCTGGATTGTTATGGAGTTTAGAGAGTAAGAAAGAGTGTGTGTTTTTAGTTAAGAGATTGAAGTAAAAATGAATCAAAAATGATGATACATATATACTCCTAAAAATGTGATCTTTAAGGATAACATGACAAAATTCTAGTTTGTATTTTTGTAATTAGTCTTGCAATGATTCAAAAGTAATTACCTTATACATAAGGCATGAATAAGGGCTGGTTAGGTGGTGATTTGATGTGTATATACCAATAGTAAATACGTATAGAAGCTTGGTATGATACGAGTACAAATACTCTAGGTATACGTATAGAAATTTTGTGAAAAATGGAATGAGGATTCAAATATAGCTATCTTTTGTGAATACACTTATATGATTTTATGTATTTAAGTTCTTAAAAGTGATTAAATACATTACTTATACAATATATGTATAAACATTATATGTCTTAAGTATTTATGTCAAATAACGTTACGTATAGTTATCGTTTTGAAAACTTAAGTTAGTAGTTTCAAAATACACATATAACTTGTTGTTATTAATATAAAATGAGGTATTAAAACATTCCTTAATCATGTTAAATATGTATATATACATATATATACACAAACGTATAATTATCATATATTGTATGGTTCGTGATATCATCGGTCAAACTAGACGGTCAAACGTTGTGTAAAACTCTTTTCGGAAATATCAGTCTCGACAATTTGGATTGCTTATCATGTTGGCAAGGTTTAATTTATGTAAATATTAATCTTATAAGTATAGAATGATCGAAAAAGTGCGGGTCGTTACACTCGTCAACACTCTCAACCATCTCTCTATCTCGTTTTATCTGTTTATATCACAGACTGAAATTTATTTAACCCGTATGTGTAATCTGATCCCTCCATCTTCTTCTTTTCAATTCAATCGACCAAAGAATTTTCACCAATTCATTACAACAATACAACTAATTGTTGTAGGACTTGAAAACGATCCAGCAATAACTTGTTGTGATTATTGGGATTTACAGAAAAAAAATAAAAGAAAGATTGTAGCAGCAGTTTCACGATGATGATGATAAACTCAAATGATGATTTAGAAATTTAGACACTTTTAGTCTATGATTTCTTCATGAAAGTTACTCCAAATTTAGTCCCTAATTTTCGACCATCGAAATTTTAGTCCATAACATCACAGAACAATCGAATTTGATCTTTGTTCATAGAATTGACTTTTTAATTTCGAGCTTTGACTCGAAAATTTGTCTTCGTTACATCGAGTTAGAATTTGAGATTGTACATACACATTCACGATAAGAAGCAGAAGAGATCTACAATTTTACTTTTCTTCAATCTGATCCGAATCAATTTGATGGTTGAATGGTTCGGTTTATATGACAGAAAGAGAAAAAAAATATGAATATAAAGGACCCGATTGATTTATAAATTCGCAGAAGAGGATTACTTGTTTGCGGTTTATATGATTGATTTACTAATAATAATTGATCAAGGTCCTCTTGTAGGGTTGATGTTAGTTGACAGTTCACAAATGAGGAAAAAAAATGGAGACAGATACAAAACCTCAACCAGTAGAGGAAATAAAAAAAAAAATAAAGCAGTTAAATAATTAAATAAAATGGATCGTGGTTTATTAAAACGGATAAGATATCACGATATAAAAAAATCATGATTAAATAAAAAATGAAAAGTATAAAATCACGATGGAATTAAAAATACAAAGTAGATTTGGAAATCCATGATCAAATAAAAATAAGAGCAGACCTAATTTTTAGGTATTTGTCTTAAAATTTTATTTTATTTTTATACATATATTAATAAATATAATACTAATAATAATAATTCTATTAATAATAATAAGTATTAATTATAATTATATAAATAATAATACTGAATATAATAATAAAAAAATCTCAATAATAAGAATAATGATAATGCTTAAAAATAATAATAATTATGGTAATAATAATAAAAATAATAATTATTAATACTAGTCAATAATACAAATAATAATAATAACATTAATGATATTGATATTGATATTGTTATCAAAAGTAATAATAACTGTAAATGACAATGATGATATTTGTTAAATATAACAATAAAGTAATAATATAACAACAATATCATTTTGTATAAAGTTTTACATTTTTAATTATAATTAATTCGTATTATATTTCAAGTTTATATATTTATTTAAAATTATTTGTTCGTGAATCGTTGGAATTTGTCGAAGTTTAATTGAATCCATGTAAAAATTTTTGTTTAAATTTTGTCCGAAATTTCCGGGTTGTTATAGTACCTACCCGTTAAAAGAAATTTCGTCCTGAAATTTAGTTGTTGCCATCAATCGGCGTTGTTCGTACATAGACGAGGATATTTACGTTTTATTTGGTCTTCACATTCCCAGGTATACTCGGGGCCTTTCGTGAATTCCAACGGATAGAATATTGTTCTGTTTCAAGAGTTTAAATCATACGAACCATAATTTTACAGGCTCTTCTATGAAGTGCATTTTATCATTAATGCGGCGGTTATCTAGAGGATTTACAAGAGTGTCATTTGACTAGGTTATCCTCAAAGGGATGATGGTGCTATACGAGCATTTCAGTAAACTGAACACATGAAATGTGTTATGAATAGTATTAAGCTCATTTAAAACCTTGAGCATTTATGCCACAATATTAGGGCAGACAAAATAGAGAGGAGTTCATGGAAATCACAGTCATAAAATTTGATAGAGATCATCATTGTTTACAACAAGAATATTGTAATGATGAATATAAGTTGGAAAATAAAGTTTTATCACTATTGAATACTATGGATAAAACGATTCGATTATAGGAAGCGTATAAACGAAGCTATCGTAAAAGATTGAATGAGAAAATTAAATGTTCGCCTTAACTTTTGACGTAGTCACGATTGATTTCCGAAATTCAAGGGATTAAAGGAAATCTTCGTAATCTATAAGATTTGATTCTCCGGTATTTACGAAATTTTGAGATTTGTTTGATTAAATGCGGTGATTTGCCTCGATTGATGTGTTTGGAATTTTGCTATAAATTAGCTTCTTCCGTTTCATTATCTTCACCACTTCTATACTTTCATTCTCAAATCAAACTTCCAAAAGGTTAAGAAAATGCTTAATCCAGTTCTGATCCTGGTTATTATATTGACCATCTATGCAGTTGAAATGTCCCGTTCTTATTGATTAAAAACGTTCCATATTAATTGATTTCGTTGCGAGGTTTTGACCTCTATATGAGACGTTTTTCAAAGACTGCATTCATTTTTAAAACAAACCATAACCTTTATTTCATAAATAAAGGTTTAAAAAGCTTTACGTAGATTATCAAATAATGATAATCTAAAATATCCTGTTTACACACGACCATTACATAATGGTTTACAATACAAATATGTTACATCAAAATCAGTTTCTTGAATGCAGTTTTTACACAATATCATACAAACATGGACTCCAAATCTTGTCCTTATTTTAGTATGCAACAGCGGAAGCTCTTAGTATTCACCTGAGAATAAACATGCTTTAAACGTCAACAAAAATGTTGGTGAGTTATAGGTTTAACCTATATATATCAAATCGTAACAATAGACCACAAGATTTCATATTTCAATACACATCCCACACATAGAGATAAAAATCATTCATATGGTGAACACCTGATAACCAACATTAACAAGATGCACATATATAAGAATATCCCCATCATTCCGGGACACCCTTCGGATATGATATAAATTTCGAAGTACTAAAGCATCCGGTACTTTGGATGGGGTTTGTTAGGCCCAATAGATCTATCTTTAGGATTCGCGTCAATTAGGGTGTCTGTTCCCTAATTCTTAGATTACCAGACTTAATAAAAAGGGGCATATTCGATTTCGATAATTCAACCATAGAATGTAGTTTCACGTACTTGTGTCTATTTTGTAAATCATTTATAAAACCTGCATGTATTCTCATCCCAAAAATATTAGATTTTAAAAGTGGGACTATAACTCACCTTCACAGATTTTTACTTCGTCGGGAAGTAAGACTTGGCCACTGGTTGATTCACGAACCTATAACAATATATACATATATATCAAAGTATATTTAAAATATATTTACCACACTTTTAATATATTTTGATGTTTTAAGTTTATTAAGTCAGCTGTCCTCGTTAGTAACCTACAACTAGTTGTCCACAGTTAGATGTACAGAAATAAATCGATAAATATTATCTTGAATCAATCCACGACCCAGTGTATACGTATCTTAGTATTGATCACAACTCAAACTATATATATTTTGGAATCAACCTCAACCCTGTATAGCTAACTCCAACATTCACATATAGAGTGTCTATGGTTGTTCCGAAATATATATAGATGTGTCGACATGATAGGTCGAAACATTGTATACGTGTCTATGGTATCTCAAGATTACATAATATACAATACAAGTTGATTAAGTTATGGTTGGAATAGATTTGTTACCAATTTTCACGTAGCTAAAATGAGAAAAATTATCCAATCTTGTTTTACCCATAACTTCTTCATTTTAAATCCGTTTTGAGTGAATCAAATTGCTATGGTTTCATATTGAACTCTATTTTATGAATCTAAACAGAAAAGTATAGGTTTATAGTTGGAAAAATAAGTTACAAGTCATTTTTGTAAAGGTAGTCATTTCAGTCGAAAGAACGACGTCTAGATGACCATTTTAGAAAACATACTTCCACTTTGAGTTTAACCATAATTTTTGGATATAGTTTCATGTTCATAATAAAAATCATTTTCTCAGAATAACAACTTTTAAATCAAAGTTTATCATAGTTTTTAATTAACTAACCCAAAACAGCCCGCGGTGTTATTACGACGGCGTAAATCCGGTTTTACGGTGTTTTTCGTGTTTCCAGGTTTTAAATCATTAAGTTTGCATATCATATAGATATAGAACATGTGTGTAGTTAATTTTAAAAGTCAAGTTAGAAGGATTAACTTTTGTTTGTGAACAAGTTTAGAATTAACTAAACTATGTTCTAGTGATTACGAGTTTAAACCTTCGAATAAGATAGTTTTATATATATGAATCGAATGATGTTATGAACATCATTACTACCTCAAGTTTAGTAGGTAAACCTACTGGAAGTGACAAGAAATGATCTAGCTTCAAAGAATCTTGGATGGCTTGAAAGTTCTTGAAGTAGGATCATGACACAAAAACAAGTTCAAGTAAGATTTTTACTCGAATTAAGATAGTTTATAATTATAGAAATTGAATCAAAGTTTGAATATGAATATTACCTTGAATAAGAAAGATAACCTACTGTATATAACAAAGGTTTCTTGATCTTAGATGATTACTTGGAATGGATTAGAAAGCTTGGAAGTAAATTAGTAAACTTGAAGGGATTTTTGAAGTGTTCTTGAAGTGTTCTTCCTATGATGATTATAGCTTGATTCTTGAAGTGATTTTTGATGAAGATGATGATTAACTACTGGAAAAATACATTCATAATAGTGTGTGTGTGTTGAGAGAGAATTAGAAAGAGAATTGGAAGTGAAATGGAGTGAATGATGAGTGGTAATTGGTGAGTGGTGAGTGGGGATAAAAGGAGTTCTAGTTAGTTGACTAGCTCATGGTAGAAGTTAAAATTGATTAGTCATACATGACATAATCAAGAGTGGAATCCCATGCTAGTTCCTATTGGTATATACTCATAGTAAGTACGTTTTGAAGCTGTGTATAATACGGGTAAGAATACGACTAGAATTCTTGATGAAAGAAAAGAATGGAAAAGTAACTGTAACCATTTTCGTTAAGTATGAGTGTTTTGATATATGTCTTGAAGTCTTCCAAAAGTATTTTAATACATCTAAATACACTACATGTATATACATTTTAACTGAGTCGTTAAGTCATCGTTAGTCGTTACATGTAAGTGTTGTTTTGAAACCTTTAAGTTAACGATCTCAATTAATGTTGTTAACCCATTGTTTATTATATCTAATGAGATGTTAAATTATTATATTATCATGATATTATGATATATTAATATATCTTAATATGATATATATATACATTTAAATGTCGTTACAACGATAATCGTTACATATATGTCTCGTTTCGAAATCCTTAAGTTAGTAGTCTTGTTTATATGTATATAACTCATTGTTAATATACTTATGGAGATACTTACTTATCATAATCTCATGTTAACCATATGTATACCCATATATATATATCGTCATGTCGTTTTTACAAGTTTTAACGTTCGTGAATCGCCGGTCAACTTGGGTGGTCAATTGTCTATATGAAACATATTTCAATTAATCAAGTCTTAACAAGTTTGATTGCTTAACATGTTGGAAACATTTAATCATGTAAATATCAATCTCAATTAATATATATAAACATGGAAAAGTTCGGGTCACTACAGTACCTACTCGTTAAATAAATTTCGTCCCGAAATTTTAAGCTGTTGAAGGTGTTGACGAATCTTCTGGAAATAGATGCGGGTATTTCTTCTTCATCTGATCTTCATGCTCCCAGGTGAACTCGGGTCCTCTACGAGCATTCCATCGAACCTTAACAATTGGTATCTTGTTTTGCTTAAGTCTTTTAACCTCACGATCCATTATTTCGACGGGTTCTTCGATGAATTGGAGTTTTTCGTTGATTTAGATTTCATCTAACGGAATAGTGAGATCTTCTTTAGCAAAACATTTCTTCAAATTCGAGACGTGGAAAGTTTTATGTACAGCCACGAGTTGTTGAGGTAACTCAAGTCGGTAAGCTACTGGTCCGACACGATCAATAATCTTGAATGGTCCAATATACCTTGGATTTAATTTCCCTCGTTTACCAAATCGAACAACGCCTTTCCAAGGTGCAACTTTAAGCATGACCATCTCTCTAATTTCAAATTCTATATCTTTTCTTTTAATGTCAGCGTAGCTCTTTTGTCGACTTTGGGCGGTTTTCAACCGTTGTTGAATTTGGATGATCTTCTCGGTAGTTTCTTGTATAATCTCCGGACCCGTAATCTGTCTATCCCCCACTTCACTCCAACAAATCGGAGACCTGCACTTTCTACCATAAAGTGCTTCAAACGGCGCCATCTCAATGCTTGAATGGTAGCTGTTGTTGTAGGAAAATTCTGCTAATGGTAGATGTCGATCCCAACTGTTTCCGAAATCAATAACACATGCTCGTAGCATGTCTTCAAGCGTTTGTATCGTCCTTTCGCTCTGCCCATCAGTTTGTGGATGATAGGCAGTACTCATATCTAGACGAGTTCCTAATGCTTGCTGTAATGTCTGCCAGAATCTTGAAATAAATCTGCCATCCCTATCAGAGATAATAGAGATTGGTATTCCATGTCTGGAGACGACTTCCTTCAAATACAGTTGTGCTAACTTCTCCATCTTGTCATCTTCTCTTATTGGCAGGAAATGTGCTGATTTGGTGAGACGATCAACTATTACCCAAATAGTATCAAAACCACTTGCAGTCCTTGGCAATTTAGTGATGAAATCCATGGTAATGTTTTCCCATTTCCATTCCGGGATTTCGGGTTGTTGAAGAAGACCTGATGGTTTCTGATGCTCAGCTTTGACTTTAGAACACGTCAAACATTCTCCTACGTATTTAGCAACATCGGCTTTCATACCCGGCCACCAAAAATATTTCCTGAGATCCTTGTACATCTTCCCCGTTTCAGGATGTATTGAGTACCTGGTTTTATGAGCTTCTCTAAGTACCATTTCTCTCATATCTCCAAATTTTGGTACCCAAATCCTTTTAGCCCTATACCGGGTTCCGTCTTCCCGAATATTAAGATGTTTCTCCGATCCTTTGGGTATTTCATCCTTTAAATTTCCCTCTTTTAAAACTCCTTGTTGCGCCTCCTTTATTTGAGTAGTAAGGTTATTATGAATCATTATATTCATAGATTTTACTCGAATGGGTTCTCTGTCCTTCCTGCTCAAGGCATCGGCTACCACATTTGCCTTCCCCGGGTGGTAACGAATCTCAAAGTCGTAATCATTCAATAATTCAATCCACCTACGCTGCCTCATATTCAGTTGTTTCTGATTAAATATGTGTTGAAGACTTTTGTGGTCGGTATATATAATACTTTTGACCCCATATAAGTAGTGCCTCCAAGTCTTTAATGCAAAAACAACCGCGCCTAATTCCAAGTCATTCGTCGTATAATTTTGTTCGTGAATCTTCAATTGTCTAGACGCATAAGCAATCACCTTCGTTCGTTGCATTAATACACAACCGAGACCTTGCTTTGATGCGTCACAATAAATGACAAAATCATCATTCCCTTCAGGCAATGACAATATAGGTGCCGTAGTTAGCTTTTTCTTCAATAATTGAAACGCTTTCTCTTGTTCATCATTCCATTCAAATTTCTTCCCTTTATGCGTTAATGCAGTCAAGGGTTTTGCTATTCTGGAAAAGTCTTGGATGAACCTTCTGTAGTAACCAGCTAGTCCTAAAAACTGGCGTATGTGTTTCGGAGTTTTCGGGGTTTCCCACTTTTCAACAGTTTCTATCTTTGCCGGATCCACCTTAATACCTTCTTTGTTCACTATGTGACCGAGGAATTGAACCTCTTCCAACCAAAATGCACACTTTGAAAACTTAGCGTACAATTCTTCCTTCCTCAATACTTCTAACACCTTTCTCAAATGTTCACCGTGTTCTTGGTCATTCTTTGAGTAAATAAGTATGTCATCAATGAAAACAATGACAAACTTGTCAAGGTATGGTCCACACACTCGGTTCATAAGGTCCATGAACACAGCTGGTGCATTAGTTAAACCAAACGGCATGACCATAAACTCGTAATGACCGTAACGTGTTCTGAAAGCAGTCTTTGGAATATCATCTTCTTTCACCCGCATTTGATGATACCCGGAACGCAAGTCAATCTTTGAATAAACAGACGAGCCTTGTAGTTGATCAAATAAGTCGTCGATTCTCGGTAGTGGGTAGCAGTTCTTGATGGTAAGTTTGTTCAACTCTCGGTAGTCGATACACAACCTGAATGTACCATCTTTCTTCTTGACAAACAAAACAGGAGCTCCCCACGGTGATGTGCTTGGTCGAATGAAACCACGCTCTAAAAGTTCTTGTAATTGGCTTTGCAGTTCTTTCAGCTGTCCTCGTTAGTAACCTACAACTAGTTGTCCACAGTAAGATGTACAGAAATAAATCGATAAATATTATCTTGAATCAATCCACGACCCAGTGTATACGTATCTTAGTATTGATCACAACTCAAACTATATATATTTTGGAATCAACCTCAACCCTGTATAGCTAACTCCAACATTCACATATAGAGTGTCTATGGTTGTTCCGAAATATATATAGATGTGTCGACATGATAGGTCGAAACATTGTATACGTGTCTATGGTATCTCAAGATTACATAATATACAATACAAGTTGATTAAGTTATGGTTGGAATAGATTTGTTACCAATTTTCACGTAGCTAAAATGAGAAAAATTATCTAATCTTGTTTTACCCATAACTTCTTCATTTTAAATCCGTTTTGAGTGAATAAAATTGCTATGGTTTCATATTGAACTCTATTTTATGAATCTAAACAGAAAAGTATAGGTTTATAGTCGGAAAAATAAGTTACAAGTCGTTTTTGTAAAGGTAGTCATTTCAGTCGAAAGAACGACGTCTAGATGACCATTTTAGAAAACATACTTCCACTTTGAGTTTAACCATTATTTTTGGATATAGTTTCATGTTCATAATAAAAATCATTTTCTCAGAATAACAACTTTTAAATCAAATTTTATCATAGTTTTTAATTAACTAACCCAAAACAGCCCGCGGTGTTACTACGACGGCGTAAATCCGGTTTTACGGTGTTTTTCGTGTTTCCAGGTTTTAAATCATTAAGTTAGCATATCATATAGATATAGAACATGTGTGTAGTTAATTTTAAAAGTCAAGTTAGAAGTATTAACTTTTGTTTGCGAACAAGTTTAGAATTAACTAAACTATGTTCTAGTGATTACGAGTTTAAACCTTCGAATAAGATAGTTTTATATATATGAATCGAATGATGTTATGAACATCATTACTACCTCAAGTTTAGTAGGTAAACCTACTGGAAGTGACAAGAAATGATCTAGCTTCAAAGGATCTTGGATGGCTTGAAAGTTCTTGAAGTAGGATCATGACACAAAAACAAGTTCAAGTAAGATTTTTACTCGAATTAAGATAGTTTATAGTTATAGAAATTGAATCAAAGTTTGAATATGAATATTACCTTGAATAAGAAAGATAACCTACTGTATATAACAAAGGTTTCTTAATCTTAGATGATTACTTGGAATGGATTAGAAAGCTTGGAAGTAAATTAGTAAACTTGAAGGGATTTTTGAAGTGTTCTTGAAGTGTTCTTCCTATGATGATTATAGCTTGATTCTTGAAGTGATTTTTGATGAAGATGATGATTAACTACTGGAAAAATACATTCATAATAGTGTGTGTGTGTGTTGAAAGAGAATTAGTGAAAGGACCCGTTCATATACATTATAAACGATTCACAATAGTTGATTACATCGCGAGGTATTTGACCTCTATATGATACATTTTACAAACATTGCATTCGTTTTTAAAAGACAAACTTTCTTTACAACAAAAGTTGACGGCATGCACACCATTTCATAATACATCCAACTATAATTGACTTAATAATAATCTTGATGAACTCAATGACTCGAATGCAACGTCTTTCAAAATATGCCATGAATGACTCCAAGTAATATCCTTAAAATGAGCTAATGCACAGCAGAAGATTTCTTTAATACCTGAGAATAAACATGCTTTAAAGTGTCAACCAAAAGGTTGGTGAGTTCACAGGTTTATCATAACAATCATTTCAATATATTAATAGACCACAAGATTTCCATTTATAAATATATGTACACTCGCAAGTGTATAAAAGTATTCTATAAGTTGTAGGCACCCGGTAACAAGCCTTAACGTTCATGTTTTACCCTCTGAAGTACACCAGATCAGGTGTGTTTAAAATAACCTCGAAGTACTAAAGCATCCCATAGTCAGGATGGGGTTTGTCAGGCCCAATAGATCTATCTTTAGGATTCGCGCCTACCGTACATAGACAAGTAGTTTAATATTACCAAGCTAATGGTATATTTCTGGTTTAAACCCACGTAGAATTAGTTTTAGTACTTGTGCCTATTTCGTAAAACATTTATAAAAACAGCGCATGTATTCTCAGTCCCAAAAATATATATAAAAGGGAGCAAATGAAACTCACAATACTGTATTTCGTAGTAAAAATACATATAACGTCATTTAATAAGTGCAAGGTTGGCCTCGGATTCACGAACGTACCAATATTGAGATTCAATATTGCAGGAAAATACGTAGACGCAACGGAGATGATAAACACTAGATTGACCTCACGAGCATACCCATGAACCATACCCATCACCTCCATAGCTATAACCCATAATTTCCTTAGCTTCGACTCATTCAAAAAAACTATTTTGAAATCACTCGGACAGCACTCCGTCGTAATATTTTATGTATACTAATAATATCTTAAAATAATACAGAGCATATATATATATATATATATATATATATATATATATATATATATATATATATATATATATATATATATATATATATATATATATATATATATATATATATATATATATATATATATATATATATATATATATATCAATGGAGAGAGTTTAGAGAAATATATTTTCAAGTTTCTATGAAATAATGAAACCTATTGAATTCTATTTATAATAGATTTTTAAATTATAAAAGTGAATTATTAAAGTATGAATTATTAAAGTGAATTATTAAAGTATGAATTATTAAAGTGAATTATTAAAGTATGAATTATTAAAGTGAATTATTAAAGTATGAATTATTAAAGTGAATTATTAAAGTATGAATTATTAAAGTGAATTATTAAAGTTAAAGTAAAGTAAAAGTAAAGTAAAGGTAAAGTTAAAGTATAGTAAAAGTATAAAAAACTATGTATGTATAATACGCGTATAAATATATATAATATTAATTTAAATCGTTATATATATTTAATGAAATAAAATATAAATATCGTTATATTTATTATACTGGTTAAGTAATGAGTTGTCAAAAGTAATTCTAGATATTTATAAAAGTTATATACGTTTTAATAATAAAGTTCTTTTTAAACTGAAAACGTCTTTGTACGTTTGAAAATAGATTAATAGAATATTATGAAAACCAATTCTCCACTAACTTTTGTCTAACTTTCGTAAATGACACTTTTTGTTTTTATTTATAAATAGCTTTACAAATTATTCTGAATATCGTTAAGAGGAATAGATTTTCTCAAATCATAGTGGACCTCTCAACAGAGACTTGTAATCATAATTCAATGTTTCTGATAATTCAATCATTTAATATATTTTTTTTTCGTCGAAAATCATATTGAAACAAATACGTTCGTGTAAAGTATTATACGTTTAATACTTTATTAATATTCTCAAGTTATAATATATATATATGATGATGTAGCGTGAGGGTACGAAATAGTATTATTTTTAATACAAAATACTACAAAATATGACACAAGTTTTAATTATTTATAGAGTGGGATATACCTAAATCTTGCTACAACACTATAGGCAGTGTACCTAATCGTAGAGTAGTGTAGTTTTTAGTAAGTCCGGTTCGTTCCACAGGGAGCTGGTGATACTTACTATATTTTTAACAACTATATTTATACAAAATATATATAATTATATAAGTAGTAATATTATTATAAAAGGGGGGTTTTACCGTTTAATGACCGGTTTGTCGATTCTATATTTTAAGCGCAAAGATAAATGACGATAATTAAAGTGCGTAAAATAATGACAATAAATAAAATGACAGTAAATAAAATTGCGAGTAATAAAATGACAGTAAATAAAGATACGATGAGAAATATAATAAAAGAATTATGCTTATTTAAACTTCCGTAATCATGATGTTTGACGTGTTGATTTTAATTTATTACCATGGGTTAATTGTCCTTTATCCTGGTTTATTTGATACGTCTTTCTGGTTTTTGTCCATAATAGTCCATCGGTCATAAATATAAAGTGCGAGTATCCTCGTCAAATTACCCTTATACCCGAAGTCAAATATTCCAACTGATTAAGGATTTAAACTGTGACGCAGTTATCACTTCTGTCAACAATTACACCAGTTATCAATGTATGTAATCCACCCCTGTTTTAATTAGTTTATGAATATTAATTCATCCACTTGATCAGAATGAATAATCAATTACCCAACCCAATTGATTAATTAAATGATTATAACAGATTCCATATGAACGTCACTAAATAGGACAACCATAATCATTATTAATTATTAGGTTAATTAATTTGAAGATAGGTTCGACAGACTCCAATGAGTTGTCACTCAATTAGACAATACCCCCATCTATTAATAGTCAATAATCCAATTTCCACAAGTGTCGGTCTTTTGCCCAAACCTTAATTATGGTCCAAAGTTCAATAACCCAATTTTAGTAATTAGCCCAACATCATGAGTACTTCATTTTAAATAAGCATAATAACGACTTAGCTACGAGACATTAATGTAAAAAGGTTGAACATAACTTACAATGATTAAAAATAGCGTAGCGTTACACGGACAGAATTTCGACTTACACACTCAAACGATCTCTATCATAAATCTTATTATTATCATAATTTAAAATTAAAATTAAGATTATTGTTATATCTGATTACATTAACATTATGATAGAGAATTATAAATATAGATATTGATATTTGATATAGAAAAGTAAGAAAAAGATAGAAAAAATGATCGAAAAAAAGTCTCTCAAATTGATCGTAAATCATCGCTTTTATAGCCAAATTAGAATTGAAATTTTCATTTACGACCCCTGAACTATGCTCAATTAACAACTTTTTATTATTTAATATTATTCTTATTATGAATTATTTAAATATTATATTTTATTCTTGTGCATAGTTGACTCGTAATTTTTACACCGTTGCGTCGAGCGCTGAAAGTTGGTTCATGCCTCGGTTCTGGATTTTCGAACGCCCTTTCGTACAATTTTATATCGTGTACTTTGCGTTTTGTAACTTGTACTCTTGTCATTTTTAGACGTTCTTCATCAATAATTTGAACCTTTTTGATTGTATCTTGTACTTTTGAGCTTTTTGGACCTTTGCGTCTTCAAATCTTCGTTTTTGCCTTTTGTCTTCGCACTTATTTAAAATAAACGAATATTACTCGAAAATGGAACAATTGCAACTAAAATCTTGTCTTTCTTGGGGGATTTTGCTATGAAATATATGTTCCTTTTTAGCCTTATCAATATCCCCACACTTGAGCGTTGCTTGTCCTCAAGCAATACAGTCTTGAAATAATATAATACATCACACGAATCACTTCTTTATTCTTCACACTTTGTACATCAGTGATTTTGATAGAGCGGTATAAACAATGATATTAACAATAGAACCATGGTTAAAGGTGGGTGTGTCATCCACAGTTGCCTTGGTTTTAGGTCAACGACACTTGCAATCAAATAGCCGATTTACTTTCGGTTTTCAAAGCAAAGTGCACATTTGAAAGGCGGTTTACAGTCCCACATGACTATAAAAATGTAGATCCTTTAGGAAATTGGATCTTTATGAAAACATTTGATCTTTTAAAAATTCAAGCTAGATTTTACCCTAGACAAGTTTTCTGATTTGACCCACCATCGGTGTTGCAAAATATATTTGTGGATCAATATTTTGGCTAAAAACATTTAGGTTCATGTAATCCACTGCTATCCCGGTATCGGAAAGCACACATCCAGTTTACTTGTTCCGTATATTACCTTTCGGTAAACTACCGTCCGGTTGTAAAGGAAAGCGATGAACAAGAAACTGTTAAGGCAATGTCCCGTGACATGCATTTGATTATGGTCTTTTAACGTGTCGGATGCTAGAACTATCCTTGGTAGGAGCGATAGTAAAGATCATCCTATGATTTTTCGGTCTGGCACAAGGTCCTGTCTCCGACCATGCTATGCAACCACCGTTCTTACGGTTGACACCCGATTTGGTTGAGGTGACCTAATGAATTCCAGGTGAATTCCTAGGATTTTACGTTCAATGGTAATGAACGCATTTAAAATGGGTTTTCAGAAAACAAATCGGTTTGTATTTTTGATCAAAATATTTTCTCGTTCAAGCTCGAGTTTAGATATCATTGAATTCCATGAGTTTGAATTCTCAATCTTTAAGGTCAATCTCAAGGATTGAGTAATATCAGTCTTAAAAGCTGATTTTTAATCTTTAAGGAGATTATCCTTTCTGGGGATCTGATTCATTAGTCTTATCAAGCTAATTTGCACGGTGCCTCCCCATTGTACGAGATAAATCCTTCTCATGGTTAGGATAAATCTGACCACTTGGCGACCCTGTTTGATGCTGAGGTCCGTGGATTTCCTGCTGATTTTAGAGATGACTTTTCTAGATTTTTCGTCAACCTACAGCTGGTCTGGACGACAACTTCTTGACCTAAATCAAGAAGCGCGTGTCTTTTTCAGAAGACTTTACTTCCTTTTAATGATGGAATTGATTCATCGTGTAGATCCATCTTTCTTTCAAATATATTACAGTAAACCGGGTAAAACTGATTAGTATCATCCAAAACAAAAGTACCTGCAATAATCTTGTACAAAGATATGTGATAGATAGTTTTTAATTGAATAACTTGGTACATTCTCCCCACACTTAGTTTCTTTCTTTGCCTTTTTATTCTCCTTTATTCCATTTTAAATGAATTCAAGCATTTTAGGTTGTTTCTCAATTTATGTCCTTTCCGAGGTAACGATAATTTCGGTATTATCACCTAGTTTTCACCGTTCATAAATATGTATAAACATGATTTTGACTTCATTTAATTGAAAATTTTTCAAATTTTCACAAAATTTGGCAAATAAACCAAGTATAAACCTGAGAGAATTTATAACTCTTCCCCACACTTAAGATCATGCAATGCCCTCATTTGCATGAAATCAGACTATAATTTAAATTCATGAGGGTGATTAGCGTAGAAAAGTGATTAAAAATACCGAGTTTGTAATTACAAAGCTCGTCGAATGATAGATGGCGCCTCATCGTTCATTCCTTCATTTGTTATATCATATTTGTTGTTTTGCGTCTTGTCGTCAAAATTAGTACCTTTTGCTGAACTTTAATGACAGTCTTTGAAAGTGCGTTGTTTTACCCTGTTTTGTACATAAGATAAAATACAAACATATATATATATATATATATATATATATATATATATATATATATATATATATATATATATATATATATATATTTTTTTTTGAAGTTTGGTATATAACCCCTACGTTCAAAAATTAATATAATATATATTTTTTTTTTGCATACTTTAGATCAATAAAATTAAATGATAACAAAATTTGTCGCCCCGCCCTCGGGTAAAGCAATTTCGGCTTAATGACCTAGTCTTCAACTCACGACGAATTTTAGAAGTCATTTTTTAAACTTAATGAATTAAAGTAAATTTTGTTTTTAAATATCACACAAAACTTAAAAGCATATTAATTTCATATAAGACCTACAAAACAAAAATTCAGAATGGAGGGAGAAAACTAGTTCTTTAGTGTCTGCTAGTGGAAAAGACCAATCGGATTCCATTCTCGGAACTACACGAGAACAGAACAACTAACTCTAGATAGCATTTTCTTTTTAGAACATTTGAATCTCCCCACACTTAGGTAGCTGTGGTGTCGAAATTGTGATTAACTTTATCGTCAATTTCTCTTGGTCCATAATCAACTTGCCTATCTGTGACTTTTTCTTTAAGCCAGTGCCCGGCTTCTTCCGTAATATCCCATAATTCAACTAGCTTCGCCCTTTATTTAGGCGACAGATTGGATACTAACCGGTTACATAACTTAAAGTTCCCCTTACTTCTAGCATCAATAGCCCGTTTAAAAAGTTTCTTCATTGAACTGTTAATAACGGGGTCATCTAATTTCGTATCAACAACGGGGTCCTTTGTTATTGGGTTATCATTAGGTGTTACTTCATTTTTCCCACACTTAGGCGTTTCATTATTGCTAAGCACTGCCGTTGGAGTTGGTAAAACAACATGGTTATTACCAATCGTTTTTATTGGTTCAACGGTTTTGGTTGGTGGAGGTTTAGATTTTCGAATCATAAAGGTGATCGATTTGTCACCACTTTTAAGTGTCATTCTTCCATTTCCTACATCAAATAATGCCCCGGTGGACGCAAAGAATGGTCGACCTAAAATTAGAGGAATGTTTGGGTCCTCTTCTATGTCAATGACAATGAATTCGACTAGAAAGGTTAAATTGCCTACTTGAATGGGTAGGTTGTCAGCAATTCCAACTGGGTGCTTAATGGTTTGATCAAAGAGTCGAACACTCATATCCGTTGGACTTAACTTACCTACACCTAATCTCTTATATAAGGAAAGAGGCATAACACTTACACTTGCACCTAAATCTGCTAGTGCATCATACATGACACAATTACTAAGTAGACAAGGAACAATAAATTCACCCGGATCACCTACCCTAGGTGGAGGTTTTAGTGGAACTATCTTCACCGGGTTTACTTCTACTGTTTTTGTTTCTTGCACTTTCTTATACTTCTTCTTCTTCTTCTTTCCAATGGTATCACAATCTTTATTACTTATTACTTGCTCATACTCAACTCCTTTTCTTGGAAACGGGATGGGTGGTTTGTATGGTGTCACCACTGGCTTTACATACTCGGGTGGTGGTGGTGGTGGTGTAACTTCTTCATTGTTACTCACATCTAAAACCTTCCCATCTTCTGGTGCTGATTTTTCAGAATTCGTTGACACCATATTAACATTCTCATTCCGAGGGTTTACTTCAGTATTACTCGGTAGCTTTCCTTGTTCCCTTTCACTCATCATGCTAGCAAGAGTACCTACGTGTTTTTCTAGATTCAAAATGGAAGCTTGTTGAGTTCTTAATGATTGATCAAATCTCTCGTTCGTTTGGGTTTGAGTTTCAATAAATTGTGTTTGAGATTCAACTAGCTTGAATACCACGTCTTCCATATTTGACTTTTTCTCTTCGGTTTGTTGTTGTGGTTTATATAAGCCAGGTCTTTGTTGATTGAAAGTGTTGTTTTGAGTTGGTTGGTTATTCGGACCTTGTTGGTTATACCAGTTATTTTCGGGTCCTTTTGGATTGTAAAGAATGTTTTGATTTCGATTTAAGTTTAGCCTTGGCGGTTGATAATTATTTTGATAATTATTTCCCGGCCTTTGGTTCATATAGGAAACATTCTCTCGTTGTTCCATCGTTGGTTCAATGTGACAATCTTTCAATAAGTGTGGTCCACCGCATTGCTCACAACTGATTCGTATTGCGTGAATATCTTTATTCATCTTTTCCATTCGTCTTTCGAAAGCATCTATTTTTGCGGAAACGGAATCAAAGTCATGGCTAGAATCGGCTCTAGCCGCTTTAGATGATCGAAAGATATCTTTTTCTTGGTGCCACTCATGCGAGTGGGAGGCTGTGTTATCAATAATTTTGTAAGCTTCAGTTGCGGTTTTCTTCATAATGGATCCACCAGCGGTTATGTCGATGTCTTTTCGTGTGGCGATGTCTACGCCTTTATAGAAGATTTGTACTATTTGAAAAGTATCTAATCCGTGTTGAGGACATCCTCTCAACATCCTTCCGAATCTTGTCCACGCCTCATATAATGTTTCATTTGGATTTTGCGCGAACGTAACAATTTCTCCTTGAAGTCTCACGGCTTTGGATGCCGGAAAGAATCGTTTAAGAAATTTTTCAACTAAAACATCCCATGTGTCAATCGCCCCTTCAGGTAACGATTCTAACCAATCTTTGGCTTCTCCCTTTAAAGTCCAGGGAAACAACATGAGATAGATCTGCTCATCTTCCACTTCTCGGATTTTGAATAGTGTACAAATTCTTTTAAACGTACGAAGGTGTTCGTTAGGATCTTCATTCGGTGCACCACTGAATTGGCATTGGTTAGTTACCATGTGTAGAATTTGTCCTTTGATTTCATAATCCGGCGCATTAACTTCTGGCTTAATAATGGCGTGACCTTGGCCCGTGCGTGTGGCTCTCATTCGATCTTCCATACTTAGAGGTTCCGTTACTTCCATAATTGAATTTGTTGAATACGAATCACTAGAGGATTCTGATTTAATGGTTTGTGGCTCAGGAGGAATAATTAGTGGTTCAGGATCTTGGAATTGTCCTTGAATATGCTCCGGGTTCTTAATTGTGAAGTCGGGTTCAAAAGATGGATTATCGGAAATTTGAGTTGGAGTTCTTGTTTGACTAGAAGACGATTCTAAAGAAAAATCAACGGCGGCGATATTCGTTAAACGATGTCTTGATCGAGTTACAGGTGGTGAACGTATGACCGGCGGCGAACGTCTTGCTCGGTGCATTCACTGAATATCCTATTAGTTTTTAAAAAAGAAAGAAAAATTATATAAGTTATCCAATCAATAGACTTTTCTGATTTTGCCCACGTTTCGAATAGCCAAAAGATGCAGCAGAGGGGCAGGATTCGTTTGGTCTCAATATAATTGAGTACTGTTTGGCTCCAATAACCCGGTCCACGTACAAATCCAACTATTACTACGAACCAGAAAATTTTGATGTCTATCAATTTAACCACTTAAAATAAATTTTCGTAATTTTAAGAAATTTAGAGAAGAAGTAGAAAAAAAATAAGTCCTAAAAACTATAATGGCGAGAAATAAGAGAGAAAAAGAGTGCGCGTCGAAAAGTGTCGAAAAATGAAAAAGACGAAGAGTGGTTTGTAAACACGCGGTTAATCCAACCTTATAACTATCACTATCTTAAAATTAAAACTATAAATAGAGATTAATAATTGGAATTGTAATTGATACATAAGTAAAAGGCGTCGAAAAATAAAAATAAGAAAATAACTATGGCAAAACTAAACTTAATACTAAAAGTTGCGACTATAGTCTAAAAATCTAAAGGTAATTAAACTAAAAAAAACATTTTTTTTTTATAGACAAAATCTTAAAAAAATATATATTTTTTTAATAATTTTATTTTTTTTTACGTTTTTTTTTTTTTATGTTTTAATAATTTTTTTTTTTTACGTTTTTTTTTTTACGTTTTTTTTTTTTTTTTTTTATATTTTTGCAAATATAAATTAAAAATATAGCGTTTTAGTGCTCCCCGGCAGCGGCGCCAAAAACTTGATGATGTAGCGTGAGGGTACGAAATAGTATTATTTTTAATACAAAATACTACAAAATATGACACAAGTTTTAATTATTTATAGAGTGGGATATACCTAAATCTTGCTACAACACTATAGGCAGTGTACCTAATCGTAGAGTAGTGTAGTTTTTAGTAAGTCCGGTTCGTTCCACAGGGAGCTGGTGATACTTACTATATTTTTAACAACTATATTTATACAAAATATATATAATTATATAAGTAGTAATATTATTATAAAAGGGGGGTTTTACCGTTTAATGACCGGTTTGTCGATTCTATATTTTAAGCGCAAAGATAAATGACGATAATTAAAGTGCGTAAAATAATGACGATAAATAAAATGACAGTAAATAAAATTGCGAGTAATAAAATGACAGTAAATAAAGATACGATGAGAAATATAATAAAAGAATTATGCTTATTTAAACTTCCGTAATCATGATGTTTGACGTGTTGATTTTAATTTATTACCATGGGTTAATTGTCCTTTGTCCTAGTTTATTTGATACGTCTATCTGGTTTTTGTCCATAATAGTCCATCGGTCATAAATATAAAGTGCGAGTATCCTCGTCAAATTACCCTTATACCCGAAGTCAAATATTCCAACTGATTAAGGATTTAAACTGTGACGCAGTTATCACTTCTGTCAACAATTACACCAGTTATCAATGTATGTAATCCACCCCTGTTTTAATTAGTTTATGAATATTAATTCATCCACTTGATCAGAACGAATAATCAATTACCCAACCCAATTGATTAATTAAATGATTATAACAGATTCCATATGAACGTCACTAAATAGGACAACCATAATCATTATTAATTATTAGGTTAATTAATTTGAAGATAGGTTCGACAGACTCCAATGAGTTGTCACTCAATTAGACAATACCCCCCATCTATTAATAGTCAATAATCCAATTTCCACAAGTGTCGGTCTTTTGCCCAAACCTTAATTATGGTCCAAAGTTCAATAACCCAATTTTAGTAATTAGCCCAACATCATGAGTACTTCATTTTAAATAAGCATAATAACGACTTAGCTACGAGACATTAATGTAAAAAGGTTGAACATAACTTACAATGATTAAAAATAGCGTAGCGTTACACGGACAGAATTTCGACTTACACACTCAAACGATCTCTACCATAAATCTTATTATTATCATAATTTAAAATTAAAATTAAGATTATTGTTATATCTGATTACATTAACATTATGATAGAGAATTATAAATATAGATATTGATATTTGATATAGAAAAGTAAGAAAAAGATAGAAAAAATGATCGAAAAAAAAGTCTCTCAAATTGATCGTAAATCATCGCTTTTATAGCGAAATTAGAATTGAAATTTTCATTTACGACCCCTGAACTATGCTCAATTAACAACTTTTTATTATTTAATATTATTCTTATTATGAATTATTTAAATATTATATTTTATTCTTGTGCATAGTTGACTCGTAATTTTTACACCGTTGCGTCGAGCGCTGAAAGTTGGTTCATGCCTCGGTTCCGGATTTTCGAACGCCCTTTCGTACAATTTTATATCGTGTACTTTGCGTTTTGTAACTTGTACTCTTGTCATTTTTAGACGTTCTTCATCAATAATTTGAACCTTTTTGATTGTATCTTGTACTTTTGAGCTTTTTGGACCTTTGCGTCATCAAATCTTCGTTTTCGCCTTTTGTCTTCGCACTTATTTAAAATAAACGAATATTACTCGAAAATGGAACAATTGCAACTAAAATCTTGTCTTTCTTGGGGGATTTTGCTATGAAATATATGTTCCTTTTTAGCCTTATCAATATACATATACATATCTATTTATATATAACGGTTCGTGAATCGTCGAAATTTGGTCGAGGTTATAATGAATGTATGAACACAGTTTAAAATTCTTGAGATTTAACTTAACAAACTTTGCTTATCGTGTCTGAATAATATAAAGATTAAAGTTTAAATTTGGTCGGAAATTTCCGGGTCGTCACAGTACCTACCCGTTAAAGAAATTTCGTCCCCGAAATTTGATAGAGGTCGTCATGACTAACAATGAGAATGTTATTATAACGATTATAGAGTTTTATCATGTTCAAGAAGAATGGATAAAATAATTCGATTACTCGAAGCGTATGAGTGAAGTTATCGTAAATGAATGAAATAAGATAATAGTGATTCGTCGTATCTTTTGACGTCATCACGATTGATCTCCGAAAAGAAAATCTTTGTAATCTATATTGGATTTGATTATTCGGCGATTAAGGAAATTATGATCCTCTTCGAATTAATGCGATAATCCATTTTGATTTCTCTGTCGGATATTTCACTATAAATCCACCTCATTTGTTTTCTTACAACTCACACCTTCTCAACTCATATTTTAAAGTATTTGTCAATATGCTTCATCCAGTGCTGATTCTTGATATACTCCTCACTTTCATATCTGTCGCTCTTCTTTTTCATCTGCCTCCGGAAGAATCTATTTACTTCTACTATACTCTTGGTTTTATAGTTTTTTAGTTCTCCCGTGTCTTTATATTGCTATATGCATTGATATATACGGTTTGTGATTTCTGGGTTGTTGTTGGGTTTTATATCTTCCCTTATATTTCAAAGTCCTTGCTTCTTCTATAATCATTGTCATCCACAGTTAATGCTCTCTTCTATTTGCTATGATTTATACTCCCATTTCTAGTTCGGAGCTTTGTCCTTCCGTTTCTTCTTCTTACGATTAAGCACCGCTTGTAATGGTCCAGAATTCGCAGATATAAATTTCGGAATGAACATTGTTAATGTTCTAGGAAGGAAATTGTAATGACACGATCTTGACTTGTCAAATTACCAGAATACCTCGGAAAAGGCCGAATCATCAAGATATATTTTCTTGATATTTAGAGATCAAAGAGAATACAAGAGTCGTGTAACATAGCACATGATGACGTTATGATCTGTGAATCATCATGTTTCATTTAGAAACTCAGCATGAATTACTGTAATATAATCACGTTGATCAAGTGTCATTATATTATACTAACTCATGCTTCAGCTCCCAACACTTCTTCAAGAATATTCCTATTTTAAACTCGAATGTTTCAGAATTTAGAAACTAAAATAGTTTCTTTTATGATATAATACAGATAGCGCGAAGAGGTAAATGATTTCAGATAAGAATAATTATAAAAATATCTTCAGAAGTATGGATGATATTTATAATGAAAGATACGATGATATCTTAGAATGTCTAATATCAGAGGATGATGAAGGATATTGTCCGCAAGGGTTTAGAGTCAGGAGCAAGGTATTCGTTAATGACTTCAGCAAGTACTGAATCATTTGGATTCTTTGAAGGCAGGTTCAGCCTTTGTGATTTGTCCACAGCCTCATTCATACTTTGCTCAATCCGTTTTCCAGTTCCAAAGCTTCTGTTTTTCTGAGCTTTGCCAATATACTATCCTTTATCATCCAACTTTTTACTGTTAAGATCGTTTACAGTTTTTGCTGCTTCATCAGCATTTTTCAAAATTTCGAGAACTGGTTCGCAGTTTAGGGTGTTTTTCAGAAATTTCTCATTCAAAGAATGTAAGTCTTGGAGGTAGACGTTGTGTGTATATGTAATTGTTGATGTAGACATGCTGCGAGGTTTCAAAATACTGATTGCTGATTCTCAATAATTGGTATGGCAATTCTTGTTATAAGGTACGAATGAGTATATGATAGGGTTTCGATAATTATAATGATTTTTTTTTTTGGAAAGTCAAAGATCAATGAAGTTGTTGGTAAGTTTATTGCTAATGTGGTGAATATAAACGATTCTCCGGTAACGTTGGCGAAAGGGCAACGTATCTGTCGAGGTTATAATAAGACTGTTTTGATTGAGAAGTTGAAGATGACTTGTTGGAGCTGTGACAAAACTGTCTATTTTGAAACGGAATTGAAAAGTTATTTTAGCTAGTAAATGCCAAAGGGTCTAACACGGATACGTGTCGAACTATGACTTGGGTTTTGAGAGTTTTTCAGGTGTATAACTGTGGGTAACATGTGGTTGGATCATCATCTCGATTGTTCCTTAGTTGAAGTGTCTTCAGGAATTTCGAAGGGTTTGAGCACATATTGTAATCGTTAATACATATGATGTTCTAACACAGTTTTGAAGTCAAAGTATAGCTTTGAAAGATATAGGAATCTAAGAGTGATGATACTGGTTATATTTCGAATTGAATTATGCGATTTCAAAATCAGAATATATAATTGAATTTGAATGAGTATGATTGTTTTGATTTATATGAAAGAATGGATATTGTTGTGAAAGTAGGGAGTATAGTTGATGATTGCTGAATCAGTTTCGAAAAAATGTAATATATTAATTGTGAATTTATATATCTCTCGGGTATTACCTACCCATTAAAAAAAATTTCACAATTAATATTTTGTACAAAAGAAGTTTATTACAGTCTTTATGAAAATATATGTGTATATTTTCTTTAGATGTAATATAGATTTAATGAGTTAATATTAAATTAAACTCATTTGTTTTATGGTTGGAACTAGAATTGAGTAATCCCTAAAACTTTATAAATTGCATAAGTATTTCTTCAATAATATTGAAATTATGAATCATTAATTTGTTATTTGTTGGTTTTCGTGAAATTCTTGTGAACTTCGCAAGGTACGAATGATGTTATTTGAAAAGTTTCGAGTACATCGATGATGAAAGCGTAAAATCAAACATATATTCGAATAATACACTTGATTTATTATAAATTGGATTTTTTATTGAATTGAGACAGAGATTGTAATTAACGATGGTTAAGTTGCGGACGAAGGACGTACCTCATTGCATATTTGTAATATGAATTAACTGAGTAGTTAAGATTCACACATAATAGCTTAGTACGGGAAGATTTATTATGGTTTAAAAATTTATGCATATAAAATATACATATAAATCTTTTGATTGGAAATGAGTTAATACTTCATAACTCGTTGATACAATATATTTGTTGTTGATTCGTAATGATGTCCACAATGATTCTTGAACTGACAGAGTTTGTGATGTTACAGGTGCTGTTGATTCTGACGATACTGACGGCACTGACTGTGTTGATGATGCTACGGTCCTGTTAATGCTGTTGGTAAAACAATTCTAGCTTGTAAATCGTACACCATTTTCGATCAAAGTTTCTACTCTACCATCTCCGTTCACTCATCCGATTTACGGTCAGAATTAAATAATCTCTAAGATTTTGGAGATTACATAACTGCCGCAGAGATATCTCTTCAATGAAGTTTATGAATTAATACTTCATCGTTTGTTGTTGTTGATATTCCTGAATATTTACAGGGCGTATGACGTTGATGTTTGAGATACATATTGTGATGTTGCGGTGTGGGATGTGGATGTTGTTGTTGGTGGTGGTGATGGTACTGTTGGTGTTGCTGATGGTGGTACTGTTTATGCTGCTAGTGCTGCTGCTGGTGTTTGTAACCTTTGCACCATATTCTCCAAAGCCACTACCCGAGCGCGAAGCTCGTTGACTTCTTCTATTACACCGGGGTGATTGTCGGTTCGGACGAGCGGATAAATAAAATCTAAGAATTTGGTGTAGTATGTAATCGTGACGAGATACTCTAGAAATAAGAGAGAAAATGGTGTTTCGGATAGGTTCGCCGGTAAGTGCTTCAGGTTCTTCGCCAAGAGGGCAATGTGGTGGATGGAAGGGATCACCTTCTTCTTGTCTCCAATGATTAAGGAGGCTACGAACCCATCCCCAATTCATCCAGAATAGATGATGACTAATTGTTTGATCCATTCCGGTCACACTGCTTTCGGAACTTGAGTGGGATTCCATTTCGGAATCCGAGGGACTTGAACTAATGACGAATTCCATTTCGTACGATTGAATAAAGAATTTTTCGATATGAAATGATTTTCCGGCTATCGGGTGGTATTCTAATTATATAGAGCAAAAGGTTTCGTAGATTACGGAGGAATTTACGGAATATGTCAGACAAAGTTTACAGTAACAGATACGTTAAGATATGAATTAGCAGATACACTAACATATGAATTTTGTCTATACACTATTCATGCAATCAATGCAATAAGATGTGTCTAGACTAAGAATGATAAGCAGGTAATTTCCGACAAGAATGATGAGCAAAACTTTTGAAATGCAGACACGGTCGAAGTCCAGACTCACTAATGCATCCTAACGACTATCAGTTAGACACACTAATGCAGACCTGGTTCGCTAAGACCACCGCTCTGATACCAACTGAAAGGACCCGTTCATATACATTATAAACGATTCACAATAGTTGATTACATCGCGAGGTATTTGACCTCTATATGATACATTTTACAAACATTGCATTCGTTTTTAAAAGACAAACTTTCTTTACAACGAAAGTTGACGGCATGCACACCATTTCATAATACATCCAACTATAATTGACTTAATAATAATCTTGATGAACTCAATGACTCGAATGCAACGTCTTTCAAAATATGCCATGAATGACTCCAAGTAATATCCTTAAAATGAGCTAATGCACAGCGGAAGATTTCTTTAATACCTGAGAATAAACATGCTTTAAAGTGTCAACCAAAAGGTTGGTGAGTTCACAGGTTTATCATAACAATCATTTCAATATATTAATAGACCACAAGATTTCTGTTTATAAATATATGTACACTCGCAAGTGTATAAAAGTATTCTATAAGTTGTAGGCACCCGGTAACAAGCCTTAACGTTCATGTTTTACCCTCTGAAGTATACCAGATCAGGTGTGTTTAAAATAACCTCGAAGTACTAAAGCATCCCATAGTCAGGATGGGGTTTGTCAGGCCCAATAGATCTATCTTTAGGATTCGCGCCTACCGTACATAGACAAGTAGTTTAATGTTACCAAGCTAATGGTATATTTCTGATTTAAACCCACGTAGAATTAGTTTTAGTACTTGTGCCAATTTCGTAAAACATTTATAAAAACAGCGCATGTATTCTCAGTCCCAAAAATATATATAAAAGGGAGCAAATGAAACTCACAATACTGTATTTCTTAGTAAAAATACATATAACGTCATTTAATAAGTGCAAGGTTGGCCTCGGATTCACGAACGTATCAATATTGAGATTCAATATTGCAGGAAAATACGTAGACGCAACGGAGATGATAAACACTAGATTGACCTCACGAGCATACCCATGAACCATACCCATAACCTCCATAGCTATAACCCATAATTTCCTTAGCTTCGACTCATTCAAAAAAACTATTTTGAAATCACTCGGACAGCACTCCGTCGTAATATTTTATGTATACTAATAATATCTTGAAATAATACAGAGCAAATATATATATATATATATAAATATATATATATATATATATATATATATATATATATATATATATATATATATATATATATATATATATATATATATATATATATATATATCAATTGAGAGAGTTTAGAGAAATATATTTTCAAGTTTCTATGAAATAATGAAACCTATTGAATTCTATTTATAATAGATTTTTGAATTATAAAAGTAAATTATTAAAGTATGAATTATTAAAGTGAATTATTAAAGTATGAATTATTAAAGTGAATTATTAAAGTATGAATTATTAAAGTGAATTATTAAAGTATGAATTATTAAAGTGAATTATTAAAGTATGAATTATTAAAGTGAATTATTAAAGTTAAAGTAAAGTAAAAGTAAAGTAAAGGTAAAGTTAAAGTATAGTAAAAGTATAAAAAACTATGTATGTATAATACGCGTATAAATATATATAATATTAATTTAAATCGTTATATATATTTAATGAAATAAAATATAAATATCGTTATATTTATTATACTGGTTAAGTAATGAGTTGTCAAAAGTGATTCTAGATATTTATAAAAGTTATATACGTTTTAATAATAAAGTTCTTTTTAAACTGAAAACGTCTTTGTACGTTTGAAAATAGATTAATAGAATATTATGGAAACCAATTCTCCACTAACTTTTGTCTAACTTTCGTAAATGACACTTTTTGTTTTTATTTATAAATAGCTTTACAAATTATTCTGAATATCGTTAAGAGGAATAGATTTTCTCAAATCATAGTGGACCTCTCAACAGAGACTTGTAATCATAATTCAATGTTTCTGATAATTCAATCATTTAATATATTTTTTTTTCGTCGAAAATCATATTGAAACAAATACGTTCGTGTAAAGTATTATACGTTTAATACTTTATTAATATTCTCAAGTTATAATATATATATACATATACATATCTATTTATATATAACGGTTTGTGAATCGTCGAAATTTGGTCGAGGTTATAATGAATGTATGAACACAGTTTAAAATTCTTGAGATTTAACTTAACAAACTTTGCTTATCGTGTCTGAATAATATAAAGATTAAAGTTTAAATTTGGTCAGAAATTTCCGGGTCGTCACAATTAGAAAGAGAATTGGAAGTGAAATGGAGTGAATGATGAGTGGTAATTGGTGAGTGGTGAGTGGGGTTAAAAGGAGTTCTAGTTAGTTGACTAGCTCATGGTAGAAGTTAAAATTGATTAGTCATACATGACATAATCAAGAGTGGAATCCCATGCTAGTTCCTATTGGTATATACTCATAGTAAGTACGTTTTGAAGCTGTGTATAATACGGGTAAGAATACGACTAGAATTCTTGATGAAAGAAAAGAATGGAAAAGTAATTGTAACCATTTTCGTTAAGTATGAGTGTTTTGATATATGTCTTGAAGTCTTCCAAAAGTATTTTAATACATCTAAATACACTACATGTATATACATTTTAACTGAGTCGTTAAGTCATCGTTAGTCGTTACATGTAAGTGTTGTTTTGAAACCTTTAAGTTAACGATCTCAATTAATGTTGTTAACCTATTGTTTATTATATCTAATGAGATGTTAAATTATTATATTATCATGATATTATGATATATTAATATATCTTAATATGATATATATATACATTTAAATGTCGTTACAACGATAATCGTTACATATATGTCTCGTTTCGAAATCCTTAAGTTAGTAGTCTTGTTTATATGTATATAACTCATTGTTAATATACTTATGGAGATACTTACTTATCATAATCTCATGTTAACCATATGTATACCCATATATATCGTCATGTCATTTTTACAAGTTTTAACGTTCGTGAATCGCCGGTCAACTTGGGTGGTCAATTGTCTATATGAAACATATTTCAATTAATCAAGTCTTAACATGTTTGATTGCTTAACATGTTGGAAACATTTAATCATGTAAATATCAATCTCAATTAATATATATAAACATGGAAAAGTTCGGGTCACTACAGCAGTCATTCTTCTTTTTCTTTTACCGCCAGAGGAATCTGTTTACTTCTACTATGCTCTTGGGGTTATAGTATTTTTAATTATCCCGTATCTTTATATTGTTTTACGCATTGATATACACGGTTTGTAATTTCTGTGTTGTTATCGGACTTTATATTTTCCCTTATATGTCGGAGCTTTATGCTTTTGTTTCTTCTTCCCGACTTCAAGTCAAGCGAGTAATGGTCCCGAATTCATAGGTATGAAGTTTCGAATGATCATAATATATAAAGTAGAAAGGAAAGGTAATAGCACGATTTGATTTGTCATGTTACCAGAATATCCGGAAAAGACCGAATCATCAAGAAAAATATTTTCTTGATATGTTTAGAGGTTAAATAGAATGTAAGAGTCGTGTAACATGGCAAATGATGATTATAAAGTCTATGAATCATCATCTTCCAAAAAAAAAAAAAAAAAACTTAGCATGACTTACTGTAATATAATCACGTTGGCCTGACGTCATTATATTATACTAACTCATGCTTCAATTCTCAACACTTCTTCAAAACATTTATAATTTAAACTTGAATTTTACAAAATATAGAAACTAATACAGTTTCCTTTATGATGTAATAAAGATATCGCATAGAGATAATTAATTGCGGACAAGAATCGTTATGAAGATATCTTCAGAAATATAGAGGATATTTATAACGACATTTTGGAATTTCTAAGTTCGAAAGTTGATGAAGAAAAATTTTCCGCAAGCTTTTAACATGACTTCGGGGCAAGATATTCTCTAAAGATTTCACCGGATCCAGAATTACCTGAATTCTTTGAATATAGGGTTTGGTCCTTGTGTTTGTCCTTGGTCTCCTCCATGGTTAGCTCAATCCGTATTTCAGTTCCAAATTTTCTTTTGAGCTTTTCCAACGTACCATTCTTTATTATCAAACTGTTGGTCCTTAAGACCATCTACAATTTTTCGGTTTCCTCTGCATTTAATGCAGCCATATTTGAATCATTGGTTATCAATCCGAGATGGTTTCAAGAAATTTTATTTTTAGATGATTAAACGCTGATTGTAATCGTCAACGAATCTAATGGTTGACGAATATGCGTTGTTGATTTCAAAAGTAATGAATGATAATTTCGGTGGTTTGATGTGATAATTCATTGCAGAATACTAATGAACATAATTCATGAATGTAGTAATCTTTAGGAAGATAACACCTGCTAAAGCTGTAACGACCCGGATTTTTCCGATCATTTTATACCTATGAGATTAATATTTACATAAATTAAACCTTACCAACATGATAAGTAATCTAAATTGTTGAGATTTATGTTTTTAAAAAGAGTTTTACACAACGTTTGACCGTCCAATTTGACCGATGATATCACGAACTATATAACAAACGATAATTATACGTTTATGTATATATATGTATTTATATATATTTAACATGATCTAAGAATGGTTTAACATCTTATTGTGTACTAATAACAATAAGTTATAAGTATACTTTGAGACTACTAACTTAAGTTTTAAAAATGATAACTATACGTAACGTTATTTGACATATATACCTTTAACCTATAATACTTATACAAGTATCGTATAAATATGTATTTAATCACTTTTAAAGGGCTTATATACATAAAACAATATAAGTATATTTACAAAATATAGCTATATTTGAATCTCGTTCCGTTTCCTCAAAATTTCTACATGTATACCTAAAGTATATGTACTCGTATCATACCCAGCTCCTATACGTATTTACTATTAGTATATACACATCACAATCACTTTATTAGCAGCCATGAGTCAGCCAATTTTGGATCTTAGCATGCATGATTAATCAATTTGGCATATTACAAGACTTTTGCACAATATTACATATTTATACATCTTTTCACCACCATTTATACTCCATTCCAATTTCATTTTTACTACACATTTTCTCTAACCAAAAATACACTCTTATGAACCTTAAGTGTTTTTCACAATCTCAGCAAATAACCATGAAGATCTAGCTTCAAAAACAAGCCTTAATCATCATAATAAATTCCTTACAAGAAAACTTCAATAATCCTTCCAAAAATACAAGTTTACTTCCAACCTTTGATCCAACTCCACCACTCTTTTGGTTCTAGGATTTTACTCATCTTTTACAGCAACTTTGTCCAAGTAACTTGAGGTAGTAACCTTGTTCATAATTTTATTCGATTCATATTTATATAGCTATCTTATTTTGTGATATAAAATTTTAACAACAAGAACATAGTTTGAATGATTTCAAACTTGTTTGCAAACTAAATAGATCCTTCTAACTTAACTTTTAAAACACTTCAAGACCTGTAATATATCATAATAATATGCTAACTTAACAAGATACAACTTGTTTTTACAAAGAACACCTTAAAACTGAATCTACGTCGTCGGAGTGCAACCGGGGGCTGTTTTGGGTTGGATAATTAAAAACCATCTTGAACTTTGAATTGGAAGTTCATGTTCTGGAAAAATGATATTTCTTATGAATATGTTAACACATAAAAATTTCATGGTTTAACTCAAAGTGTAAGTATTTTTAGAAAAATGATCATTAAATGTTGTTTTTATGATGGAAAATGATCACTTTCATAAGTTTCACCAAAGTTTGACCTATAACCTATGATTTTGAATACAAATTAAGGTATTTTCAGTTCATATTCTTAAAATTTGACTCGATCCAAGGAAGTGGTAAGTTGAACCAATAAAAACGGAGTTGTAATGAAGAAACTACGACTAAAACAAGATTGGGTATCCGAAGCTAGTTTAGCTACGAAAATAATTGGAGAAAAAGTAAATTAATCATATCTTTCCTAATTAATATGATATTTTATATATAATTACTTATGATTTGATTTTATATATTTCAGGACCACCCGTAAACAACACGAGAAGATTAATCATAAGACCTCATGATTGTACGCAACACGTCATTTGACAACATGGTACCATGGGTCGAGATTAATTCTGATCAATACGAATACGATGGGGTCTTTATTTATTTTATTGAGCAACTAATTGTGGACTACTAACATCGGACTGCTAACTACAGACTAAGAAAATATTAAAAGTATTATAAATAAATATATATATATATATATATATATATATATATATATATATATATATATATATATATATATATATATATATATATATATATATATATATATATATATATATATATATATATATATATATATATATATATATATATATATATATATATATATATATATATATATATATATAACGATTACTTGAAAAGAAAATATGTTGATATATTATATATATGGTTAGGTTTGTGATATCAATCGGAGACCAAGTCGTGTTTATTACCTTCAAGGCAAAAGTGAGTATATAGTCCCACTTTTAAACTCTAAATATTTCGGGATGAGATGCATTTTATGATTTACGTTATGGACACAAGTGATTAAAAATATATATTCTACGTTGAGTTGTACCACTGGCATACTTTCCTGTAACTTGGTAACTATTATTTACATGAGGTATTGTAAACGCGAATCCTGTTGATAGATCTATCGGGCCTGACAATCCCAACCGGACTGGATGACCAGTATTCAACGGTTGCACAGTACTTCGTTTCGGTGACTACACTTGGTACGGTGTAGTAAGATTTCATAATAAAGGGAATATGCGACGTTGATTAAATATTAAGTATGGTTATCAAGTGCTCAACAACTTAGAATATTTTTATTAAAATGTTTATATATGAAATCTTGTGGTCTATATTTATAACGCTGCCAGCATTAAACCTATATCTCACCAACTTTATGTTGACGTTTTAAGCATGTTTATTCTCAGGTGACAACTAAAAGCTTCCGCTGCAACATGTTGAATTTAAGCAAGATCTTGAGTATGCATATTTGTGTCAAAAATAAAACTGCATGTCGGAGGATTTGTAATGTAAAATATGTTGGAAGTCGTATTGTTATTATCACATGTAAAGTTTGTAAGTCTAAGATTATCGCTAAACGATAATCATTATTAAGTTGTTTAAACCTTGTATTTGTAATAAAAGTTATGGTTTGTATTGTAAAAACGAATGCAGTTTTTGAAAAATGTCGCATATAGAGGTCAATACCTCGCAATGAAATCATATGTTATTGTATTCGTCCTTATGGTTAAGGTCGGGTTTTGACATGTGGTATCAGAGCGTTGGTCTTAGAGAACCAGAAAATTTGCATTAGTGTGTCTTATCGAGTCTGTTAGGATGCATTAGTGAGTCTGGACTTTGACCGTGTTTGATTTAGAAAATTATTGCTTATCCCTGTTGGTTAAAAAAATTAATATGTAAATATTATGTGATACTAACATGCTAGTTGTTATGTGATAGATGTCTAGCTTAGAACTTGTTATCACATTCAGCGATTCCGAACCAGAATCTTCAGATGGTGTTCCAGTCATTAACCTATTCGATGATGAAAACGACACCTTTAGGGAAGACTCACAAGTTCTGGATGAATCAATTGAAGAGGAACCGGAAAGTGATCCTGAGGAGGAAGAAATACAGGAAATTACGAAAGACAAGTTCGAACAAGGAAAGAAACGAAAGGCTACTGAATTGGAAAATCCAAATCCCGATTTTAGAGAGGATGTTATGGCACCAACTCCACCAGATACTTCCACACCTATTCTCGCTATTCCTATTATTTCTATCCCGACAACCAGTGCTTCAGCCCTCAACCAAAATGCAGGGAGACAACCAGGATAACCTTTAAGCGATTCCTTTGAACACAAATGCTTTGGGTTAAATGATATGCTGTTGTTCTAAACCATGGGATCGTATAACGTTTTGTATAATATTACTAGTGTGGTTTGCTTAATGTTTGATGTAAGATAAGCATATGTAAAATAGTGAAGTGTGAAATGCAATAATTTTCCATGGTTGAGTATTATTTGGGTGATAGTAATTGATTTTCGTACTAAGCTATTAAGTATGAACTTTAACGGGTAGGTACTACCCTAGGTATAATTATAAAATGCTAATAAGAAGAAAAGGCTTTTATAATAATAACTGATTCATATTATTAATAATCTACGATGTACTGTAAATACATACTACATCTATAATATTCCATGTGAATAATTATTTTTTTTCCATTTTTATTGAAGATTATGGCGCGATTGAACCGAATGACGGAACAAGAAATCCAGGAACTCATTAATCAGCGAGTGAACGACAGAATGTTATGGGTCGAGGTTGCAAGAGGTGCTGCAGTTAACCCAAATCCTCGTGTGGGATGCACTTACAAAACTTTTCAAGGTTGCAAGCCCTCATCATTCAGTGGAACAGAAGGACCGATCGGTTTAACCCGGTGGATTGAAAAGATTGAGTCTGTGTTTAAAATCAGTGGTTGTATTGAGAAGGACATGACCAAGTATGCATCGTGCACCTTACAAGATAGTGCACTCACGTGGTGGAAAAACTATGTGAAGGCCGTAGGAAGAGATGTAGCTTATGATACTCCCTGGGAAGAATTCAAAACAATGCTAATCAACGAGTATTGTCTAAGGAACGAGGTTAGGAAGTTGGAAGCTGAATTACGAAGCCTGAAAGTTGTTGGTACTGAACTCACCAACTACAATCAGCGATTCATGGAATTAGCTTTGCTATGTCCCGAATTAGTACCAACCGAAGAACGGAAGATTGAACTGTACAAAGACGGTTTGCCTAAAAAGGTCAAGGCAAATGTTACAGCATCCAAACCCAAGACTATTCATGAAGCTATCACCATGGCAAATGAGTTGATGGACCAGATTATTCTAGATAAGAACACCGATGTCAAGACATCGGGAAACAAAAGAAAGTGGGAAGGTAATCAACAATCCAACAAG
This sequence comes from Rutidosis leptorrhynchoides, assembly GCF_046630445.1. Taxonomy (NCBI): domain Eukaryota; kingdom Viridiplantae; phylum Streptophyta; class Magnoliopsida; order Asterales; family Asteraceae; genus Rutidosis; species Rutidosis leptorrhynchoides. The sequence goes on from NC_092339.1 coordinate 122,793,384, forward strand.
AAACAAGAAACCACGCAAGGTGCGGGTAGTGGTACAAGCTCTGGTTATAAAGGACGAAATCCTTTATGTAACAGATGCCACAAACATCACTCTGGTTATTGTAATGTGGTGTGCGAAAATTATAATCGAAGGGGTCATCTTTCTGAAGTTTGTAGGATTCCTGTTACAAATACCAATGGCACCAAGACTCCTGCCACCAATGCAAATAGAACTGCCTTGGCCACTGTTACGTGTTATGGGTGTGGGAAACAGGGTCATTATAAGAGCCAGTGCCCGAATCCAGAGAAGAATAACGGATCTGCACGTGGAAGAGCATTTATTATTAATGCTAGAGAGGCGTATGAAGACCCGGAGCTGGTTACGGGTACGTTTATCATTAATAACTTATCAGCATCTATTATATTTGTTACTGGTGCCGATAGAAGTTACGTGTGTAGAGTCTTTCACGTTAAATTGAATTGTTCATCATTACCTCTAGATGCTAAGTACATGATTGAGTTAGCTAATGGTAAACTAATTAAAGCCGATAAAATTTGCCGTGATTGTAAAATAAATTTAGCCGGAGAAACATTTAAGATTGATTTGATACCCATAAAATTAGGAAGTTTTGATGTAATAGTCGGCATGGACTGGATATCCAAAATAGGAGCTGAAGTTGTGTGCGCCAAGAAGGCAATTCGCATTCCTCGTAAGGATAAAATGCCAGTAATGATTTATGGAGAGAAGGGTAACTCAAAGCTAAAACTCATTAGTTGTTTGAAAGCTCAAAAGTGCTTGAAGAAAGGGTGCTATGCCATCTTAGCATATGTTAATAAAGTTGAAATGAAGGAAAAAGTGAAGAGCATCAACGACGTGCCTGTGGAAAGAGATTTTCCTGAAGTATTTTCGGAAGAGTTACCGGGATTACCTCCATTTAGATCTGTAGAATTTCAAATAGATCTAGTACCGGGAGCTGCACCAGTGGCTCGTGCTCCATATAGACTTGCACCATCTGAGATGAAAGAGTTACAAAGCCAGTTACAAGAATTACTTGACCGTGGTTTCATTCGACCGAGCACTTCACCGTGGGGAGCTTCGATTTTATTCGTCAAGAAGAAAGACGGATCTTTCCGAATGTATATAGATTATCGTGAATTAAATAAGTTAACTAGCAAGAATCGGTATCCACTACCGAGAATTGATGACTTATTTGATCAATTGCAAGGATCATGTGTTTACTCGAAAATCGACCTAAGGTCGGGCTATCATCAACTACGCGTCAAAGAAGAAGATATTCCGAAAACTGCTTTTTGGAAACGCTACGGTCATTATGAATTTTTGGTCATGCTGTTTGGATTAACGAATGCGCCAGCTGTATTCATGGACCTCATGAATCGAGTTTGTAGTCCGTATTTAGATAAGTTTGTTATCGTTTTCATTGACGATATTCTTATCTATTCCAAGAGTGAGCAAGAGCATGAGCAGCATTTAAGGATGGTATTAGAATTGTTAAGAAAAGAACAGTTATACGCCAAATTTTCTAAGTGTGCATTTTGGTTGAAAGAAGTGCAATTTCTTGGCCACGTTGTTAGTAGCAAAGGAATTCAGGTTGATCCAGCTAAAATTGAGGCCATTGAAAAATGGGAGACTCCTAAGAAACCAACGCAGATACGCCAATTTTTGGGTTTAGTTGGTTATTATAGAAGGTTTATTCAAGATTTTTCCTGAATAGCTAAACCATTAACAGCGTTAACACAAAAAGGGAAGAAGTATGAATGGACCTCTGAGCAGGAGAGTGCATTTTAATTACTGAAGAAGAAGTTGACTACGGCACCTATTTTATCGTTACCTGAAGGGAACGATGATTTTGAGATATATTGTGACGCTTCGCGACAAGGTTTTGGTTGCGTCCTTATGCAACGGAAGAAAGTTATAGCATACGCATCCCGACAATTGAAGATTCATGAGCGGAATTATACGACGCATGATTTAGAATTGGGAGCAGTAGTGTTTGCATTGAAGATATGGAGACACTACTTATATGGGGTTAAATGCACTGTGTTTACCGATCATAAAAGCCTTCAACATATCTTCGATCAGAAACAGCTGAACATGAGGCAACGTAGGTGGGTCGAGCTGATAAACGACTATGATTGTGAGATTCGCTATCATTCCGGGAAAGCAAATGTAGTAGCCGACGCTCTAAGCAGAAAGGAACGGGAACCAATTCGAGTACGAGCAATGAACATAAAAATTCACATGAATCTCAACTCACAAATCAAAGAGGCTCAAAGAGAAGCTCTTACTAAAGAAAACATAGGAAATGAAATAATGAAGAAGTATGAGAAGCAACTCGTTATGCGGGAAGACGGAATTCGATATTTTGCAAACCGTATTTGGGTACCGAAGTTGGGTGGATTAAGGAAGTTGATATTGAATGAGGCACATAAGACAAGATACTCGATACATCCTGGAGTTGGAAAGATGTATCAAGATCTTAAGACGCATTATTGGTGGCCTAATTTGAAGACAGACGTTGCAACATATGTTGGGGAATGTTTAACTTGTTCCAAAGTCAAAGCAGAACACCAGAAGCCGTCAGGGTTACTTCAACAACCAGAAATCCCAGAATGGAAATGGGACGGTATTACCATGGATTTCATCACAAAGTTACCTAAGACTGCCTGGGGTTATGACACCATTTGGGTAATAGTTGATCGTCTCACCAAATCTGCACATTTCTTGCCTATAAAGGAAACGGATAGCATGGAGAAACTATTACGATTATACATAAAGGAAATTGTTTCAAGGCATGGAATACCTATTTCCATTATATCCGATCGTGATAGTAGATTTACATCAAAGTTTTGGCAATCACTACAGGAGGCCCTGGGAACTCGTTTGGATATGAGCACCGCATATCATCCACAAACTGACGGGCAGAGTGAAAGAACAATTCAGACTCTTGAAGACATGCTCAGGGCATGTGTGATCGATTTTGGAAACGGATGGGATAAATATCTACCATTAGCAGAATTCTCGTATAATAACAGTTATCATGCGAGCATTAAAGCTGCACCATTCGAAGCACTGTATGGAAGGAAGTGTAGATCCCCTATCTGTTGGAATGAAGTAGAAGATCGACAATTAACTGGTCCCGAGATCATACACGAAATGACTGAGAAGATAGTACAAATCAAGGAGAGATTGAAAACAGCCCGTAGTCGCCAAAAGAGCTACGCCGATTTCCGAAGGAAACCATTAGAGTTTCAGATCGGTGACATGGTTATGTTAAAGGTGTCACCTTGGAAAGGTGTAATACATTTCGGTAAAAGGGGTAAACTGAACCCAAGGTATGTAGGCTCGTTCAAGATCATCGAACGCATTGGACCGGTAGCTTATCGACTCGAGTTACCGCAACAACTCGCCGGAGTACATAATACATTTCACGTATCAAACCTTAAGAAATGTCTTGCAAAGGAAGATCTCACCATTCCTCTTGAAGAAATCCAAGTCGACGAGAAACTACAATTCATAGAAGAACCAGTCGAAATCTTGGACCGTGAAGTTAAACAACTCAAGTAGAGCAACATACCGATCGTTAAGGTTCGTTGGAATGCTCGAAGGGGTCCCGAGTTTACTTGGGAATGAGAGGATCAGATGAAATGAAAGTACCCACATTTGTTTCCCGAGAACGCAAAATAGGTACAATTTTAAAATTTCGGGTCGAAATTTATTTAACGGGTAGGTACTGTAACGACCCGGATTTTTCCGATCATTTTATACCTATGAGATTAATATTTACATAAATTAAACCTTACCAACATGATAAGTAATCTAAATTGTTGAGATTTATGTTTTTAAAAAGAGTTTTACACAACGTTTGACCGTCCAATTTGACCGATGATATCACGAACTATATAACAAACGATAATTATACGTTTGTGTATATATATATGTATTTAACATGATCTAAGAATGGTTTAACATCTTATTGTGTATTAATAACAATAAGTTATAAGTATACTTTGAGACTACTAACTTAAGTTTTCAAAATGATAACTATACGTAACGTTATTTGACATATATACCTTTAACCTATAATACTTATACAATTATCGTATAAATATGTATTTAATCACTTTTAAAGGGCTTATATACATAAAACAATATAAGTATATTTACAAAAGATAGCTATATTTGAATCTCGTTCCGTTTCCTCAAAATTTCTACATGTATACCTAGAGTATATGTACTCGTATCATACCCAGCTCCTATACGTATTTACTATTAGTATATACACATCACAATCACTTTATTAGCAGCCATGAGTCAGCCAATTTTGGATCTTAGCATGCATGATTAATCAATTTGGCATATTACAAGACTTTTGCACAATATTACAAATTTATACATCTTTTCACCACCATTTATACTCCATTCCAATTTCATTTTTACTACACATTTTCTCTAACCAAAAACACACTCTTAGGAACCTTAAGTGTTCTTCACAATCTCAGCAAATAACCATGAAGATCTAGCTTCAAAAACAAGCCTTAATCATCATAATAAATTCCTTACAAGAAAACTTCAATAATCCTTCCAAAAATACAAGTTTACTTCCAACCTTTGATCCAACTCCACCACTCTTTTGGTTCTAGGATTTTACTCATCTTTTACAGCAACTTTGTCCAAGTAACTTGAGGTAGTAACCTTGTTCATAATTTTATTCGATTCATATTTATATAGCTATCTTATTTTGTGATATAAAATTTTAACAACAAGAACATAGTTTGAATGATTTCAAACTTGTTCGCAAACTAAATAGAATCTTCTAACTTAACTTTTAAAACACTTCAAAACCTGTAATATATCATAATGATATGCTAACTTAACAAGATACAACTTGTTTTTACAAAGAACACCTTAAAACTGAATCTACGTCGTCGGAGTGCAACCGGGGGCTGTTTTGGGTTGGATAATTAAAAACCATCTTGAACTTTGAATTGGAAGTTCATATTCTGGAAAAATGATATTTCTTATGAATATGTTAACACATAAAAATTTCATGGTTTAACTCAAAGTGTAAGTATTTTTAGAAAAATGATCATTAAATGTTGTTTTTATGATGGAAAATGATCACTTTCATAAGTTTTACCAAAGTTTGACCTATAACCTATGATTTCGAATACAAACTAAGGTATTTTCAGTTCATATTCTTAAAATTTGACTCGATCCAAGGAAGTGGCAAGTTGAACCAACAAAAACGGAGTTGTAATGAAGAAACTACGACTAAAACAAGACTGGGTATCCGAAGCTAGTTTAGCTACGAAAATAATTGGAGAAAAAGTAAATTAATCATATCTTTCCTAATTAATATGATATTTTATATATAATTACTTATGATTTGATTTTATATATTTCAGGACCACCCGTAAACAACACGAGAAGATTAATCATAAGACCTCATGATTGTACGCAACACGTCATTTGACAACATGGTACCATGGGTCGAGATTAATTCTGATCAATACGAATACGATGGGGTCTTTATTTATTTTATTGAGCAACTAATTGTGGACTACTAACATCGGACTGCTAACTACGGACTAAGAAAATATTAAAAGTATTATAAAATATATATATATATATATATATATATATATATATATATATATATATATATATATATATATATATATATATATATATATATATATATATATATATATATAACGATTACTTGAAAAGAAAATATCTTGATATATTATATATATGGTTAGGTTTGTGATATCAATCGGAGACCAAATCGTGTTTATTACCTTCAAGGCAAAAGTGAGTATATAGTCCCACTTTTAAACTCTAAATATTTCGGGATGAGAATACATGCATTTTATGATTTACTTTATGGACACAAGTGATTAAAAATATATATTCTACGTTGAGTTGTACCACTGGCATACTTCCCTGTAACTTGGTAACTATTATTTACATGAGGTATTGTAAACGCGAATCCTGTTGATAGATCTATCGGGCCTGACAACCCCAACCGGACTGGATGACCAGTATTCAACGGTTGCACAGTACTTCGTTTCGGTGACTACACTTGGTACGGTGTAGTAAGATTTCATAATAAAGGGAATATTCGACGTTGATTAAATGTTAAGTATGGTTATCAAGTGCTCAACAACTTAGAATATTTTTATTAAAATGTTTATATATGAAATCTTGTGGTCTATATTTATAACGCTGCCGGCATTAAACCTATATCTCACCAACTTTATGTTGACGTTTTAAGCATGTTTATTCTCAGGTGACAACTAAAAGCTTTCGCTGCAACATGTTGAATTTAAGCAAGATCTTGAGTATGCATATTTGTGTCAAAAATAAAACTGCATATCGGAGGATTTGTAATGTAAAATATGTTGGAAGTCTTATTGTTATTATCACATGTAAAGTTTGTAAGTCTAAGATTATCGCTAAACGATAATCATTATTAAGTTGTTTAAACCTTGTATTTGTAATAAAAGTTATGGTTTGTATTGTAAAAACGAATGCAGTTTTTGAAAAATGTCGCATATAGAGGTCAATACCTCGCAATGAAATCATATGTTATTGTATTCGTCCTTATGGTTAAGGTCGGGTTTTGACAAAAGCTTTACTTGAATTCCGATTTGTTAATTTCAGAATGTGTAATTGATTTTGTATGAAGATGATTGTGTATCATTGTGAAGGTAGTGCATATAATTAATGATTTATGAATCGAAATTGAAGAATTTACAGTGTATTAATGTGAGATGTAAATATTTCTCGGGTATTACCTACCCGTTAAAATATCTTCACAATTAACAGTTTGTACAACAGAATTTACAATCTTTATGAAGATATACGTTCATATATGTATTCTTCAGATGTAATCATGGATTTAATGAGTTAATATATATTAAACTCATCTGATTTGCGGTTTGGAACGAGAGTAAATAATCTCCACAACCTTAGAGATTTCATAATTGTCGCGAAATATTTCGCTAATGAAGTTATGAATCAATACATTCTTCATTACACTTGATTTATTATGAAATGGAGTTTATTGTGTTGAAGCAGTGATTAACAATTGTTAAGTCATTAACGAAAGGTGTACATCATAGCATATTAGTGATATGAATTAACCAATTAGTACATACTAATTGAGATTCTCACGTAATTGCTTAGTGATATTGCTCTAAACATACATATTATTCGACGCAATATCACTTATATTTCATAGGTTTTATCGTCTACAAAGAAATTCAATGCGCATTTCACGAGAAAAACGACAAAAGAATGAAGCTAGAAGAAACGACGATAAAACGATAGTTGTAACCAAATTTTATATCAAGAAACGTTTATCCGAATGAAAATACAAGATAAAAGAAGAAAAGAGTTCAAATAAGAAGTGCCAAATCAGTACACGTCAATACGGGATCAACAAAGAACAACTGAAAAAGGAAAATGAAGAAAATTTCTGTTTACTCTTACACGAATCGTGTAGTGGTACACGAATCGTGTAGAATATTTGTTCTCACACGAATCGTGTAGCCATACACGATTCGTGTAATGTTAGGCCAAATACTGTTCCAGGATTCCAGAAGGGCGGCCACTTTTATGGTTTTTAAAACATTTCTTTTCAAAGTGGTGCAGACTTTTTGACTCAACATTCAGCAAATGGACTAGCTTTTTGACCAACTCAACTTCACCAACTACTACTATTTCCATGTTAAATAGGGATTACGTACAGAAGATCAGAGACACATATATTACACACAGAGAATACACAAGTTTACATAATAATTACTATAGTTAAAATATATTGTCAATTTTATTACGCTGTAAAAATAGTTTCAAATATTAAGGGGGTATTGTTCGTGATAAAGGGTGTTATTGTACGCGTGAAAGGGGTGTTATTATTGTAATTTTTCTACCGTTTGAAGTTAATGCAAGTGAAGATATTTTAGTAAGTTTACTCTGTTAAAATTAGCGTTGTTATTATGTTTGCATATCTATATTTTTATGTCTACTCTAGTGTAATGAATAGCTAAATTTCCCTAGTGTTTGCTTAAATGTAGAGCCCCTAGTGAAATGGATTGTTACCATCTGTAAAAGTTAAAATGTAACTTTAGTATTTTTAATATTGAGCCTAGTTAAAAAGAACCATTTTTATGTAATTAGGTATTTAACCCTTGCCACTTAATTTATTAAATTCAAATAACGAAAGTTATTTTTATTTACATAAATTAAGCTTCAACATTAAAAGTGATCTAGACGAATTTATGGATAATTTATTAACACCAATTTAGAAATAAACTTCGGTGGTTTGGGTGATATCAATAAATTACATGACAGTGAAATTATAAAAAGGGAAACCGTTATAATTTGGGTATTGGCGAAGGTCAAAACTAGGCTAGGTCTCAATTTAAATACTTGGGGAATAGTAGCTTTCTAAAAAGAATCCGATGAAAATTAGATTTTATTTAGTTAAGTTGTAACCTTATGTTTATTCGAGAGAAAAATGTAAAGTTTGATACTAGAACATTTTAATAGGGCGTAAAACTTAAAACAATCCATGGACCTAGGGGTGACACAATTAAGTAAACACTCCCATTTATCTTATTTATATTTGTTATAAAAGTATTATTATTATTATTTACGATTTACCATTTTAAAATATTAGAAAAATACATAAAAACATTTAATTTTCGTAACAGTTAAGTTGTCACATATTTTTACACATACACGAATCGTGTATGGTCACACGAATCGTGTAAGGCTAAAACGCGGCTACAGTACAGCTAGGTTAAAATTAGGGTTTTTGTTATTTAATTATATTTATATTTAGGTTATTAGTTATTTTAATTATTATAATTAAGTTATTTAGTTTTAGTTATTTAAAATACTTAAAATACATGTTTTAATCCTAAAATTAGTATTACTTATTATAGGTTTATAAATTGTAATTAGTTTATAATTAGTAAATTAATTAAATTCCTTTTAATTTGTATTAGTTTTACTAAAAAGTTAATTTAAATAAGTTTCTATTGTAATTGCTCAAAACAAAATTCTAAATATATAGTTTCATTAAAAATTACTATTTTACTAATTACCATTTAGTAACATAATTAATGCATCATAATTAGTTTATTTTCATTTAGTTCCTTTTTAAGTTAATTTTTGTAATCTTGTAATTTTATTTAGTAAATTAGTTTTAGTTATTTTCTTTTACTGTTATTTTACAATTGCCTAATCCAAAACCCCCTTTAATTAAGTTTGACATCAAAGATTATTAAAAACCATTAAACACTCCATCTCCCTGTGGAACGAATCGGATTTACCAACAAACTAAACTACACGGATAGGACTAGTTGCCTATATATATGTGTGAAATCAACCTGAAATCAATAAAATACCACATATACAATAAATCAATTCGTGTAACAAAACAACTCAAATCCGTTCATAAATAAAGGTCACGATCCAGCACATCAACTTTTTGGCGCCGCTGCCGGGGAGTTGGCAGTTAAATAAATAGATAATTTTTCTGATTCGTAGTAGTAGTTGGATTTGTACGTGGACCGGGTTGTTGGATCACCAATTTTATTGGTCAATAGAAGGATCCTGCCCCTCTGCTGCATCTTTTGGCTATTCGAAACGTGGGCAAAATCAGAAGGATAATCTGTTTGTTTAAAGGTTTTTATCATTGTTTTTATGTTATTCGATCCTCTCGAGGAAATTCATTTCCAAGAAAGTTCAAAGTTTTTGAATAAATCCTTTAGTTCTTTGTACAATTTCCCAAATTGTATGATCCGGTCAATCTTAAACTCATTAAACTTAATCTGGAACCTCAAAGAATTAATAAAGGACAAAAACAACAAAAAGAAATAGGAAATACTAGTAATTTTAAAACACCGAAAAACACTAAAAAAGAGAAACAAATAGGTAACCCTAGCTAAACCTTCAGTGTTGTGATTTCATAAAAGAAATTAATGTATGAACTTACGTTCCTCCAACGCTGAATTAACCCCTTCACATCCTGAACCCGAAAGAAAACTCCACGAACGCTTAAGAGCTCAAGACGTAGATACTCTTGCTAAAAATTTAGAGTCACTTTCATTAGAATCCGACTCTGAACCGATTATTCAACCAATCATAGAGCCAATTATTAAAGAAGAAGATAAAATGACTGAAACAAACCTAACAATGGAAGCATTAACGAAGGCCACAAGAAAAGGTCAAGGCCACGCAATCATCCAACCCCCGATGACTGATGGCTTTGAAATAAAAGGTCAATTTTTACACATGGTAACTAATACATGCCAATTCGGTGGAGCTCCAAATGAGGATGCTAACGAGCATCTTCGTAAGTTTGTAAGCATTTGCAAACTATTCAAAATTAAGGATGTCACCGATGATGTCGCATGTTTAAAAATCTTTCCATGGTCATTAAAAGATGAAGCTAGAGATTGGCTAGACTCATTACCTGAAGGCTATATTGAAGATTGGAATGATATGATGGACAAATTTTTGTCAGAATTCTTTCCTGCTTCAAAAGCAGCAAAATTACAAAGTAACATAAATCACTTTAAACAAAAACCTAATGAAACTCTTTATGAAGCTTGGACTCGATTCAATAAAATGCTTCGAATATGTCCTCAACACGGGTTGAGTACATTCCAAAAAGTCTGTGTATTTTATAAAGGAGTCAATGTTGCAACTCGAAAAGATATAGATGTTGCAGCCGGAGGTTCGGTCATGAAGAAAACTCCTGAAGACGCTCACATAATCATTGCTGATTTAGCTTCCCATTCTCATAATTGGCATCAAGAAATAGAATTCTCTAGATCATCAAATGTTGCTAGTATTGAAAGCAATGATGAAATTGCTTCTTTAAAAGTTCAAATAGCAAATCAAGCAAGACAAATCGAGAAAGTAACCAAGGAAATGCATGCTATCAGAGTAGGATGTGAACTATGCCAAGGTCCCCATCTTACTAGAGATTGTGATCAAAGTACAATGGAAGAGCAAGCAAATTTCTTAGGTTACTTACGAAAAGGTGAAATGAACTTCAGTGACTTTCCAGCTATAGAAGCAAATAACCGAAAATATCCTCCTATAAATAGCTATCAAGTAGGAGGACCTTCAGGAAATAATAATAATTATCAAAATAACAATAACTATCAAGGAGGAAATCCAGGTTATCAAAACAATCGGAATTTTCCAAATCAAAATCAAAGAAATCCACCACCAGGTTATAATAACCGAAATCAACCTCAAAAAAATTACCAAAATAATTTCCAACAAAATCAACCACAACCACTAGCACTTATGCAACCACAACCATTAGCAATTATGCAACCTCAACCCGAGAGGAAATCTGGTTTAGAAGATCTCTTAAGAGATTTTATGGTTAAGCATGAGCAAAATGCAGAGCTCCAAACTCAGCAAATTCGAAATCAACAAGCCACGATTCAGATTTTAGAAAGAGATGTTGGAAGGATCTCACAGTTACTAGCAGAGAGACCACAAATTGCAAGTAATCCTCCGGTTATACTAAAGAAGAAGGATCCTCAAGCTCCAGCATATTCACAAGTGAATGCTATTTATAGTTTCTGTGAGGATGAAGCAAGTTTCAAAACACCGGAGCATAGTCCTATTTTTACTCTTGGGTGTGAAGATGATGATGAAGAGTGTGATGAGTTTATATTTTCTGATTTATCCAATATGGCGGATTACACTCCTTATCAAGAGATGGATGATACCCGAGTTGAAAGTGTGAAAAGTATAACATGTGAAGATGAAGAGATCCGAGTTGGTGACATAACTCTGGAGTATGGTGATTATTTGATGAGGTTGATGTCAGGAAATCATGCGGAAGTGCAGAAAATTGAAACCACCGAGCCTTCCGAATTTAGGGTTGATGATGATTTGAAGATGATCAAAGAAGAAGCGGAAGATACGGTGAAGCAAGCACCTAAAGTGGAAGACTATAAAGAACCCATTCCATACCCACAAGCACTTGCATCCGAAAAACCAAAGGAGAATCATTGTAAGCCTTTAAATACGGATAATATCTGTGTAAATGTACCTTTGGTTGATGTTGTTGCAGGTATGCCAAACTATGGGAAATTCTTGAATGATTTGATGGCAAAAGAAGGAGTGTGTGAGCAGGCATCATCTGCGTTTCTTAAAGCAGAATGTGCTGCTATTGTGAAAAAGAATGAATTGCCACCTAAGTTAGGTGATCCTGGACCGTTCATAGTACCTTGTAAGCTTAATGAATCTGAAATTCTTAGATCATTAGCTGACTCAGGTGCAAGTATAAATCTCATGCCTTATTCCATTTACTCGCATTTGAACTTAGGTGAACTTAAACCCACCAATTCAGGCATTAGATTCATTGATCAGTCGGTTAATAAACCTATAGGGATTGCTGAAAACTTAGTAGTAAAAACAGGTGAACTTGAGTTTCTAGCTGACTTTGTAGTTGTAGACATGAAGAAAGATAAGTTTGTACCTATTATTTTAGGTAGACCATTCTTAGCAACTGCATGTGCTTTAACAGATTGGAAAACAGGAAAACTAGTTTTGAAGGATAGAGGCAAGAGTGCAACCTATCAAACTGAGTTTAGTATGAACCCACCACCCACACCGATAGTTTCAGTGAATATTGTTGACAATGTCAAACCCATTAGTCAACAAGCTAAGTGTGGGGAGGGTGATGAGGAGAAACTAGATAGTAAACCGCCCAATGATAGTGTTGTTGAGAAAACCATGAAGAAGTTATATGGTAGGATTAGAAATGCTATGTCGAAAAAAGATAAACATTTGAGAGAGAGATTGATTTCAAACCTATCAAAACTTGAGAAATATAAGTTGAAAAAACTGGTTGAAGAGTCAAGATTTTCGGACTCTTGGTTATTATCAAAAATTAGTGGTAAGAATGGTTGCAGTAATGGTTCTATTGGAGTAAAGAAGGGTGATGTTTATCACCCCGACGTTAGTTAAAATTAGGGTGGAGTCGCGTAAACGACTCGCTAATAAACTTCACAAATTGTAAATAGTCCCATTCGTGTGTCTCGTTTTTATTTTAAATTCCTTTTTATTTGTATTTCTCATATACTTGTTTTAAAATTTAAAAATGTTAATCTTTTTAACACAAAAATAGAGTGTTTTTATTTTATTTTAAATTTGTTTTCGAAAAATATTAAAACTTTAACTTTTAATGAATTGAATTTTATAAATTGAATTTAAAAATTTATAAACGGATTAAGATCAGGTATAACAACCGAATTTCCGTTACAAATATAAATTTATAAAAGATATTTTAAATTTAATTGATTATAAGTTATATAAAAAAATATAAAATGAAAAAAGTAAAAAAAAAATTTTAGTTTGTAATAACATAATTTTTTGGTGTGTATTGAAACTTATTATGTTTTTATTTTTTATATTAGCAAGAAAATATAGTGTGGGGTAAAAAAATGTGTTGTACGATTGAATTAAAACCCCATATTTTGTGTGTTTTTAACATGGTTTTGACAGGTACAGACGAAAATGCAATTAGACGAAACGAAACATCAAATTACATTGTGATACAAACATTGGATATGATCATAGGTAAAACAATTTGAAAATCCAAATCGGTTAACAAAGGAAGTTCCAAATACTCTACACTTTTTGTCCTCTCAAATTTATACATTATTATCTGATTTTATGTAATGAGGGCATTACATAATCTTAAGTGTGGGGTGGGAATATATAAATTCTCGAGAACTAATAAGTTATTGGTTTTTATGAAAATTTGAAAATTTTTAAACAAATGTATCTAATCAATTTTTAAGGTAACTACGAGCAATTAAAGATCAGGTGTAAAAACCGAAATTGTTGTCTCCATACATTAAAAATACATAAGTTTATTTGTTTAAAACCTAGAAAAAGAAAAAAAAAAATTATAACAAGAATTTATAAATCCTTATGTTAAGAACCATTTATCACATGTTTCTTTGAAGTTTATTGCAGATATCATTGCTACAGAATGTATAAACCTGAATATTCCATTATCACGAGTAATAGAGGATGAATCAAATCCATCCCGTAAGGAAGTAAAGTCTTCCGAATTGACACACTTGCTAATTTATGTTAGAAGATGTAGTCCAGAACAGCTGTAGGTTGACGAAAAATCTTGAAAAGTCATCCCTAAAATCGGCTGGAAATCCACCTAACCTCAGCATCAAACAGGGTTTTTGGTGGTCAAACTTATCCTAACCATGAGATGGATCTGTCTCGTACAATGGGGGGGCACATTGCAAATTAGCTTTTAAGACTAATGAATCTAATCCCCAGATGGATGATCTCCGTAAAGATCAACTGCATCTATGTTTGACCGCGGTCAACATACATATGCCATAACAAATTGAGGTGTGCAAACTCATGGTTCACCGATGATATTTGGACACGCTATAATTTTGTTCTAAAACTTATGCTATTTTATGAATTATATTTGTGTAAAACTATTTTTGGACATTTGGCTTCAAGTTCCATGATACTACAATCATGGGGGCGAATAGCTTGCTAATCACCGACTGAGACTTCGGTTTTCAGTTACCCTCAACCAGAATTTGAGGTTAAAACCGGAAAACGTGTCTAGTGTAAAAACTAGCATGACATTTTATAAAATCATAAAACGTTTTCATAAGGTCCAATTTTCCCTAAGGATCCAAATATTTAAACCCTAATCACGAGTTTCATATTTGTTTCTGTTGTCAGAATTTCATTTCGTGTGGTGTGCGTGTGATCCAATAAATACTGTGTTGTGTAATATATTTCATATAACGTGTGTTTCATTTCGTGTAGTGTGTGTTGTGTGATCTAAATGTTCGATAAAGAAAGATATAATGTTCTAACTTTGTTAAAAGATGTAATTGCTTGAGGACAAGCAACGTTCTAGTGTGGGGTATTTTGATATTGCTCTAAACATACATATTATTCGACGCAATATCACTTATATTTCATAGGTTTTATCATCTACAAAGAAATTCAATGCGCATTTCACGAGAAAAACGACAAAAGAATGAAGCTAGAAGAAACGACGATAAAACGATAGTTGTAACCAAATTTTATATCAAGAAACGTTTATCCGAATGAAAATACAAGATAAAAGAAGAAAAGAGTTCAAATAAGAAGTGCCAAATCAGTACACGTCAATACGGGATCAACAAAGAACAACTGAAAAAGGAAAATGAAGAAAATTTCTGTTTACTCTTACACGAATCGTGTAGTGGTACACGAATCGTGTAGAATATTTGTTCTCACACGAATCGTGTAGCCATACACGATTCGTGTAATGTTAGGCCAAATACTGTTCCAGGATTCCAGAAGGGCGGCCACTTTTATGGTTTTTAAAACATTTCTTTTCAAAGTGGTGCAGACTTTTTGACTCAACATTCAGCAAATGGACTAGCTTTTTGACCAACTCAACTTCACCAACTACTACTATTTCCATGTTAAATAGGGATTACGTACAGAAGATCAGAGACACATATATTACACACAGAGAATACACAAGTTTACATAATAATTACTATAGTTAAAATATATTGTCAATTTTATTACGCTGTAAAAATAGTTTCAAATATTAAGGGGGTATTGTTCGTGATAAAGGGTGTTATTGTACGCGTGAAAGGGGTGTTATTATTGTAATTTTTCTACCGTTTGAAGTTAATGCAAGTGAAGATATTTTAGTAAGTTTACTCTGTTAAAATTAGCGTTGTTATTATGTTTGCATATCTATATTTTTATGTCTACCCTAGTGTAATGAATAGCTAAATTTCCCTAGTGTTTGCTTAAATGTAGAGCCCCTAGTGAAATGGATTGTTACCATCTGTAAAAGTTAAAATGTAACTTTAGTATTTTTAATATTGAGCCTAGTTAAAAAGAACCATTTTTATGTAATTAGGTATTTAACCCTTGCCACTTAATTTATTAAATTCAAATAACGAAAGTTATTTTTATTTACATAAATTAAGCTTCAACATTAAAAGTGATCTAGACGAATTTATGGATAATTTATTAACACCAATTTAGAAATAAACTTCGGTGGTTTGGGTGATATCAATAAATTACATGACAGTGAAATTATAAAAAGGGAAACCGTTATAATTTGGGTATTGGCGAAGGTCAAAACTAGGCTAGGTCTCAATTTAAATACTTGGGGAATAGTAGCTTTCTAAAAAGAATCCGATGAAAATTAGATTTTATTTAGTTAAGTTGTAACCTTATGTTTATTCGAGAGAAAAATGTAAAGTTTGATACTAGAACATTTTAATAGGGCGTAAAACTTAAAACAATCCATAGACCTAGGGGTGACACAATTAAGTAAACACTCCCATTTATCTTATTTATATTTGTTATAAAAGTATTATTATTATTATTTACGATTTACCATTTTAAAATATTAGAAAAATACATAAAAACATTTAATTTTCGTAACAGTTAAGTTGTCACATATTTTTACACATACACGAATCGTGTATGGTCACACGAATCGTGTAAGGCTAAAACGCGGCTACAGTACAGCTAGGTTAAAATTAGGGTTTTTTTTATTTAATTATATTTATATTTAGGTTATTAGTTATTTTAATTATTATAATTAAGTTATTTAGTTTTAGTTATTTAAAATACTTAAAATACATGTTTTAATCCTAAAATTAGTATTACTTATTATAGGTTTATAAATTGTAATTAGTTTATAATTAGTAAATTAATTAAATTCCTTTTAATTTGTATTAGTTTTACTAAAAAGTTAATTTAAATAAGTTTCTATTGTAATTGCTCAAAACAAAATTCTAAATATATAGTTTCATTAAAAATTACTATTTTACTAATTACCATTTAGTAATGTAACGACCCGTCAAAATCGCTATTGACGCGGCACGTTAATCATTGATTCCACAGTGAGGTTTTGACCTCTATATGATACGTTTTGATAAAATATTGCATTCATTAAAATAAGTGACTTTCTAAACATAGAAAGTTATAAACATGTGGGCGAGTGCTTAGGTATAAGCAAAACCCCGAAATACATAAGTCTTTAATTTACAGGTTGACATCACAGTCCAATTATTTATTACACAACGCAGTTTTATTTTGAATGCAATAAACTTTGTACAAAGCATGAGAGACTCCATGCAGGCAACAAGCACATCACAGCGGAAGCATTCTAAGGACCTGAGAATAAAACATGCTAAAAAGTCAACACGAATGTTGGTGAGTTATAGGTTTAATTGCTCGAGTCATAAACATATATAAAGATAGACCACAAGGTTTCATCAAAAGTTTATCAATAGATTCTACGTAACAGAGCACCCTGGTAACTAAACTTAACGCTATAGTGATAATTACCCCATTCGTTTTAATACACGCAAACCAACGTGTCTTAAACTCAAATAACATACGTCCGTTAAAAGGCTAGCGCTCTAGCTCGGACGGGGATGTCAAGCCCTATGGATCCATATACAATTATTCGCGCCCACCAGTCCATATCCTATGTACTGGCAGCTACTAGTTACCAAAGCTAAGGGATTTTCGGTTTAACTCAGTGTAGAATTTTGTATGTACTTGTGTCTTATTGCGTTTAAAATAAATTGCATGTATTCTCAGCCCAAAAATATTTAAAGTATTTAAAAAGGGATCTATAACTCACAGTTCAATATTGCGATTCAATATTGTAGGCAAATTGCGTAGACGTAGTGATGGTAGACGACTGTATGGTTGGTCTTGGATTCAAGAACAATACCCCGAACAATACCCAATATTTCCTTATTTTAAAACGGTTTGAAACCCGAATTAAAAATACCCTCGAATATACTTTATTATTATTAAACTTAAAATTAAAATTATAATTATAATTATAATTATAAAATTTACGTACATAAATTTTTATGAAATATTTCGTCGAGCAAAACTGACCTTTTATAGTACTTTTCGATTTACTGTAGCTCATGCGATCGCATGAGTTTTCAGTGTTTTTGCCATGCGATCGCATGGCCGCCTTTTCTGTTTCTGTTTGCTAGTTCGTCGACATCAAATAGTGTTTACTGTAGCAAATAGTGGTACTGTAGCAAATAGTATTTTACTGTAGCAAATAGTGTTTACTGTAGCAAATAGTGTTTACTGTAGCAAATAGTGTTACTGTAGCAATAGTGTTTTACTGTAGCAAATCACTGTAGCAAACTCGTTTTCACTGTAGCACTGTAGCAAAATACGGTTTCACTGTAGCAAATAGTGTTTTACTGTAGCAAATTGTGTTTTACTGTAGCAAAGTAATTTTTACTGTAGGAAAGTCGTTTTTACTTGTACATATATATATACATACATATAATTGTTCATGAATCGTCGAGAGTAGTCAAAGGTAATTGTATATATGTAACAGTTCTAAAATTTTGAGACTCAATCTAACAGACTTTGTTTAACGTGTTAAAATAATAAATCGTATAGAGAATTGGTTTAAATAAGTCAAAAATTTTCGGGTCATCACAGTACCTCCCCGTTAAAGAAAATTTCGTCCCGAAATTTTGAGTAGTACCTGTTTCATGAGCGATATCAGTGAACAAATGTGGATACTTTTGCTTCATTTGATCTTCACGTTCCCAAGTAAACTCGGGTCCTCGTCTTGCGTTCCAACGAACCCTAACTATCGGTATTTTGCTTTGTTTTAATTGTTTGACCTCACGGTCCATGATTTCAACAGGTTCTTCGATAAAATGGAGTTTATCATTGATTCGTATTTCATCAAGAGGAATTACGACATCCTCTTCAGCTAAACATTTCTTCAAATTTGACACGTGAAATGTGTTGTGAACACTACTAAGTTCTTGCGGTAGCTTTAATCGATAAGCAACTGTTCCAATTCTTTCGGTGATTTCAAAGGGTCCTACGTACCTAGGACTTAGCTTTCCTCGTTTACCGAATCGTACAACGCCTTTCCAGGGTGACACTTTCAACATGACTTTGTCGCCCACTTGAAATTCTAGCGGTTTTCTTCTTACATCAGCATAACTCTTTTGGCGACTCATGGCCGTTTTCAATCGCTGTTGTATTTGAATGATCTTTTCGGTGGTTTCATGAATAATTTCTGGTCCAGTAAGTTGTCTTTCTCCTACTTCACTCCAACATATAGGAGATCTGCACTTTCTACCGTAAAGTGCTTCAAATGGCGCTGCGTTGATGCTCGTATGATAGCTGTTATTGTATGAAAATTCTGCCAACGGTAAGTGTCGATCCCAACTGGTTCCAAAGTCAATCACGCATGCCCGTAACATGTCTTCCAATGTTTGTATTGTTCTTTCACTTTGACCATCTGTCTGTGGGTGATAAGCGGTGCTCATATCTAATCGAGTTCCCAATGCTTTTTGTAATGACTGCCAGAAACGTGATGTGAATCGGGTGTCGCGATCAGATATGATAGAGATGGGTACACCATGCCTGGAAACTACTTCCTTCAAATATAGGCGTGCTAATTTCTCCATACTGTCTGTCTCCTTTATTGGTAGAAAGTGAGCTGATTTAGTTAGACGATCAACTATCACCCAAATAGTATCATGACTACTTGCAGTCCTTGGCAATTTCGTAATGAAATCCATGGTTATTCTTTCCCATTTCCACTGCGGAATTTCTGGTTGTTGCAGTAATCCTGACGGCTTTTGGTGCTCAGCTTTGACCTTTGCACACGTTAAACATTTGCTTACATAAGTAGCAATTTCTGTTTTCATATTAGGCCACCAATAAAACTTCTTGAGATCGTGGTACATTTTTCCGTTTCCTGGGTGAATTGAGTACCTCGTTTTATGTGCTTCATCCAGTACTAGTTGCCTTAGGTTACCATGTTTTGGTACCCATATCCTACCAGCAAAATACAGGGTTCCATCGGCTTTTTCTTCAAGTTGTTTTTCTAACCCTTTGCTTATTTCGCCTTTTCCGTTTTCTTCTTTTAAAGCCTCTAACTGTGCTGCTTGAATTTGCTTTGTGAGATCAGTACGAATTGTAATATTCAAAGCTCGGACCCTAAGAGGTTTTACTCTTTCTTTTCGACTTAGGGCATCAGCTACAACATTAGCCTTTCCGGGGTGGTAACGGATTTCACAATCGTAATCGTTTAACAACTCTACCCAGCGACGTTGCCTCATATTGAGTTGTTTTTGATCAAAAATATGCTGAAGACTCTTATGGTCGGTGTACACTGTACACTTGGTGCCATATAGATAGTGTCTCCATATTTTGAGTGCAAAAACTACTGCTCCAAGTTCTAAATCGTGCGTCGTATAGTTCTTTTCATGAATTTTTAGTTGTCGTGAGGCATATGCGATGACTTTTGTGCGTTGCATTAATACACATCCTAAACCTTGGCGTGAAGCATCACAATAGATCACGAAATCATCATTTCCTTCCGGTAATGACAAAATGGGTGCAGACGTTAACTTCTTCTTTAATAACTGGAATGAGGATTCCTGTTCTGTGGACCAATCATACTTCTTTCCCTTTTGAGTCAATGCAGTTAAGGGTTTGGCGATTCTAGAGAAATCTTGAATGAATCTTCGGTAGTAACCAGCAAGACCTAAGAATTGGCGAATTTGTGTTGGAGTCTTCGGGGTTTCCCATTTACTAATGGCTTCGATCTTGGCGGGGTCAACTTTAATTCCATGTTTACTGACAACATGGCCCAAAAATTGTACTTCTTGTAACCAGAAATCACACTTCGAAAATTTTGCGTACAATTCTTCTTTCTTGAGTATCTCTAGTACCAGTCTTAAGTGTTGCTCATGTTCTTCCTTGTTCTTCGAGTAAATCAATATGTCGTCGATAAAAACAATGACAAATTTGTCTAAATACGGTCTACAGATGCGATTCATTAGATCCATGAATACTGCTGGAGCATTAGTTAATCCAAAAGGCATGACTAGAAACTCATAGTGACCGTAACGGGTTCTGAACGCGGTTTTAGGAACATCTTCTTCCTTCACTCTCAGTTGATGATATCCGGAGCGTAGATCAATCTTAGAATAAACACTTGATCCTTGCAATTGATCAAACAAATCATCAATCCTCGGTAATGGGTACCGATTCTTGATCGTTAATTTGTTTAATTCTCTGTAATCTATGCACATTCTCATAGATCCATCCTTCTTCTTGACGAACAGAATAGGAGCACCCCAAGGTGAAAAACTAGGACGAATAAATCCACGGTCCGATAATTCTTGCAACTGGTCTTGTAATTCTTGCATTTCTGAAGGTGCAAGTCTATATGGAGATCGGGCTACAGGTGCAGCTCCTGGTATGAGATCAATCTGGAATTCTACACATCTGAGTGGAGGTAGCCCCGGTAATTCTTTTGGAAATACTCCGGGATATTCTCTTACAACTGGCATGTCATCAATGCTTCTTTCTTCAGTATCGATCTTCTTTACGTGTGCCAGAATAGCATAACAACCTTTTCTTATAAGTTTCTGGGCCTTCATGCAACTGATAAAGTTCAGTTTTGAGTTGTTCTTCTCCCCATAAATCATTAATGACGTTTCATCCTTACGAGGGATGCGGATTGCTTTCTCAGCGCAAACAACTTCCGCTCTTGTTTTGGACATCCAGTCCATGCCAACGATTACATCAAAACTTCCTAATTCTACGGGTATCAAATCAATTTTGAAGGTTTCACCAGCGAGATTCATTTCGCAACCATGGCAAATTTTATCGGCTTTTATCAGTTTACCATTAGCTAATTCAATAGTATATTTATCGTCTAGAGGTAATGATGCACATTTTAGTTTAAAACTAAAGTCTTTACACATATAACTTCTATCAGCACCCGTATCAAACATAATAGAAGCTAGTTGATTATTAACGGTAAACGTACCCGTGACAAGATTAGGATCCTCACGTGCTTTACTGGCACTAACATTAAATGCCCTCCCACGTGCGGGTTCTTTGTTCTTCTCCTTATCAGGGCATTGATTTATAAAGTGACCAGACTTCCCGCATCCATAACATTTCTTGACATCGGTCGATTTTGTCTTTACTTCAGAAACGGTGGCATAACAATCTTTCGCCACATGTCCTTTCTTGTTGCACTTATCACAGACCACTTGGCAATAGCCTGCATGATGTGTGTAACACCTTTTGCAGAACGGATGAGGTCCCTTATAGTTTGGACTTGCAGTTGCCCCATCTTGTTTACCTTTAAAAGTTTCTTGTTTCTTCAGGTGAGTACTTTTGCCCTTATAGTCTTCCCATTTCCTCTTTCCTTCAGTTGTCTTGACTTCGGTAATTGGTGCCTTAATCGAACTCTCTGTGATCTGGTCCATGAGTTGGTGTGCCATTGTCATGGCTTCCTGCATCGTATTTGGTTTGGACGATGTAACATTTCCTTTGATATTGATCGATAAACCGTCAATATACATTTCTATCTTTCGCTTCTCGTTTGGCACCAATTCGGGACACAACAAGGCTAGTTCCATGAAACGCTTTTCATAGTTATTGAGATTCGCGCCGATAACCTTCAGATTACGTAACTCAGATTCCATTTTTCTGATCTCGTTTCGAGGACAGTACTCCTCGATTAGCATCTTTTTCAGTTCTTCCCAAGAGATATCATATGCCGTATCTATTCCTTCTGCTTTAGCATAATTGTTCCACCAAGTAAGTGCACCATCTTGCAACGTGCACGAAGCATACTTTGACTTGTCTCCGTTCGCACAATTACTGATTTTGAAAACGGACTCCATCTTTTCAAACCATCGGGTTAGACCTACTGGTCCCTCGATTCCACTAAACGTCTGTGGTTTGCATCCTTGAAAAGTTTTGTATGAGCATCCGTTTCGTGAGTTTGTGTTTACGGCTGCTGCTTTGGCTGCTGCTTCGGCTGTTGCTTTTGCTGCCTCGGCTGCAGCAATTCTTTCATTCACACGTTTCTCGACTAGTTGCTCAAACTCAGCATCCGACATTTGAGACATGTTTCTTCAATAAACACAACAGATATAATTTAATCATATAGAATATTATAGGTAAAATGAGTTGTCAATAGTTAATCGTAGCATATTAATAATATGAACCGATTATTATAAAAGCTTTTTCTTCTTATTAGCATTTTATAATTATTTCTAGGGTATTACCTACCCGTTAAGTTTATACATAATAGCTAGTACAAGGAATTAACTACTAAAATCCTAATAATATTCCACTATGAAAAATTATAGCGAGTTACTACATTATTATGTAATAATAATAATAAGAAGTAGTAATAATACAAATAATCATTCCATGCATTTATTATTAATAAACCAAAATAATACAATACCATACAATACTGATATTTTACATATGCTTATTTTACATAACAAGATAGAGTAGCACACATAAGCAATAAAATAGCGCATGGAAGATTTATGGTTGCGAGGTCGTTCATTCAGAACTATCAGAAACTTCTTCCCATTTGGTTCTCTCTGCCAATTGTTTGTGTGCACATGGTCCGACAGACATTCTGGCAGTGTATTTTATTTTTAGTTGGGGTTTTGAGGTACCCGTTACCTCAGTGGGTTTTATACAATAAGGGTGGTTACGGATCGAATGGTCCTGTTCTTTTTTAATAACTAAGGACATTTTATTATTGTGGTTGTTTTTATTATCTATTGCAAGTTGGAATTTCTCCTTAGTGATCTCTTTTATTTCATTAGCGAAATCCTCCTCCTTACTGATCTCGTCTGATGACGAACTGTCTGAGTCATGTGTAGGAGAATATGACGACGAACTGCAAGAATATGTACCGGTGGTCATGAACCGAAATCTGCCAGGCGTAATCGGCACAACCCGCCCGTCGGCGGTATATCTGGACCAATGTCCATATTTGTTTAAAAATGGACGATCCTCTTTTACTCCAGGGATCATGGGTCCATGCCAACGATACTGTGGCTCCGGAAAACTAAAGCTGGGTGGAGCTGGAACCTCCTCTGGGTTTACCGGGAGTTGAGATTCCCCTGCTAACACAATTTCTTCTTTAATAGGTATTTGAACGCCCTTTTCAGTTGTGGATAGAATAGATTCAGTGTCCGATTCCGAGTCGTACAAAATGATAGGATTAGAAGAAGTCATCTATCACATAATTGAAACAACAATTACGTTAGCATATAAATATATTACATATAATGTTTTTGACCAAATGATAAGCAAAAATCAGTAAAAACAAATATGGTCATAGTCCAGACTCACTAATGCATCCTAACAATTACCAGTTAAACACACTAATGTAATTTCTGGTTCCCTATGACCTCAAGCTCGGATACCAACTGTAACGACCCGTCAAAATCGCTATTGACGCGGCACGTTAATCATTGATTCCACAGTGAGGTTTTGACCTCTATATGATACGTTTTGATAAAATATTGCATTCATTAAAATAAGTGACTTTCTAAACATAGAAAGTTATAAACATGTGGGCGAGTGCTTAGGTATAAGCAAAACCCCGAAATACATAAGTCTTTAATTTACAGGTTGACATCACAGTCCAATTATTTATTACACAACGCAGTTTTATTTTGAATGCAATAAACTTTGTACAAAGCATGAGAGACTCCATGCAGGCAACAAGCACATCACAGCGGAAGCATTCTAAGGACCTGAGAATAAAACATGCTAAAAAGTCAACACGAATGTTGGTGAGTTATAGGTTTAATTGCTCGAGTCATAAACA
This sequence comes from Rutidosis leptorrhynchoides, assembly GCF_046630445.1. Lineage (NCBI taxonomy): Eukaryota > Viridiplantae > Streptophyta > Magnoliopsida > Asterales > Asteraceae > Rutidosis > Rutidosis leptorrhynchoides. The sequence continues at coordinate 122,818,129 of NC_092339.1, forward strand.
TATATAAAGATAGACCACAAGGTTTCATCAAAAGTTTATCAATAGATTCTACGTAACAGAGCACCCTGGTAACTAAACTTAACGCTATAGTGATAATTACCCCATTCGTTTTAATACACGCAAACCAACGTGTCTTAAACTCAAATAACATACGTCCGTTAAAAGGCTAGCGCTCTAGCTCGGACGGGGATGTCAAGCCCTATGGATCCATATACAATTATTCGCGCCCACCAGTCCATATCCTATGTACTGGCAGCTACTAGTTACCAAAGCTAAGGGATTTTCGGTTTAACTCAGTGTAGAATTTTGTATGTACTTGTGTCTTATTGCGTTTAAAATAAATTGCATGTATTCTCAGCCCAAAAATATTTAAAGTATTTAAAAAGGGATCTATAACTCACAGTTCAATATTGCGATTCAATATTGTAGGCAAATTGCGTAGACGTAGTGATGGTAGACGACTGTATGGTTGGTCTTGGATTCAAGAACAATACCCCGAACAATACCCAATATTTCCTTATTTTAAAACGGTTTGAAACCCGAATTAAAAATACCCTCGAATATACTTTATTATTATTAAACTTAAAATTAAAATTATAATTATAATTATAATTATAAAATTTACGTACATAAATTTTTATGAAATATTTCGTCGAGCAAAACTGACCTTTTATAGTACTTTTCGATTTACTGTAGCTCATGCGATCGCATGAGTTTTCAGTGTTTTTGCCATGCGATCGCATGGCCGCCTTTTCTGTTTCTGTTTGCTAGTTCGTCGACATCAAATAGTGTTTACTGTAGCAAATAGTGGCACTGTAGCAAATAGTATTTTACTGTAGCAAATAGTGTTTACTGTAGCAAATAGTGTTTACTGTAGCAAATAGTGTTACTGTAGCAAATAGTGTTTTACTGTAGCAAATCACTGTAGCAAACTCGTTTTCACTGTAGCACTGTAGCAAAATACGGTTTCACTGTAGCAAATAGTGTTTTACTGTAGCAAAGTAATTTTTACTGTAGGAAAGTCGTTTTTACTTGTACATATATATATACATACATATAATTGTTCATGAATCGTCGAGAGTAGTCAAAGGTAATTGTATATATGTAACAGTTCTAAAATTTTGAGACTCAATCTAACAGACTTTGTTTAACGTGTTAAAATAATAAATCGTATAGAGAATTGGTTTAAATAAGTCAAAAATTTTCGGGTCATCACAAGTAACATAATTAATGCATCATAATTAGTTTATTTTCATTTAGTTCCTTTTTAAGTTAATTTTTGTAATCTTGTAATTTTATTTAGTAAATTAGTTTTAGTTATTTTCTTTTACTGTTATTTTACAATTGCCTAATCCAAAACCCCCTTTAATTAAGTTTGACATCAAAGACTATTAAAAACCATTAAACACTCCATCTCCCTGTGGAACGAATCGGATTTACCAACAAACTAAACTACACGGATAGGACTAGTTGCCTATATATATTTGTGAAATCAACCTGAAATCAATAAAATACCACATATACAATAAATCAATTCGTGTAACAAAACAACTCAAATCCGTTCATAAATAAAGGTCACGATCCAGCACATCACTTAGTATGACAAGATTTATTATTGTTCCAAATCATATATATATATATATATATATATATATATATATATATATATATATATATATATATATATATATATATATATATATATATATATATATATATATATAAGGTATACATATATAATTCTTCACGAAGAATGAGTCAATACATCTTAACTCTTTATTGCTAATATTCCTTGGTATCTTTGGGGCGTATGATGTTGATATCCGAGGTACCGAGTGTGATGTTGAGGCGTGGGATGCGGATATTGTTGTTGGTGGTGGTGATGGTACTAGTGGTACTGGTCATGCTGCAGGTGCTGCTGCTGGTGTTCGTAGGTTTCGCACCAGATTTTCCAGAGCCACTACTCGAGCGCGAAGCTCGTTGACTTCTTCTATTATTCCGGGATGATTGGTGGTTGGAACAAGGGGGTGAATAAGATCTAGAATCTTCGATATTATATATTCATGACGGGATACCCTGGAAAGAAGAGAGAAAATGGTGTTTCGGACTGGTTCGCCGGTAAGTGCTTCAGGTTCTTCACCAAGAGGTAAATTCGGTTGGTGGAAGGGATCACCTTCTTCTTGCCTCCATTGATTGAGTCGGCTACGAACCCATCCCTAATTCATCCAGAAAAGATGATGGCTGATTGGTTCGTTTGTTCCGGTTACGCTGCCGTGGGAGCTCGAGGAGTTCGAGAAATTCATATTATGTGTTTGGAATAGGGTTTGATATGAAATGGGTATTGAATACTGAATGATATATTCGTCTCCTTGAATACGTATTTATAGCAAAAAGATTTCCGTAATTTACGGAGGAAATTTAGGAAAAGTGGGATAGATATGATAAGATATGATAAGATATGATGTGTCATTCATTTATATAATAATGATGGTATGACGTGTTGAGATTTGTAACCAGATATTGATTAAAGAATTTTAATTCGTATACTGTGATAACCCAATGATTTTTTTTCCGATTCACAAACCGATGCATAAAGGCATAAGATACGTGAATGTTTGAAGTAGTAGCAGGAGCTTGTGGACGAACCATTATCTTCAATAACATATAGAAGTTTGATAAATCTAATAGGTCCTAAGTTTGAAAAAAAAATAATTAAGTGGAATAAAGATGAATATGATATAAACGAAACACTTTATTTTATTAAGAACGAGGCTTTAAATAAGCCTTCTTATTACACGATTCGGGGATAGAAATAGTTTAAGGCCTATCTTTTACATAGATAGAAAATAGGAAGAAAAAAAAATAACTAGAAAATATTAAGATTGAAGTAGTCTTCATATTTGTTCTTCTCGTCCTCAACCTCCTTCATAAACTTCTCAAACTTGTCGTTCTTTTCCTTTTGATCCTCATAAAGATACTCGATGTTATCATAAAGATTGGAAACATCATTGTTGATTACATGGTACATGTAGTCCCTCATAGAAAGTTGACTATTCATGTGGTCTTCCTCCATTTTAAATCTAAGGTCGACATCTTCTCTCAAATAGGCAAGAGATTGTTTTCCCCAGCGGGTATTGCGTTCTTCATCGTCCTTCACTTTCATCAACTTCTCCATCACTTTTTTGGTGTTATACTTTACAAGTTCTTCTAGCCTTTCGGTTCGAGTTTCGAAGGATTTTATGATGATCTCTTTCAAGATTTTGTTTTCTTTCTCTAGGTTATTTAGACGCGCCTCTATCTGAGCAATGTTTTCACGAGATGGTGAGCTAGCCCTTTTTGATGGACCGGCTTCATCATTAGTAGCGGTTCCGGTTTGCTTTCTCTTTAGAGATAAGTTTTTAGACGATTCCTCAATAGGCTCTTTTTCGGGCTCGTAGCCTGTGTAGTCACCATTGTAGTTAGGAAGGCTTTGAATAGCTTCCCATTCAGAAGTACTCGTTGGTTTATATACCGGTGAGTGATTAGAGCCAGAGTTAGCAGAATCAATAGGTGTCGCATTTAAATGTGGTGGCATAATTGGAGAGTAGATAGAGTTCTCTGATTGGCTCGGCATTCTAAGAAATATTAAAGAATTTAATAAGCATAGTTTCTAAGGCATAGTGTAGCATTTAACAGTTAAAGGCAACAATTAAAGGTACTATGGTCAGGGAAAGTTATAGTCCTACATTGCTAAGGTACCTAATTGTATAAGGCACACATAAAATGCAATCCTGGTTCTCTACAACAACTCTGCTCTGATACCAATCTGTCACACCCCCAAATAGGGCCTGGGGTATTTGTGACTAATTATATCAACTCACAGTTGTATAAACGAAAACGACTCTACATGAGACGTTTTGTTGAGTTTTGCAGCGGAAGATAAATATGTCTTTAATTGATATGATATGCAATGAAGACTCCAAGCATAGCAAGCAATCATCATCAAAGCAGTAGATATATAGCGGAAGCAATACTTAAGTACCTGAGAATAAACATGCTTAAAAAGGTCAACACGAGGTTGAGTGAGTTCATAGGTTTATCATAAATAATGATTTCAGTAATAGTGTTAGACCACAAGATTTGTTTTCATAAGTAGATCACTCAGATCCAGTCAAGTTGATCTCCCGCAGGATCAAAAAGTTATGCCAGTGCGTGATATTTAGACTAAACGTTGTTTGCCCCATGACAAGTTGTTCTGTCCTTGTCGTTTTAATTTCATTATTAAGTAATACAAAGACTTAGTCAAATGTATCGGGGACGTTACTCCCGATAGGCCTATCCCCAATAATTAAGAATGCCGCAGCAATTAAAAATATCACTGTAGGGACTTAGTAACATAGCCGGGTATAGCATAGTTTTAACAGTTGGTACTGATATTTAGACTAGACTTTCAAGTTTGCCCCGTAACAAGTTATCGTTTATACTTGTCGGTTGGGAACTTGCTGGTCATAGCCCAACATATCACAGTTTAATAGTTGGTACTTGTATTTAGACTAGACTTTCAAGTTTGCCCTGTAACAAGTTATCGTTTATATTTGTCGGTTGGGGACTTGCTGGTCATAGCCCAACATATTACAGTTTAATAGTTGATACGTGTAAAACAGTTATAAAAGTTGCGCATGTATTCTCAGCCCAAAAATATAGATAAAAATGGAGCAGATGAACTCACGATACGATATGATAGTTTGTAGTAAATATGCATATGATGGCACTGAACAAGTACAGAGTTGTCCTCGGATTCACGAACCTATATTAATTGTATATATATTAAAACATATACTTGTAATTGAACAAATATATATATATATATATATATATATATATATATATATATATATATATATATATATATATATATATATATATATATATATATATATATATATATATATATTATTAGTGATATCATTTTTATATTAATAATTATAGGTTTCCTTATTTGTTTAAATATATTCATTTCATATATTTTAAATAAATAAAGATATTAATATAGTTAAGTTATGTAAGCTAAACATATATTTATATGAAGATCATTTTTTTGTTAAAATAGTATTTATAATAATACATAAAATAATATTAGTAATGATAATGATAATACTAGTATTTATAATAATAATAATGATAATAATATTAATGATTCTATTAACCATGATATTTTTTAATAATAAATCTTATAATAATGATAATAGCAGTAGTTTTTAATGAGATGAAAAGTTTAATAATAATGATATTGAAAATTATAATTTTGATAATAATACATAATACTTAATACTAGTATTAATGAAAATAATAATAACTTTTATTATTTTCATATTATTAATAATAGTAATCATAATCATAATAATATTAAAACTAAAATGCTAAAATTTATAATGTTAATAATACATAATGATAACAAAGTTTCTATTACTTATAAATATAAATATGATATTAGTAATAATAATAATATTTATAATACTAACCATAACAACAACATATTAATCATAATAATAATAATAATAATAATAATAATAATAATAATAATAATAATAATAATAATAATAATAATAATAATAATAATAATAATAATAATAATAATAATAATAATAATAATAAAAGAATAGAAAGTTTACCTCAAAAGATTAGGTTTTTAAAAAAATAAACGCCCACACTGGGGCTCGAACCCGAGACCTCTCAAAACTCGTCAACACTCTCAACCATCTCTCTGTCTCGTTTTATCTGTTTATATCACAGACTAAAATTTATTTAACCCGTATGTGTAATCTGATCCCTCTATCTTCTTCTTTTCAATTCAATCGACCAAAGAATTTTCACCAATTCATTACAACAATACAACTAATTGTTATAGGACTTGAAAACGATCCAGCAATAACTTGTTGTGATTATTGGGATTTACAGAAAAAAAAAAAAAGAAAGATTGTAGCAGCAGTTTCACGATGATGATGATAAACTCAAATGATGATTTAGAAATTTAGACACTTTTAGTCTATGATTTCTTCATGAAAGTTACTCCAAATTTAGTCCCTAATTTTCGACCATCGAAATTTTAGTCCATAACATCACAGAACAATCGAATTTGATCTTTGTTCATAGAATTGACTTTTTAATTTCGAGCTTTGACTCGAAAATTTGTCTTCGTTACATCGAGTCAGAATTTGAGATTGTACATACACATTCACGATAAGAAGCAGAAGAGATCTACAATTTTACTTTTTTTCAATCTGATCCGAATCAATTTGATGGTTGAATGGTTCGGTTTATATGACAGAAAGAGAAAAAAAAATATGAATATAAAGGACCCGATTGATTTATAAATTCGCAGAAGAGGATTACTTGTTTGCGGTTTATATGATTGATTTACTAATAATAATTGATCAAGGTCCTCTTGTAGGGTTGATGTTAGTTGACAGTTCACAAATGAGGAAAAAAAAATGGAGACAGATACAAAACCTCAACCAGTAGAGGAAATAAAAAAAAATAAAGCAGTTAAATAATTAAATAAAATGGATCGTGGTTTATTAAAACAGATAAGATATCACGATATAAAAAATCATGATTAAATAAAAAATGAAAAGTATAAAATCACGATGGAATTAAAAATACAAAGTAGATTTGGAAATCCATGATCAAATAAAAATAAGAGCAGACCTAATTTTTAGGTATTTGTCTTAAAATTTTATTATATTTTTATACATATATTAATAAATATAATACTAATAATAATAATTCTATTAATAATAATAAGTATTAATTATAATTATATAAATAATAATACTGAATATAATAATAAAAAAATCTCAATAATAAGAATAATGATAATGCTTAAAAATAATAATAATTATGGTAATAATAATAAAAATAATAATTATTAATACTAGTCAATAATACAAATAATAATAATAATAACACTAATGATATTGATATTGATATTGTTATCAAAAGTAATAATAACTGTAAATGATAATGATGATATTTGTTAAATATAACAATAAAGTAATAATATAAAAACAATATCATTTTGTATAAAGTTTTACATTTTTAATTATAATTAATTCGTATTATATTTCAAGTTTATATATTTATTTAAAATTATTTGTTCGTGAATCGTTGGAATTTGTCGAAGTTTAATTGAATCCATGTAAAAATTTTTGTTTAAATTTTGTCCGAAATTTCCGGGTTGTTATAACACTGATTTTCTCACATATGCATACATTCTTCTATTTCTCTTGAACAACCCACTTCAATTGTACCACCTTCTCCACAACTGAACCATCACCATAATAATATCATTTTGTTTCTGAAGTCCACTTTCCTGTTCGAAATCCACTTGGCTGCTTCGATTCGATTTTTGCTCGAAACTCACTCAAGAACATTATCCCTAGTTTGTTTGAACCAACAACCACCAAACTCGGAACGGTTACTAATCAAAATGCAATCAAGAACATCATCTTGAAACTGCTACAGTGTTACTACCATCGGTCATCTCGTGTTTACTAATCTCTGTTCATGCTTATGATCGTGAAACCATCACCAAGAACACCTTAATCGATCACTACCATCTCTCTATCCTCTTTCTATCTCCTATTCCTTTTAACCGTAAACGTCACCCATTTACTCGACTCTTGATACAATCGAGAACAACCACCTTGAGATTAACAAACACCACCTTCGCAAACCACCACATATTAACTGCTTTTACCTGCTGCTACTGCTGATTAGTCCTTCGGATGTGCAACTGTGAAACAACCATAATAGCCGTGAACCACTTCAACCACCATAACCCACTTTTATTTATCTTTCTGTTTCAGTATAATTGATCGAACCAGAAGCTATAAACTGCTGTTTCATGATCAAACTGCAACGACGATGATGCTGTGATTGTGTTTCTATTTCAATTATAATCATTACAAAACACCATCAATTCTATTTCCTGATTCGATTAATCACAAAAACTCAACCCTATCACCATTAACCGAACCATTGGGCTAACTGTTTTTGTTTCTCTTCCTTTTGAACCCTCATTCGACAAACCCATCAAGACCCAAAACAAAGACCCATCGTCCCTACTGCAATTACTATTGCTGTTGATTTTTTTTAGAAACAAAAAGAAAAAGATAATGAAGATATGATGATAATGATTATGATAATGATCTTAAAATCGACGACAACAGTGATAATGATGTTTACCTGATGATGATCACCATCACCCCAAACCATCTTCTTCACCGCCACCTCACTCTCTTCCTTCTTTCTATTGGTTGTACGCACACCCAAACAAAACCACCATCGATAATTATTTTCACTGTTACACGTATGTTTCCTGTTTCAAATGCCACATCTTGCAAATATATTCGCCTTACCTACTGTAAGTCTCAATTGCTGCTATTTTATCTTTCTGTTTCAATCAAACACATGAATTGCAGCCGTATGTTTTCATGGTATATGATAATGATAATGGTAATTAAAGATGATGATGATTACGACCGTGAAGATGCATCTATGTTGAGATAATGATAACAATGATTAGGTTAGAAGATAAAAGTGTTATTTCTTTTTCCTTTTGGCCGACAGCTATTTAACCAAACAAACCACTTGCAAGATTATTAATTGGGTCGATTAGTGGTTGTGTTAATGGGCCATGTATTGTTTCTGGTTGGGCCGTATAGTCCCTTGTGACATTGGACCGAGATCAGTTAATATAGGACTAAATGATGATGATTACATAATGGTATGTGTTAACGATGATAAAGGATGACGATGAAGGTGACATGAAATGATAAAATTCTGAGTTACATATGATATCATAATAGTTGAGTTAGGATGATGATTAGATAATTAACGTTATGACGATGATGATAAGATGATACGAGTTAAATAATGATAATGATATAGTTATGATAGAGAAAAAAAATTAAGATGATGATGAAATGATGTGATCTTGATGATGACGCTGTATTGATAATTAGATAAATGATGATTAGAGATGATATGATAATGAAGGTGAAACATGTTGATGAATTACGGGTTAAAAGAATTTAGCAAACTAAATAAATCATATAACAGTTCAATGGTTAGATGTGTATGTGCTTAATCAAGAGGTCGTGGGTTCGAGCCCGGGCAACGCCAGTTTATTTTTGAAACTTTTCCTTTAAGATAGTATTTATATCTATTCTTATTAGCATTATTATTATTATTATTATTATTATTATTATTATTATTATTATTATTATTATTATTATTATTATTATTATTATTATTATTATTATTATTATTACTATTACTATCATTAAATTTATTGAAATAAGAATTATTGATATTGTTATCAACATCAGTAAAATTATTATCATTATAACTATTATTATTATTATTATTATTATTATTATTATTATTATTATTATTATTATTATTATTATTATTATTATTATTATTATCATTTTTATCATTATTATTACTAGAATTAAGTATTATTGATATTAAAAACTATTTTTGAGGATTATTTTTTTTTTATAAAAATACAATTTTTATTTATTATTACTAGAACCATTACCAATATTATTAATAGTATAATTTTTATATAACAAATAAATATTATATATTAAGATTACATAAAATTTTATATTAAACATATTAACATTAACTATATAATTATTACATATAACAAGTTATTAATTTTTGATATAATACTAAATACAAATGTAATATATTAATATAACTATATGTATGAATATTGATTATTTTACAAAACAACTATATATAAAATATAACTGAAAATGTAAATATAATTAAAGTATATATATATATATATATATATATATATATATATATATATATATATATATATATATATATATATATATACATAGAATGAATTATGTGATTATATGTGTTAATATATATATATATAAATGATATAGGTTCGTGAATTCGAGGCCAAACCCTGCATTGTTCAATGTCGTCATATGTATTTTTACTACAAAATACAGTATAGTGAGTTTCAATACTCCCTTTTTAAATGCTTTTGCAATATATATATTTTTGCGACTGAGAATACATGCGCTTTTATAAATGTTTTACGAAATAGACACAAGTAATCGAAACTACATTATATGGTTGAATGATCGAAGCCGAATATGCCCCTTTTTGCTTGGTAGCCTAAGAATTAGGGAACATCACTAATTTTGAGAATTAGTGCACCCCTAATTGACGCGAATCCTAAAGATAGATCTATTGGGCCTAACAAACCTCATCCAAAGTACCAGATGATTTAGTACTTCAAATTCGTTTTTATCATGTCCGAAGGATTTCCCGGAATGATAGGGGATATTCTTATATGCATCTTGTTAATGTCGGTTACCAGGTGTTCAATCCATATGAATGATTTTTTGGTCTCTATGCATGGGACGTATATTTATGAGAAATGGAAATAAAAATCTTGTGGTCTATTAAAATGATGAAAATGATCGTTATGATAAACTAATGAACTCACCAACCTTTTGGTTGACACTTTAAAGCATGTTTATTCTCAGGTATGAAAGAAATCTTCCGCTGTGCATTTGCTCATTTTAAGGATATTACTTGGAGTCATTCATGATATATTTCAAAAGGCGTTGCATTCGAGTAGTTAAGTTCATCAAGATTATTATCAAGTCATTTTTAGTTTGGATAAATTATAAAATGGTATGCATGCCGACAACTTTCGATGTAATGAAAGTTTGTCTTTTTAAAAACGAATGCAATTTTTGTAAAATGTATCATATAGAGATCAAGTACCTCGCGATATAACCAAATGTAATGTATTCGTCCAGATGAATTAGGACGGGTCTGTTCACAAAAACCTCAATATTTTGCCTAAAAACGTCCAATTTTTGCCTCAAAAACTCTGTATTTTGTCTAAAAAAGTTGCTACGGTTGTAAAAAAAATTTCGCCCTCGGTGAAGTAAAATCCTGCTTCTGCCACCGTGTTGCTGTTTACTTTTTTTTCTCATTATGTTCTATATGGATATAGATGTCAGTATGAATATAGAATGACTATATCGAAAAATCATTAAGAATATAATGTTGTTTACTTTTTATCTTGAATAAACGGACTGAATGACTAAATTGACTATATTACCGCTCATTATATAATTACGGACTATTTGTTAGACTACTCCCAACCATGACATGCTTCTTAGAAATAACTGAGCTCCACGTCAGCATCACGTTAGCACTTTCTTAAAAAGACTGAAAAAGACTGAACGCTCCTAACCATTACATATTTTTTTTAAAAGACTGGAGCCACATATTTTATAATTTCAATTATAAACTAATACTAAATATTAATAAATATTAAAAAAGGCCATTCACACGGTAGTCAATGAGCCATCAATAATCCTTTAATGCCTTTTTCTATTTTTTAATTGGTAACTGGGTCCACCACATGTGTCGTTGTATTTCTTTTTAACGAAGATTTTGGCTTCAGTTCATTCTACAGACGAAAAAGACGGCTTACTTCTTATGATGTCTTTTATATCTTACAAGATGACAGAGAAAAAAGACAACCGTTGGCTCCAGTCTTAGCCACATTATATAACAACCTAACTATATGGTTATTTTAAACCTAACTATTTTTAAAATTAGTTGCATATGAACATCTCTCTATTAACGAAAACAAAGCCACAAAATTGTGTTCCACACTTTCACTTATACATGGCAGCAACCCTTTCTTCTTTCATATTTCTCACACCCAACAGAGACCTAAAAGTTTAACAAGAACCCCAAACTTTTTTTTTTTTGGTAAGCAAGGAAACCCTCCTATGAACTAGTACATTGGTTCTCCATAGAAGGTAAAAACTCGAGTAATCAAGCCTCCCGAGCGCGAGACCTGGTACCGGGTGAATTGCGCATTATGCGCACCCTCTAGTCACACTCCCTTTTTGAACAATTTGGCATAGCCAATGATTGAACCCGGGTGGTGTGCTTCATTGGGAAACTCGGTGGCCACTCAGGCAAGCCTGCGTGGTTCAAGAACCCCAAACTTACAACAATGAAATTAGCTCTCTCAATCTCACCAATCAATACTATCATTTCATCACCAAAAAAACATCTTATCCTTGAATCGACAATAATTACTTAACAATTATACTTATGTTTATCATCTAATATAATTTAAATAGTATTATAAGTTCTCCGAGAAAAAGAAACTGTTGGTGGGGGCTTTTTGATGTTGGTGATGTGGGAAAGTGGAGTTTTAGATGGGGAAGATGCATGTAAATTGGGGAGAAGATGACGGTAATGCAAGAATAATTGAGGGTAATAGTGGAAAGTAGATGGAGGAAATTGGCTATATGGGGAGTAGTAGCCTTTTCTCGGTAACCGGAAAAGTCTTTAATTTAGATAGAATTAATTTACATCTAAAGTTTTCTGTGACTTGGTTTCTGTGGCAACAGTTGAAACCCTCACTTTTTCGATCTCCTTTCCCGTTCAACTCCTTTCATTCTTCTTGTTCCGGTTACCGTCTCTGTTTTGTAGTTCCTGGGCAGGTCGGACGTTCGGCCACCGGCATCTCGCCACTTGTGTCGGCTTTTTTGCTTTATGTGTAATAACGGCGGCCTCCGGTCACTTTTTCGGCGTTATTGATCTCCGTTTGGGCTCTCCGTTCTTCCTTCAACCTCCAGGCGGCGATTCCGGGTCTTTGCTCTCGGGATCTGGATTTGTTGGGGTTTTATCGGTTGTTCGCTGAAGTTGATTTCTCGCCGGTCTTCCACTCTGCTTTTCGGTGCCATTATCTCACTTTTTCTGGTTGTAGGCGACGAATTCATGACTGAATTATGCAATCTTTAAGGTTTGTCTCTGTTTCGTATTGTGGCTTGGTTGATGTGGTTTTCCGGCGAATGTTGCCGCCTTGTATGTTTTCCGGTAGATCCGGTCGCCTGAGTGTCACCTGCAGCTATTGAGGGAGGTTGACGGCTGCTAGCGGCCCTGAGGGGTTGCTAGCGGCTGATGATTGTTCTTGTTGACTGCAAGAGGCTACAATTAACTGGTGGGGGTTGCAGCTCTTGCTAGGCTACTGGCGGCTGTTGCCCGTTACTGGTGTCCGGTGGCTGTTGGCGGCCGTTAGTGGTTGCCGGTAGTATGTAGTGTGGTGGCGGCAGTCATGGACTGCTGATAACTCCCGGTGTTCATCGGTAGTCGTCAGCAGTTTCTACTCGTTGATTGTTGATTGATTAGATCTGAAGGGTTATATGTCCTTAGAAAATTTGGCGGAGATGGCCTGGTCTCTTTCGGTTTGATTCCGCGATTAGCGCTGGTTGGTTGCTGCTTGCCTATGTTGTTCACGCCTTTCTCGTAGTCGTGTCTATTCGGGTGGACTCGATGTTGTTGCCAACGTGTGTCGACTTAGTTGACCTCGGAAAATTAATGTTTGCTAGAGTGTTCTCTCGAAGTCGTTTTTTCGCTCGAACGGGGTTTAGATCTGATTCAACAGGTTTGTGTCAGGTATGAGAGGTTATTTTGGTTTTTTAGGCCTCGGGTTAGGTGCTGTTGGAGTGCCCGGTGTTCTATTTAGTTGTTCGGCTTTTGATTAGCTGCGATTACGGTGTTAGATACGAGTTAGGTTTTATGTATATGTTAGATTTAGGTTTGGTGGTTCGTTCATTTGTACTGTATCATTTTAGATTTCATTTTCAATGTGCTCGCTCTCATCCAATGATATCGTTAATAGTTTGTAACACAATTAGAGTGAGACCTTTCAATTATTATCGTTTGTGCGTACCACCGGATCTTTATGATCTTTTATATAGATATTAATATTTTCGCCAAAAAAATAAAATTAGATAGAATTAATTTTTAAGCTGTAAATAAACAGCATCAAAATCTTACCGATTAATCATTCTATTCACCTAAGTCCAATAATCCAAAAAGAAACAGTACACATCATTGCTATTGCTTTTTTCCCCCAAATAAACGTATGCTCATTAGAAATCGAGAACGTTTTCCAAAAGAAAACGAACTCAACAAAATGATACACCTCGAGAACGAAAAGGCTCGAAACTAAAAAGCGAAAACACGTTAAAACTATCTAAAGTCGAGTCTCCTCTACCCAAAAAAACCCACAATAGAAACTAAAACTAACGTAAAACAAAAAAAATACAACAACACACCAATCTTACCAACAAACTAAACGCTAAACCGAAAACCATTCTTTCTCGGGCCGATTGACAATGTTGAAAGTCAACACGTTTGCAGATCCGTCACCAATCAAAACCCCCTTAGGAAGGGCGATAAACCCGTGATCCTCGAGATCCTGTAAAGTCGTTCCCACCTGTGCCTATGTCTGAAACCATAAGGGGCGAGCGGGTGTATCCGCCGGAGCATCAATAGAGGAGTTCCGAACTGCGACTCCGATAGCTTCATCATCCACATGGTCGTGCGAACTTAAAGAAACAAAATCAAGCTTTCTTTTCTTATTCTTACCGGAAATACCAAGATCTTTAGGCATTTCATCATCAGAACCAACTTTTTTCATCTTTGCCTTATTAAAACGCCGCCAATCCTGACAAAAACCTTTACACGATGGTTTCGTGCAATCACAAAACAACTTACCAGAACGACCAACCTTTAATGGAGCAAACGGTGTAACCTTCTTCGAGTTTTTTACCTTCGTCAATTTCTTCAAGCCCTTGTCGTTTGACAAAACCTTGTCCGAAACCTTATTGGACTCCGAAGTTAAACTAGGCCCGAAGAAGAAAAGGAAGCTGTAAACGGACCCAAAACACAACCAACACCATCTACATAAGCGTTTCATCCCACATAATCATTCGACTTCGTAGCACGCTTAACTGATCCAAAAGTAAACCTCGAAGCAGACACATTCTCACCACCTGAGCAATGTGAAGACCCGTCCTAATCCATCCGGACGAAGTCCATATCTATAACAACCCTCACTTTTTGACTTCTGAAATTACTGAAATGACCCTAGGGTTTACTGTCTGACTATACGTATTAATTATTTAAGGGTTGTTATATACACAATCAATTTAACGTTGACCAAATAATAAATTTTTATTCGACACTCACTGCTAATTAAAATTTATGCATTTCAGTAATATTATTTATAACTATTAATCTATAAGTAATAAATAAAAAGTGACATTTATATAAATAATAAAACAATTGGGAACTAAATAAAAATAAATACAAGTCATGAATTAGTAAAAAGAAAATAATACTTATCATGTAGTAAATGTAAATAATAATAATAATAATAATAATAATAATAATAATAATAATAATAATAATAATAATAATAATAATAATAATAATAATAATAATAATAATAATAATAATAATAATAATAATAATAATAATAATAGTAATAATAATGAGACTAAAGAATCTTAAACAATTACATCCTTATGTTAACTAAAAATAAAGTATAAACTAGTACATCCTTATGTTGACTAATTATAAACTAGTACCACCTTTTGTTGACTAAAAATTATAAAACAAAATAAAATCATTAATTAGAACATCCTTATGTTGACTAACACTCTAATACTTGCACTATATAAACACTCATAGACTCCTAGTTTCTCATTCACAAATCACACCTAAATCCTCTCTCAAAAACTATCTCTCCCTCTCCCTCTCTTGTGGTATTCGGATCTTCAAGCTTGTTCTTCGTGTTCTTCAAGAATCTTCAAGGAGTTCTTCAAGATTTTCAAGGCTTTGATCTTCCATCTTCATCGTGTTCATATTTTCTTTGTTAATTATCTTGAATCTTCAAAGGTATAACATAAACCCTAAACTATTTACATAAACTTTAATCTTTGTTAATTCATATTCATATTATAAACTTGTTATTCATAAGTATATACATAAACACACCTAGATTTATATATACATATATACATGTAAAAAAATATATTTTTATATATATATACATATATATACGAATTATATATACATATACATATTAAAACCTTAAACCCTAATACTACTTATACTAGTACTTAACATGTATACACTATTACTGTGACGATCGCTCCAAATCCATATGGAGGAACACGTCATTTATTGATTTCATTGCGAGGTATTTGACCTCTATGTGATACGTTTTGTAACATTGCATTCGTTTGAAAAGGTATTTCATAAATGAATATATAAATTCCAGTTTTTTTTTACATCTGATGATTCCTACGTATAGACAATCACCATTTAAATGGTTTACAATAATACATCTGTTGACAATACAGTCAAAATAAGATACATGGTAATGGTTTGATGAATGCAAGTTTCTTGTATATAGCATGTATGACTCCAAGCACATATCTTGTATCACGTATAAGCAAACAGCGGAAGACTTCTAGAATCCTGAGAATAAACATGCTTCAAGTGTCAACACAAAGGTTGGTGAGTTCATAGTTTTAATATTACACATAATCCGTATATCAATGTGGATTACAAAAGTTCAGTTGTTTTATTTAAAACGTTATCAATAGGTTTTACATAAAAGGTGGATCACAAGATTTCAGTTGTTTCATCCGAAACGTTTATCAATCGGTTCTACAAAATTGAGCACCCTGGTAACTAAACTTTAACGTTTATATAATTTGTTCCCTTTGTATAATCATCTTAATAATACACGCAAACCAACATGTACGCTTCTCAAATAGCATACGTCCGTTAAAAGGCTAGTGCTCTAGCTCGGACGGGGATGTCAAGCCCTATGGATCCATATACTACTACTCGCGTCCACCAGTTCTTATAACTGGCAGTTACTAGTTACCAAAGCTAAGGGAATTTCGGTTCAAACTCGTTGTAGAATTTAGTATGTACTTGTATCCATTGTGTTTAAAATAAAGTACATGTATTCTCAGCCCAAAAATATAGATTTCAAAAGCAATTAAAAAGGGAGCAAATGAAACTCACGCATATAAATATTGTATATCGGTTAATAAAGCATTTGCATGTATTCTCAGCCCAAAAATATAGAGAGTAAAAGGGATCATATGAAACTCACACTTTATAATTATTGTAAAACAGTTATTAAAGCATTTGCATGTATTCTCAGCCCAAAAATGTAGAGAGTAAAAGGGATTTTATGAAACTCACAGTTAAATATTGATATACAATATTGTAGGAAAGCACGTAGACGCATCGGAGATGATAAACACGAGGTTTGATTCACAAAAAAAAATACCCCCGAACATTACCCATAACCTCCTTGGCAATAACCCATAATTTCCTTAGCTCTAGCTTGCTCGAAAACTCATTTTGAAAATTACTTGGACAGCACTCCGTCGTAATATTTTTTGTACATTATTATTTTTGTATCGCAAAAATAATAACACTAATAATAATAAAAAATAATAAGATTAATAATAATCTTATTAATAATAATAATAATAATAATAATAATAATAAATAATAAATAATATTACGGAGTATATATATATTTGTGTATGTGTGTGATTTAAATCGAGCGAAAACACTGAAATTTATAGATGTGGCCTGAAATCTGGAGTCATGCGACTCGCATGGAAATGGCCTTCTGGCCATGCGACTCGCATGAGGACCAGGGACAGCTCACATTGTTTTGGCCTCTAGTTTATCGACATATTTTAATATAATATTTATAATATATAATAATTTATATAATTAATTATATATTATATTAAATTCACGTGCATAGTTGATTTGTAATTTTAGTTCCGATAAGTCGTACGTCATCACTCGACTTATGTCCCGGTTCCGGTTTTTCGAACGTCCTATCGTATACTGAGAAAACTTGTACTTTACGTTTCGTGAATCGTACCTTTGTCAAAATATAGTCTTAAATCATCCATAAACTATACCACTCAAGGTATAACTTATACATTTAAGTGTTTTGGTCATTTACTTCATATCAAAAATGGTTTACTGTAGCAAAGTTACTGTAGCAAAGTCAATTTTTACTGTAGCAATTCACTGTAGCAAAGTCAATTTCACTGTAGCAAATAGTGATTTTCGAAAACACTGTAGCATTTTGGGTACTGTAGCAATTTGAAAATACTGTAGCAAATTAGTGTTTTACTGGTTCATCTTAAATGCTTTAGTTAACTTATCTAAATATCAATCGAATTAATAAACGAATGTTACTATCGTTTACTAAATAACTTGAAATTATATATATGTATATATCTTTTTAATATATAAATCAGTTTTTAAATACACATTGAAAGTTATATATAATTAAATTTTAATAATAAATATTTCAACTTATCATATATATTCAAATAGATATTTA
Source organism: Rutidosis leptorrhynchoides (assembly GCF_046630445.1). Taxonomy (NCBI): domain Eukaryota; kingdom Viridiplantae; phylum Streptophyta; class Magnoliopsida; order Asterales; family Asteraceae; genus Rutidosis; species Rutidosis leptorrhynchoides. Next base: position 122,836,436 of record NC_092339.1, read on the forward strand.
AACCAATAAGTTTAATGTACGGTATCAAACAATTAATACATTGTTACCTTTTCAAGTTATAGTATATATGTATCTATTTACATATAATTGTTCGCGAATCGTCGAAAACAACCGAAGGGTATTTAAATATATAAAAGTAGTTCAAAAATTTTGAGATTCAGTTTTACAGACTTTGCTTATCGTGTCGGAAATGTTAATCATACAAAGATTAAGTTTAAATTTAGTCGAAATTTCTGGGTCATCACAATTACTATTACTAGCACCTATAACCTACTACTTATATTGTAGCACAAAAACATTTTGGGATATGTATTAGAGATGTATAGATCTTCGAACTTTCTTGACGAATGGTTTCTACGAGATTCTAGGCAGAGGGTTTGGATTTCCGATTTAAAGGGTCCTATGGCTCAAGCCCCTAGATCTAAATTAGCCATTCGAAGGGAAAGGGGTGATTGGAAGCTTATCTAATACAGCAAGTATCCTAAAATGGAAAACACTCATAAAAGTAGAAACTCTCTAGTCATAGAAACTTAGTAAAATAAGAAACTTTCTAAAAATGGAAACTTTATAAAAATAGTAACTTACTAGGAATAGAAACTTAGTAAAACAAACTAGACTTAAACACATACTTAAACTTAAACATGGGCAAAACACTTAACTACTCTTAAATGTCAATAGGTTGACTTTCCTGCTCACTCGTTCAACTCTTTATTCCGAGGAATAACTCTCTCTCTACTTACTAAGGTGAATTCATAGCCCCATTTTTTATTGCTAGCAAACTTATTTAACTTTTTGGGGTGAGACACATGCTGCTTTTACTATTTACAATTTAGACACAAGTACCAACTGTTAAAACTATGCTATACCCGGCTATGTCCGACTAAGTCCCTACAGTGATATTTTTAAGTGCTGCGGCATGCTTATTTATTTGGGGGTAGGCCTATCGGGAGTAACGTCCCCGATACATTTGACTAAGTCTTTGTATTACTTGATAATGAAATTAAACCGACAAGGACAGACACAACTTGTCATGGGGCAAACTTGAAACTTTACTTTAGAAACTTTACTTATCTTAGAATGCCGAGCTAATCTAAGAACTCTGCTCACTTTCCTGAGTACTATCCAATTACACCACCACATCTAAATGCGACACAATGATTTCAGAAATTCTTGACATTCATAAGTCATCTATCATGGTTATGTGTATTACATATGTATTACATGAAATATTATCCATGATTTTGAAACTCTTATAATTGTTACTACTCACAATCAAACGTATATAACTCCCTATTATATCACGTACCTATATGCCTTATGCCTTCATGCATCGGTTTGCGAATCGAAAAATGTCATTGGGCTATCACAGTATACGAATTGAAAGTCTTTAATCAAAAGATTATTAGATTACATACTTATCACTTTATGATCTCGACACGTCATACTGCCATTATTAAAGTATAGACACATCATATCTTATTATATCTTATCGTATCTATCCCAATAGATTTTGTCTAACACTTTTCCTAAATTCCCACCGTAAATTACGGAAATCTTTTTGCTATATACACGTATTCGAGGAGACGAATATATCATCCAGTATTCAACATTAATCTCATATCAAAAACCCTATTCCAAACACATAATATGGATTCCTCGAACTCTTCGAGCTCCAATGGCAGCGTAACCGGAATGAATGAACCAATCAGCCATCATCTATTTTGGATGAATTGGGGATGGGTTCGTAGCAAACTTAATCAATGGAGACAAGAAGAAGGTGATCCCTTCCACCAACCGAATTCACCTCTTGGTGAAGAACCTAAAGCACTTACTGGCGAACCCGTTTGGAACACTATTTTCACCCTCATTTCCAGGATATCCAGTCACGAATATATAATATCTAAAATTTTAGATCTTATTCATCCACTTGTCCGAACCGCCAATCATCCCGGAATAATAGAAGAAGTCAACGAGCTTCGCGCTCGAGTAGTGGCTCTGGAGAATATGGTGCGAAACCTACAAACACCAGCAGCAGCACCAGCAGCATAACCAGTACCACCAGTACCATCGGCATCACCACCAACATCACCAGCTTCACCAACGACAACATCCGCATTCCACGCCTCAACATCACACTCAGTACCTCAAACATCAACATCATACACCCCATAGATACGAAGGAATATTAGTAATAATGAGTTAAGATGTATTGACTCATTCTTCCTGAAGAATTACATATGTATACTTTATATATATGGATTGGAACAATAATAAATCTTTTCGTACTAAGCTATTACGTGTGAATCTTAACTAGTATGTACTACATGGTTAATTCATATCATAATATGCTATGATGTACATCTTTTGTTAATAACTTAACAATCGTTAATCATTGCTTCAACACAATAAACTCCATTTCGTAATAAACCAAGTGTATTACTCAAATACATGATTGATTGTATACTTTAATTTTCGATGTACTCGAAACTTTCTAGAAAACATCATTAATGCCTTATGAATTTCACAAGAATTCCACGAGCACCAACATCATATACCGAAGTATATCAATAATAATGAATGATGAAGTATTGATTCATAACTTCATTAGCGAAATATTTCACGACAATTATGAAATCTCAAAGGTTTTGGATATTATTTATTCTCGTTTCAACAGCAAATCAAATGAGTTTAATATTATATTAACTCATTAAAACCATGATTACATCTGAAGAATACATATATGAACGTATATCTTCTCTTTTGTAATTGTGAAAAATATTTTAACGGGTAGGTAAAACCCGAGAGATATTCATATCTCATATAAATATGTTACATTGTACATTCTTCCATTCTGATTCAGCAGTTGTTAACTATACTACTTACATTCACATGATATATGTATATGTTCACCAAAGAACAACCATTTTCATACAAATTCAGTTACATATTCTGATTTTGACATATCGGAACTTAAGTAAAGCTTTAGCAAGTGCTATCTTCCTAAAGATCACTACATTCATGAATTATATTCATTCGTATTCTATGATGAATTATCACATCAAACCACCGAACTTACCATTCCTTACTTTTGAAAATCACAACATTTCTTCGTCAACCGTTAGATCCATTGATGGATGCATCTTACGCTTAAACACTTCAAATTCAAAATTCTTGAAAACATCCTTTGAATCTTGACGATCGCAATCAGCGTTTAATCATCTAAAAATGAAATTTCTTGAAACCATCTCGGATTGATAACCGATGATTCAAATATGGCTGCATTAAATGCAGAGGAAACATAAAAATTGTAGATGGTCTTAAGGGCCAACAGTTTGATAATAAAGAATGGTACGTTGGAAAAGCTCAAAAGAAAATTTTGAACTGAAAAACGGATTGAGCTAACCATGGAGGAGACCAAGGACAAACACAAGGGCCAAACCCTATATTCAAAGAATCCAGGTAATTCTGGATCCGGTGAAATCTTTAGAGAATATCTTGCTCCGAAGTCATGTTAAAAGCTTGCGGAAAATTTTTCTTCATCAACTTTCAAACTTAGAAATTCCAAAATATCATCATAAATATCCTCTATATTTCGGAAGATATCTTCATAACGATTCATGTCCGCAATTAAGTATCTCTTTGCGATATCTTTATAAAGGAAACTGTTTTAGTTTCTATATTCTGTAAAATTCGAGTTTAAATTATAAATGCTTTGAAGAAGTGTTGGAAATTGAAGCATGAGTTAGTATAATATAATGACGTCAGGCCAACGTGATTATATTACAGTAAGTCATGCTAAGTTTTTAATGGAAGATGATGATTCATAGATTTTATAATCATCAATTGCCATGTTACACGACTCTTACATTCTATTTAACCTCTAAACATATCAAGAAAATATTTTTCTTGATGATTCGGTCTTTTCCGGATATTCTGGTAATATGACAAATCAAATCGTGCTATTACCTTTCCTTTCTACTTTATATATTATGATCATTTTAAACTTCATACCTATGAATTCTGGACCATTACTCGCTTGACTTGAAGTCGAGAAGAAGAAACAAAAGCATAAAGCTCCGACATATAAGGGAAAATATAAAGCCCGATAACGACTCCGAAATTACAAACCGTGTATATCAATGCGTATAGCAATATAAAGACACGGGATAATTAAAAACACTATAACCCCAAGAGCATAGTAGAAGTAAACAGATTCCTCTGGCGGTAAAAGAAAAAGAAGAATGACTGCATATATGGTCAATATAATAACCAGGATCAGAACTGGATTAAGCATTTTCTTAATCTTTTGGAAGTTTGAATTGAGGAAGAAAGTATAGAAGTGGTGAAGATAATGAAATGGAAGAAGCTAATTTATAGCAAAATTCCAAACACAACAATCGAGACAATCCACCGCATTTAATCAAAGAAAATCTCAAATTCCTTAATTAGTTGAGAATCAAATCTTATAGATTACGAAGATTTCCTTTAATTCCTTGAATTCCGGAAATCAATCGTGACTACGTCAAAAGTTAAGGCGAACATTTAATTTTCTCATTTCACTCTTTTATGATTGCTTCGTTTATACTCTTCCTATAAACGAATCGTTTTATCCATATTATCCAATAGTGATAAAACTTTATTTTTCAACTTATATTCATCATTAAAATATTCTTGTTGTAAACAATGAAGATCTCTATCAAATTTCATGACTGTGATTTTCACGAACTCCTCTCTGTTTGTCTGCCCTAATATTGTGGCATAAAATGCTCAAGGTTTTAAATGAGCTCAATACTATTCATAACACATTTCATGTATCCAATTTACTGAAATGACTTGTATAACATCATCATTTTAAATGATCTTCGCATTAATGATAAAATGCACTTCGTTGAAGAACCTATAGAAATCATGGAAGGAGAGGTCAAACAAACGCGTAAAAGCAAAACAAACGCGTAAAAGCATCATACCTATCATTAAAGTCTGTTGAAATTCGCGTAGAGGCCCCGAATATACCTGGGAACGCAAAGACCATATGAAATGGAAATATCCCCATCTCTTCTCAACTGCTGATGCATCCAAGAAGTCCACCTAAAACTTCGGGACGAAGTTTTCATTAACGGGGAGGTACTATAACAACCCTCACTTTTTGACTTCTGAAATTACTGAAATGACCCTAGGGTTTACTGTCTGACTATACGTATTAATTATTTAAGGGTTGTTATATACACAATCAATTTAACGTTGACCAAATAATAAATTTTTATTCGACACTCACTGCTAATTAAAATTTATGCATTTCAGTAATATTATTTATAACTATTAATCTATAAGTAATAAATAAAAAGTGACATTTATATAAATAATAAAACAATTGGGAACTAAATAAAAATAAATACAAGTCATGAATTAGTAAAGAGAAAATAATACTTATCATGTAGTAAATGTAAATAATAATAATAATAATAATAATAATAATAATAATAATAATAATAATAATAATAATAATAATAATAATAATAACAATAATAATAATAATAATAATAATAATAATAATAATAATAATAATAATAATAATAATAGTAATAATAATGAGACTAAAGAATCTTAAACAATTACATCCTTATGTTGACTAAAAATGAAGTATAAACTAGTACATCCTTATGTTGACTAATTATAAACTAGTACCACATTTTGTTGACTAAAAATTATAAAACAAAATAAAATCATTAATTAGAACATCCTTATGTTGACTAACACTCTAATACTTGCACTATATAAACACTCATAGACTCCTAGTTTCTCATTCACAAATCACACCTAAATCCTCTCTCAAAAACAATCTCTCCCTCTCCCTCTCTTGTGGTATTCGGATCTTCAAGCTTGTTCTTCGTGTTCTTCAAGAATCTTCAAGGAGTTCTTCAAGATTTTCAAGGCTTTGATCTTCCATCTTCATCGTGTTCATCTTTTCTTTGTTAATTATCTTGAATCTTCAAAGGTATAACATAAACCCTAAACTATTTACATAAACTTTAATCTTTGTTAATTCATATTCATATTATAAACTTGTTATTCATAAGTATATACATAAACACACCTAGATTTATATATACATATATACATGTAAAAAAAAAATATTTTTATATATATATACATATATATACGAATTATATATACATATACATATTAAAACCTTAAACCCTAATACTACTTATACTAGTACTTAACATGTATACACTATTACTATTACTAGCACCTATAACCTACTACTTATATTGTAGCACAAAAACATTTTGGGATATGTATTAGAGATGTATAGATCTTCGAACTTTCTTGACGAATGGTTTCTACGAGATTCTAGGCAGAGGGTTTGGATTTCCGATTTAAAGGGTCCTACGGCTCAAGCCCCTAGATCTAAATTAGCCATTCGAAGGGAAAGGGGTGATTGGAAGCTTATCTAATACAGCAAGTATCCTAAAATGGAAAACACTCATAAAAGTAGAAACTCTCTAGTCATAGAAACTTAGTAAAATAAGAAACTTTCTAAAAATGGAAACTTTATAAAAATAGTAACTTACTAGGAATAGAAACTTAGTAAAACAAACTATACTTAAACACATACTTAAACTTAAACATGGGCAAAACACTTAACTACTCTTAAATGTCAATAGGTTGACTTTCCTGCTCACTCGTTCAACTCTTTATTTCGAGGAATAACTCTCTCTCTACTTACTAAGGTGAATTCATAGCCCCACTTTTTATTGCTAGCAAACTTATTTAACTTTTTGGGGTGAGACACATGCTGCTTTTACTATTTACAATTTAGACACAAGTACCAACTGTTAAAACTATGCTATACCCGGCTATGTCCGACTAAGTCCCTACAGTGATATTTTTAAGTGCTGCGGCATGCTTATTTATTTGGGGGTAGGCCTATCGGGAGTAACGTCCCCGATACATTTGACTAAGTCTTTGTATTACTTGATAATGAAATTAAACCGACAAGGACAGACACAACTTGTCATGGGGCAAACTTGAAACTTTACTTTAGAAACTTTACTTATCTTAGAATGCCGAGCTAATCTAAGAACTCTGCTCACTTTCCTGAGTACTATCCAATTACACCACCACATCTAAATGCGACACAATGATTTCAGAAATTCTTGACATTCATAAGTCATCTATCATGGTTATGTGTATTACATATGTATTACATGAAATATTATCCATGATTTTGAAACTCTTATAATTGTTACTACTCACAATCAAACGTATATAACTCCCTATTATATCACGTACCTATATGCCTTATGCCTTCATGCATCGGTTTGCGAATCGAAAAATATCATTGGGCTATCACAGTATACGAATTGAAAGTCTTTAATCAAAAGATTATTAGATTACATACTTATCACTTTATGATCTCGACACGTCATACTGCCATTATTAAAGTATAGACACATCATATCTTATTATATCTTATCGTATCTATCCCAATAGATTTTGTCTAACACTTTTCCTAAATTCCCACCGTAAATTACGGAAATCCTTTTGCTATATACACGTATTCGAGGAGACGAATATATCATCCAGTATTCAACACTAATCTCATATCAAAAACCCTATTCCAAACATATAATATGGATTCCTCGAACTCTTCGAGCTCCAATGGCAGCGTAACCGGAATGAATGAACCAATCAGCCATCATCTATTTTGGATAAATTGGGGATGAGTTCGTAGCAAACTTAATCAATGGAGACAAGAAGAAGGTGATCCCTTCCACCAACCGAATTCACCTCTTGGTGAAGAACCTGAAGCACTTACTGGCGAACACGTTCGGAACACTATTTTCACCCTCATTTCCAGGATATCCAGTCACGAATATATAATATCTAAAATTTTAGATCTTATTCATCCACTTGTCCGAACCGCCAATCATCCCAGAATAATAGAAGAAGTCAACGAGCTTCGCGCTCGAGTAGTGGCTCTGGAGAATATGGTGCGAAACCTACAAACACCAGCAGCAGCACCAGCAGCATAACCAGTACCACCAGTACCATCGGCATCACCACCAACATCACCAGCTTCACCAACGACAACATCCGCATTCCACGCCTCAACATCACACTCAGTACCTCAAACATCAACATCATACACCCCATAGATACGAAGGAATATTAGTAATAATGAGTTAAGATGTATTGACTCATTCTTCCTGAAGAATTACATATGTATACTTTATATATATGGATTGGAACAATAATAAATCTTTTCGTACTAAGCTATTACGTGTGAATCTTAACTAGTATGTACTACATGGTTAATTCATATCATAATATGCTATGATGTACATCTTTTGTTAATAACTTAACAATCGTTAATCATTGCTTCAACACAATAAACTCCATTTTGTAATAAACCAAGTGTATTACTCAAATACATGATTGATTGTATACTTTAATTTTCGATGTACTCGAAACTTTCTAGAAAACATCATTAGTGCCTTATGAATTTCACAAGAATTCCACGAGCACCAACATCATATACCGAAGTATATCAATAATAATGAATGATGAAGTATTGATTCATAACTTCATTAGCGAAATATTTCACGACAATTATGAAATCTCAAAGGTTTTGGAGATTATTTATTCTCGTTTCAACAGCAAATCAAATGAGTTTAATATTATATTAACTCATTAAAACCATGATTACATCTGAAGAATACATATATGAACGTATATCTTCTCTTTTGTAATTGTGAAAAATATTTTAACGGGTAGGTAAAACCCGAGAGATATTCATATCTCATATAAATATGTTACATTGTACATTCTTCCATTCTGATTCAGCAGTTGTTAACTATACTACTTACATTCACATGATATATGTATATGTTCACCAAAGAACAACCATTTTCATACAAATTCAGTTACATATTCTGATTTTGACATATTGAAACTTAAGTAAAGCTTTAGCAAGTGTTATCTTCCTAAAGATCACTACATTCATGAATTATATTCATTCGTATTCTATGATGAATTATCACATCAAACCACCGAACTTACCATTCCTTACTTTTGAAAATCACAACATTTCTTCGTCAACCGTTAGATCCATTGATGGATGCATCTTACGCTTAAACACTTCAAATTCAAAATTCTTGAAAACATCCTTTGAATCTTGACGATCGCAATCAGCGTTTAATCATCTAAAAATGAAATTTATTGAAACCATCTCGGATTGATAACCGATGATTCAAATATGGCTGCATTAAATGCAGAGGAAACATAAAAATTGTAGATGGTCTTAAGGGCCAACAGTTTGATAATAAAGAATGGTACGTTGGAAAAGCTCAAAAGAAAATTTTGAACTGAAAAACGGATTGAGCTAACCATGGAGGAGACCAAGGACAAACACAAGGGCCAAACCCTATATTCAAAGAATCCAGGTAATTCTGGATTCGGTGAAATCTTTAGAGAATATCTTGCTCCGAAGTCATGTTAAAAGCTTGCGGAAAATTTTTCTTCATCAACTTTCAAACTTAGAAATTCCAAAATATCATCATAAATATCCTCTATATTTCGGAAGATATCTTCATAACGATTCATGTCCGCAATTAAGTATCTCTTTGCGATATCTTTATAAAGGAAACTGTTTTAGTTTCTATATTCTGTAAAATTCGAGTTTAAATTATAAATGCTTTGAAGAAGTGTTGGGAATTGAAGCATGAGTTAGTATAATATAATGACGTCAGGCCAACGTGATTATATTACAGTAAGTCATGCTAAGTTTTTAATGGAAGATGATGATTCATAGATTTTATAATCATCATTTGCCATGTTACACGACTCTTACATTCTATTTAACCTCTAAACATATCAAGAAAATATTTTTCTTGATGATTCGGTCTTTTCCGGATATTCTGGTAATATGACAAATCAAATCGTGCTATTACCTTTCCTTTCTACTTTATATATTATGATCATTTTAAACTTCATACCTATGAATTCTGGACCATTACTCGCTTGACTTGAAGTCGAGAAGAAGAAACAAAAGCATAAAGCTCCGACATATAAGGGAAAATATAAAGCCCGATAACGACTCCGAAATTACAAACCGTGTATATCAATGCATATAGCAATATAAAGACACGGGATAATTAAAAACACTATAACCCCAAGAGCATAGTAGAAGTAAACAGATTCCTCTGGCGGTAAAAGAAAAAGAAGAATGACTGCATATATGGTCAATATAATAACCAGGATCAGAACTGGATTAAGCATTTTCTTAATCTTTTGGAAGTTTGAATTGAGGAAGAAAGTATAGAAGTGGTGAAGATAATGAAACGGAAGAAGCTAATTTATAGCAAAATTCCAAACACAACAATCGAGACAATCCACCGCATTTAATCAAAGAAAATCTCAAATTCCTTAATTAGTTGAGAATCAAATCTTATAGATTACGAAGATTTCCTTTAATTCCTTGAATTCCGGAAATCAATCGTGACTACGTCAAAAGTTAAGGCGAACATTTAATTTTCTCATTTCACTCTTTTATGATTGCTTCATTTATACTCTTCCTATAAACGAATCGTTTTATCCATATTATCCAATAGTGATAAAACTTTATTTTTCAACTTATATTCATCATTAAAATATTCTTGTTGTAAACAATGAAGATCTCTATCAAATTTCATGACTGTGATTTTCACGAACTCCTCTCTGTTTGTCTGCCCTAATATTGTGGCATAAAATGCTCAAGGTTTTAAATGAGCTCAATACTATTCATAACACATTTCATGTATCCAATTTACTGAAATGACTTGTATAACATCATCATTTTGAATGATCTTCGCATTAATGATAAAATGCACTTCGTTGAAGAACCTATAGAAATCATGGAAGGAGAGGTCAAACAAACGCGTAAAAGCAACATACCTATCATTAAAGTCTGTTGGAATTCGCGTAGAGGCCCCGAATATACCTGGGAATGCAAAGACCATATGAAACGGAAATATCCCCATCTCTTCTCAACTGCTGATGCATCCGAGAAGTCTACCTAAAACTTCGGGACGAAGTTTTTATTAACGGGGAGGTACTATAACAACCCTCACTTTTTGACTTCTGAAATTACTGAAATGACCCTAGGGTTTACTGTCTGACTATACGTATTAATTATTTAAGGGTTGTTATATACACAATCAATTTAACGTTGACCAAATAATAAATTTTTATTCGACACTCACTGCTAATTAAAATTTATGCATTTCAGTAATATTATTTATAACTATTAATCTATAAGTAATAAATAAAAAGTGACATTTATATAAATAATAAAACAATTGGGAACTAAATAAAAATAAATACAAGTCATGAATTAGTAAAAAGAAAATAATACTTATCATGTAGTAAATGTAAATAATAATAATAATAATAATAATAATAATAATAATAATAATAATAATAATAATAATAATAATAATAATAATAATAATAATAATAATAGTAATAATAATGAGACTAAAGAATCTTAAACAATTACATCCTTATGTTGACTAAAAATAAAGTATAAACTAGTACATCCTTATGTTGACTAATTATAAACTAGTACCACCTTTTGTTGACTAAAAATTATAAAACAAAATAAAATCATTAATTAGAACATCCTTATGTTGACTAACACTCTAATACTTGCACTATATAAACACTCCTAGACTCCTAGTTTCTCATTCACAAATCACACCAAAATCCTCTCTCAAAAACAATCTCTCCCTCTCCCTCTCTTGTGGTATTCGGATCTTCAAGCTTGTTCTTCGTGTTCTTCAAGAATCTTCAAGGAGTTCTTCAAGATTTTCAAGGCTTTGATCTTCCATCTTCATCGTGTTCATCTTTTCTTTGTTAATTATCTTGAATCTTCAAAGGTATAACATAAACCCTAAACTATTTACATAAACTTTAATTTTTGTTAATTCATATTCATATTATAAACTTGTTATTCATAAGTATATACATAAACACACCTAGATTTATATATACATATATACATGTAAAAAAATATATTTTTATATATATACATATATATACGAATTATATATACATATACATATTAAAACCTTAAACCCTAATACTACTTATACTAGTACTTAACATGTATACACTATTACTATTACTAGCACCTATAACCTACTACTTATATTGTAGCACAAAAACATTTTGGGATATGTATTAGAGATGTATAGATCTTCGAACTTTCTTGACGAATGGTTTCTACGAGATTCTAGGCAGAGGGTTTGGATTTCCGATTTAAAGGGTCCTATGGCTCAAGCCCCTAGATCTAAATTAGCCATTCGAAGGGAAAGGGGTGATTGGAAGCTTATCTAATACAGCAAGTATCCTAAAATGGAAAACACTCATAAAAGTAGAAACTCTCTATTCATAGAAACTTAGTAAAATAAGAAACTTTCTAAAAATGGAAACTTTATCAAAATAGTAACTTACTAGGAATAGAAACTTAGTAAAACAAACTATACTTAAACACATACTTAAACTTAAACATGGGCAAAACACTTAACTACTCTTAAATGTCAATAGGTTGACTTTCCTGCTCACTCGTTCAACTCTTTATTCCGAGGAATAACTCTCTCTCTACTTACTAAGGTGAATTCATAGCCCCACTCTTTATTGCTAGCAAACTTATTTAACTTTTTGGGGTGAGACACATGCTTCTTTTACTATTTACAATTTAGACACAAGTACCAACTGTTAAAACTATGCTATACCCGGCTATGTCCGACTAAGTCCCTACAGTGATATTTTTAAGTGCTGCGGCATGCTTATTTATTTGGGGGTAGGCCTATCGGGAGTAACGTCCCCGATACATTTGACTAAGTCTTTGTATTACTTGATAATGAAATTAAACCGACAAGGATAGACACAACTTGTCATGGGGCAAACTTGAATGTTTAGTCTAAATATCACTCACTGGCATAACTTTTGGATCTGCGAGATCTACTTTTTGATCCTGCGGGAGATCAACTTTACAACTAAATCTTGTGGTCTAAAAACAACGATAACTACTTTTGTTAAACCTATGAACTTCACTCAACCTTTTTGGTTGACACTTTAGCATGTTTTGTCTCAGGTGATGTTTAATTCAAGCTTTCCTATCTACTGCTTATGTGATGCTACTTGGACATAGGATCAAGAGATTATCGCATTTATTACTACTGCATTTAAACAATTACATATTTCTTTTGTAACGACATTTCATTTTCCGCTGCGTACTCATTCCAGTTAATTTTATCATTTAGTATTGTTCTCGTATTATAATATGTTGGTTTATTTGATATTAGTAACGTTTCTTCCAGACCCTATTGGGAGGACGTTACAATATCGATTATAAACGATTCACAACAGCTGATTACATCGCGAGGTACTTGACCTCTATATGATACATTTTACAAACATTGCATTCATTTTTGAAAAGACAATCTTTCATTACAACGAAAGTTGACGACATGCATACCATTTCATAATATATTCAACTATAATTGACTTAATAATAATCTTTATGAACTCGACGACTCGAATGCAACTTCTTTTGAAATATGCCATGAATGACTCCAAGTAATGTCCTTATAATGAGCAAATGCACAGCGGAAGATTTCTTTCGTACCTGAGAATAAACATGCTTTAAAGTGTCAACCAAAAGGTTGGTGAGTTCATTAGTTTAACATAAACAATCGTTTCTATCATTTTAATAGACCACAAGATTTCATATTTCCATTTCTCATAAACATACGTCCCATGCATAGAGACAAAAATATCATTCATATGGATTGAACACCTGGTAACCGACATTCACAATATGTATATAAGAATATCCCCATCATTCCGAGATCCTCCTTCGGACATGATATAAATTTCGAAGTACTAAAGCATCCGGTACTTTGGATGGGGCTTGTTGGGCCCGATAGATCTATCTTTAGATTTCGCGTCAATTAGGGTGTCTGTTCCCTAATTCTTAGATTACCAGACTTAATAAAAAGGGGCATATTCAATTTCGATAATTCAACCATATAATGTAGTTTTCAATTACTTGTGTCTATTTCGTAAAACAGTTATAAAAACAGCGCATGCATTCTCAGTCCCAAAAATATATATTGCAAAAGCATTTAAAAAGGGAATAATGAAACTCACCTAATGTATTTTGTAGTAAAAATACATATGACAATAATGAACAAGTGTAGGGTTGGCCTCGGATTCACGAACCTATATCATTTGTATATACATATTAACACATATATTGGTAATCGAATAAATTTGTATATAAAATTTGTATATACTTATTAGTGTTATTATAATATGTTAATATAAAAGTATAAATTATAACCTAATGTTATATATACAATGTATTAATATTTATATTTATATGTGTTTACATTATTATCTATAATATATTAAAATATATTTTTATACTATATGTAGCTTGATGAATATTTTAGAAAATAACATTTTATATAAAAATACAGTATGTAGTATTGTTATGATATTTATAATAAATATATTTTTATATAACTATCATTTGTCTGTTAAGCTAATAATCATCAATATACTAAAATAGTGATAATAATAACTAGGTTCAACAATGAAAATAATAATTGTAATGATAACACTAACAATTTTATTAATAATTCATTTAAGTTGTAACTAAATTGTAACTTTAACCATTTTCATAATAATATATGCATCTAAAATCTTTATATTCATAATCATAATAATAATAATGTTGTTAATGATAATAATAATAATACTTTAAAATAAAAGTTTACTACTAATCCTAATCATATCAACAGTATTCACAATGATAAAATTAATACCTATGTTAATGATAACAATAATAATTCTATGAATCTTATTAATACCTCATTCATAAATCTTGCTAAGATAACTATAGTAATACTACCTAATTGATAATCTTAACAATAATAATAATTACCTTAATATTATTTATAAGATTTATAGTAATAATAATAATAATAATAATAATAATAATAATAATAATTACACTACTTATAATTATGCTAATAATACTAATACTTATAATACTTGTAATAATTATAATAAATGGATAATAATAATAATAATAACCTTAATAAGAATAATAATAACAATATCAAGATAAATAAAAAGAATTTGAAAACTACCTTAAGAACCCCTTTTAAAAAGAAAACTGCCCCAAGCAAGGATTGAACCCGCAACCTCTTGAAACCCGACAAACACTCTTAACCATTGGGCTGTTGCCCCATTTCTGATTTATATCAGTTTTAAATAAATATAACCTGTTTAACCAAACTGTTCTCTCTTCTTCATCATCCAAATCCTTCGACTGTAACCCCAACAATACAACTAGATGCGACTTTTGGGTTTTAATTATCACTAGTAAACAACCTTAAAACTAATAAAAGTATTATTGAAAGTCAAAAAAAAAATATATGAAACGAAAAGCAGCCTTTGCTGCTGTCGCTACTTTAAAGGGGAGAAAAAAAATGATTTTCAATCTAGGGTATGTATTAGATAAAGGTTATAACACAAAAAAAATTGCTAATCATGTATTGAAACTATTAGACTCGTCAATTGAACTTTAAACATCACAACAAATTCGAATTTGATTGAAGAACAAGGTTTGACTTTTAAAGAACCAAAAGTTTGACTCTGAAATTTGAATTCATTAGAAAGAGTTGGAACTTGAGATTTTACCAGATGTTTGAGCGAAGGATTCCTAACAAGATTGCATTTATAGATTTTGTAGTTTGTTGAAAAATCGATTTTTGAAAAGAAAAAAAGAAGTAGGAACAGAGATAGCGAGCTGTTTGTACCCTTTTCTGTTAAATTTGATTAAATAAAAATACTGGAAATCGATGTTGGTGTAATTTTGAGTGCTGGTGGAAAATTCGAAGGAGTCCAGTAAATAAATTAAGTAATCGTTTGTTCCCATTAATGGAGAAAGAGTCTTCAATCAATATTCAGAAGACAAGGGGAAAAAATAAAAAAATAAAAGGTGATATTGACAGATAATAAAATTTGGATACATCTATACCTGCTTTTGATTTTTCTTACCCGATTGTAGACAAAGGGAAACACTCCAGTACAGTTTGATTGATATAGATATCAAAACGTACAATCTTATATTTATTTAATTATAATTATATTGATGGTAATTAAAATACTAATAATAGTAATAATAATAATAATAAAAATAATATTAATAATATTATGACAGTACCAATATTTACAATAATAATGATCTTAATACATTTAGTAATGATATTAATGATAAACAAAATAATAATAATATTGAGAAAAATAATATGATAACAATGTTAATAATTTTAATAACAATGATTATGATAATACTAGTAATACTATAGCAAATTGCATGTAAAATTTTTATGATATATTTATAATATTAATAACTACAATAGTTATATAAATAACAACAATTTGTAATTACATATATTAATATTACAAATCGTTATTTATTTATATTTAATACTTATATGATATACATTGAATAAATACACAAATTGAATGTTTAACACTTATATATTTTATATATCATGATGATATGCATACAATCAAAATTTATGTATATCAATCACATATATATGTATATATATATATATCACTACTACATTTTTAATTATGTTTTAATTATTAAGTTTAAGTTTTCTTTCATAATATCAAATCACATAATAGTTTATTAATCTATTTAATTTACAATATAATTATTTACTTGTATAATTATTTATATATATAAACATTTCTATTTACGGTTAAAGGTTCGTGAATCGTCGTAATTGTCAAGGTCAAATGCATATATGAACAAAATTTCAAATTTTTGAGAGTTCAACATTACAGACTTTACTTATCGTGTCGGAACCATATAAAGATTAAAGTTTAAATTTGATCGGAAATTCCCGGGTCATCACAGTACCTACCCGTTAAATAAATTTCGTCCCGAAATTTGAGTGAGGTTGTCATGGCTAACAATAAGAATGTTTTCCTGACGAATATGAGTTGATAAATAGAGTTTTATCACCATTGTAAAATATGGATAAAATAATTCGATTATTCGAAGAATACGAATGAAGCTATCACCAAAGAGTGAAATAGAAAGTAAAGATTCATCTTAACTTTTGACAGAGTCAGGGTTGCATTCCGGAATTCAGGGGATTTAAAGAAAATCTTCGAAATCTAAAAGATTTTATTCTTCGGCGAATAAGGAAATTAAGATCTCTATAATTAATGCGAAAATCTGCTTTGATTTCTTTGTCTGGTATTTTCACTATAAATGAACTTCTTCCGTTCCATTACTTTCACCATTCCTATACTTTCTTCCTCTATTCCTATTTCTAAAATATTGGGAAATTGCTCCATCCAGTTCTGATTCTTAATATTTTCCTATCTATGAATCTGTCATCCTTCTTGTCAATCTTCCACCAAAAATCTGTTTACTTCTACTATTGCCTTGGAGGGATATTATTCTTAATTATACCGTGTCTTTATATTGCTAATCATATTAATATCCATGGTTTGTAACTTTTGTGTTGAAAGGACCCGTTCATATACATTATAAACGATTCACAATAGTTGATTACATCGCGAGGTATTTGACCTCTATATGATACATTTTACAAACATTGCATTCGTTTTTAAAAGACAAACTTTCTTTACAATGAAAGTTGACGGCATGCACACCATTTCATAATACATCCAACTATAATTGACATAATAATAATCTTGATGAACTCAATGACTCGAATGCAACGTCTTTCAAAATATGCCATGAATGACTCCAAGTAATATCCTTAAAATGAGCTAATGCACAACGGAAGATTTCTTTAATACCTGAGAATAAACATGCTTTAAAGTGTCAACCAAAAGGTTGGTGAGTTCATAGGTTTATCATAACAATCATTTCAACATATTAATAGACCACAAGATTTCCGTTTATAAATATATGTACACTCGCAAGTGTATAAAAGTATTCTATAAGTTGTAGGCACCCGGTAATAAGCCTTAACGTTCATATTTTACCCTCTGAAGTACACCAGATCAGGTGTGTTTAAAATAACCTCGAAGTACTAAAGCATCCCATAGTCAGGATGGGGTTTGTCAGGCCCAATAGATCTATCTTTAGGATTCGCGCCTACTGTACATAGACAAGTAGTTTAATGTTACCAAGCTAAGGGTATATTTCTGGTTTAAACCCACGTAGAATTAGTTTTAGTACTTGTGCCTATTTCGTAAAACATTTATAAAAACAGCGCATGTATTCTCAGTCCCAAAAATATATATAAAAGGGAGCAAATGAAACTCACAATACTGTATTTCGTAGTAAAAATACATATAACGTCATTTAACAAGTGCAAGGTTGGCCTCGGATTCACGAACGTATCAATATTGAGATTCAATATTGCAGGAAAGTACGTAGACGCAACGGAGATGATAAATACTAGATTGACCTCACGAGCATACCCATGAACCATACCCATCACCTCCATAGCTATAACCCATAATTTTCTTAGCTTCGACTCATTCAAAAAAACTATTTTGAAATCACTCGGACAGCACTCCGTCGTAATATTTTATGTATACTAATAATATCTTAAAATAATACAGAGCAAAATATATATATATATATATATATATATATATATATATATATATATATATATATATATAAATCGATTGAGAGAGTTTAGAGAAATATATTTTCAAGTTTCTATGAAATAATAAAACCTATTGAATTCTATTTATAATAGATTTTTGAATTATTAAAGTGAATTATTGAAGTATGAATTATTAAAGTGAATTATTAAAGTATGAATTATTAAAGTGAATTATTAAAGTATGAATTATTAAAGTGAATTATTAAAGTGAATTATTAAAGTTAAAGTAAAGTAAAAGTAAAGTAAAGGTAAAGCTAAAGTATAGTAAAAGTATAAAAACTATGTATGTATAATACGCGTATAAATATATATAATATTAATTTAAATCGTTATATATATTTAATGAAATAAAATATAAATATCGTTATATTTATTATACTGGCTAAGTAATGAGTTGTCAAAAGTGATTCTAGATATTTATAAAAGTTATATACATTTTAATAATAAAGTTTTTGTTTAAACTGAAAACGTCTTTGTACGTTTGAAAATAGATTAATAGAATATTATGGAAACCAATTCTCCATTAACTTTTGTCTAACTTCGTAAATGACACTTTTTGTTTTTATTTATAAATAGCTTTACAAATTATTCTGAATATCGTTAAGAGGAATAGATTTTCTCAAATCATAGTGGACCTCTCAACAGAGACTTGTAATCATAATTCAATGTTTCTGATAATTCAATCATTTAATATATTTTTTTTAATTTCGTCGAAAATCATATTGAAACAAATACGTTCGTGTAAAGTATTATACATTTAATACTTTATTAATATTCTCAAGTTATAATATATATATATATATATATATATATATATATATATATATATATATATACATATACATATCTATTTATATATAACGGTTCGTGAATCGTCAGAATTTGGTCGAGGTTATAATGAATGTATGAACACAGTTTAAAATTCTTGAGATTTAACTTAACAAACTTTGCTTATCGTGTCGGAATAATATAAAGATTAAAGTTTAAATTTGGTCGGAAATTTTCGGGTCGTCACAGTACCTACCCGTTAAAGAAATTTCGTCCCCGAAATTTGATAGAGTTCGTCATGACTAACAATGAGAATGTTATTATAACGATTATAGAGTTTTATCATGTTCAAGAAGAATGGATAAAATAATTCGATTACTCGAAGCGTGTGAGTGAAGTTATCGTAAATGAATGAAATAAGATAATAGTGATTCGTCGTATCTTTTGACGTCATCACGATTGATCTCCGAAAAGAAAATCTTTGTAATCTATATTGGATTTGATTATTCGGCGATTAAGGAAATTATGATCCTCTTCGAATTAATGCGATAATCCATTTTGATTTCTCGGTCGGATATTTCACTATAAATCCACCTCATTTGTTTTCTTACAACTCACACCTTCTCAACTCATATTTTAAAGTATTTGTCAATATGCTTCATCCAGTGTTGATTCTTGATATACTCCTCACTTTCATATATGTCGCTCTTCTTTTTCATCTGCCTCCAGAAGAATCTATTTACTTCTACTATACTCTTGGTTTTATAGTATTTTTAGTTCTCCCGTGTCTTTATATTGCTATATGCATTGATATATACAGTTTTTGATTTCTGGGTTGTTGTTGGGTTTTATATCTTCTCTTATATTTCAAAGTCCTTGCTTCTTCTATAATCATTGTCATCCACAGTTAATGCTCTCTTCTATTTGCTATGATTTATACTCCCATTTCTAGTTCGGAGCTTTGTCCTTTCGTTTCTTCTTCTTGTGATTAAGCACCGCTTGTAATGGTCCAGAATTCGCAGATATAAATTTCGGAATGAACATTGTTAATGTTCTAGGAAGGAAATTGTAATGGCACGATATTGACTTGTCAAATTACCAGAATACCTCGGAAAAGGCCGAATCATCAAGAAATATTTTCTTGATATTTAGAGATCAAAGAGAATACAAGAGTCGTGTAATATAGCACATGCTGACGTTATGATCTGTGAATCATCATGTTCCATTTAGAAACTCAGCATGAATTACTGTAATATAATCACGTTGATCAAGTGTCATTATATTATACTAAATCATGCTTCAGCTCCCAACACTTCTTCAAGAATATTCCTATTTTAAACTCGAATGTTTCAGAATTTAGAAACTAAAATAGTTTCTTTTATGATATAATACAGATAGCGCGAAGAGGTAAATGATTTCAGATAAGAATAATTATAAAAATATCTTCAGAAGTATGGATGATATTTATAATGAAAGATACGATGATATCTTAGAATGTCTAATATCAGAGGATGATGAAGGATATTGTCCGTAGGGGTTTAGAGTCAGGAGCAAGGTATTCGTTAATGACTTCAGCAAGTACTGAATCATTTAGATTCTTTGAAGGCAGGTTCAGCCTTTGTGATTTGTCCACAGCCTCCTTCATACTTTGCTCAATCCGTTTTCCAGTTCCAAAGCTTCTCTTTTACTGAGCTTTGCCAATATACTATCCTTTATCATCCAACTTTTTACTGTTAAGGTCGTTTACAGTTTTTGCTGCTTCATCAGCATTTTTCAAAATTTCGAGAACTGGTTCGCAGTTTAGGGTGTTTTTCAGAAATTTCTCATTCAAAGAATGTAAGTCTTGGAGGTAGACGTTGTGTGTATATGTAATTGTTGATGTAGACATACTGCGAGGTTTCAAAATACTGATTGCTGATTCTCAATAATTGGTATGGCAATTCTTGTTATAAGGTACGAATGAGTATATGATAGGGTTTCGATAATTATAATGATTTTTTTTTTTTGGAAAGTCAAAGATCAGTGAAGTTGTTGGTAAGTTTATTGCTAATGTGGTGAATATAAATGATTCCCCGGTAATGTTGGCGAAAGGGAAACGTATCTATCGAGGTTATAATAAGACTGTTTTAATTGAGAAGTCGAAGTTGACTTGCTGGAGCTGTGACAAAACTGTCTATTTTGAAACGAAATTGAAAAGTTATTTTAGCTAGTAAATGCCAAAGGGTCTAACACGGATACGTGTCGAACTATGACTTGGGTTTTGAGAGTTTTTCAGGTGTATAACTGTGGGTAACATGTGGTTGGATCATCATCTCGATTGTTCCTTAGTTGAAGTGTCTTCAGGAATTTCGAAAGGTTTGAGCACATATTGTAATCGTTAATACATATGATGTTCTAACACAGTTTTGAAGTCAAAGTATAGCTTTGAAAGATATAGGAATCTAAGAGTGATGATACTAGTTATATTTCGAATTGAATTATGCAATTTCAAAATCAGAATATGTAATTGAATTTGAATAAGTATGATTGTTTTGATTTATATGAAAGAATGGATATTGTTGTGAAAGTAGGGAGTATAGTTGATGA
This sequence comes from Rutidosis leptorrhynchoides, assembly GCF_046630445.1. Taxonomy (NCBI): domain Eukaryota; kingdom Viridiplantae; phylum Streptophyta; class Magnoliopsida; order Asterales; family Asteraceae; genus Rutidosis; species Rutidosis leptorrhynchoides. The sequence continues at coordinate 122,858,524 of NC_092339.1, forward strand.
TTGCTGAATCAGTTTCGAAAAATGTAATCTATTAATTGTGAATTTATATATCTCTCGGGTATTACCTACCCGTTAAAAAAAATTTCACAATTAATATTTTGTACAAAAGAAGTTTATTACATTCTTTATGAAAATATATGTGTATATTTTCTTTAGATGTAATATCGATTTAATGAGTTAATATTAAATTAAACTCATTTGTTTTATGATTGGAACTAGAATTGAGTAATCCCTAAAACTTTATAAATTGCATAAGTATTTCTTCAATAATATTGAAATTATGAATCATTACTTTGTTATTTGTTGGTTTTCGTGAAATTCTTGTGAACTTCGCAAGGTACGAATGATGTTATTTGAAAAGTTTCGAGTACATCGATGATGAAAGTGCAAAATCAAACATATATTCGAATAATACACTTGATTTATTATGAATTGGATTTTTATTGAATTGAGACAGAGATTGTAATTAACGATGGTTAAGTTGCGGACGAAGGACGTACATCATTGCATATTTGTAATATGAATTAACTGAGTAGTTGAGATTCACACATAATAGCTTAGTACGGGAAGATTTATTATGGTTTAAAAATTTATACATATAAAATATACATATAAATCTTTCGATTGGAAATGAGTTAATACTTCATAACTCGTTGATACAATATATTTGTTGTTGATTCGTATTGATGTCCACAATGATTCTTGAACTGACAGAGTTTGTGATGTTACAGGTGCTGTTGATTCTGACGATACTGACGGCACTGACCGTGTTGATGATGCTACGGTCCTGTTGATGATGTTGGTAAAACAATTCTAGCTTGTAAATCGTACACCATTTTTGATCAAATTTTCTACTCTACCATCTCCGTTCACTCATCCAATTTACGGTCAGAATTAAATAATCTCTAAGATTTTGGAGATTACATAACTGCCGCAGAGATATCTCTTCAATGAAGTTTATGAATTAATACTTCATCGTTTGTTGTTGTTGATATTCCTGGATATTTACAGGGCGTATGACGTTGATGTTTGAGATACAGATTGTGATGTTGCGGTGTGGGATGTGGATGTTGTTGTTGGTGGTGGTGTGTAGTGACCCGAACTTTTCCATGTTTATATATATATATATATTAAATGAAATTGTTATTTACATGATTAAGTGTTTCCAACATGTTAAGCAATCAAACTTGTTAAGACTTGATTAATTGAAATAGGTTTCATATAGACAATTGACCACCCAAGTTGACCGGTGATTCACGAACATTAAAACTTGTAAAAACTATACGATGACATATATATGGTTATATATATAGTTAACATGATTTTATTATAAGTATGTATCTCATTAAGTATTTTAACAATGAGTTATATACATAAAAATGAGACTATTAATTTAAGAAACTCGAAAACGATATATATAACGATTATCGTTATAACAACGTCTTACTAGGTACATATGAATCATATTAAGATATTGATACACTTGGTTAATTATGTTAAATGATAAGCAAATATATTATTAAGTGTATTAACAATGAAATACATATGTAAAAATAAGACTACTAACTTAATGATTTCGAAACGAGACATATATGTAACGATTATCGTTGTAACGACATTTAACTGTATATACATCATACTAAGATATATTATATATAATATTATCATTATAATATAATAATTTAACATCTCATTTGTTATAATAAACAATGGGTTAACAACATTCAACAAGATCGTTAACCTAAAGGTTTCAAAACAACATTTACATGTAACGACTAACGATGACTTAACGACTCAGTTAAAATGTATATACATGTAGTGTTTTAATATGTATTCATACACTTTTGAAAGACTTCAAGACACTTATCAAAATACTTCTACTTAACAAAAATGCTTACAATTACATCCTCTTTCAGTTTCATCAACAATTCTACTCGTATGCACCCGTATTCGTACTCGTACAATACACAACTTTTAGATGTATGTACTATTGGTATATATACTCCAATGATCAGCTCTTAGCAGCCCATGTGAGTCACCTAACATATGTGGGAACCATCATTTGGCAACTAGCATGAAATATCTCATAAAATTACAAAAATATGAGTAATCATTCATGACTTATTTACATGAAAACAAAATTACATATCCTTTATATCTAATCCATACACCAACGACTAAAAACACCTACAAACACTTTCATTCTTCAATTTTCTTCATCTAATTTATCTCTCTCAAGTTCTATCTTCAAGTTCTAAGTGTTCTTCATAAATTCCAAAAGTTATAGTTTCATAAAATCAAGAATACTTCCAAGATTGCAAGTTTACTTCCAAGTTTTCTAAATCTATTCCAAGTAATCATCCAAGATCAAGAAACCTTTGTTACTTACAGTAGGTTATCTTTCTAATACAAGTTAATAATCATATTCAAACTTTAATTAAATTTCTATAACTATAACAATCTTATTTCGAGTGGAAATCTTACTTGAAATTGTTTTCGTGTCATGATTCTGCTTCCAGAACTTTCAAGCCATCCAAGGATCCTTTGAAGCTAGATCTATTTTTCTCATTTCCAGTAGATTTATCCAAGGAACTTGAGGTAGTAATGATGTTCATAACATCATTCGATTCATACATATAAAGCTATCATATTCGAAGGTTTAAACTTGTATCACTAGAACATAGTTTAGTTAATTCTAAACTTGTTCGCAAATAAAAGTTAATCCTTCTAACTTGACTTTTAAAATCAACTAAACACATGTTCTATATCTATATGATATGCTAACTTAATGATTTAAAACCTGGAAACACGAAAAACACCGTAAAACCGGATTTACGCCGTCGTAGTAACACCGCGGGCTGTTTTGGGTTAGTTAATTAAAAACTATGATAAACTTTGATTTAAAAGTTGTTATTTTGAGAAAATGATTTTTATTATGAACATGAAACTATATCCAAAAATTATGGTTAAACTCAAAGTGGAAGTATGTTTTCAAAAATGGTCATCTAGACGTCGTTCTTTCGACTGAAATGACTACCTTTACAAAAATGACTTGTAACTTATTTTTCCAACTATAAACCTATACTTTTTCTATTTAGATTCATAAAATAAAGTTCAATATGAAACCATAGCAATTTGATTCACTCAAAACGGATTTAAAATGAAGAAGTTATGGGTAAAAAAAGATTGGATAATTTTTCTCATTTTAGCTACGTGAAAATTGGTAACAAATCTATTCCAACCATAACTTAATCAACTTGTATTGTATATTATGTAATCTTGAGATACCATAGACACGTATACAATGTTTCGACCTATCATGTCGACACATCTATATATATTTCGGAACAACCATAGACACTCTATATGTGAATGTTGGAGTTAGCTATACAGGGTTGAGGTTGATTCCAAAATATATATAGTTTGAGTTGTGATCAATACTGAGATACGTATATACTGGGTCGTGGATTGATTCAAGATAATATTTATCGATTTATTTATGTACATCTAACTGTGGACAAATAGTTGTAGGTTACTAACGAGGACAGCTGACTTAATAAACTTAAAACATCAAAATATATTAAAAGTGTTGTAAATATATTTTGAACATACTTTGATATATATGTATATATTGTTATAGGTTCGTGAATCAACCAGTGGCCAAGTCTTACTTCTCGACGAAGTAAAAATCTGTGAAAGTGAGTTATAGTCCCACTTTTAAAATCTAATATTTTTGGGATGAGAATACATGCAGGTTTTATAAATGATTTACAAAATAGACACAAGTACGTGAAACTACATTCTATGGTTGAATTATCAAAATCGAATATGCCCCTTTTTATTAAGTCTGGTAATCTAAGAATTAGGGAACAGACACCCTAATTGACGCGAATCCTAAAGATAGATCTATTGGGCCTAATAAACCCCATCCAAAGTACCGGATGCTTTAGTACTTCGAAATTTATATCATATCCGAAGGGTGTCCCGGAATGATGGGGATATTCTTATATATGCATCTTGTTAATGTCGGTTACCAGGTGTTCACCATATGAATGATTTTTATCTCTATGTATGGGATGTGTATTGAAATATGAAATCTTGTGGTCTATTATTATGATTTGATAATATATAGGTTAAACCTATAACTCACCAACATTTTTGTTGACGTTTTAAGCATGTTTATTCTCAGGTGATTATTAAGAGTTTCCGCTGTCGCATACTTAAATAAGGACGAGATTTGGAGTCCAGGCTTGTATGATACTGTGTAAAAACTGCATTCAAGAAACTTATTTTGTTGTAACATATTTGTATTGTAAACCATTATGTAATGGTCGTGTGTAAACAGAATATTTTAGATTATCATTATTTGATAATCTACGTAAAGCTTTTTAAACCTTTATTGATGAAATAAAGGTTATGGTTTGTTTTAAAATGAATGCAGTCTTTGAAAAACGTCTCATATAGAGGTCAAAACCTCGCAACGAAATCAATTAATATGGAACGTTTTTAATCAATAAGAACGGGACATTTCAGTTGCTATCCGAGCGTTGGTCTTAGAGAACTAGAAAATTTGCATTAGTGTGTCTTATCGAGTTTGTTAGGATGCATTAGTGAGACTGGACTTCGACCGTGTTTTCTTTAAAAATGATTGCTTAAAATTTTTGTTGGAAACTATATATTTTTAACATATGAATATTATGTGATATATTAATCTCTTAACGTGTTTGATATTATGTGATAGATGTCTACCTCTAGAACAAGTCCCATTGACTCACCTAATAATAATAAAGAGTCAAATGTAAATTGGAATGATTCGTGGACTGATTCACAAGTTCCCGAAGAGGAACCGGAAGAAGACTCGGAACCGGAAGAAGAATCGGAACCGGAAGAAGAATCGGAACCGGAAGAAGAAATAGAACCGGTGGGGGAAATAATAAAACGGTTAAGTAAAAGAGAATCCTCAACTAACTGACCAAGGTTAATTATGGTCAATGGTGTTTCCGCCAAGGAAGCAAAATATTGGGAGGATTACCAATTCTCCGATGAATCGGATTCCGACGAGAATTCCGATGATGTTATAGAAATTACCCCAACTGAATTTAAAAAGGCAAAAGAAAATAATAAGGGAAAGGGCATAAAAATAGAGAAATCTAATTCCAACCCCGATGAACTTTATATGTATCGTCAACCCCCGAAGTCCTTAAGTTGTAACAATGACCCGGGAACCTCTAAACCACCAGGTTTTTCTAAACCAATGTGGACAACGATGGCTCGTATTAGGGGAACATCATATATCCCTAGAAACTTGGCAAAACGAACCAAAACCGAACAAGAAGAAACGAGCGAGTCGGAATAAGATAGTTATATTCGTGTGGTGTAATATATGTAATATAGTGTGCTTATGCTTTATGATATATGTAAAAATTGCTTGTATTAATAAGTATTTTTTTTATGAATCTAACTCTTGTCTATTTTAGAGTATAAAAACACAAAATGGATAGACAACCCAATATTTTAAGAGACCTACCCGGAGACATGATTGATGAAATCTTGTCTAGAGTCGGTCAGAATTCCTCGGCACAACTATTTAAGGCGAGATCAGTTTGTAAGACATTCGAAGAACGTTCCAAGAATGCCTTGGTTTATAAAAGGCTTTCGTTCGAAAGATGGGGGATATCACATTGGGAAATCCATAAGTTACGATGTGTTTACTTTGACGCATATATTGCGGGGAACCCAAATGCTATTTTACGCAATGGGTTAAGAAATTATTTTGACTCAGTATATCCGAATATAGGACTTCGTGATTTAGAAAAAGCGGCTAACATGCAACATAAAGATGCATGTTATGCTTACGGGTTAGTAATCTTCGCTTCTCACCAAAGTGAGAACAAGAACATCGGGCTACAACTATTAAACAAAACGTTCCCACAAGTGACGGAGTCGGTAATTGGGGTAAGAAATGAGGTTTTTAGGTTATTACGAGACTGTTGGTCATTACGTAACCTTCATCCTTTTGACGACGTTAAAACACATTGTCTTACTATCGGTCACAACGGTTATGTTCCACAAAACCAAGGATGGGAAGTGGTATTAGTAAAACCAGAATGCATGACTTGTTTCTGGACGTATGAATTACGTGTCTTTATTGCCTTTGCTGAACGCCTTATTTATTAACTAGAATTATCTTCGCAACTACTTTGTATCAAAGTTTTATGTGCTATATTTCATGCTTTATGTAAAATAAGCGGTATTGTAAGTTTGTAAAATATTGTATAAAAGTTTGAACGCGAAATATTATTATAATCAGTTTTTCATATAGAACTGTAGTAGTTGAAATGGTTTGTTAGCTACTAAGTATGAACTTAACGGGTAGGTACTACCCGAATTAAAGAGTATAAAATGCTAATATGAAGAAAAAGCTTTTATAAATGAGTTCATATTATGCTACGAAATACTATTAACTACTCTTAATATTCTGTATGATTAACTTGTTCCATTTGACTATTTTGAAGGAAATGGCACCGACTACTCGACACATCGTGAATATGAATGAAGAGGAATTCCGTACTTTTCTAGCTTCAAACATAGCCGCAGTACAGGCTGCACTACATACCAACAATAACCTTGGATCTAGCAGTACAGGAAATCGTGTAGGATGCACCTACAAAGAATTCACTGCCTGCAAACCTTTGGAATTTGATGGAACCGAAGGACCGATCGGATTGAAACGGTGGACCAAGAAGGTTGAATCGGTGTTTGCAATAAGTAAGTGTACTGAAGAGGACAAAGTGAAGTATGCTACGCATACCTTCACAGGTTCTGCGTTAACATGGTGGAATACCTATCTAGAGCAAGTGGGACAAGATGATGCGTACGCACTACCGTGGTCAGCATTCAAGCGATTGATGAACGAGAAGTACCGTCCCAGAACCGAAGTCAATAAGCTCAAGACAGAACTTAGAGGGTTACGATCCCAAGGATTTGATATTACCACGTACGAAAGACGATTCACAGAATTGTGCCTATTGTGTCCGGGAGCGTTCGAAGATGAGGAAGAGAAGATCGACGCGTTTGTGAAAGGATTACCGGAAAGAATCCAAGAAGATATAAGTTCACATGAGCCCGCCTCCATACAACAGGCATGTAGAATGGCTCACAAACTAGTGAACCAGATTGAAGAAAGAATTAAAGAACAGACTGCTGAAGAGGCCAATGTGAAGCAAGTCAAAAGAAAGTGGGAGGAAAACGGTGATAAGAATCACCAATACAACAACAACAGCAATTACAACAATAATCGCAACAATTATCCCAACAATCGCAACATCAATCGCAACTACAACAAACGGCCCAACAACAACAACAACAACAACAACAACAGCAACTACAACAATCATCCCAACAACAATAATAACCGCAACAACAACAACAATCAGAAGCAGCTATGCCAAAGGTGTGAAAAGTATCACTCGGGGTTCTGCACCAAATTTTGCAACAAGTGTAAAAGAAATGGTCATAGCGCGGCAAAGTGTGAGGTCTACGGACCAGGGTTAATAGAACGAAAGGAACAAATGGTGTCGGAACGAGTAATGGCGGAGCAAGTAGTGTCGGAGCAAGTTATGCCAATGTAGTTTGTTATAAATGTGGAAAACCAGGCCACATTATTAGAAATTGCCCGAACCAGGAGAACACGAATGGACAAGGCCGTGGAAGAGTTTTCAATATTAATGCGGCAGAGGCACAGGAAGACTCGGAGCTTGTTACGGGTACGTTTCTTATTGATAATAAATGTGCTTACGTTTTATTTGATTCGAGTGCGGATAGAAGCTATATGAGTAGAGATTTTTGTGCTAAATTAAGTTGTCCATTGACGCCTTTGGATAGTAAATTTTCACTCGAATTAGCAAATGGTAAATTAATTTCAGCAGATAATATATGTCGGAATCGAGAAATTAAACTGGTTAGCGAAACATTTAAGATTGATTTGATACCAGTAGAGTTAGGGAGTTTTGATGTGATAATCGGTATGGACTGGTTGAAAGAAGTGAAAGCAGAGATCGTTTGTTACAAAAATGCAATTCGCATTATACGAGAAAAAGGAAAACCCTTAATGGTGTACGGAGAAAAGGGCAACACGAAGCTACATCTTATTAGTAATTTGAAGGCACAAAAACTAATAAGAAAAGGTTGCTATGCTGTTTTAGCACACGTCGAGAAAGTACAAACTGAAGAAAAGAGCATCAATGATGTTCCCATTGCAAAAGAATTTCCCGATGTATTTCCGAAAGAATTACCGGGATTACCCCCACATCGATCCGTTGAAGTTCAAATAGATCTTGTACCAGGAGCTGCACCAATAGCTCGTGCTCCTTACAGACTCGCACCCAGCGAGATGAAAGAACTGCAAAGCCAATTACAAGAACTTTTAGAGCGTGGTTTCATTCGACCAAGCACATCACTGTGGGGAGCTCCGGTTTTGTTTGTCAAGAAGAAAGATGGTACATTCAGGTTATGTATCGACTACCGAGAGTTGAACAAACTTACCATCAAAAACCACTACCCACTAACGAGAATCGATGACTTATTTGATCAACTACAAGGCTCGTCTGTTTATTCAAAGATTGACTTACGTTCCGGGTATCATCAAATGCGGGTGAAAGAAGATGATATTCCAAAGACTGCTTTCAGAACACGTTACGGTCATTACGAGTTTATGGTCATGCCGTTTGGTTTAACTAATGCACTAGCTGTGTTCATGGACCTTATGAACCGAGTGTGTGGACCATACCTTGACAAGTTTGTCATTGTTTTCATTGATGACATACTTATTTACTCAAAGAATGACCAAGAACACGGTGAACATTTAAGAAAGGTGTTAGAAGTATTGAGGAAGGAAGAATTGTACGCTAAGTTTTCAAAGTGTGCATTTTGGTTGGAAGAAGTTCAATTCCTCGGTCACATAGTGAACAAAGAAGGTATTAAGGTGGATCCGGCAAAGATAGAAACTGTTGAAAAGTGGGAAACCCCAAAAACTCCGAAACACATACGCCAGTTTTTAGGACTAGCTGGTTACTACATAAGGTTCATCCAAGACTGTTCCAGAATAGCAAAACCCTTGACTGCATTAACGCATAAAGGGAAGAAATTTGAATGGAATGATGAACAAGAGAAAGCGTTTCAGTTATTGAAGAAAAAGCTAACTACGGCACCTATATTATCATTGCTTGAAGGGAATGATGATTTTGTGATTTATTGTGACGCATCAAAGCAAGGTCTCGATTGTGTATTAATACAACGAACGAAGGTGATTGCTTATGCGTCTAGACAATTGAAGATTCACGAACAAAATTATACGACGCATGATTTGGAATTAGGCGCGGTTGTTTTTGCATTAAAGACTTGGAGGCACTACTTATATGGGGTCAAAAGTATTATATATACCGACCACAAAAGTCTTCAACACATATTTAATCAGAAACAACTGAATATGAGGCAGTGTAGGTGGATTGAATTGTTGAATGATTACGACTTTGAGATTCGTTACCACCCGGGGAAGGCAAATGTGGTAGCCGATGCCTTGAGCAGGAAGGACAGAGAACCCATTCGAGTAAAATCTATGAATATAATGATTCATAATAACCTTACTACTCAAATAAAGGAGGCGCAACAAGGAGTTTTAAAAGAGGGAAATTTAAAGGATGAAATACCCAAAGGATCGGAGAAGCATCTTAATATTCGGGAAGACGGAACCCGGTATAGGGCTGAAAGAATTTGGGTACCGAAATTTGGAGATATGAGAGAAATGATACTTAGAGAAGCTCATAAAACCAGATACTCAATACATCCTGAAACGGGGAAGATGTACAAGGATCTTAAGAAACATTTTTGGTGGCCAGGTATGAAAGCCGATATTGCTAAATATGTAGGAGAATGTTTGACGTGTTCTAAGGTCAAAGCTGAACATCAGAAACCATCAGGTCTACTACAACAACCTGAAATCCCGGAATGGAAATGGGAAAACATTACCATGGATTTCATTACTAAATTGCCAAGGACTGCAAGTGGTTATGATACTATTTGGGTAATAGTTGATCGTCTCACCAAATCAGCACACTTCCTGCCAATAAGAGAAGATGACAAGATGGAGAAGTTAGCACGACTGTATTTGAAGGAAGTCGTCTCCAGACATGGAATACCAATCTCTATTATCTCTGATAGGGATGGCAGATTTATTTCAAGATTCTGGTAGACATTACAGCAAGCATTAGGAACTCGTCTAGACATGAGTACTGTCTGTCATCCACAAACTGATGGGCAGAGCGAAAGGATGATACAAACGCTTGAAGACATGCTAAGAGCATGTGTTCTTGATTTCGGAAACAGTTGGGATCGACATCTACCGTTAGCAGAATTTTCCTACAACAACAGCTACCATTCAAGCATTGAGATGGCGCCGTTTGAAGCACTTTATGGTAGAAAGTGCAGGTCTTCGATTTGTTGGAGTAAAGTGGGGGATAGACAGATTACGGGTCCGAAGATTATACAAGAAACTACCGAGAAGATCATCCAAATTCAACAACGGTTGAAAACCGCCCAAAGTCGACAAAAGAGCTACGCTGACATTAAAAGAAAATATATAGAATTTGAAATTGGAGAGATGGTCATGCTTAAAGTTGCACCCTGGAAAGGCGTTGTTCGATTTGGTAAACGAGGGAAATTAAATCCAAGGTATATTGGACCATTCAAGATTATTGATCGTGTTGGACCAGTAGCTTACCAACTTGAGTTACCTCAACAACTTGCGGCTGTACATAACACTTTCCACGTCTCGAATTTGAAGAAATGTTTTGCTAAAGAAGATCTCACTATTCCGTTAAATGAAATCCAAATCAACGAAAAACTCCAATTCATCGAAGAACCCATCGAAATAATGGATCTTGAGGTTAAAAGACTTAAGCAAAATAAGATACCAATTGTTAAGGTTCGATGGAATGCTCGTAGAGGACCCGAGTTCACCTGGGAGCGTGAAGATTAGATGAAGAAGAAATACCCGCATCTATTTCCAGAAGATTCGTCAACACCTTCAACAGCTTAAAATTTCGGGACGAAATTTATTTAACGGGTAGGTACTGTAGTGACCCGAACTTTTCCATGTTTATATATATATATTAAATGAAATTGTTATTTACATGATTAAGTGTTTCCAACATGTTAAGCAATCAAACTTGTTAAGACTTGATTAATTGAAATAGGTTTCATATAGACAATTGACCACCCAAGTTGACCGATGATTCACGAACATTAAAACTTGTAAAAACTATACGATGACATATATATGGTTATATATATAGTTAACATGATTTTATTATAAGTATGTATCTCATTATGTATTTTAACAATGAGTTATATACATAAAAATGAGAATATTAATTTAAGAAACTCGAAAACGATATATATAACGATTATCGTTATAACAACGTCTTACTAGGTACATATGAATCATATTAAGATATTGATACACTTGGTTAATTATGTTAAATGATAAGTAAATATATTATTAAGTGTATTAACAATGAAATACATATGTAAAAATAAGACTACTAACTTAATGATTTCGAAACGAGACATATATGTAACGATTATCGTTGTAACGACATTTAACTGTATATACATCATACTAAGATATATTATATATAATAATATCATGATAATATAACAATTTAACATCTCATTTGTTATAATAAACAATGGGTTAACAACATTCAACAAGATCGTTAACCTAAAGGTTTCAAAACAACATTTACATGTAACGATTAACGATGACTTAACGACTCAGTTAAAATGTATATACATGTAGTGTTTTAATATGTATTCATACAATTTTGAAAGACTTCAAGACACTTATCAAAATACTTCTACTTAACAAAAATGCTTACAATTACATCCTCGTTCAGTTTCATCAACAATTCTACTCGTATGCACCCGTATTCGTACTCGTACAATACACAGCTTTTAGATGTATGTACTATTGGTATATACACTCCAATGATCAGCTCTTAGCAGCCCATGTGAGTCACCTAACATATGTGGGAACCATCATTTGGCAACTAGCATGAAATATCTCATAAAATTACAAAAATATGAGTAATCATTCATGACTTATTTACATGAAAACAAAATTACATATCCTTTATATCTAATCCATACACCAACGACTAAAAACACCTACAAACACTTTCATTCTTCAATTTTCTTCATCTAATTAATCTCTCTCAAGTTCTATCTTCAAGTTCTAAGTGTTCTTCATAAATTCCAAAAGTTCTAGTTTCATAAAATCAAGAATACTTCCAAGATTGCAAGTTTACTTCCAAGTTTTCTAAATCCATTCCAAGTCATCATCCAAGATCAAGAAACCTTTGTTACTTACAGTAGGTTATCTTTCTAATATAAGGTAATAATCATATTCAAACTTTAATTCAATTTCTATAACTATAACAATCTTATTTCGAGTGGAAATCTTACTTGAAATTGTTTTCGTGTCATGATTCTGCTTCAAGAACTTTCAAGCCATCCAAGGATCCTTTGAAGATAGATCTATTTTTCTCATTTCCAGTAGGTTTATCCAAGGAACTTGAGGTAGTAATGATTGAAATGTCCCGTTCTTATTGATTAAAAACGTTCCATATTAATTGATTTCGTTGCGAGGTTTTGACCTCTATATGAGACGTTTTTCAAAGACTGCATTCATTTTTAAAACAAACCATAACCTTTATTTCATAGATAAAGGTTTAAAAAAAACTTTACGTAGATTATCAAATAATGATAATCTAAAATATCCTGTTTACACACGACCATTACATAATGGTTTACAATACAAATATGTTACAACAAAATAAGTTTCTTGAATGCAGTTTATACACAATATCATACAAGCATGGACTCCAAATCTCGTCCTTATTAAGTATGCGACAGCGGAAGCTCTTAATAATCACCTGAGAATAAACATGCTTAAAACGTCAACAAAAATGTTGGTGAGTTATAGGTTTAACCTATATATATCAAATCATAATAATAGACCACAAGATTTCATATTTCAATACACATCCCATACATAGAGATAAAAATCATTCATATCGTGAACACCTGGTAACCGACATTAACAAGATGCATATATAAGAATATCCCCATCATTCCGGGACACCCTTCGGATATGATATAAATTTCGAAGTACTAAAGCATCCAGTACTTTGGATGGGGTTTGTTAGGCCCAATAGATCTATCTTTAGGATTCGCGTCAATTAGGGTGTCTGTTCCCTAATTCTTAGATTACCAGACTTAATAAAAAGGGGCATATTCGATTTCAATAATTCAACCATAGAATGTAGTTTCACGTACTTGTGTCTATTTTGTAAATCATTTATAAAACCTGCATGTATTCTCATCCCAAAAATATTAGATTTTAAAAGTGGGACTATAACTCACTTTCACAGATTTTTACTTCGTCGGGAAGTAAGACTTGGCCACTGGTTGGTTCACGAACCTATAACAATATATACATATATATCAAAGTATGTTCAAAATATATTTACAACACTTTTAATATATTTTGATGTTTTAAGTTTATTAAGTCAGCTGTCCTCGTTAGTAACCTACAACTAGTTGTCCACAGTTAGATGTACAGAAATAAATCGATAAATATTATCTTGAATCAATCCACGACCCAGTGTATACGTATCTCAGTATTGATCACAACTCAAACTATATATATTTTGGAATCAACCTCAACCCTGTATAGCTAACTCCAACATTCACATATAGAGTGTCTATGGTTGTTCCGAAATATATATAGATGTGTCGACATGATAGGTCGAAACATTGTATACGTGTCTATGGTATCTCAAGATTACATAATATACAATACAAGTTGATTAAGTTATGGTTGAAATAGTTTTGTTACCAATTTTCACGTAGCTAAAATGAGAAAAATTATCCAATCTTGTTTTACCCATAACTTCTTCATTTTAAATCCGTTTTGAGTGAATCAAATTGCTATGGTTTCATATTGAACTCTATTTTATGAATCTAAACATAAAAAGTATAGGTTTATCGTCGGAAAAATAAGTTACAAGTCGTTTTTGTAAAGGTAGTCATTTCAGTCGAAAGAACGACGTCTAGATGACCATTTTAGAAAACATACTTCCACTTTGAGTTTAACCATAATTTTTGGATATAGTTTCATGTTCATAATAAAAATCATTTTCTCAGAATAACAACTTTTAAATCAAAGTTTATCATAGTTTTTAATTAATTAACCCAAAACAGCCCGCGGTGTTACTACGACGGCGTAAATCCAGTTTTACGGTGTTTTTCGTGTTTCCAGGTTTTAAATCATTAAGTTAGCATATCATATAGATATATAACATGTGTTTAGTTGATTTTAAAAGTCAAGTTAGAAGGATTAACTTTTGTTTGCGAACAAGTTTAGAATTAACTAAACTATGTTCTAGTGATTACAAGTTTAAACCTTCGAATAAGATAGCTTTATATGTATGAATCGAATGATGTTATGAACATCATTACTACCTTAATTTCCTTGGATAAACCTACTGGAAAAGAGAAAAATGGATCTAGCTTCAATGGATCCTTGGATGGCTCGAAGTTCTTGAAGCAGAATCATGACACGAAAACAAGTTCAAGTAAGATCATCACTTGAAATAAGATTGTTATAGTTATAGAAATTGAACCAAAGTTTGAATATGATTATTACCTGTTATTAGAATGATAACCTACTGTAAGAAACAAAGATTTCTTGAGGTTGGATGATCACCTTACAAGATTGGAAGTGAGCTAGCAAACTTGAAAGTATTCTTGATTTTATGAAACTAGAACTTTTGGAATTTATGAAGAACACTTAGAACTTGAAGATAGAACTTGAGAGAGATCAATTAGATGAAGAAAATTGAAGAATGAAAGTGTTTGTAGGTGTTTTTGGTCGTTGGTGTATGGATTAGATATAAAGGATATGTAATTTTGTTTTCATGTAAATAAGTCATGAATGATTACTCATATTTTTGTAATTTTATGAGATATTTCATGCTAGTTGCCAAATGATGGTTCCCACATGTGTTAGGTGACTCACATGGGCTGCTAAGAGCTGATAATTGGAGTGTATATACTAATAGTACATACATCTAAAAGCTGTGTATTGTACGAGTACGAATACGGGTGCATACGAGTAGAATTGTTGATGAAACTGAACGAGGATGTAATTTTAAGCATTTTTGTTAAGTAGAAGTATTTTGATAAGTGTATTTAAGTCTTTCAAAAGTGTATAAATACATATTAAAACACTACATGTATATACATTTTAACTGAGTCGTTAAGTCATCGTTAGTCGTTACATGTAAGTGTTGTTTTGAAACCTTTAGGTTAACGATCTTGTTAAATGTTGTTAACCCAATGTTTATAATATCAAATGAGATTTTAAATTATTATATTATCATGATATTATCATGTATGAATATCTCTTAATATGATATATATACATTAAATATCTTTACAACGATAATCGTTACATATATGTCTCGTTTAAAAATCATTAAGTTAGTAGTCTTGTTCTTACATATGTAGTTCATTGTTAATATACTTAATGATATGTTTACTTATCATAGTATCATGTTAACTATATATATATCCATATATATGTCATCATATAGTTTTTACAAGTTTTAACGTTCGTGAATCACCGGTCAATTTGGGTGGTCAATTGTCTATATGAAACATATTTCAATTAATCAAGTCTTAACAAGTTTGATTGCTTAACATGTTGGAAACATTTAATCATGTAAATATTAATCTCAATTAATATATATAAACATGGAAAAGTTCGGGTCACTACAGTACCTACCCGTTAAATAAATTTCGTCCCGAAATTTTAAACTGTTGAAGGTGTTGACGAATCTTCTGGAAATAGATGCGGGTATTTCTTCTTCATCTGATCTTCAAGCTCCCAGGTGAACTCGGGTCCTCTATAAGCATTCCATCGAACCTTAACAATTGGTATCTTGTTTTGCTTAAGTCTTTTAACCTCACGATCCATTATTTCGACGGGTTCTTCGATGAATTGAAGTTTTTCGTTGATTTGGATTTCATCTAACGGAATAGTGAGATCTTCTTTAGCAAAACATTTCTTCAAATTCGAGACGTGGAAAGTGTTATGTACAGCGGCGAGTTGTTGAGGTAACTCAAGTCGGTAAGCTACTGGTCCGACACGATCAATAATCTTGAATGGTCCAATATACCTTGGATTTAATTTCCCTCGTTTACCAAATCGAACAACGCCTTTCCAAGGTGCAACTTTAAGCATGACCATCTCTCCAATTTCAAATTCTATATCTTTTCTTTTAATGTCAGCATAGCTCTTTTGTCGACTTTGGGCGGTTTTCAATCGTTGTTGAATTTGGATGATCTTCTCGGTAGTTTCTTGTATAATCTCCGGACCCGTAATCTGTCTATCCCCCACTTCACTCCAACAAATCGGAGACCTACACTTTCTACCATAAAGTGCTTCAAACGGTGCCATCTCAATGCTTGAATGGTAGCTGTTGTTGTAGGAAAATTCTGCTAACGGTAGATGTCGATCCCAACTGTTTCCGAAATCAATAACACATGCTCGTAGCATGTCTTCAAGCGTTTGTATCGTCCTTTCACTCTGCCCATCAGTTTGTGGATGATAGGCAGTACTCATATCTAGACGAGTTCCTAATGCTTGCTGTAATGTCTGCCAGAATCTTGAAATAAATCTGCCATCCCTATCAGAGATAATAGAGATTGGTATTCCATGTCTGGAGACGACTTCCTTCAAATACAGTCGTGCTAACTTCTCCATCTTGTCATCTTCTCTTATTGGCAGGAAGTGTGCTGATTTGGTGAGACGATCAACTATTACCCAAATAGTATCAAAACCACTTGCAGTCCTTGGCAATTTAGTGATGAAATCCATGGTAATGTTTTCCTATTTCCATTTCGGAATTTCGGGTTGTTGAAGTAGACCTGATGGTTTCTGATGCTCAGCTTTGACCTTAGAACACGTCAAACATTCTCCTACGTATTTAGCAACATCGGCTTTCATACCCGGCCACCAAAAATGTTTCTTGAGATCCTTATACATCTTCCCCGTTCCAGGATGTATTGAGTATCTGGTTTTATGAGCTTCTATAAGTACCATTTCTCTCATATCTCCAAATTTTGGTACCCAAATCCTTTCAGCCCTATACCGCGTTCCGTCTTCCCGAATATTAAGATGCTTCTCCGATCCTTTGGGTATTTCATCCTTTAAATTTCCCTCTTTTAAAACTCCTTGTTGCGCCTCCTTTATTTGAGTAGTAAGGTTATTATGAATCATTATATTCATAGATTGTACTCGAATGGGTTCTCTGTCCTTCCTGCTCAAGGCATCGGCTACCACATTTGCCTTCCCCGGGTGGTAACGAATCTCAAAGTCGTAATCATTCAATAATTCAATCCACCTACGCTGCCTCATATTCAGTTGTTTCTGACTAAATATGTGTTGAAGACTTTTGTGGTCGGTATATATAATACTTTTGACCCCATATAAGTAGTGCCTCCAAGTCTTTAATGCAAAAACAACCGCGCCTAATTCCAAATCATGCGTCGTATAATTTTGTTCGTGAATCTTCAATTGTCTAGACGCATAAGCAATCACCTTCGTTCGTTGCATTAATACACAACCAAGACCTTGCTTTGATGCATCACAATAAATCACAAAATCATCATTCCCTTCAGGCAATGACAATATAGGTGCCGTAGTTAGCTTTTTCTTCAATAACTGAAACGCTTTCTCTTGTTCATCATTCCATTCAAATTTCTTCCCTTTATGCGTTAATGCAGTCAATGGTTTTGCTATTCTGGAAAAGTCTTGGATGAACCTTCTGTAGTAACCAGCTAGTCCTAAAAACTGGCGTATGTGTTTCGGAGTTTTCGGGGTTTCCCACTTTTCAACAGTTTCTATCTTTGCCGGATCCACCTTAATACTGAAATGTCCCGTTCTTATTGATTAAAAACGTTCCATATTAATTGATTTCGTTGCGAGGTTTTGACCTCTATATGAGACGTTTTTCAAAGACTGCATTCATTTTTAAAACAAACCATAACCTTTATTTCATAGATAAAGGTTTTAAAAAGCTTTACGTAGATTATCAAATAATGATAATCTAAAATATTCTGTTTACACGCGACCATTACATAATGGTTTACAATACAAATATGTTACAACAAAATAAGTTTCTTGAATGCAGTTTTTACACAATATCATACAAGCATGGACTCCAAATCTCGTCCTTATTTAAGTATGCGATAGCGGAAGCTCTTAATAATCACCTGAGAATAAACATGCTTAAAACGTCAACTAAAATGTTGGTGAGTTATAGGTTTAACCTATATATATCAAATCATAATAATAGACCACAAGATTTCATATTTCAATACACATCCCATACATAGAGATAAAAATCATTCATATGGTGAACACCTGGTAACCGACATTAACAAGATGCATATATATAAGAATATCCCCATCATTCCGGGACACCCTTCGGATATGATATAAATTTCGAAGTACTAAAGCATCCGGTACTTTGGATGGGGTTTGTTAGGCCCAATAGATCTATCTTTAGGATTCGCGTCAATTAGGGTGCCTGTTCCCTAATTCGTAGATTACCAGACTTAATAAAAAGGGGCATATTCGATTTCGATAATTCAACCATATAATGTAGTTTCACGTACTTGTGTCTATTTTGTAAATCATTTATAAAACCTGCATGTATTCTCATCCCAAAAATATTAGATTTTAAAAGTGGGACTATAACTCACTTTCACAGATTTTTACTTCGTCGGGAAGTAAGACTTGGCCACTGGTTGATTCACGAACCTATAACAATATATACATATATATCAAAGTATGTTCAAAATATATTTACAACACTTTTAATATATTTTGATGTTTTAAGTTTATTAAGTCAGCTGTCCTCGTTAGTAACCTACAACTAGTTGTCCACAGTTAGATGTACAGAAATAAATCGATAAATATTATCTTGAATCAATCCACGACCCAGTGTATACGTATCTCAGTATTGATCACAACTCAA
Organism: Rutidosis leptorrhynchoides; assembly: GCF_046630445.1. Classification (NCBI taxonomy): domain Eukaryota; kingdom Viridiplantae; phylum Streptophyta; class Magnoliopsida; order Asterales; family Asteraceae; genus Rutidosis; species Rutidosis leptorrhynchoides. The sequence continues at coordinate 122,877,690 of NC_092339.1, forward strand.
ACTATATATATTTTGGAATCAACCTCAACCCTGTATAGCTAACTCCAACATTCACATATAGAGTGTCTATGGTTGTTCCGAAATATATATAGATGTGTCGACATGATAGGTCGAAACATTGTATACGTGTCTATGGTATCTCAAGATTACATAATATACAATACAAGTTGATTAAGTTATGGTTGGAATAGATTTGTTACCAATTTTCACGTAGCTAAAATGAGAAAAATTATCCAATCTTGTTTTACCCATAACTTCTTCATTTTAAATCCGTTTTGAGTGAATCAAATTGCTATGGTTTCATATTGAACTCTATTTTATGAATCTAAACAGAAAAAGTATAGGTTTATAGTCGGAAAAATAAGTTACAAGTCATTTTTGTAAAGGTAGTCATTTCAGTCGAAAGAACGACGTCTAGATGACCATTTTAGAAAACATACTTCCACTTTGAGTTTAACCATAATTTTTGGATATAGTTTCATGTTCATAATAAAAATCATTTTCTCAGAATAACAACTTTTAAATCAAAGTTTATCATAGTTTTTAATTAACTAACCCAAAACAGCCCGCGGTGTAACTACGACGGCGTAAATCCGGTTTAACGGTGTTTTTCGTGTTTTCAGGTTTTAAATCATTAAGTTAGCATATCATATAGATATAGAACATGTGTTTAGTTGATTTTAAAAGTCAAGTTAAAAGGATTAACTTTTGTTTGCGAACAAGTTTAGAATTAACTAAACTATGTTCTAGTGATTACAAGTTTAAACCTTCGAATAAGATAGCTTTATATGTATGAATCGAATGATGTTATGAACATCATTACTACCTTAAGTTCCTTGGATAAACCTACTGGAAAATAGAAAAATGGATCTAGCTTCAACGGATCCTTGGATGGCTCGAAGTTCTTGAAGCAGAATCATGACACGAAAACATGTTCAAGTAAGATCATCACTTGAAATAAGATTGTTATAGTTATAGAAATTGAACCAAAGTTTGAATATGATTATTACCTTGTATTATAATGATAACATACTGTAAGAAACAAAGATTTCTTGAGGTTGGATGATCACCTTACAAGATTGGAAGTGAGCTAGCAAACTTGAAAATATTCTTGATTTTAAGTAACTAGAACTTGTAGAATTTATGAAGAACACTTAGAACTTGAAGATATAACTTGAGAGAGATCAATTAGATGAAGAAAATTGAAGAAAGAAAGTGTTTGTAGGTGTTTTTGGTCTTTGGTGTATGGATTAGATATAAAGGATATGTAATTTTGTTTTCATGTAAATAAGTCATGAATGATTACTCATATTTTTGTAATTTTATGAGATATTTCATGCTAGTTGCCAAATGATGGTTCCCACATGTGTTAGGTGACTCACATGGGCTGCTAAGAGCTGATCATTGGAGTGTATATAACAATAGTACATACATCTAAAAGCTGTGTATTGTACGAGTACGAATACGGGTGGATACGAGTAGAATTGTTGATGAAACTGAACGAGGATGTAATTGTAAGCATTTTTGTTAAGTAGAAGTATTTTGATAAATGTATTGAAGTCTTTCAAAAGTGTATAAATACATATTAAAACACTACATGTATATACATTTTAACTGAGTCGTTAAGTCATCGTTAGTCGTTACATGTAAGTGTTGTTTTGAAACCTTTAGGTTAACGATCTTGTTAAATGTTGTTAACCCAATGTTTATAATATCAAATGAGATTTTAAATTATTATATTATCATGATATTATCATGTATGGATATCTCTTAATATGATATATATACATTAAATGTCTTTACAACGATAATCGTTACATATATGTCTCGTTTAAAAATCATTAAGTTAGTAGTCTTGTTTTTACATATGTAGTTCATTGTTAATAAACTTAATGATATGTTTACTTATCAAAGTATCATATTAACTATATATATATATATATGCATATATATGTCATCATATAGTTTTTACAAGTTTTAACATTCGTGAATCACCGGTCAACTTGGGTGGTCAATTGTCTATATGAAACATATTTCAATTAATCAAGTCTTAACAATTGATTGCTTAACATGTTGGAAAAATTTAATCATGTAAATATCAATCTCAATTAATATTTATAAACATGGAAAAGTTCGGGTCACTACAGTACCTACCCGTTAAATAAATTTCGTCCCGAAATTTTAAGCTGTTGAAGGTGTTGACGAATCTTCTGGAAATAGATGCGGGTATTTCTTCTTCATCTGATCTTCATGCTCCCAGGTGAACTCGGGTCCTCTACGAGCATTCCATCGAACCTTAACAATTGGTATCTTGTTTTGCTTAAGTCTTTTAACCTCACGATCCATTATTTCAACGGGTTCTTCGATGAATTGAAGTTTTTTGTTGATTTGGATTTCATCTTACGGAATAGTGAGATCTTCTTTAGCAAAACATTTCTTCAAATTCGAGATGTGGAAAGTGTTATGTACAACCGCGAGTTGTTGAGGTAACTCAAGTCGGTAAGCTACTGGTCCGACACGATCAATAATCTTGAATGGTCCAATATACCTTGGATTTAATTTCCATCGTTTACCAAATCGAACAACGCCTTTCCAAGGTGCAACTTTAAGCATGACCATCTCTCCAATTTCAAATTCTATATCTTTTCTTTTAATGTCAGCGTAGCTCTTTTGTCGACTTTGGGCGGTTTTCAACCGTTGTTGAATTTGGATGATCTTCTCGGTAGTTTCTTGTATAATCTCCGGACCCGTAATCTGTCTATCCCCCACTTCACTCCAAAAAATCGGAGACCTGCACTTTCTACCATAAAGTGCTTCAAATGGCGCCATCTCAATGCTTGAATGGTAGCTGTTGTTGTAGGAAAATTCTGCTAATGGTAGATGTCGATCCCAACTGTTTCCGAAATCAATAACACATGCTCGTAGCATGTCTTCAAGCGTTTGTATCGTCCTTTCGCTCTGCCCATCAGTTTGTGGATGATAGGCAGTACTCATGTCTAGACGAGTTCCTAATGCTTGCTGTAATGTCTGCCAGAATCTTGAAATAAATCTGCCATCCCTATCAGAGATAATAGAGATTGGTATTCCATGTCTGGAGACGACTTCCTTCAAATACAGTCGTGCTAACTTCTCCATCTTGTCATCTTCTCTTATTGGCAGGAAGTGTGCTGATTTGGTGAGACGATCAACTATTACCCAAATAGTATCAAAACCACTTGCAGTCCTTGGCAATTTAGTGATGAAATCCATGGTAATGTTTTCCCATTTCCATTCTGGGATTTCGGGTTGTTGAAGTAGACCTGATGGTTTCTGATGCTCAGCTTTGACCTTAGAACACGTCAAACATTCTCCTACGTATTTAGCAACATCGGCTTTCATACCCGGCCACCAAAAATGTTTCTTGAGATCCTTGTACATCTTCCCCGTTCCAGGATGTATTGAGTATCTGGTTTTATGAGCTTCTCTAAGTACCATTTCTCTCATATCTCCAAATTTTGGTACCCAAATCCTTTCAGCCCTATACCGGGTTCCGTCTTCCCAAATATTAAGATGCTTCTCCGATCCTTTGGGTATTTCATCCTTTAAATTTCCCTCTTTTAAAACTCCTTGTTGCGCCTCCTTTATTTGAGTAGTAAGGTTATTATGAATCATTATATTCATAGATTTTACTCGAATGGGTTCTCTGTCCTTCCTGCTCAAGGCATCGGCTACCACATTTGCCTTCCCCGGGTGGTAACGAATCTCAAAGTCGTAATCATTCAATAATTCAATCCACCTACGCTGCCTCATATTCAGTTGTTTCTGATTAAATATGTGTTGAAGACTTTTGTGGTCGGTATATATAATACTTTTGACCCCATATAAGTAGTGCCTCCAAGTCTTTAATGCAAAAACAACCGCGCCTAATTCCAAATCATGCGTCGTATAATTTTGTTCGTGAATCTTCAATTGTCTAGACGCATAAGCAATCACCTTCGTTCGTTGCATTAATACACAACCGAGACCTTGCTTTGATGCGTCACAATAAATCACAAAATCATCATTCCCTTCAGGCAATGACAATATAGGTGCCGTAGTTAGCTTTTTCTTCAATAACTGAAACGCTTTCTCTTGTTCATCATTCCATTCAAATTTCTTCCCTTTATGCGTTAATGCAGTCAAGGGTTTTGCTATTCTGGAAAAGTCTTGGATGAACCTTCTGTAGTAACCAGCTAGTCCTAAAAACTGGCGTATGTGTTTCGGAGTTTTCGGGGTTTCCCACTTTTCAACAGTTTCTATCTTTGCCGGATCCACCTTAATACCTTCTTTGTTCACTATGTGACCGAGGAATTGAACTTCTTCCAACCAAAATGCACACTTTGAAAACTTAGCGTACAATTCTTCCTTCCTCAATACTTCTAACACCTTTCTCAAATGTTCACCGTGTTCTTGGTCATTCTTTGAGTAAATAAGTATGTCATCAATGAAAAAAATGACAAACTTGTCAAGGTATGGTCCACACACTCGGTTCATAAGGTCCATGAACACAGCTGGTGCATTAGTTAAACCAAATGGCATGACCATAAACTCGTAATGACCGTAACGTGTTCTGAAAGCAGTCTTTGGAATATCATCTTCTTTCACCCGCATTTGATGATACCCGGAATGTAAGTCAATCTTTGAATAAATAGACGAGCCTTGTAGTTGATCAAATAAGTCGTCGATTCTCGGTAGTGGGTAGCGGTTCTTGATGGTAAGTTTGTTCAACTCTCGGTAGTCGATACACAACCTGAATGTACCATCTTTCTTCTTGACAAACAAAACAGGAGCTCCCCACGGTGATGTGCTTGGTCGAATGAAACCACGCTCTAAAAGTTCTTGTAATTGGCTTTGCAATTCTTTCATCTCGCTGGGTGCGAGTCTGTAAGGAGCACGAGCTATTGGTGCAGCTCCTGGTACAAGATCTATTTGAAATTCAAAGGATCGATGTGGGGGTAATCCAGGTAATTCTTTCGGAAATACATCGGGAAATTCTTTTGCAATGGGAACATCATTGATGCTCTTTTCTTCAGTTTGTACTTTCTCGACGTGTGCTAGAACAGCATAGCAACCTTTTCTTATTAGTTTTTGTGCCTTCAAATTACTAATAAGATGTAGCTTCGTGTTGCCCTTTTCTCCGTACACCATTAAGGGTTTTCCTTTTTCTCGTATAATACGAATTGCATTTTTGTAACAAACGATCTCTGCTTTCACTTCTTTCAACCAGTCCATACCGATTATCACATCAAAACTCCCTAACTCTACTGGTATCAAATCAATCTTAAATGTTTCGCTAACCAGTTTAATTTCTCGATTCCGACATATATTATCTGCTGAAATTAATTTACCATTTGCTAATTCGAGTAAAAATTTACTATCCAAAGGCGTCAATGGACAACTTAATTTAGCACAAAAATCTCTACTCATATAGCTTCTATCCGCACCCGAATCAAATAAAACGTAAGCAGATTTATTGTCAATAAGAAACGTACCCGTAACAAGCTCCGGGTCTTCTTGTGCCTCTGCCGCATTAATATTGAAAACTCTTCCGCGGCCTTGTCCATTCGTGTTCTCCTGGTTCGGGCAATTTCTAATAATGTGGCCCGGTTTTCCACATTTATAACAAACTACATTGGCATAACTTGCTCCGACACTACTTGCTCCGCCATTACTCGTTCCGACACCATTTGTTCCTTTCGTTCTGTTAACCCCTGGTCCGTAGACATCACACTTCGCCGCGCTATGACCATTTCTTTTACACTTGTTGCAAAATTTGGTGCAGAACCCCGAGTGATACTTTTCACACCTTTGGCATAGCTGCTTCTGATTGTTGTTGTTGTTGTGGTTATTATTGTTGTTGGGATGATTGTTGTAGTTGCTGCTGTTGTTGTTGTTGTTGTTGTTGTTGTTGTTGTTGTTATTGGGCCGTTTGTTGTAGTTGCGATTGATGTTGCGATTGTTGGGATAATTGTTGCGATTATTGTTGTAATTGCTGTTGTTGTTGTATTGGTGATTCTTATCACCGTTTTCCTCCCACTTTCTTTTGACTTGCTTCACATTGGCCTCTTCAGCAGTCTGTTCTTTAATTCTTTCTTCAATCTGGTTCACTAGTTTGTGAGCCATTCTACATGCCTGTTGTATGGAGGCGGGCTCGTGTGAACTTATATCTTCTTGGATTCTTTCCGATAATCCTTTCACAAACGCGTCGATCTTCTCTTCCTCATCTTCGAATGCTCCCGGACACAATAGGCACAATTTTGTGAATCGTCTTTCGTACGTGGTAATATCAAATCCTTGGGTTCGTAACCCTCTAAGTTCTGTCTTGAGCTTATTGACCTCGGTTCTGGGACGGTACTTCTCGTTCATCAAGTGCTTGAATGCTGACCACGGTAGTGCGTACGCATCGTCTTGTCCCACTTGCTCTAGATAGGTATTCCACCATGTTAACGCAGAACCTGTGAAGGTATGCGTAGCGTACTTCACTTTGTCCTCTTCAGTACACTTACTTATGGCAAACACCGATTCGACCTTCTCGGTCCACCGTTTCAATCCGATCGGTCCTTCGGTTCCATCAAATTCCAAAGGTTTGCAGGCAGTGAATTCTTTGTAGGTGCATCCTACACGATTTCCTGTACTGCTAGATCCAAGGTTATTGTTGGTATGTAGCGCAGCCTGTACTGCTGCTATATTTGAAGCTAGAAAAGTACGGAATTCCTCTTCATTCATATTCACGGTGTGTCGAGTAGTCGGTGCCATTTCCTTCAAAATAGTTAAATGGAACAAGTTAATCATACAGAATATTAAGAGTAGTTAATAGTATTTTATAGCATAATATGAACTCATTTATAAAAGCTTTTTCTTCATATTAGCGTTTTATAAGTTTAAATTCGGGTAGTACCTACCCGTTAAGTTCATACTTAGTAGCTAATATACAATTCAACTACTACAATTCTATATGAAAAACTGATTATAATAATATTTCGCGTTCAAACTTTTACACAATATTTTACAAACTTACAATACCGCTTATTTTACATATAGCATGAAATATAGCACACAATAAATTTGATACAAGATGGTTGTGAAGATAATTCTAGCTAGTACACAAGTCGTTCAGCAAAGGCAATAAAGACACGTAATTCATACGTCCAGAAACAAGTCATGCATTCTGGTTTTACTAGGACTACTTCCCATCCTTGGTCTTGTGGAACATAACCGTTATGGCCGTTGATAAGACAGCGTGTTGTAACGTCGTCAAAGGGACGAGGGTTACGTAATGTCCAACAGTCCCGTAATAATCTAAAAACCTCATTTCTTACCCCAATTACTGACTCCGTCACTTGTGGGAACGTTTTGTTTAATAGTTGTAGCCCGATGTTCTTGTTCTCACTTTGGTGAGAAGCGAACATTACTAATCCGTAAGCATAACATGCTTCTTTATGTTGCATGTTAGCCGCTTTTTCTAAATCTAGAAGTCCAATATTCGGATATATTGAGTCAAAATAATTTCTTAACCCATTGCGTAAAATAGCATTTGGGTTCCCCGCAATATATGCATCAAAGTAAACACATCGTAACTTATGGATTTCCCAATGTGATATCCCCCATCTTTCGAATGAAAGCCTTTTATAAACCAAGGCATTCTTGGAACGTTCTTCGAATTTCTTACAAACTGATCTCGCCTTAAATAGTTGTGCCGAAGAATTCTGACCGACTCTAGACAAGATTTCATCAATCATGTCTCCGGTTAGGTCTCTTAAAATATTGGGTTGTCTATCCATTTTGTGTTTTTATACTGTAAAATAGACAAGAGTTAGATTCATAAAAAAATACTTATTAATACAAGCAATTTTTACATATATCATAAAGCATAAGCACACCATATTACATATATTACACCACACAAATACAACTATCTTATTCCGACTCGCTTGTTTCTTCTTCTTCGGTTTTGGTACGTTTTGCCAAGTTTCTAGGGATATATGATGTTCCCCTAATACGAGCCGTTATTTTCCACATTGGTTTAGAAAAACCTGGTGGTTTAGAGGTTCCCGGGTCATTGTTACAACTTAAGGACTTCGGGGGTTGACGATACATATAAAGTTCATCGGGGTTGGAATTAGATTTCTCTATTTTTTTGCCCTTTCCCTTATTATTTTCTTTTGCCTTTTTAAATTCAGTTGGGGTAATTTCTATAACATCATCGGAATTCTCGTCGGAATCCGATTCATCGGAGAATTGATAATCCTCCCAATATTTTGCTTCCTTGGCGGAAACACCATTGACCATAATTAGCCTTGGTCGGTTGGTTGAGGATTTTATTTTACTTAACCGTTTTATTATTTCCCCCACCGGTTCTATTTCTTCATCCGGTTCTGATTCTTCTTCCGGTTCCGATTCTTCTTCTGGTTCCGACTCTTCTTCCGGTTCCTCTTCGGGAACTTGTGAATCAGTCCACGAATCATTCCAATTTACATTTGACTCTTCATTATTATTAGGTGAGTCAATGGGACTTGTTCTAGAGGTAGACATCTATCACATAATATCAAACGCGTTAAGAGATTAATATATCACATAATATTCACATGTTAAAAATATATAGTTTCCAACAAAATTTGTTAAGCAATCATTTTTTCAATTAAACACGGTCGAAGTCCAGACTCACTAATGCATCCTAACAAACTCGATAAGACACACTAATGCAAAATTCTGGTTCTCTAAGACCAACGCTCGGATACCAACTGAAATGTCCCGTTCTTATTGATTAAAAACGTTCCATATTAATTGATTTCGTTGCGAGGTTTTGACCTCTATATGAGACGTTTTTCAAAGACTGCATTCATTTTTAAAACAAACCATAACCTTTATTTCATAGATAAAGGTTTTAAAAAGCTTTACGTAGATTATCAAATAATGATAATCTAAAATATCCTGTTTACACGCGACCATTACATAATGGTTTACAATACAAATATGTTACAACAAAATAAGTTTCTTGAATGCAGTTTTTACACAATATCATACAAGCATGGACTCCAAATCTCGTCCTTATTTAAGTATGCGATAGCGGAAGCTCTTAATAATCACCTGAGAATAAACATGCTTAAAACGTCAACTAAAATGTTGGTGAGTTATAGGTTTAACCTATATATATCAAATCATAATAATAGACCACAAGATTTCATATTTCAATACACATCCCATACATAGAGATAAAAATCATTCATATGGTGAACACCTGGTAACCGACATTAACAAGATGCATATATATAAGAATATCCCCATCATTCCGGGACACCCTTCGGATATGATATAAATTTCGAAGTACTAAAGCATCCGGTACTTTGGATGGGGTTTGTTAGGCCCAATAGATCTATCTTTAGGATTCGCGTCAATTAGGGTGCCTGTTCCCTAATTCGTAGATTACCAGACTTAATAAAAAGGGGCATATTCGATTTCGATAATTCAACCATAGAATGTAGTTTCACGTACTTGTGTCTATTTTGTAAATCATTTATAAAACCTGCATGTATTCTCATCCCAAAAATATTAGATTTTAAAAGTGGGACTATAACTCACTTTCACAGATTTTTACTTCGTCGGGAAGTAAGACTTGGCCACTGGTTGATTCACGAACCTATAACAATATATACATATATATCAAAGTATGTTCAAAATATATTTACAACACTTTTAATATATTTTGATGTTTTAAGTTTATTAAGTCAGCTGTCCTCGTTAGTAACCTACAACTAGTTGTCCACAGTTAGATGTACAGAAATAAATCGATAAATATTATCTTGAATCAATCCACGACCCAGTGTATACGTATCTCAGTATTGATCACAACTCAAACTATATATATTTTGGAATCAACCTCAACCCTGTATAGCTAACTCCAACATTCACATATAGAGTGTCTATGGTTGTTCCGAAATATATATAGATGTGTCGACATGATAGGTCGAAACATTGTATACGTGTCTATGGTATCTCAAGATTACATAATATACAATACAAGTTGATTAAGTTATGGTTGGAATAGATTTGTTACCAATTTTCACGTAGCTAAAATGAGAAAAATTATCCAATCTTGTTTTACCCATAACTTCTTCATTTTAAATCCGTTTTGAGTGAATCAAATTGCTATGGTTTCATATTGAACTCTATTTTATGAATCTAAACAGAAAAAGTATAGGTTTATAGTCGGAAAAATAAGTTACAAGTCATTTTTGTAAAGGTAGTCATTTCAGTCGAAAGAACGACGCCTAGATGACCATTTTAGAAAACATACTTCCACTTTGAGTTTAACCATAATTTTTGGATATAGTTTCATGTTCATAATAAAAATCATTTTCTCAGAATAACAACTTTTAAATCAAAGTTTATCATAGTTTTTAATTAACTAACCCAAAACAGCCCGCGGTGTTACTACGACGGCGTAAATCCGGTTTAACGGTGTTTTTTGTGTTTTCAGGTTTTAAATCATTAAGTTAGCATATCATATAGATATAGAACATGTGTTTAGTTGATTTTAAAAGTCAAGTTAGAAGGATTAACTTTTGTTTGCGAACAAGTTTAGAATTAACTAAACTATGTTCTAGTGATTACAAGTTTAAACCTTCGAATAAGATAGCTTTATATGTATGAATCGAATGATGTTATGAACATCATTACTACCTTAAGTTCCTTGGATAAACCTACTGGAAAATAGAAAAATGGATCTAGCTTCAACGGATCCTTGGATGGCTCGAAGTTCTTGAAGCAGAATCATGACACGAAAACATGTTCAAGTAAGATCATCACTTGAAATAAGATTGTTATAGTTATAGAAATTGAACCAAAGTTTGAATATGATTATTACCTTGTATTAGAATGATAACATACTGTAAGAAACAAAGATTTCTTGAGGTTGGATGATCACCTTACAAGATTGGAAGTGAGCTAGCAAACTTGAAAATATTCTTGATTTTAAGTAACTAGAACTTGTAGAATTTATGAAGAACACTTAGAACTTGAAGATATAACTTGAGAGAGATCAATTAGATGAAGAAAATTGAAGAATGAAAGTGTTTGTAGGTGTTTTTGGTCTTTGGTGTATGGATTAGATATAAAGGATATGTAATTTTGTTTTCATGTAAATAAGTCATGAATGATTACTCATATTTTTGTAATTTTATGAGATATTTCATGCTAGTTGCCAAATGATGGTTCCCACATGTGTTAGGTGACTCACATGGGCTGCTAAGAGCTGATCATTGGAGTGTATATAACAATAGTACATACATCTAAAAGCTGTGTATTGTACGAGTACGAATACGGGTGGATACGAGTAGAATTGTTGATGAAACTGAACGAGGATGTAATTGTAAGCATTTTTGTTAAGTAGAAGTATTTTGATAAATGTATTGAAGTCTTTCAAAAGTTTATAAATACATATTAAAACACTACATGTATATACATTTTAACTGAGTCGTTAAGTCATCGTTAGTCGTTACATGTAAGTGTTGTTTTGAAACCTTTAGGTTAACGATCTTGTTAAATATTTTTAACCCAATGTTTATAATATCAAATGAGATTTTAAATTATTATATTATCATGATATTATCATGTATGGATATCTCTTAATATGATATATATACATTAAATGTCTTTACAACGATAATCGTTACATATATGTCTCGTTTAAAAATCATTAAGTTAGTAGTCTTGTTTTTACATATGTAGTTCATTGTTAATAAACTTAATGATATGTTTACTTATCATAGTATCATATTAACTATATATATATATATATATATATATATATGCATATATATGTCATCATATAGTTTTTACAAGTTTTAACGTTCGTGAATCACCGGTCAACTTGGGTGGTCAATTGTCTATATGAAACATATTTCAATTAATCAAGTCTTAACAATTGATTGCTTAACATGTTGGAAAAATTTAATCATGTAAATATCAATCTCAATTAATATTTATAAACATGGAAAAGTTCGGGTCACTACAAATACCTTCTTTGTTCACTATGTGACCGAGGAATTGAACTTCTTCCAACCAAAATGCACACTTTGAAAACTTAGCGTACAATTCTTCCTTCCTCAATACTTCTAACACCTTTCTCAAATGTTCACCGTGTTCTTGGTCATTCTTTGAGTAAATAAGTATGTCATCAATGAAAACAATGACAAACTTGTCAAGGTATGGTCCACACACTCGGTTCATAAGGTCCATGAACACAGCTGGTGCATTAGTTAAGCCAAACGGCATGACCATAAACTCGTAATGACCGTAACGTGTTCTGAAAGTAGTCTTTGGAATATCATCTTCTTTCACCCGCATTTGATGATACCCGGAACGTAAGTCAATCTTTGAATAAACAGACGAGCCTTGTAGTTGATCAAATAAGTCGTCGATTCTCGATAGTGGGTAGCGGTTCTTGATGGTAAGTTTGTTCAACTCTCGGTAGTCGATACACAACCTGAATGTACCATCTTTCTTCTTGACAAACAAAACAGGAGCTCCCCATGGTGATGTGCTTGGTCGAATGAAACCACGCTCTAAAAGTTCTTGTAATTGGCTTTGCAGTTCTTTCATCTCGCTGGGTGCGAGTCTGTAAGGAGCACGAGCTATTGGTGCAGCTCCTGGTACAAGATCTATTTGAAATTCAAAGGATCGATGTGGGGGTAATCCCGGTAATTCTTTCGGAAATACATCAGGAAATTCTTTTGCGACGGGAACATCATTGATGCTCTTTTCTTTAGTTTGTACTTTCTCGACGTGTGCTAGAACAGCATAGCAACCTTTTCTTATTAGTTTTTGTGCCTTCAAATTACTAATAAGATGTAGCTTCGTGTTGCCCTTTTCTCCGTACACCATTAAGGGTTTTCCTTTTTCTCGTATAATGCGAATTGCATTTTTGTAACAAACGATCTCCGCTTTCACTTCTTTCAATCAGTCCATACCGATTATCACATCAAAACTCCCTAACTCTACTGGTATCAAATCAATCTTAAATGTTTCGCTAACCAGTTTAATTTCTCGATTTCGACATATATTGTCTGCTGAAATTAATTTACCATTTGCTAATTCGAGTAAAAATTTACTATCCAAAGGCGTCAATGGACAACTTAATTTAGCACAAAAATCTCTACTCATATAGCTTCTATCCGCACCCGAATCAAATAAAACGTAAGCAGATTTATTGTCAATAAGAAACGTACCCGTAACAAGCTCCGGGTCTTCCTGTGCCTCTGCCGCATTAATATTGAAAACTCTTCCACGGCCTTGTCCATTCGTGTTCTCCTGGTTCGGGCAATTTCTAATAATGTGGCCCAGTTTTCCACATTTATAACAAACTACATTGGCATAACTTGCTCCGATACTACTTGCTCCGCCATTACTCGTTCCGACACCATTTGTTCCTTTCGTTCTATTAACCCCTGGTCCGTAGACCTCACACTTCGCCGCGCTATGACCATTTCTTTTACACTTGTTGCAAAATTTGGTGCAGAACCCCGAGTGATTCTTTTCACACCTTTGGCATAGCTGCTTCTGATTGTTGTTGTTGTTGCGGTTATTATTGTTGTTGGATGATTGTTGTAGTTGTTGTTGTTGTTGTTGTTGTTGTTGTTGGGCCGTTTGTTGTTGTTGCGATTGATGTTGCGATTGTTGGGATAATTGTTGCGATTATTGTTGTAATTGCTGTTGTTGTTGTATTGGTGATTCTTATCACCGTTTTCCTCCCACTTTCTTTTGACTTGCTTCACATTGGCCTCTTCAGCAGTCTGTTCTTTAATTCTTTCTTCAATCTGGTTCACGAGTTTGTGAGCCATTCTACATGCCTGTTGTATGGAGGCGGGCTCGTGTGAACTTATATCTTCTTGGATTCTTTCCGGTAATCCTTTCACAAACGCGTCGATCTTCTCTTCCTCATCTTCGAATGCTCCCAGACACAATAGGCACAATTCTGTGAATCGTCTTTCGTACGTGGTAATATCAAATCCTTGGGTTCGTAACCCTCTAAGTTCTGTCTTGAGCTTATTGACCTCGGTTCTGGGACGGTACTTCTCGTTCATCAAGTGCTTGAATGCTGACCACGGTAGTGCGTACGCATCGTCTTGTCCGACTTGCTCTAGATAGGTATTCCACCGTGTTAACGCAGAACCTGTGAAGGTATGCGTAGCGTACTTCACTTTGTCCTCTTCAGTACACTTACTTATGGCAAACACCGATTCAACCTTCTCGGTCCACCATTTCAATCCGATCGGTCCTTCGGTTCCATCAAATTCCAAAGGTTTGCAGGCAGTGAATTCTTTGTAGGTGCATCCTACACGATTTCCTGTACTGCTAGATCCAAGGTTATTGTTGGTATGTAGCGCAGCCTGTACTGCGGCTATGTTTGAAGCTAGAAAAGTACGGAATTCCTCTTCATTCATATTCACAGTGTGTCGAGTAGTCGGTGCCATTTCCTTCAAAATAGTCAGATGGAACAAGTTAATCATACAGAATATTAAGAGTAGTTAATAGTATTTCGTAGCATAATATGAACTCATTTATAAAAGCTTTTTCTTCATATTAGCGTTTTATAAGTTTAAATTTGGGTAGTACATACCCGTTAAGTTCATACTTAGTAGCTAATATACAATTCAACTACTACAATGCTATATGAAAAACTGATTATAATAATATTTCGCGTTCAAACTTTTACACAATATTTTACAAACTTACAATACCGCTTATTTTACATATAGCATGAAATATAGCACACAATAAATTTGATACAAGATGGTTGTGAAGATAATTCTAGCTAGTACACAAGTCGTTCAGCAAAGGCAATAAAGACACGTAATTCATACGTCCAGAAACAAGTCATGCATTCTGGTTTTACTAGGATTACTTCCCATCCTTGGTCTTGTGGAACATAACCGTTATGGCCGTTGATAAGACAGCGTGTTGTAACGTCGTCAAAGGGACGAGGGTTACGTAATGTCCAACAGTCCCGTAACAATCTAAAAACCTCATTTCTTACCCCAATTACCGACTCCGTCACTTGTGGGAACGTTTTGTTTAATAGTTGTAGCCCGATGTTCTTGTTCTCACTTTGGTGAGAAGCGAACATTACTAATCCGTAAGCATAACATGCTTCTTTATGTTGCATGTTAGCCGCTTTTTCTAAATCACGAAGTCCAATATTCGGATATATTGAGTCAAAATAATTTCTTAACCCATTGCGTAAAATAGCATTTGGGTTCCCCGCAATATATGCGTCAAAGTAAACACATCGTAACTTATGGATTTCCCAATGTGATATCCCCCATCTTTCGAACGAAAGCCTTTTATAAACCAAGGCATTCTTGGAACGTTCTTCGAATGTCTTACAAACTGATCTCGCCTTAAATAGTTGTGCCGAAGAATTGTGACCGACTCTAGACAAGATTTCATCAATCATGTCTCCGGGTAGGTCTCTTAAAATATTGGGTTGTCTATCCATTTTGTGTTTTTATACTGTAAAATAGACAAGAGTTAGATTCATAAAAAAAATACTTATTAATACAAGCAATTTTTACATATATCATAAAGCATAAGCACACTATATTACATATATTACACCACACGAATACAACTATCTTATTCCAACTCGCTTGTTTCTTCTTCTTCGGTTTTGGTTCGTTTTGCCAAGTTTCTAGGGATATATGATGTTCCCCTAATACGAGCCGTCGTGATCCACATTGGTTTAGAAAAACCTGGTGGTTTAGAGGTTCCCGGGTCATTGTTACAACTTAAGGACTTCGGGGGTTGACGATACATATAAAGTTCATCGGGGTTGGAATTAGATTTCTTTATTTTTATGCCCTTTCCCTTATTATTTTCTTTTGCCTTTTTAAATTCAGTTGGGGTAATTTCTATAACATCATCGGAATTCTCGTCGGAATCCGATTCATCGGAGAATTGGTAATCCTCCCAATATTTTGCTTCCTTGGCGGAAACACCATTGACCATAATTAACCTTGGTCGGTTGGTTGAGGATTTTCTTTTACTTAACCGTTTTATTATTTCCCCTACCAGTTCTATTTCTTCATCCGGTTCCGATTCTTCTTCCGGTTCCGATTCTTCTTCCGGTTCCGACTCTTCTTCCGGTTCCTCTTCGGGAACTTGTGAATCAGTCCACGAATCATTCCAATTTACATTTGACTCTTCATTATTATTAGGTGAGTCAATGGGACTTGTTCTAGAGGTAGACATCTATCACATAATATCAAACGCGTTAAGAGATTAATATATCACATAATATTCACATGTTAAAAATATATAGTTTCCAACAAAATTTGTTAAGCAATCATTTTTCAAGTAAACACGGTCGAAGTCCAGACTCACTAATGCATCCTAACAAACTCGATAAGACACACTAATGCAAAATTCTGGTTCTCTAAGACCAACGCTCGGATACCAACTGAAATGTCCCGTTCTTATTGATTAAAAATGTTCCATATTAATTGATTTCGTTGCGGGGTTTTGACCTCTACTATGGTTATCCAATCTTGTTTTACCCTGTATAGCTAGATCTATTTTTCTCTTTTCCAGTAGACACTCTATATGTGAATGTTGGAGTTAGCTATACAGGGTTGAGGTTGATTCCAAAATATATATAGTTTGAGTTGTGATCAATACTGAGATACGTATACACTGGGTCGTGGATTGATTCAAGATAATATTTATCGGTTTATTTCTGTACATCTAACTGTGGACAACTAGTTGTAGGTTACTAACGAGGACAGCTGACTTAATAAACTTAAAACATCAAAATATATTAAAAGTGTTGTAAATATATTTTGAACATACTTTGATATATATGTATATATTGTTATAGGTTCGTGAATCAACCAGTGGCCAAGTCTTACTTCCCGACGAAGTAAAAATCTGTGAAAGTGAGTTATAGTCCCACTTTTAAAATCTAATATTTTTGGGATGAGAATACATGCAGGTTTTATAAATGATTTACAAAATAGACACAAGTACGTGAAACTACATTCTATGGTTGAATTATCGAAATCGAATATGCCCCTTTTTATTAAGTCTGGTAATCTAAGAATTAGGGAAAAGACACCCTAATTGACGCGAATCCTAAAGATAGATCTATTGGGCCTAACAAACCCCATCCAAAGTACCGGATGCTTTAGTACTTCGAAATTTATATCATATCCGAAGGGTGTCCCGGAATGATGGGGATATTCTTATATATGCATCTTGTTAATGTCGGTTACCAGGTGTTCACCATATGAATGATTTTTATCTCTATGTATGGGATGTGTATTGAAATATGAAATCTTGTGGTCTATTATTATGATTTGATAATATATAGGTTAAACCTATAACTCACCAACATTTTTGTTGACGTTTTAAGCATGTTTATTCTCAGGTGATTATTAAGAGCTTCCGCTGTCGCATACTTAAATAAGGACGAGATTTGGAGTCCATGCTTGTATGATACTGTGTAAAAACTGCATTCAAGAAACTTATTTTGTTGTAACATATTTGTATTGTAAACCATTATGTAATGGTCGTGTGTAAACAGAATATTTTAGATTATCATTATTTGATAATCTACGTAAAGCTTTTTAAACCTTTATTGATGAAATAAAGGTTATGGTTTGTTTTAAAATGAATGCAGTCTTTGAAAAACGTCTCATATAGAGGTCAAAACCTCGCAACGAAATCAATTAATATGGAACGTTTTTAATCAATAAGAACGGGACATTTCATGGTGATGGTACTGTTGGTGTTGCTGATGGTGGTACTGTTTATGCTGCTGGTGCTGCTGCTGGTGTTTGTAACCTTTGCATCATATTCTCCAAAGCCACTACCCGAGCGCGAAGCTCGTTGACTTCTTCTATTACACTGGGGTGATTGTTGGTTCGGACGAGCGGATAAATAAAATCTAGAATTTGGTGTAGTATGTAATCGTGACGAGATACTCTAGAAATAAGAGAGAAAATGGTGTTTCGGATAGGTTCGCCGGTAAGTGCTTCAGGTTCTTCGCCAAGAGGGCAATGTGGTGGATGGAAGGGATCACCTTCTTCTTGTCTCCAATTATTAAGGAGGCTACGAACCCATCCCTAATTCATCAAGAATAGATGATGACTAATTGGTTGATCCATTCCGGTCACACTGCTTTCGGAACTTGAGTGGGATTTCATTTCGGAATCTGAGGGACTTGAACTAATGACGAATTCCATTTCATACGATTGAATAAAGAATTTTTCAATATAAAATGATTTTCCGGCTATCGGGTGGTATTCTAATTATATAGAGCAAAAGGTTTTGTAGATTACGGAGGAATTTACGGAATATGTCAGGCAAAATTTACAGTAACAGATACGCTAAGATATGAATTAGCAGATACGCTAAGATATGAATTTTGTCTATACACTATTCATGCAATCAATGCAATAAGATGTGTCTAGACTAAGAATGATAAGCAGGTAATTTTCGACAAAAATGATGAGCAAAACTTTTGACATGCAGACACGGTCGAAGTCCAGACTCACTAATGCATCCTAACGACTATCAGTTAGACACACTAATGCAAACCGGGTTCGCTAAGACCACCACTCTGATACCAACTGAAAGGACCCGTTCATATACATTATAAATGATTCACAATAGTTGATTACATCGCGAGGTATTTGACCTCTATATGATACATTTTACAAACATTGCATTCGTTTTTAAAAGACAAACTTTCTTTACAACGAAAGTTGACGGCATGCACACCATTTCATAATACATCCAACTATAATTGACATAATAATAATCTTGATGTACTCAATGACTCGAATGCAACGTCTTTCAAAATATGCCATGAATGACTCCAAGTAATATCCTTAAAATGAGCTAATGCACAACGGAAGATTTCTTTAATACCTGAGAATAAACATGCTTTAAAGTGTCAACCAAAAGGTTGGTGAGTTCATAGGTTTATCATAACAATCATTTCAACATATTAATAGACTACAAGATTTCCGTTTATAAATATATGTACACTCGCAAGTGTATAAAAGTATTCTATAAGTTGTAGGCACCCGGTAACAAGCCTTAACGTTCATGTTTTACCCTCTAAAGTACACCAGATCAGGTGTGTTTAAAATAACCTCGAAGTACTAAAGCATCCCATAGTCAGGATGGGGTTTGTCAGGCCCAATAGATCTATCTTTAGGATTCGCGCCTACTGTACATAGACAAGTAGTTTAATGTTACCAAGCTAAGGGTATATTTCTGGTTTAAACCCACGTAGAATTAGTTTTAGTACTTGTGCCTATTTCGTAAAACATTTATAAAAACAGCGCATGTATTCTCAGTCCCAAAAATATATATAAAAGGGAGCAAATGAAACTCACAATACTGTATTTCGTAGTAAAAATACATATAACGTCATTTAACAAGTGCAAGGTTGGCCTCGGATTCACGAACGTATCAATATTGAGATTCAATATTGCAGGAAAGTACGTAGACGCAACGGAGATGATAAATACTAGATTGACCTCACGAGCATACCCATCACCTCCATAGCTATAACCCATAATTTTCTTAGCTTCGACTCATTCAAAAAAACAATTTTGAAATCACTCGGACAGCACTCCGTCATAATATTTTATGTATACAAATAATATCTTGAAATAATACAGAGCAAATATATATATATATATATAAATCGATTGAGAGAGTTTAGAGAAATATATTTTCAAGTTTCTATGAAATAATAAAACCTATTGAATTCTATTTATAATAGATTTTTGAATTATTAAAGTGAATTATTGAAGTATGAATTATTAAAGTGAATTATTAAAGTATGAATTATTAAAGTGAATTATTAAAGTATGAATTATTAAAGTGAATTATTAAAGTATGAATTATTAAAGTGAATTATTAAAGTATGAATTATTAAAGTGAATTATTAAAGTTAAAGTAAAGTAAAAGTAAAGTAAAGGTAAAGTTAAAGTATAGTAAAAGTATAAAAACTATGTATGTATAATACGCGTATAAATATATATAATATTAATTTAAATCGTTATATATATTTAATGAAATAAAATATAAATATCGTTATATTTATTATACTGGTTAAGTAATGAGTTGTCAAAAGTGATTCTAGATATTTATAAAAGTTATATACATTTTAATAATAAAGTCTTTTTTAAACTGAAAACGTCTTTGTACGTTTGAAAATAGATTAATAGAATATTATGGAAACCAATTCTCCATTAACTTTTGTCTAACTTTCGTAAGTGACACTTTTTGTTTTTATTTATAAATAGCTTTACAAATTATTCTGAATATCGTTAAGAGGAATAGATTTTCTCAAATCATAGTGGACCTCTCAACAGAGACTTGTAATCATAATTCAATGTTTCTGATAATTCAATCATTTAATATATTTTTTTTTAATTTCGTCAAAAATCATATTGAAACAAATACGTTCGTGTAAAGTATTATACGTTTAATACTTTATTAATATTCTCAGGTTATAATATATATATATATATATATATATATATATATATATATATATATATATATATATATATATATATATATATATATATACATATACATATACATATCTATTTATATATAACGGTTCGTGAATCGTCAGAATTTGGTCGAGGTTATAATGAATGTATGAACACAGTTTAAAATTCTTGAGATTTAACTTAACAAACTTTGCTTATCGTGTCAGAATAATATAAAGATTAAAGTTTAAATTTGGTCGGAAATTTCCAGGTCGTCACATGTGTTGTTATTGGTTTTATATTTTCTCTATATTTTTGGAGTTCTTTGCCTTTTTATTCTCCTCTCGACCTCTAGTAAAGCGAGTAACGGTCCAGAATTCATAAGTACAGAGTTTCAAATGAACATGGCTAATGTTCTAAGAGTGAGATTGTAATAGCACGATCTATATTGGTTAATTTACTAGAATCCAAGAGAAAAGATAGAACTATCAGGAAGATATATTCTTGATTTGTTTGAAGATTAGGTAGAATGTAAGAGTCGTGTAACATGGCACACGATGACGGTATGGTCTGTGAATCATCACGTTTCATTAGAAACTCAGCATGAGTTACTGTAATATAATCACATTGATCAAGTGTCATTATATTATACTAACTCATGCATCAATTTCCAACACTACTCCAGAAACCATTCATAATTTAAACTCGAATTTTAAAGAAATTTAGAAACTAAAATGGTTTCCTTTATGATGTAATACGGATAGCACGAAGAGATAACTAATTTCGGACAAGAAGAGTTATGAAAATATCCTCAGAAATATCAAAGATATTTATGATGATATTTTGGGATTTCTAAGTTCGATGGTTGATGAAGAAAGATTTTCCGCAAGATTTTAACATGAGTACGGAGCAAGATATTCGTTGAAGGCTTCATCGGATCCAGAATTACCTAGATTCTTTGAATATATGGTATGGTCCTGGTATTTGTCCTTGGTCTCCTTCATGGTTTGCTCAATCTGTTTTTCAGTACCAAATTTTCTATCGAGCGTTCCCAACACTCTCTTCTTTATCATTAAACTTTTGACCGTTTAGACCATCTACAATTTTTCTGTTTCCTCTGCATTTAATGCTACGATATCTGAATCATCGGTTGTCATTCCGAAGTGGTTTCAAGAGAATTGTGTTTTTTTAGATGATTAAACGCTGATGGCATCATGGTGGAATATGAAAGGTTCCCCGATAACAATAAAAGAGCACGCATACATATCAAAGTTATAATAAGGTTGTTTCAAATGAAGAGTCGAAGTTGATTTGCTGGAGCTGTGATGAAATTGGCTAATTTGAAAAGGGATCACAAAGTTATTTTTGCTAATAAATGCCAAAGGATCTGATGCGGCTACATGTTAAACTTTTACTCAATTGTCGAGAGTTTCTCAGGTGCATAACTATATGCATACATTTTTCCTTCCGTAGATGAAGTTCGGTTGGTTCATCCTCTCGATTGAGGTGTTTTCAAGAATCATGAAATGTTTAAACGTAGATTGTAATCATCAAAATACAAATGAGGTTTAAGATGAACTCAAGTGGCAAACTTGAAGAATTGTTTAGTTTCATATGTTATAGTTAATATTTTAATTCATTTTAATTGTCCAATGTTGATAGTCCTCAGTTGATAGTCCACAGTTAGCAGTGTACAGATAATAATTCATATATAGTTTACTATATAATATTCGAATTAATTAATACGTATCGTGATCCGTGTACATGTCTCAGACTCGATCACAACTCAAATTATATATATTATTGTAGAATCAACCTCAACCCGGTATAGCTAACTCCCGCATTACTGCATATAGAGTGTCTATGGTTATTCCAAATAATATATATAGATGGGTCGATATGATATGTCAAAACCTTGTATACGTGTCCCGATATTTAAAGTGCGTAAAAATAAATAACAGAAATTTAAATGACGATAAATAAAATTGCGAGAATGTAAATTGCGATAATTAAATTGCGATATATAAAGTGTAATCATTTAGCTGGGAACAATTAGCTAGGAACAGTTAGCGTGGATTCTTAACAAAATTTCTCATAGTTAATTTGTTTGTTTCTAACAAATTTTATTTTGTCCAATGTTTTCTTCATTATGCCACTTGTCGGATTCTGATAGGTCAAAATCCAAATATGAAATTGAATGAAAATGGTTATTATGTGATGAACGGATTCGTATAGCTGTGGTTGCAAGTAGGATAGTAAATGGCTGTTGAATCAGATTCGAAGAATATACAGTGTAACTTATTAATGCGACATTTAAATATTCTTCGGGTATTACCTACCCGTTAAAATATTTTCACCATTAACAGTTTGTACAAGAGAATTTTTAATTACAAACTTTATGAAACATATATACATATATATTTTCTTCAGATGTATTCATGGATTTAATGAGTTAATATGATATTAAACTCATTTGCTTTTCGGTTGGAACTAGAATAAATAATCTCTAAAACTTTAGAGATTACATATTCACCATGTCGAACGAAGATAAATGAGGTAGAACGATACGTAGAACGAAGATCATACTCAAAGTACAGAATGAGATGTTGAGGCATGGATCATTGATGGTACTGGTATTGATGTTGGTGGTACTGTGGCTATCGGTGATGTTGCTGAAGCTGGTACGTTTTGCACCATATTTTCTAGATTGATTACTCAAGCGCGAAGTTTGTTGACTTCTTCTATTATTCTGGGATGATTGTCAGTCGGAACGAGTGGATGAATAGGGCATTGAATTCGAGATAGTATATAATAGTGGCGAGATATTCGGGAAATGAGTGTGAAAATGGTGTTTCGAATGAGTTCGCCGGTAAGTGCTTCAGGTTCTTTTCCAAGAGTGCAAGTTGGTGGGTGGAAAGGATCGCCTTCTTCTCGTCTCCATCGGTTAAGTCAACTACAAACCCATCAGATGAATTGGGGATGGATGATTGGTTGATTCATTCTGGTGTACTGCTTTCGGAGCTTAGGTGAAACTCTATATCAGAATAGCTGTCGGAATAACCATCGGAATAGCTATCGAAATCTGAGGGACTCGAACTGGTTGCAGTATTCATATCGTACGATCAGATGAAGGATTTTTGATAAGAAATAGATTATAGGATGTAGATTAGTACCCTGCAATACATAATTTACATATGCATATATAATACTAAAATCCCATAAGTTACGGAGGAATCTACGGAATATGTCAGACAAAGTTACAGTAACAGATACGCTAAGATATGAAGTAGCAGATATGCTAAGATATGAATTTTGTCTATACGCTATTCATACAGTCAATGCAGTAAAACGTGTCTAGACTAAGAATGATAAGCAAGTGATTCTCTAAGAATGATAAGCAGGTAATTTTCGACACGAAATGATAAGCAAAACTTTTGACATGCAGACCAGGTTCAAGTCTAGACTCCTTAAAGTAACCTAACAACTATTAAGTCGAAGTCCAGACTAACTAATGCATCCTAACAACTCCTAGTTAGACACACTAATGTAAGACCTGGTTCGCTACGACCACCGCTCTGATACCAACTGTGAAGACCCGTCCTAATCCATCCGGACGAAGTCCATATCGATTATAAACGATTCACAACAGTTGATTACATCGCGAGGTACTTGACCTCTATATGATACATTTTACAAACATTGCATTCGTTTTTGAAAAGACAATCTTTCATTACAACTAAAGTTGACGACATGCATACCATTTCATAATATATTCAACTATAATTGACTTAATAATAATCTTTATGAACTCGACGACTCGAATGCAACGTCTTTTGAAATATTCCATGAATGACTCCAAGTAATGTCCTTATAATGAGCAAATGCACAGCGGAAGATTTCTTTCGTACCTGAGAATAAAATGCTTTAAAGTGTCAACCAAAAGGTTGGTGAGTTCATTAGTTTAACATAAACAATCGTTTCTATCATTTTAATAGACCACAAGATTTCATATTTCCATTTCTCATAAACATACGTCCCATGCATAGAGACAAAAATATCATTCATATGGATTGAACACCTGGTAACCGACATTCACAATATGTATATAAGAATATCCCCATCATTCCGGGATCCTCCTTCGGACATGATATAAATTTCGAAGTACTAAAGCATCCGGTACTTTGGATGGGGCTTGTTGGGCCCGATAGATCTATCTTTAGAGTTCGCGTCAATTAGGGTGTCTGTTCCCTAATTCTTAGATTACCAGACTTAATAAAAAGGGGGCATATTCGATTTCGATAATTCAACCATATAATGTAGTTTTCGATTACTTGTGTCTATTTCGTAAAACAGTTATAAAAACAGCGCATGCATTCTCAGTCCCAAAAATATATATTGCAAAAGCATTTAAAAAGGGAATAATGAAACTCACCTAATGTATTTTGTAGTAAAAATACATATGACAACAATGAACAAGTGTAGGGTTGGCCTCGGATTCACGAACCTATATCATTTGTATATACATATTAACACATATATTGGTAATCGAATAAATTTGTATATAAAATTTGTATATACTTATTAGTGTTATTATAATATGTTAATATAAAAGTATAAATTATAACCTAATGTTATATATACAATGTATTAATATTTATATTTATATGTGTTTACATTATTATCTATAATATATTAAAATATATTTTTATACTATATGTAGCTTGATGAATATTTTAGAAAATAACATTTTATATAAAAATACAGTATGTAGTATTGTTATGATATTTATAATAAATATATTTTTATATAACTATCATTTGTCTGTTAAGCTAATAATCATCAATATACTAAAATAGTGATAATAATAACTAGGTTCAACAATGGAAATAATAATTGTAATGATAACACTAACAATTTTATTAATAATTCATTTAAGTTGTAACTAAATTGTAACTTTAACCATTTTCATAATAATATATGCATCTAAAATCTTTATATTCATAATCATAATAATAATAATGTTGTTAATGATAATAATAATACTTTAAAATAAAAGTTTACTACTAATCCTAATCATATCAACAGTATTCACAATGATAAAATTAATACCTATGTTAATGATAACAATAATAATTCTATGAATCTTATTAATACCTCATTCATAAATCTTGCTAAGATAACTATAGTAATACTACCTAATTGATAATCTTAACAATAATAATAATTACCTTAATATTATTTATAAGATTTATAGTAATAATAATAATTATTATTATTATTACACTACTTATAATTATGCTAATAATACTAATACTTATAATACTGGTAATGATTATAATAAATGGATAATAATAATAATAATAACCTTAATAAGAATAATAATAACAATATTAAGATAAATAAAAAGAATTTAAAAACTACCTTAAGAACCCCTTTTAAAAAGAAAACTGCCCCAAGCAAGGATTGAACCTGCAACCTCTTGAAACCTGACAAACACTCTTAACCATTGGGCTGTTGCCCCATTTCTGATTTATATCTGTTTTAAATAAATATAACCTGTTTAATCAAACTGTTCTTTCTTCTTCATCATCCAAATCCTTCGACTGTAACCCCAACAATATAACTAGATGCGACTTTTGGGTTTTAATTATCACTAGTAAACAACCTTAAAACTAATAAAAGTATTATTGAAAGTCAAAAAAATATATATATATATGAAACGAAAAGCAGCCTTTGCTGCTGTCGCTACTTTAAAGGGGAGAAAAAAATGATTTTCAATCTAGGGTATGTATTAGATAAAGGTTATAACACAAAAAAATTGCTAATCATGTATTGAAACTATTAGACTCGTCAATTGAACTTTAAACATCACAACAAATTCGAATTTGATTGAAGAACAAGGTTTGACTTTTAAAGAACCAAAAGTTTGACTCTGAAATTTGAATTCATTAGAAAGAGTTGGAACTTGAGATTTTACCAGATGTTTGAGCGAAGGATTCCTAACAAGATTGCATTTATAGATTTTGTAGTTTGTTGAAAAATCGATTTTTGAAAGAAAAAAAAGAAGTAGGAACAGAGATAGCGAGCTGTTTGTACCCTTTTCTGTTAAATTTGATTAAATAAAAATACTGGAAATCGATGTTGGTGTAATTTTGAGTGCTGGTGGAAAATTCGAAGGAGTCCAGTAAATAAATTAAGTAATCGTTCGTTCCCATTAATGGAGAAAGAGTCTTCAATCAATATTCAGAAGACAAGGGGAAAAAATAAAAAATAAAAGGTGATATTGACAGATAACAAAATTTGGATACATCTATACCTGCTTTTGATTTTTCTTACCCGATTGTAGACAAAGGGAAACACTCCAGTACAGTTTGATTGATATATATATCAAAACGTACAATCTTATATTTATTTAATTATAATTATATTGATGGTAATTAAAATACTAATAATAGTAATAATAATAATAAAAATAATATTAATAATATTATGACAGTACCAATATTTACAATAATAATGATCTTAATACATTTAGTAATGATATTAATGATAAACAAAATAATAATAATATTGAGAAAAATAATATGATAACATTGTTAATAATTTTAATAACAATGATTATGATAATACTAGTAATACTATAGCAAATTGCATGTAAAATTTTTTTGATATATTTATAATATTAATAACTACAATAGTTATATAAATAACAACAATTTGTAGTTACATATATTAATATTACAAATCGTTATTTATTTATATTTAATACTTATATGATATACATTGAATAAATACACAAATTGAATGTTTAACACTTATATATTTTATATATCATGATGATATGCATACAATCAAAATTTATGTATATCAATCACATATATATGTGTATATATATATATATCACTACTACATTTTTAATTATGTTTTAATTATTAAGTTTAAGTTTTCTTTCATAATATCAAATTACATAATAGTTTATTAATCTATTTAATTTACAATATAATTATTTACTTGTATAATTATTTATATATATAAACATTTCTATTTACGGTTAAAGGTTCGTGAATCGTCGTAATTGTCAAGGTCAAATGCATATATGAACAAAATTTCAAAATTTTGAGACTTCAACATTACAGACTTTGCTTATCGTGTCGGAACCATATAGAGATTAAAGTTTAAATTTGATCGGAAATTCCGGGTCATCACAGTACCTACCCGTTAAAGAAATTTCGTCGCAAAATTTGAGTGAGGTTGTCATGGCTAACAATAAGAATGTTTTCCTGATGAATATGAGTTAATAAATAGAGTTTTATCACCATTGTAAAATATGGATAAAATAATTCGATTATTCGAAGAATACGAATGAAGCTATCACCAAAGAGTGAAATAGAAAGTAAAGATTCATCTTAACTTTTGACAGAGTCAGGGTTGCATTCCGGAATTCAGGGGATTTAAAGAAAATCTTCAAAATCTAAAAGATTTTATTCTTTGACGAATAAGGAAATTAAGATCTCTATAATTAATGCGAAAATCTGCTTTGATTTCTTTGTCTGGTATTTTCACTATAAATGAACTTCTTCCGTTCCATTACTTTCACCATTCCTATACTTTCTTCTTCTATTCCTATTTCTAAAATATTGGGGAATTGCTCCATCCAGTTCTGATTCTTAATATTTTCCTATCTATGTATCTGTCATCCTTCTTGTCAATCTTCCACCAAAAATCTGTTTACTTCTACTATTGCCTTGGAGGGATACTATTCTTAATTATACCGTGTCTTTATATTGCTAATCGTATTAATATCCATGGTTTGTAACTTTTGTGTTGAAAGGACCCGTTCATATACATTATAAACGATTCACAATAGTTGATTACATCGCGAGGTATTTGACCTCTATATGATACATTTTACAAACATTGCATTCGTTTTTAAAAGATAAACTTTCTTTACAACGAAAGTTGACAGCATGCACACCATTTCATAATACATCCAACTATAATTGACATAATAATAATCTTGATGAACTCAATGACTCGAATGCAACGTCTTTCAAAATATGCCATGAATGACTCCAAGTAATATCCTTAAAATGAGCTAATGCACAACGGAAGATTTCTTTAATACCTGAGAATAAAGCGAGTAACGGTCCAGAATTCATAAGTACAGAGTTTCAAATGAACATGGCTAATGTTCTAAGAGTGAGATTGTAATAGCACGATCTATATTGGTTAATTTACTAGAATTCAAGAGAAAAGATAGAACTATGATATATTCTTGATTTGTTTGGAGATTAGGTAGAATGTAAGAGTCGTGTAACATGGCACATGATGACGGTATGGTCCATGAATCATCACGTTTCATTAGAAACTCAGCATGACTTACTGTAATATAATCACGTTGATCAAGTGTCATTATATTATACTAACTCATGCATCAATTTCCAACACTACTCCAAAAACCATTCATAATTTAAACTCGAATTTTAAAGAAATTTAGAAACTAAAATGGTTTCCTTTATGATGTAATACGGATAGCACGAAGAGATAACTAATTTCGGACAAGAAGAGTTATGAAAATATCCTCAGAAATATCGAAGATATTTATGATGATATTTTGGGATTTCTAAGTTCGATGGTTGATGAAGAAAGATTTTCCGCAAGATTTTAACATGAGTACGGAGCAAGATATTCGTTGAAGGCTTCATCGGATCCAGAATTACCTAGATTCTTTGAATATATGGTATCGTCCTGATATTTGGCCTTGGTCTCCTTCATGGTTTGCTCAATCTGTTTTTCAGTACCAAATTTTCTATTGAGCGTTCCCAACACGGTCTTATATCACTTTCTAAATGTGTTTGTTTATGTATATAAAACTTCATGTTGTGATTCTTATAGTTAGCACAACTTCACGCATAGCAGCTATACACTCTACAACACTTACCATTCTATCTGCAAATTGAAAAAATATATCCCACATAAAACTCAGTTTCAACATTATGCAGTGATCATGATATATTGCACATTACGTAACAAATTTGATTCATATATAATACCAAAGTAATCAGTTTGTTTTAAAATTTGATTCACAGATAACTCAGTTTCACATTTCTTTTAGATAGCACAATACGTAAGAAAGGCTTAAAAGAGAAATTTTTTGAACACTTCAAGTTGAAATTCGATGCCCATGATTTTGACACTACTACAAAAATCGTTAAGTGTTCCTCCTTTTTTATCAATTAGACGTGTTCTCGAAACACGTCTAATAGATTAATTTAACACGTCTAATTGATTAACTTAACACGTCTAATTGATAATTAGACGTGTTCCTGGTATCAATTGGACGTGTTATCAATTAGATGTGTTATCAATTAGGCGTGTTCCTTAACCCTTCCTTAACCCTGGTTAAATTCTCAAAAATTATAAATAATACCCTCCAAATACAGCCAAATACCATATATTTCCCCAGCGCCAAATATATTAAAATCTCAATATTTCATATAATACCCACCAAATATCAAATGCACCAAATATACGAAATTAAATCTACTACAAAACCAAACTATATATATAAATATCATATATAAATATCTTTAAAGTATTTACAAAACAAATCATATAAATGTAATTTACAATGGAGAAACTCTAAACTAAAAAAGGTAGCTATACATGGTTCTTTGAGCAGCCATCAGTCCCCTCTAGCGGGTGAAAAAAGTGTCTAAGTATGTAGTTATTCCTCCATGTGTGATACTTATTCTAAAGCTGTAACTATATATGCACGTTTAAGTATTAGTTTGATTTTGACTAAATGGTATTTATTAATTTATTATTGCAATAAATTTGATTTTTAAGATGTGTCATGTGTGTTACCTGAGACTGCAATTCTCTATGTCGACATGGTCTACGCCATACCACTTAGCTCCATGTCATCCCTTTAATCCTACATATGTTCATAAAAATGCTAATAATATTATCCAACCATACACATATTCTTAAATTACGGGATAGCATGAAATTAACCTGCACAAATGAAAAACTAAAAATTTCAATAAATCAATACTTAAACTATATTGTGTATTAAAACATGAACAAAATCTTTAACAAGCATATATACTTACGTCAACTTTTATGTGCAGAAGTATTTTGTGTTGAATCATTGATTAGTGTTAACCCAACTTGACCCACACAAAGACACCTGTTTTGACCCATTACCCAACTAGCTCATTTTGCCACCTTTATTATTTACGTACCTGAGTGACCACTTTGAATGATGGATCTGATCTTAAATCAGATCTACCTCGCTCCTCAGCAGATGAAGTTCCTGCACATATAGACATGAATATATAATTCCACAGTAAAGCCAAGTATAATCTAAATCTTAATAGGCATAATATCTAGCATTCATCATTATTGTTCATTTGATGTATTTTATTAAAATATATTATATCATATTGTTCATCTACATTCTAAACTAGAAATAGGTCCGGTGGCGCGCGTTGCTGCTTTTTTTCGTTTATTTCTGTTCGCTTGGTTGTTCCTATGTTTGGCTCAATGGCGTAGTAGAATACTGATAGTATTTACATCTAGGATCAAGTAACAGGGTGCAAAAGATACATATGTTTACATTCTAAGACCAAGTTACATAAGATACAAATATGTCATAGAAAATCCTGAAGATAAGTATCTGACTGTAGTTATACACAGAGTAAGATGCACAAAAGTTTGTTGGTGTGCTGGGCTGCTTCATTTGTCCTAGCTTAATATGTTGGGCAAAAGGAAGTCGTTACAGTTGGTTGCGTTGTTTTTTTTTTTTTTTTTTTTACAGTTTCTATCCTGCTGTTAGCTGTAAATGATAGCAAACACTGTTATGCTATAATGTTAGTTGTGCACGTTCTATAGGGTGTGATTTGGTAGTGAGATAGCATTTATACTGTTATGTTATAATCTTATAATAATGTGATGTGTTTTAAAACATTTTACATATTATCTAGCTTTAAGTAATTTAAGTAATAACAACATAATGAAATAAGATGTCGCTGAAAAAAATGTTGAATTTTTCAACAGCAATGTTGTTTTAGTTATATAACTTAATCAACAATATAAATGTTATCTCATGCTTCTAGTTAATAGTAACTTAGAGTAGAAATCACAAAATAAACTCTAAACTATTGTAAATACAGATAAACACCCTCTCATTTGTTCCTTACTGCAAGCCTAAAATGTAAAAAGTTAACTTTTTTTTTTATCATACCCAACTTATGCAATATATCTATTTACCCAATTATCCCTCCTAAATTTGGTCGAGAACAGTCTCCGGTAAGAGCTCCGGTGAGATTAACTACCTGATACATAAAACTTTTTAGCTAAACAATTAACCTATTTCGAAATCGATATCCAATAAAACAAATACAGAGTTCTAATCATAGATCAAACAATATTAATTACCTGATCCAGGAACTCCATTCGGGTAATAAGTATAACTGATATAACACTTCTGTAAATAAATCTGATCCGAAAGCGAACTCCCACAGCAGATTGAGAGAATTGACACAATCTGAAATGCCCAAATCACCTTCGCGTTGTCTCAAAACATGAACTACCCAAAAGCTGATTCCAATCTTGTATCAACCCCGACCCGCTCGCCCAATTCGAACCACACTGTTTATACAACAATTCAATCATTGAATCTTATATAAACCTCACTCATCTTTATTGGGAGTTGTGAGTAGCTTCATAAAGTTACTTCGATCGTCTACGAACGGAGACGCTAATGGAGACGCTTCCATGTCCGAGGACTGCAGCCAAACTAAGCATAATGGCAACAATGTCCAAAGACGGTAGCAGAGCTCCTCGAAACAATATGAAGTCTTTTAGCAGAACCAACAATTGTCATCCCCCACAATCATCACGTACCTGCATTCAATACAATAATTTAGAGTTTTAGATGTCTACATTTGAGAGAGAAAAAATGACGCAATGTCTGACCTCATTGAATCATGTTCCAGCGATAGGTCATGTGTTATTAAATAACCATTGAAAAATTAAGGAAGCGATAAACCAAACAGAACCGTATCATCTAATATGTAATCCCACAATGGTTGAACGACTATAGAAATCCGATTCAAGTAAAGCACGATATTTCATTAAAAAATAACATTATGCAACACAGAAAATCTTGTAATCATGTATTCGGTATTCCCAATTGCAAGTTTGGAATTAAGAGAAAGCAGGTGAAGAATTTTTATTTATTTATTAATTTTTCTTTGGTTAAATGCATCAACATGCATAATAGAGTATATACCTTATGCATATACTGTATGCAGCAGATATAATGCAAATTGGCTTTTCAGTGGATGATTAGGAGTTTGAATCATGGTTTGGTTACTATAGCAGAAAATTCGGCACATACCTAACCACAAACAGAGGGATAGAAAGGTCAATTAATTGCAATTCGAAAATAGAGGGATAGAAAGATGGACCAAATTCACCACATGCAATCCAACAAAAATTTCAACTGATTGTTAGCATAAAATTGTTAAAACATACATACCATCAACCGATTCGAACACCGGTGGTAGCGGCAACGACGGCCACAGCAGACCGGATGCAGTGTCATCCATAGTTTGGGGTCAACAATCACCTCAAACCCTAATTTGTAAACAAAATTTTTTGTGGATCAAAATAAACCGGCAACAGTTGTCGATTAGAAATATCCGGCGAAAATTTGCGCCAACTAACGAATAAACACAAATCGGTCAAAGAATCGATCGACGATGTCGATGAAGATAGTCGAGGGCGATGGTCGTTTTACCTGCAAAACATGAATGGATAACGACAATTAAAACAAAATAAACACTGGGAAATAAAAACGTGCAACAGCAAAATTAAAAGAAGTGGTGGAAATAAAAACCCTACGAAGTAGCGAGAGAGAAAAGGGGGAAAGAAGCACTGACCCAAAATTACCAAAATAGGCCGGTTACTGTTCCTCCATCCCCGCTGATATACTTATTGGAAATATATTCTAGTAAAACCCTTTTAAACAAACATTACATTTCGATTGTTGTGATGCGATATGAGAACATTGACATCTTTTTCAATTTCATGTAATTGTATCACGATGCATGATCAAGATTAAGAATAAAAATAATGGCATCTTAATACAAAGAGACTATATAGCATACAGATTATAAGCAGCAATAACCATATCTATCTATTTCTTATTCCTACTTAGCAAAATATGGTAAAATGGCAATAAATTGGTGCACCATCTAATGCCACTTTAAAGTTGGACCAAATATCGATTAAGAATGAATACAAAAGATCGTACCCAGATTTTTTTTGTTGCGTAGGATATCACCATAGATGTGATCTCCAACATAAAGAACCTACATTCAATTGAATAGTGTCTGTTAATCTTACATAAACGTAAAACAGTCAACAAAATGAGATAATAAGTTATTCAACTGTTTGTTAAAAAGGAGTAACAAATTATATTAACAAGGACTTTAAAAATTCTCCCTTCTCCATAACAATAAAAAAACAAGACTATGCAAGAAAAAGACTATTGGAATGAGATAATAATGACCAATTCCACTCAATATACAATACTCATACTAATAGATACAAATACGGTAACTAATATTAACAATATTCAATAAGATAACACAGAAGTAACAAACTTAAGTGGCATCAAAACTTATTTTTCGGTACCTATATGCTGTAACTACGTAACACAGATCAAAATAAGAAAACACTAAATAATACGTACATTCAATAAATTTTTCAAAAGGTTGAAATAATCAATTAGTAAACTCAACTTTAGAAAATACCTATGAACTGGAGCCTACATTAAGTAATTTCTTCCTATGTCCACCATGTTCCTTACATTACGGATAACAATGGCTACAACTCTAGCATGAAGACCAGTTGTCGGTTCATCCAAAAAGATAAACATCAAACAAAACATGTATAACATAAATCATACTATTTTATTCGTTTTGGCTTAGACATTTCATCAAACACCTTCCTTGCACCGCACAATCACCATTTGAACCTAATATTTTACACCTATGTATGTTCCAAATAGGAAACAAACATACTAACAACATATCAACATCTAAATAAAAAACTTAGTGAGCCGAAACGAATCAATTTCAGTCTTTAAAGCAATGGATAAACAAACAAGATTCTAATCAAGCAAATAATAGGAAAATAGCACTTACAAAGTCACCAATCACAAAAGAAAGATACAACCGCTTCAAATAAATTAAAATAGCAAGAAGACACGGAGTAAACTAACTGCAAAAAACCTAATGCATACGAATGGAATTACCCTTTATTCTATTAAAAATAAAATTCTTAAAAACAAAATTCAAAAGACTACAATTACATAACTGAATAGAGGGTTGAGAATATCATTACAATTTAGATTTTAGATACTGTAATTGAACTCGATGAAATAAACGTACCGATTGTGATGATTAACCCTAAAAGTGGTTGGAGAAGACGACGACAAATAGCAAAAGCAATTTTACTAAGGTGAAATAGAATAGAGGTAGATGTACTTAGGGTTTGTGAGGGTGAAACTGGCGGGCCCTAAATGAAACAAAAGAAAGAAAGGACGATGTTATATATGAGACAAAATAGATAAAGTAACAGTAACTATGGCCAATTCTTAATAAATATATATAGATTAATAAATTAAATTAAATTAAATTATACGTGTTGACACGTCTAAATAGTAACATATCTGGACTTGTTTCGCTTTTTGATCAATTAGACGTGTCAACACGTCTAAATAGTAATGTATTTAGACGTGTTCCCCCTTTTTGGTCAATTAGACGTGTCAACACGTCTAAATGGTAATGTATTTAGACGCGTTCCTCATTTTTTTCGTGTCAACACATCTAAATAATAACGTTTTTAGACGTGTTCCGCCCATTTTTTATAATAGACGTGTCCATTTACTTTTATAGATGTATTAATTTATTAACACGTCTATATATGGGGGTCTAAATGAGGATAAATGTAGTTGTGTGACTTCGGCTTCGGCAATATCACACCAAACAGATTGATTGATGCCAATGACATGTTGTTTCTTGAATCGGATGTTAATGAGGTGGAGATAAAAAAAATGCGGTTTGGAATTGCGATAGTTCAAAAGCTCCGGGTCCCGACGGTATTTCTTTTTGCTTTTTAAAATATTTTCGGGATTTATTGAAGCATGATTTTTGCAAGGATATTAGAGAATTTTTCTCTTCGTACACGATGCCTAAAGGTGCGAATTCTGCTTTCTTTTCGTTGATCCCGAAAGTGAATAATCTCATACTTATTAATGACTTTCGACCTATATTGCTGGTGGGCTGTTTTTTTAAAACGGTCACCAAGATTTTGACAAATAGATTACAAGGAGTTATCGATAAAATTATTAGCCCAGTACAATCGGCTTTCATAGCAGGTCTTCATATTTTAGATGGCCCGCTTATGTTAAGTGAGATTATTTCGTGGTATAAGAATAAGTATAAAAAGATGCTTATTTTCAAGGTCGATTTCGAGAAAGCGTATGATTCTGTTAACTGGGATTACCTTTTTTCATGTTATCATCGTTGGGATTTGGTCAAAAATGGTGTTCTTGGATTAAAGGGTGTCTTTTTCGGCTAAAACTTCTGTCTTAGTTAATGGAAGTCCCACAAAAGAGTTTTGCTTAAAAAGGGGTTTGAGACAAGGCGATCCTCTTAGCCCTTTTCTTTTTATCATCGGTATGGAAGGCCTCCATTTGGCGTTTCAACGAGCCATGGAAGTTAATTTTATTCGGGACATCAAAGTGGGTAATGATAACGTGCACTTATCTCATTTTATTTACGCAGGTGACGTGATTATTTTTTCCGACTGGAGTGTTCATGAGATGAGGCGTATTGTCCTTATTTTGGATATTTTTTTATAGAGTTTCTGGGTTGAGATTAAATGTTTCCAAATCTCATGTTTTTGGCATAGGTGCAGATGACGATGAAGTTGTTTCTATTGCTAATAGTATCGAGGCTCGGGCCGGTTCATTTCCTACGACATATTTGGGTATACCAATTGGTGTTAGTATGAAATCCATTTCAAGTTGGGATGCTTTATGTGAAAAATTTAGCACCAAATTATCTTCATGGAAAGCTAGTCTTATATCAGTGGGTGGTCGTTTGACTCTTGTAAAATCCACTATGGGTAGCATCGGTATCTACCTTATGTCGTTATTTAAATGTCGGGAGACTGTTTTGAAAAGACTTGAATCCATTCGAGCTAGATTTTTCTGGGGTGGCAACAACTCGGTTAAAAAGATGGCTTGGGTCAAGTGGGATAAAGTCATCACTTCTTTCGATAAATGAGGGCTTAATGTTGATAGTCTCAAAGCGTTCAACTTAGCTCTTATTTATAAATGGAGGTGTAGATATTTGACTAATCCTAATGATATGTGGGTCTCTATTATAAAGTCAATTCATGGCAATTGCTTTGAAGATTTGGCGTCCTCTTCATCGTCTGTTTGGACAAACATAGTGCAGACTTGCACTAATTGTATCGATAAAAATATCTTATCTTCCAATATTTTTCATATGTTTATAGGCAATGGAAGGAACATT
This sequence comes from Rutidosis leptorrhynchoides, assembly GCF_046630445.1. Classification (NCBI taxonomy): domain Eukaryota; kingdom Viridiplantae; phylum Streptophyta; class Magnoliopsida; order Asterales; family Asteraceae; genus Rutidosis; species Rutidosis leptorrhynchoides. The sequence continues at coordinate 122,914,840 of NC_092339.1, forward strand.
CGCTTTTGGTTTGATTTATGGACAGTTAATACTCCGTTAAAGCTTTGATATAATAGACTGTTTCATTTAGACAGCGAGCCCATGGGGTCTGTTGCGGATAAAATGGCGAATGGGTCATGGTCCTTCGTGTGGTCTCGGGATCACCTTAGGGGCAGAAATGAGCAATTGCTTCGTGAATTGATCGATGAAATAGGCTGTCCAGTTACCAGGGAACAACCCTGTCACGACCCCATTTCGATCCCGAAATGTGACGTGATAGGTGTCCCAGTTATAGTTAACGATTTCTAAAGACGACAGCGGAAACGTTTTTATTTCAACATAAAAGTACAAGTTTTGAGTTACATATCGGGACTTAAAAGTAAAGTACAACAATTACAACCAAGATATAACAAAGTACAACACTTAAACATAGTGCATGATGATTTATTTTTAAAAGACATCCCGACATCTTGACGACATCCCAAAAGCCAACCTGAAAGTATCCGGACTCCTGCTTATGGACCTGAGAAAACACATGCTTAAAAAGGTCAACAATAATGTTGGTGAGATCATAGGTTTAATTATATAATTGTATGGACCATAAGATTTTCAAGTACAAACAGTTGTAAATATATTCTAAATAAACATGAGCTCCCGATATCGAACTTAATAATCAAGAACCCGAAATCATGTAGTCTCACTTAGCTAGAGCTACAAAGTCGAAGGTTATGCATCCGCTAGCCTGAAGACTATGCCGGATGTGAGGAGTCACCCTCAAATACATCTATCTACATTATTCGCGTTTACAATAAACAAGTAATTAACGATATCAGAATCGGGGTTTAAGCTAAGTCATAAACTCAACACAATAGAATATAATTTTATGCACTTATGTTCATAATGTAAAACATAAAAGAAGCATGTTTCCCATCCCAAAATAATAAATTTGCTAAAAGCAAGTAAAATGGGACTATGATACTCACAGGTGATGTTATGCTGTATAAAGCTTGAATTTGTGGTTTAAGTACTTTGATGTACTTCGAGCTCGGGACCTAAATACATAAGTTAAGGTCAGAGGTGTGTTATTACTATCATTATTAATACTAATGATTTGATTTATGTTCAAATGTAACATAGTGTACTCGACTTTTTAAAAGGCGGTTTCTCGGTTTACAAGTTAAAGTTTTTATGTGGACTGATTTTATAAGTAGTTTTAGAAGTTGATTTTCTTATTTAAAAGTAGTGATATATGGTAATTCTTATTTTATATGTTAAGGTATATATGTTAATCTTCTAGGAATATAAGACTTGTAATTTATATCATAAAAATAAATTTTATAGAATTATTTTATTACAAATGGACTGTTTTGACTAGTTTAAAGTTTAATATCACTAAAAATAATAAATCAACTTATTTAGACTTATCCTTTTGAAGTCTTACTCCAATCTAGTTATCTATTAGTTCAAAAATTAGTTTTGCTCAGAAAACATAAGTTGTACACGTTTTTTTTTTATACAATATAAGTGCCAACAGTTTTTAGTAAGTCTAAACCCATTGTCTAAATGTACAAGGCCATATCTTAATCATTTCTTAAGATTTTTACATGATTCCAAAGCCTAACATGTTCTATTTTTAGTCTTCTTAACAATGAATATTTTGTAAGTTTTCATATCTAGTCGTTGGTACCTCATTTTTGGTGAAACATGTGTCTTGGACAGATTCTGTCCAAATCAGTACCTATTAAAAGTAAAAATACAAAATAAATACTTAGACTACTTTATAAATCATAGAATTTTTTCAGAAAGTCTAGGACTCATAAAAGTTTAAGAATCTCAAAAATTCCAGTAGCAAAAGTGAGTGTAATTATTTTCTAAAAATTCCACCAAATGAAGACTGACTTTATTCTTATGAAGGTTAAGGACTATCTAGTTAACTTAATACATTTTAGCTATATCCCTCTTCACTTTAAGTTTATTTTAGGTTGTCAAATATGTGTAAAACATATTTTTAGTTACTTATGATCAAGATTAGAGTTAGCCATGTAATCATCATTGAGTGTTTTTAATACTCTAGATTGAGCTTTTACACCCATTTCTCTTGAAAGAGACCTTGTAATACTTAAGAGAAATGTTTATGGAAGTAATACCTCAATGAATGATGGTGAAAACTATAAGAGAAAGTGGCTGTAATTTTAAGAGAATTTTTGTGAATTAACCAAGTGTTGTACATAAATGAGTTTAAGTGAAAACAAAAGATCTTATAATGATGATGATGAATTCGTGGTAAGAGGAGGAGAAAAGAGAGATGACAAGGCTTGGTTGCTAATTAGTTTAGGAAATTGCATAAACTTCCATGCTTAAATGTCTCATATTATGGAAACAAAATGATATGTTTAAGTATATTATAAAAGATTTTAAGAGACAAAAAGGTAATCTCATGTTGATGGGGAAGAATGGCGTGGCTAGAGGGAAAAAAATTAGATGGTGACTAACTTCAAGTCATGCAGGGATTAGACAAGTGTTGGTTGTAATTGCATGCAATTAAGATTTAATATTATATATGATTGATTAGTATTATCTTAGTATTATCTTAATGGTTAATCCTAAATTAGTTTTAGTAATTATAAGCTAGTGATTTAATGATGAGTTTATGAGTTAATTGTTGCTAGTTGGCTTTAATAATGCAAGTATCATTTTAATGTACATGTTTATGGATCATTTTGATATTAAAAGATGTATTTTACATGTTACTTGTTAATAAGGTATTTTATATACTATAGTAAGTACTTAGAAAACTTATTTACATATACTTATGAAATGGGCATATGTAAAATGTTATGAGACAATGTTTAGACAAGTAAGACCTAAACGCGACCTTAGAGTTATACAACTCTAAAAATAAACCAAGACATAGATCATCAAATTTACTCGTCAAGTCAGAAATTGAAATTTTAAGAAGTCAAACTAGACAACTTAAGTTGAAAAGCTAGGGTTATGACAAACCCAATTCTTGGTCCTACACGTTAAATAACGATGGTCGCTACACGGTTAAGGATGCGCGAGTGTTTATTGACCGGCTGGCTAATCATTCGTCTGATATTCAAACTATATGGTTCAAATTCATTCCATGAAAAGTTAATATTTTCCTTTGGCGCTTTCGTCTTGATTGTCTTCCAGTTTGTTGGAACCTATCCGCGAAAGGTATAGACAACAATAGTGTCGTTTGTGCATGTTGCAATAATGGGGTGGAGATGTGTGTTCATTTGTTTTTCGAGTGAGACTTGGCTCAGGAATTATGGCAAAAGATTCACATTTGGTTGAATTGTGGAATGCCTTTCTTCAATTCATGGGAGTCGTTTATTTCTTGGTTAGAAGGAATTCTGTTACAAGCTTCTTCAAAGAATCGGATTGTAGCGGTGATGGTGACTGCCTTATGGGCTTTATGGCGATTTTGAAACGGCGTTGTTTTTAATGTTTTGTTTTGTAGTAAAAGTAATTTATTTGATGTAATTAGATTAGTTACTTTTCGTTGGATTAAAAATAGAGGTCATGTTGTTTCTAACTGGAAGATTAGTGAACTCTGGACCTCTCCTGGCGTTCCAACGAACTTTAACAATCGGAATCCTACTATGCTTCAATGTCTTTACTTCACGATCCATCACTTCTACTGGTTCTTCGACAAAATGCAACTTGTCGTCGATACTTACTTCTTCCAAATTGATTACTAAATTCTCATCTGCTAAACACTTCTTCAAGTTCGAAACATGAAAAGCATTATGAATACCAATAAGCTCTTGTGGTAATTTCAAACGATATGCCACATGACCAATCCTTTCAATTATCTCGAAAGGTCCAACATATCTCGGGCTTAGTTTTCCTCGCTTCCCAAATCGAATCACACCTTTCCAGGGAGACACTTTAAGCATGACTTTATCTCCTACCTGAAATTCTAAGGATTTTCTTCGAACATTAGCATAGCTCTTTTGTCGGCTCATGGCAGTCTTCAATCTCTTTTGAATCTGAAAGATTTTCTCGGTAGTATCATGTATGATTTCTGGACCAGTGAGTTGTCTATCACCCACTTGACTCCAACATAGAGGTGATCTACATTTTCTACCATAGAGAGCTTCAAATGGTGCGGCTTTAATACTCGCGTGATAACTGTTGTTATATGAAAATTCTGCTAACGGTAGATATTTATCCCATCCATTACCAAAATCAATAACACATGACCGTAACATATCTTCTAGGGTTTGGATGGTCCTTTCACTTTATCCGTCAGTTTGCGGATGGTAGGCGGTACTCATGTCCACACGAGTTCCTAAAGCTTCTTGTAAAGATTGCCAAAATCTTGACGTGAATCGACTGTCACGGTCAGATATAATAGAGACAGGCACTCCGTGTCTTGAGATAACCTCTTTCAAATATAATTGTGACAATTTCTCCATCCTATCCGTCTCTTTCATAGGTAGAAAATGTGCAGACTTAGTGAGACGATCGACAATCACCCAAATAGTGTCATAACCACTCATGGTTCTCGATAGCTTCGTTATAAAGTCCATGGTTATTCTTTCCCATTTCCACTGTGGGATTTCCGGTTGTTGTAACAACCCTGACGGTTTTTGATTCTCCACTTTGACTTTCGCACAAGTCAGACATTGGCTTACATAAGTGGCAACGTTAGCTTTCATGTTAGGCCACCAATAAAATTCCTTGATATCGTGATACATTTTTCCGGTTCCAGTGTGAATTGAGTATCTCGTCTTGTGCGCTTCATCTTACATAAGTTTTCTTAATTCACCATACTTTGGTATCCACAGACGTCCTGCAAAGTATCGGGTCCCATCACCCTTTACTTCAAATTTCTTAATCAATCCTTTAATCGCCTCATTCTTCCAATGTTCCTCCTTCACAGCTTCTAACTGAGCATCTCGGATTTTCGAAACAAGATTTGCACGAATAGTTATATTCAGTGCTCTAACTCGAAGAGGTTTAATCTTTTCCTTTCGGCTCAACGCATCGGCAACCACATTAGCCTTCCCAGGATGATAATGGATTTCGCAGTCATAATCATTCAACAATTCAACCCAACGCCGTTGTCGCATATTTAATTGTTTCTGATCAAAAATATGCTGAAGACTCTTGTGATCCGTAAATATAGTGCATTTAGTTCCATACAAATAATGTCTCCACATTTTAAGGGCAAAGACAACAGCTCCCAATTCTAAATCATGAGTTGTATAGTTTTGCTTGTGCACCTTCAGCTGTCGTGATGCATAAGAAATGACCTTTTGTCGCTGCATCAAAACACCTCCAAGTCCTTGACGCGAGGCGTCACAATAAACAACAAAATCTTCATTTCCCTCAGGTAAAGATAATATGGGTGCAGTAGTTAGTTTATGCTTCAATTGTTGAAATGCAGACTCTTGTTCCTTTAACCATTCAAACTTCTTTCCTTTGTGAGTCAGTGTAGTTAAAGGTCGCGCAATTTTTGAAAAATCTTGGATAAACATTCGGTAATATCCAGCAAGACCTAAAAATTGTCTCACTTGAGTTGGAGTCTTAGGAACTTCCCAGTTTCCAATAGCCTCAATCTTGGCAGGATCAACATGAATACCTTGGCTACTAACCACGTGACCCAAAAATTGTACCGACTTCAACCAAAAATCACACTTTGAAAACTTGACGTATAATTGCTCTTTCTCTAGCAATCTAAGAATTATCTTCAAGTGTTCTTCATGTTCTTCTTTACTTTTGGAGTAGATCAAAATATCGTCGATGAACACGATAACAAACTTGTCCAAATACGGCTTACACACACGGTTCATGAGATCCATGAATACCGCGGGTGCATTAGTTAAACCAAATGACATGACTAAGAATTCGTAATGTCCATATCGCGTCCTAAAATCTGTCTTAAGAATGTCATCCTCCTTGACTCTTAACTGATGATAACCAGATCTCAAATCAATCTTCGAATATACACTAGATCCTTGTAGCTGATCAAACAAATCATCGATCCTCGGTAGTGGATACCTATTCTTAATCGTCAATTTATTCAACTCTCGATAATCTATGCACATCCTCATAGATCCATCTTTCTTCTTTACGAACAAAATAGGAGCACCCCAGGGCGATGAACTAGGTCGAATAAATCCCTTATCCAACAGTTCTTGTAATTGGTTCGACAACTCTTGCAATTCCGAAGGTGCTAATCGATATGGTGGTCGAGCAACAGGTGCAGCTCCCGGAATTAAGTCGATTTGAAATTCAACTTATCTATGTGGAGGAAGACCAGATAATCTTCAGGAAAAACTCCAGGAAAATCCTTTACTATCGGTACATCCTCAAGTCACTTCTTCTCCGACTCCATCTCCTTTACGTGCGCGAGGATGGCTTGACATCCCTTCCTTAAATATTTTCGAGCCTTCATGCAAGAAATGATGTTGAGTTTAGCGCCACTCTTTTCTCCTTGAACTACCAAAGTTTCACCATTCATGAGAGGAATACGAATGGATTTCTTTGCGCAAGCAATGTCCGCATGATTCTTAGATAACCAATCCATACCAATAATAACATCAAAACTACCTAACTCAACAGGCATAAGATCGACTTCAAATAATTTATCAGCTAATGTTAGAGCACAACCTCGAAAGATCTTATCTACTTTCCAAGTTTTTCCATTAGCCAATTCTATGATATACTTAGTGTCTAAAGCAGTTGGAGGTACGTTAATCACGGTACTAAAGTCCTTAGAAATAAAACTTCTATCAGCACCACTATCAAATAGTACATAAGCAATGCAATTGTTTAGAAGAAATATACCCGTGACTAAATCAGGATTTTCACGAGCTCCTTTTGCCGAGATATTAAATACTCTACCTTTTGCATTTCCATCCTTCTTGGCATCCGGGCACTGATTCTTCATGCGTCCCACTTGTCCACATCCATAACAAGTCTTAGGTTTGTTTCCAGTTGGCTGTGCGAGATTGACTCTACAATCTTTGGACATATGCCCCACCTTTTTGCACCTATCACAAACAATGGTACAAGCTCCATAATGATGCTTATAACATCGATTGCAATAAGGTTTCTTGCCATTATAATTCTTCTTGGCACTAGTATTCTTAAACTTGGTGGTATCTTATTTCTTCTGGTGAGAACTATTTCCTTGGTTCTCATTCCACTTACGCTTACCGCCTTGAGTTTTTGTATCATTTGTTGCTTCCGGGTTTTCATGACGTGTAATCTGATCCATCAGGCTGTGTGCCATTCGAATAGCACTTTGGAGTGTTTCTGGTTTAGATGACGTTACATTACCTTGGATTTCTTTCGAGAGTCCCTACACATACCTTTCGATCTTCTTTGCTTCAGTAGTAACTAACTTCGGACACAATAGGGCAAGTTCTAGGAATCATTTTGTATAACCCGTAATGTCATTCCCCTGAATTTTCAAATTCCACAATTCCATTTCTAGTTTCTGAATTTCGTTTCTTGGACAATACTCGCTAATCATCGCTTGTTTGAATTCTTCCCATGTCATTGCATACGACGCGTCCATTCCTGCAGGCTGAATATAATTGTTCCACCATGTTAGGTCACTATCTTGAAGAGTACAAGTAGCAAACTTTACTCTATCCATATTTGCACAGTTGCTTATTCGAAAGAGTAACTCGAGCCTCTCAAACCACAACATTAAACCAACTGGTCCTTCTATTCCAGTGAAAGTTTGAGGTTTGCAGTTGGAGAACTCCTTGTAGGTATATCCTTGTGGAGCATTATTTCCACTTGAACCTCCAGCTTGACTCGCATTAGCTTGCACTCTCCGTGCCTCAGCAGCGGCTAAAGCTTCATTAACCCTTTGACTAATCATCTCATCAACTTGAGCGTCAGTAAAAGTCCTTCGTGTTTGCATTATCCTTCATGATAATTAAAAGAGACCATCAATTACTTAGAGTAATATATACAAAATAAATAGTAGTGATTGTACATAATGGCACAATTAAGGAAATGAACTAAACTTTATAATAATAAAAGCCTTTTCCATTAGCATTTTCTAATTACAAAACTTGGGTAATATCTACCCATTACAGTTCACTTAGATAATTTGCTAGTACAAGTTAAATCACTACTACTGTTCCTATATATATCCGATTAGGTGATAGATAGTCAAAATTTACTAATGTCATAGAACACTAGTAGGGATCACTACAATCTCCCAAAGTAATCTAAGATCTCCACTGGCGATCTTGAGCGAACATTTGCAAGTCTGCTGAACGCATCACCTCCATAGCACCCAACCTCGAATCAAAATCAATCATGTTACGCTCCATTCTATCAACATTACCCGCATATCGCTCCATCCACTGCCTAATGAGCTCTACCTAGCATAAAGGTTATCATAGTCATCCCTAAGCCCATTGACAGAAGCCTCTAATGCCTCTTGCTTATCGGAATCATACAACATTTGAACAGAATGAAATACCCTAGAAATACGGTTATCGAGACGATGAATTTGGGAAATAACAGTAAAAAGAGTGTCCCTAACAGTTTGGCCAGTCAAGACATCAACACCTCCTCGGGAAGGTGGAACGTGCATCTCATGATAAGGTGTACCTTCCTCATGTACCCAAGAGGAAATCATGGTTCTAACCCATCCCCAATGTGAAATGTCCCGTTCTTATTGATTAAAAATGTTCCATATTAATTGATTTCGTTGCGAGGTTTTGACCTCTATATGAGACGTTTTTCAAAGACTGCATTCATTTTTAAAACAAACCATAACCTTTATTTCATAAATAAAGGTTTAAAAAGCTTTACGTAGATTATCAAATAATGATAATTTAAAATATCCTGTTTACACACGACCATTACATAATGGTTTACAATACAAATATGTTACATCGAACTCAGTTTCTTGAATGCAGTTTTTACACAATATCATACAAACATGGACTCCAAATCTTGTCCTTATTTTAGTATGCAACAGCGGAAGCTCTTAGTATTCACCTGAGAATAAACATGCTTTAAACGTCAACAAAAATGTCGGTGAGTTATAGGTTTACCCTATATATATCAAATCGTAACAATAGACCACAAGATTTCATATTTCAATACACATCCCATACATAGAGATAAAAATCATTCATATGGTGAACACCTGGTAACCGACATTAACAAGATGCATATATATAAGAATATCCCCATCATTCCGGGACACCCTTCGGATATGATATAAATTTCGAAGTACTAAAGCATCCGGTACTTTGGATGGGGTTTGTTAGGCCCAATAGATCTATCTTTAGGATTCGCGTCAATTAGGGTGTCTGTTCCCTAATTCTTAGATTACCAGACTTAATAAAAAGGGGCATATTCGATTTTGATAATTCAACCATATAATGTAGTTTCACGTACTTGTGTCTATTTTGTAAATCATTTATAAAACCTGCATGTATTCTCATCCCAAAAATATTAGATTTTAAAAGTGGGACTATAACTCACTTTCACAGATTTTTACTTCGTCGGAAAGTAAGACTTGGCCGCTGGTTGATTCACGAACCTATAATAATATATACATATATATCAAAGTATGTTTAAAATATATTTACAACACTTTTAATATATTTTGATGTTTTAAGTTTATTAAGTCAGCTGTCCTCGTTAGTAACCTACAACTAGTTGTCCACAGTTAGATGTACAGAAATAAATCGATAAATATTATCTTGAATCAATCCACGACCCAGTGTATACGTATCTCAGTATTGATCACAACTCAAACTATATATATTTTGGAATCAACCTCAACCCTGTATAGCTAACTCCAACATTCACATATAGAGTGTCTATGGTTGTTCCGAAATATATATAGATGTGTCGAAATGATAGGTCGAAACATTGTATACGTGTCTATGGTATCTCAAGATTACATAATATACAATACAAGTTGATTAAGTTATGGTTGGAATAGATTTGTTACCAATTTTCACGTAGCTAAAATGAGAAAAATTATCCAATCTTGTTTTACCCATAACTTCTTCATTTTAAATCCGTTTTGAGTGAATCAAATTGCTATGGTTTCATATTGAACTCTATTTTATGAATCTAAACAGAAAAAGTATAGGTTTATAGTCGAAAAAATAAGTTACAAGTCGTTTTTGTAAAGGTAGTCATTTCAGTCGAAAGAACGACGTCTAGATGACCATTTTAGAAAACATACTTCCACTTTGAGTTTAACCATAATTTTTGGATATAGTTTCATGTTCATAATAAAAATCATTTTCTCAGAATAACAACTTTTAAATCAAAGTTTATCATAGTTTTTAATTAACTAACCCAAAACAGCCCGCGGTGTTACTACGACGGCGTAAATCCGGTTTTACGGTGTTTTTCGTGTTTCCAGGTTTTAAATCATTAAGTTAGCATATCATATAGATATAGAACATGTGTGTAGTTAATTTTAAAAGTCAAGTTAGAAGGATTAACTTTTGTTTGCGAACAAGTTTAGAATTAACTAAACTATGTTCTAGTGATTACGAGTTTAAACCTTCGAATAAGATAGTTTTATATATATGAATCGAATGATGTTATGAACATCATTACTACCTCAAGTTTAGTAGGTAAACCTACTGGAAGTAACAAGAAATGATCTAGCTTCAAAGGATTTTGGATGGCTTGAAAGTTCTTGAAGTAGGATCATGACACAAAAACAAGTTCAAGTAAGATTTTTACTCGAATTAAGATAGTTTATAGTTATAGAAATTGAATCAAAGTTTGAATATGAATATTACCTTGAATAAGAAAGATAACCTACTGTATATAACAAAAGTTTCTTGATCTTAGATGATTACTTGGAATGGATTAGAAAGCTTGGAAGTAAATTAGTAAACTTGAAGGGATTTTTGAAGTGTTCTTGAAGTGTTCTTCCTATGATGATTATAGCTTGATTCTTGAAGTGATTTTTGATGAAGATGATGATTAACTACTGGAAAAATACGTTCATAATAGTGTGTGTGTGTTGAGAGAGAATTCGAAAGAGAATTGGAAGTGAAATGGAGTGAATGATGAGTGGTAATTGGTGAGTGGTGAGTGGGGTTAAAAGGAGTTCTAGTTAGTTGACTAGCTCATGGTAGAAGTTAAAATTGATTAGTCATACATGACATAATCAAGAGTAGAATCCCATGCTAGTTCCTATTGGTATATACTCATAGTAAGTACGTTTTGAAGCTGTGTATAATACGGGTAAGAATACGACTAGAATTCTTGATGAAAGAAAAGAATGGAAAAGTAACTGTAACCATTTTCGTTAAGTATGAGTGTTTTGATATATGTCTTGAAGTCTTCCAAAATTATTTTAATACATCTAAATACACTACATGTATATACATTTTAACTGAGTCGTTAAGTCATCGTTAGTCGTTACATGTAAGTGTTGTTTTGAAACCTTTAAGTTAACGATCTCAATTAATGTTGTTAACCCATTGTTTATTATATCTAATGAGATGTTAAATTATTATATTATCATGATATTATGATATATTAATATATCTTAATATGATATATATACATTTAAATGTCGTTACAACGATAATCGTTACATATATGTCTCGTTTCGAAATCCTTAAGTTAGTAGTCTTGTTTATATGTATATAACTCATTGTTAATATACTTATGGAGATACTTACTTATCATAATCTCATGTTAACCATATGTATATCCATATATATATCGTCATGTCATTTTTACAAGTTTTAACGTTCGTGAATCGCCGGTCAACTTGGGTGGTCAATTGTCTATATGAAACATATTTCAATTAATCAAGTCTTAACAAGTTTGATTGCTTAACATGTTGGAAACATTTAATCATGTAAATATCAATCTCAATTAATATATATAAACATGGAAAAGTTCGGGTCACTACAGTACCTACCCGTTAAATAAATTTCGTCCCGAAATTTTAAGCTGTTGAAGGTGTTGACGAATCTTCTGGAAATAGATGCGGGTATTTCTTCTTCATCTGATCTTCACACTCCCAGGTGAACTCGGGTCCTCTACGAGCATTCCATCGAACCTTAACAATTGGTATCTTGTTTTGCTTAAGTCTTTTAACCTCACGATCCATTATTTCGACGGGTTCTTCGATGAATTGGAGTTTTTCGTTGATTTTGATTTCATCTAACGGAATAGTGAGATCTTCTTTAGCAAAACATTTCTTCAAATTCGAGACGTGGAAAGTGTTATGTACAGCTGCGAGTTGTTGAGGTAACTCAAGTCGGTAAGCTACTGGTCCGACACGATCAATAATCTTGAATGGTCCAATATACCTTGGATTTAATTTCCCTCATTTACCAAATTGAACAACGCCTTTCCAAGGTGCAACTTTAAGCATGACCATCTCTCCAATTTCAAATTCTATATCTTTTCTTTTAATGTCAGCGTAGCTCTTTTGTCGACTTTGGGCGGTTTTCAACCGTTGTTAAATTTGGATGATCTTCTCGGTAGTTTCTTGTATAATCTCCGGACCCGTAATCTGTCTATCCCCCACTTCACTCCAACAAATCGGAGACCTGCACTTTCTACCATAAAGTGCTTCAAACGGCGCCATCTCAATGCTTGAATGGTAGCTGTTGTTGTAGGAAAATTCTGCTAATGGTAGATGTCGATCCCAACTGTTTCCGAAATCAATAACACATGCTCGTAGCATGTCTTCAAGCGTTTGTATCGTCCTTTTGCTCTGCCCATCAATTTGTGGATGATAGGCAGTACTCATGTCTAGACGAGTTCCTAATGCTTGCTGTAATGTCTGCCAGAATCTTGAAATAAATCTGCCATCCCTATCAGAGATAATAGAGATTGGTATTCCATGTCTGGAGATGACTTCCTTCAAATACAGTCGTGCTAACTTCTCCATCTTGTCATCTTCTCTTATTGGCAGGAAATGTGCTGATTTGGTGAGACGATCAAATATTACCCAAATAGTATCAAAACCACTTGCAGTCCTTGGCAATTTAGTGATGAAATCCATGGTAATGTTTTCCCATTTCCATTCCGGGATTTCGGGTTGTTGAAGTAGACCTGATGGTTTCTGATGCTCAGCTTTTACCTTAGAACACGTCAAACATTCTCCTACGTATTTAGCAACATCGGCTTTCATACCCGGCCACCAAAAATATTTCTTGAGATCCTTGTATATCTTCCCCGTTCCAGGATGTATTGAGTATCTGGTTTTATGAGCTTCTCTAAGTACCATTTCTCTCATATCTCCAAATTTTGGTACCCAAATCCTTTCAGCCCTATACCGGGTTCCGTCTTCCCGAATATTAAGATGCTTCTCCGATCCTTTGGGTATTTCATCCTTTAAATTTCCCTCTTTTAAAACTCCTTGTTGCGCCTCCTTTATTTGAGTAGTAAGGTTATTATGAATCATTATATTCATAGATTTTACTCGAATGGGTTCTCTGTCCTTCCTGCTCAAGGCATCGGCTACCACATTTGCCTTCCCCGGGTGGTAACGAATCTCAAAGACGTAATCATTCAATAATTCAATCCACCGACGCTGCCTCATATTCAGTTGTTTCTGATTAAATATGTGTTGAAGACTTTTGTGGTCGGTATATATAATACTTTTGACCCCATATAAGTAGTGCCTCCAAGTCTTTAATGCAAAAACAACCGCGCCTAATTCCAAATCATGCGTCGTATAATTTTGTTCGTGAATCTTCAATTGTCTAGACGCATAAGCAATCACCTTCGTTCGTTGCATTAATACACAACCGAGACCTTGCTTTGATGCGTCACAATAAATCACAAAATCATCATTCCCTTCAGGCAATGACAATATAGGTGCCGTAGTTAGCTTTTTCTTCAATAACTGAAACGCTTTCTCTTGTTCATCATTCCATTCAAATTTCTTTCCTTTATGCGTTAATGCAGTCAAGGGTTTTGCTATTCTGGAAAAGTCTTGGATGAACCTTCTGTAGTAACCAGCTAGTCCTAAAAACTGGCGTATGTGTTTCGGAGTTTTTGGGGTTTCCCACTTTTCAACAGTTTCTATCTTTGCCGGATCCACCTTAATACCTTCTTTGTTCACTATGTGACCGAGGAATTGAACTTCTTCCAACCAAAATGCACACTTTGAAAACTTAGCGTAAAATTCTTCCTTCCTCAATACTTCTAACACCTTTCTCAGATGTTCACCGTGTTCTTGGTCATTCTTTGAGTAAATAAGTATGTCATCAATGAAAATAATGACAAACTTGTCAAGGTATGGTCCACACACTCGGTTCATAAGGTCCATGAACACAGCTGGTGCATTAGTTTAACCAAACGGCATGACCATAAACTCGTAATGACCGTAACGTGTTCTGAAAGCAGTCTTTGGAATATCATCTTCTTTCACCCGCATTTGATGATACCCGAAACGTAAGTCAATCTTTGAATAAACAGACGAGCCTTGTAGTTGATCAAATAAGTCGTCGATTCTCAGTAGTGGGTAGCGGTTCTTGATGGTAAGTTTGTTCAACTCTCGGTAGTCGATACACAACCTGAATGTACCATCTTTCTTCTTGACAAACAAAACAGGAGCTCCCCACGGTGATATGCTTGGTCGAATGAAACCATGCTCTAAAAGTTCTTGTAATTGGCTTTGCAGTTCTTTCATCTCGCTGGGTGCGAGTCTGTAAGGAGCACGAGCTATTGGTGCAGCTCCTGGTACAAGATCTATTTGAAATTCAACGGATCGCTGTGGGGGTAATCCCGGTAATTCTTTCGGAAATACGTCGGGAAATTCTTTTGCAATGGGAACATCATTGATGCTCTTTTCTTCAGTTTGTACTTTCTCGACGTGTGCTAGAACAGCATAGCAACCTTTTCTTATTAGTTTTTGTGCCTTTAAATTACTAATAATATATAGCTTCGTGTTGCCCTTTTTTCCGTACACCATTAAGGGTTTTTCTTTTTCTCGTATAATGCGAATTACATTTTTGTAACAAACGATCTCTGCTTTCACTTCTTTCAACCAGTCCATACCGATTATCACATCAAAACTCCCTAACTCTACTGGTATCAAATCAATCTTAAATGTTTCGCTAACCAGTTTAATTTCTTGATTCCGACATATATTATCTGCTGAAATTAATTTACCATTTGCTAATTCGAGTAAAAATTTACTATCCAAAGGCGTCAATGGACAACTTAATTTAGCACAAAAATCTCTACTCATATAGCTTCTATCCGCACCCGAATCAAATAAAACGTAAGCAGATTTATTGTCAATAAGAAACGTACCCGTAAC
The DNA here is from genome assembly GCF_046630445.1 of Rutidosis leptorrhynchoides. Lineage (NCBI taxonomy): Eukaryota > Viridiplantae > Streptophyta > Magnoliopsida > Asterales > Asteraceae > Rutidosis > Rutidosis leptorrhynchoides. The sequence continues at coordinate 122,930,108 of NC_092339.1, forward strand.
AAGCTCCGGGTCTTCCTGTGCCTCTGCTGCATTAATATTGAAAACTCTTCCGCTGCCTTGTCCATTCGTGTTCTCCTGGTTCGGGAAATTTCTAATAATGTGGCCAGGTTTTCCACATTTATAACAAACTACATTGGCATAACTTGCTCCGACACTACTTGCTCCGCCATTACTCATTCCGACACCATTTGTTCCTTTTGTTCTATTAACCCCTGGTCCGTAGACCTCACACTTCGCCACGCTATGACCATTTCTTTTACACTTTTTGAAAAATTTGGTGCAGAACCCCGAGTGATACTTTTCACACCTTTGGCATAGCTGCTTCTGATTGTTGTTGTTGTTGCGGTTATTATTGTTGTTGGGATGATTGTTGTAGTTGCTGTTGTTGTTGTTGTTGTTGTTGTTGTTGTTGTTGTTGGGCTGTTTGTTGTAGTTGCGATTGATGTTGCGATTGTTGGGATAATTGTTGCGATTATTGTTGTAATTGCTGTTGTTGTTGTATTGGTGATTCTTATCACCGTTTTCCTCCCACTTTCTTTTGACTTGCTTCACATTGGCCTCTTCAGCAGTATGTTCTTTAATTCTTTCTTCAATCTGGTTTACTAGTTTGTGAGCCATTCTACATGCCTGTTGTATGGAGGCGGGCTCGTGTGAACTTATATCTTCTTGGATTCTTTCCGGTAATCCTTTCACAAACGCGTCGATCTTCTCTTCCTCGTCTTCGAATGCTCCCGGACACAATAGGCACAATTCTGTGAATCGTCTTTCGTACGTAGTAATATCAAATCCTTGGGTTCGTAACCCTCTAAGTTCTGTCTTGAGCTTATTGACCTCGATTCTGGGACGGTACTTCTCGTTCATCAAGTGCTTGAATGCTGACCACGGTAGTGCGTACGCATCATCTTGTCCCACTTGCTCTAGATAGGTATTCCACCATGTTAATGCAGAACCTGTGAAGGTATGCGTAGCGTACTTTACTTTGTCCTCTTCAGTACACTTACTTATGGCAAACACCGATTCGACCTTCTCGGTCCACCGTTTCAATCCGATCGGTCCTTCGGTTCCATCAAATTCCAAAGGTTTGCAGGCAGTGAATTCTTTGTAGGTGCATCCAACACGATTTCCTGTACTGCCATATCCAAGGTTATTGTTGGTATGTAGCGCAGCCTGTACTGCGGCTATGTTTGAAGCTAGAAAAGTACGGAATTCCTCTTCATTCATATTCACAGTGTGTCAAGTAGTTGGTGCCATTTCCTTCAAAATAGTCAAATGGAACAAGTTAATCATACAGAATATTAAGAGTAGTTAATAGTATTTCGTAGCATAATATGAACTCATTTTTAAAAGCTTTTTCTTCATATTAGCATTTTATAAGTTTAAATTCGGGTAGTACCTACCCGTTAAGTTCATACTTAGTAGCTAATATACAATTCAACTACTACAATTCTATATGAAAAACTGATTGTAATAATATTTCGCGTTCAAACTTTTATACAATATTTTACAAACTTACAATATCGCTTATTTTACATAAAGCATGAAATATAGCACACAATAACTTTGATACAAGATAGTTGTGAAGATAATTCTAGCTAGTACACAAGTCGTTCAGCAAAGGCAATAAAGACACGTAATTCATACGTCCAGAAACAAGTCATGCATTCTGGTTTTACTAGGACTACTTCCCATCCTTGGTCTTGTATAACATAACCGTTATGGCCGTTGATAAGACAGCGTGTTGTAACGTCATCAAAGGGACGAGGGTTACGTAATGACCAACAGTCTCGTAATAACCTAAAAACCTCATTTCTTACCCCAATTACCGACTCCGTCACTTGTGGGAACGTTTTGTTTAATAGTTGTAGCCCGATGTTCTTGTTCTCACTTTGGTGAGAAGCAAACATTACTAACCAGTAAGCATAACATGCTTCTTTATGTTGCATGTTAACCGCTTTTTCTAAATCACGAAGTCCTATATTCGGATATACTGAGTCAAAATAATTTCTTAACCCGTTGCGTAAAATAGCATTTGGGTTCCCCGCAATATATGCATCAAAGTAAACACATCGTAACTTATGGATTTCCCAATGTGATATCCCCCATCTTTCGAACGAAAGCCTTTTATAAACCAAGGCATTCTTGGAACGTTCTTCGAATGTCTTACAAACTGATCTCGCCTTAAATAGTTGTGTCGAGGAATTCTGACCGACTCTAGACAAGATTTCATCAATCATGTCTCCGGGTAGGTCTCTTAAAATATTGGGTTGTCTATCCATTTTGTGTTTTTATACTGTAAAAAGACAAGAGTTAGATTCATAAAAAAAATACTTATTAATACAAGCAATTTTTACATATATCATAAAGCATAAGCACACTATATTACATATATTACACCACACGAATACAACTATCTTATTCCGACTCGCTCGTTTCTTCTTGTTCAGTTTTGGTTCGTTTTGCCAAGTTTCTAGGGATATATGATGTTCCCCTAATACGAGCCGTCGTTGTCCACATTGGTTTAGAAAAACCTGGTGGTTTAGAGGTTCCCGGGTCATTGTTACAACTTAAGGACTTCGGGGGTTGACGATACATATAAAGTTCATCGGGGTTGGAATTAGATTTCTCTATTTTTATGCCCTTTCCCTTATTATTTTCTTTTGCCTTTTTAAATTCAGTTGGGGTAATTTCTATAACATCATCGGAATTCTCGTCGGAATCCGATTCATCGGAGAATTGGTAATCCTCCCAATATTTTGCTTCCTTGGCGGAAACACCATTGACCATAATTAACCTTGGTCGGTTGGTTGAGGATTCTCTTTTACTTAACCATTTTATTATTTCCCCCACCGGTTCTATTTCTTCTTCCGGTTCCGATTCTTCTTCCGGTTCCGACTCTTCTTCCGGTTCCGACTCTTCTTCCGGTTCCTCTTCGGGAACTTGTGAATCAGTCCATGAATCATTCCAATTTACATTTGACTCTTCATTATTATTAGGTGAGTCAATGGGACTTGTTCTAGAGGTAGACATCTATCACATAATATCAAACACGTTAAGAGATTAATATATCACATAATATTCATATGTTAAAAATATATAGTTTCCAACAAAAATGTTAAGCAATCATTTTTAAAGAAAACACGGTCAAAGTCCAGACTCACTAATGCATCCTAACAAACTCGATAAGACACACTAATGCAAATTTTCTGGTTCTCTAAGACCAACGCTCGGATACCAACTGAAATGTCCCGTTCTTATTGATTAAAAACGTTCTATATTAATTGATTTCGTTGCGAGGTTTTGACCTCTATATGAGACGTTTTTCAAAGACTGCATTCATTTTTAAAACAAACCATAACCTTTATTTCATAAATAAAGGTTTAAAAAGCTTTACGTAGATTATCAAATAATGATAATCTAAAATATCCTGTTTACACACGACCATTACATAATGGTTTACAATACAAATATGTTACATCGAAATCAGTTTCTTGAATGCAGGTTTTACACAATATCATACAAACATGGACTTCAAATCTTGTCCTTATTTTAGTATGCAACAGCGGAAGCTCTTAGTATTCACCTGAGAATAAACATGCTTTAAACGTCAACAAAAATGTTAGTGAGTTATAGGTTTAACCTATATATATCAAATCGTAACAATAGACCACAAGATTTCATATTTCAATACACATCTCATACATAGAGATAAAAATCATTCATATGGTGAACACCTGGTAACCGACATTAACAAGATGCATATATATAAGAATATCCCCATCATTCCGGGACACCCTTCGGATATGATATAAATTTTGAAGTACTAAAGCATCCGGTACTTTAGATGGGGTTTGTTAGGCCCAATAGATCTATCTTTAGGATTCGCGTCAATTAGGGTGCCTGTTCCCTAATTCGTAGATTACCAGACTTAATAAAAAGGGGCATATTCGATTTCGATAATTCAACCATAGAATGTAGTTTCACGTACTTGTGTCTATTTTGTAAATCATTTATAAAACCTGCATGTATTCTCATCCCAAAAATATTAGATTTTAAAAGTGGGACTATAACTCACTTTCACAGATTTTTACTTCGTCGGGAAGTAAGACTTGGCCACTGGTTGATTCACGAACCTATAACAATATATACATATATATCAAAGTATGTTCAAAATATATTTACAACACTTTTAATATATTTTGATGTTTTAAGTTTATTAAGTCAGCTGTCCTCGTTAGTAACCTACAACTAGTTGTCCACAGTTAGATGTACAGAAATAAATCGATAAATATTATCTTGAATCAATCCACGACCCAGTGTATACGTATCTCAGTATTGATCACAACTCAAACTATATATATTTTGGAATCAACCTCAACCCTGTATAGCTAACTCCAACATTCACATATAGAGTGTCTATGGTTGTTCCGAAATATATATAGATGTGTCGACATGATAGGTCGAAACATTGTATACGTGTCTATGGTATCTCAAGATTACATAATATACAATACAAGTTGATTAAGTTATGGTTGGAATAGATTTGTTACCAATTTTCACGTAGCTAAAATGAGAAAAATTATCCAATCTTGTTTTACCCATAACTTCTTCATTTTAAATCCGTTTTGAGTGAATCAAATTGCTATGGTTTCATATTGAACTCTATTTTATGAATCTAAATAGAAAAAGTATAGGTTTATAGTCGGAAAAATAAGTTACAAGTCATTTTTGTAAAGGTAGTCATTTCAGTCGAAAGAACGACGTCTAGATGAACATTTTAGAAAACATACTTCCACTTTGAGTTTAACCATAATTTTTGGATATAGTTTCATGTTCATAATAAAAATCATTTTCTCAGAATAACAACTTTTAAATCAAAGTTTATCATAGTTTTTAATTAACTAACCCAAAACAGCCCGCGGTGTTACTACGACGGCGTAAATCCGGTTTTACGGTGTTTTTCGTGTTTCCAGGTTTTAAATCATTAAGTTAACATATCATATAGATATAGAACATGTGTGTAGTTAATTTTAAAAGTCAAGTTAGAAGGATTAACTTTTGTTTGCGAACAAGTTTAGAATTAACTAAACTATGTTCTAGTGATTACGAGTTTAAACCTTCGAATAAGATAGTTTTATATATATGAATCGAATGATGTTATGAACATCATTAATACCTCAAGTTTAGTAGGTAAACCTACTGGAAGTGACAAGAAATGATCTAGCTTCAAAGGATCTTGGATGGCTTGAAAGTTCTTGAAGTAGGATCATGACACAAAAACAAGTTCAAGTAAGATTTTTACTCGAATTAAGATAGTTTATAGTTATAGAAATTGAATCAAAGTTTGAATATGAATATTACCTTTAATAAGAAAGATAACCTACTGTATATAACAAAGGTTTCTTGATCTTAGATGATTACTTGGAATGGATTAGAAAGCTTGGAAGTAAATTAGTAAACTTGAAGGGATTTTTGAAGTGTTCTTCCTATGATGATTATAGCTTGATTCTTGAAGTGATTTTTGATGAAGATGATGATTAACTACTGGAAAAATACGTTCATAATAGTGTGTGTGTGTGTGTGTTGAGAGAGAATTCGAAAGAGAATTGGAAGTGAAATGGAGTGAATGATGAGTGGTAATTGGTGAGTGGTGAGTGGGGTTAAAAGGAGTTCTAGTTAGTTGACTAGCTCATGGTAGAAGTTAAAATTGATTAGTCATACATGACATAATCAAGAGTGGAATCCCATGCTAGTTCCTATTGGTATATACTCATAGTAAGTACGTTTTGAAGCTGTGTATAATACGGGTAAGAATACGACTAGAATTCTTGATGAAAGAAAAGAATGGAAAAGTAACTGTAACCATTTTCGTTAAGTATGAGTGTTTTGATATATGTCTTGAAGTCTTCCAAAAGTATTTTAATACATCTAAATACACTACATGTATATACATTTTAACTGAGTCGTTAAGTCATCGTTAGTCGTTACATGTAAGTGTTGTTTTGAAACCTTTAAGTTAACGATCTCAATTAATGTTGTTAACCCATTGTTTATTATATCTAATGAGATGTTAAATTATTATATTATCATGATATTATGATATATTAATATATCTTAATATGATATATATACATTTAAATGTCGTTACAACGATAATCGTTACATATATGTCTCGTTTCGAAATCCTTAAGTTAGTAGTCTTGTTTATATGTATATAACTCATTGTTAATATACTTATGGAGATACTTACTTATCATAATCTCATGTTAACCATATGTATATCCATATATATATCGTCATGTCATTTTTACAAGTTTTAACGTTCGTGAATCGCCGGTCAACTTGGGTGGTCAATTGTCTATATGAAACATATTTCAATTAATCAAGTCTTAACAAGTTTGATTGCTTAACATGTTGGAAACATTTAATCATGTAAATATCAATCTCAATTAATATATATAAACATGGAAAAGTTCGGGTCACTACACAATGTCTCCAAAACGGCTGGTAAACTTTCGCGTCTTCGTCGGAGCTATCATCACTAGTTGAGCTTGAGTTCGCTATCGGGTAGGGAAAGTAGTTGGAAGACATCGAGCTTTGTGAGGTGGCCATCTTAAGTCATCACACAAAAACATACAAGTTAACATATAGAAGTTTCGATAAGCAAAATGACAACAAATGACCAAAATACGTGAAAGACGGAAAATGACTCCGTTATAGACCCGACTCACTAATGCATCCTAGAATCTTAGACACACTAATGCAGTCCTGGTTCCCTATAACGTGGGCTCTGATACCATGTCTGTCACGACCCCATTTCGATCCCGAAATGTGACGTGATAGGTGTCCCAGTTATAGTTAACGATTTCTAAAGACGACAGCGGAAACGTTTTTATTTCAACATACAAGTACAAGTTTTGAGTTACATGTCGGGACTTAAAAGTAAAGTACAACAATTACAACCAAAGTATAACAAAGTACAACACTTAAACATAGTGCATGATGATTTATTTTTAAAAGACATCCCGACATCTTGACGACATCCCAAAAGCCAACCTGAAAGTATGCGGACTCCTGCTTATGAACCTGAGAAAACACATGCTTAAAAAGGTCAACAATAATGTTGGTGAGATCATAGGTTTAATTATATAATTGTATGGACCATAAGATTTTCAAGTACAAACAGTTGTAAATATATTCTAAATAAACATGAGCTCCCGATATCGAACTTAACAATCAAGAACCCGAAATCATGTAGTCTTACTTAGCTAGAGCTACAAAGTCGAAGGTTATACATCCGCTAGCCTGAAGACTATGCCGGATGTGAGGAGTCACCCTCAAATAGATCTATCCACATTATTCGCGTTTACTATAAACAAGTAATTAACGATATCAGAATCGGGGTTTAAGCTAAGTCATAAACTAAACACAATAGAATATAGTTTTATGCACTTATGTCCATAATGTAAAACATAAAAGAAGCATTTTTCCCATCCCAAAATAATAAATTTGCTAAAAGCAAGTAAAATGGGACTATGATACTCGCAGGTGATGTTATGCGGTATAAAGCTTGGATTTGTGGTTTAAGTACTTTGATGTACTTCGAGCTCGGGACCTAAATACATAAGTTAAGGTCAGAGGTGTGTTATTACTATCATTAGTAATACTAATGATTTGATTTATGTTCAAATGTAACATAGTGTACTCGGCTTTTTAAAAGGCGGTTTCTCGGTTTACAAGTTAAAGTTTTTATGTGGACTGATTTTATAAGTAGTTTTAGAAGTTAATTTTCTTATTTAAAAGTAGTGATATAAGGTAATTCTTATTTTATATGTTAAGGTATATGTGTTAGGCTTCTAAGAATATAGACTTGTAATTTATATCATAAAAATTAATTTTATAGAATTATTTTACTACAAGTGGACTGTTTTGACTAGTTTAAAGTTTAATATCACTAAAAATAGTAAATCAACTTATTTGGACTTATCCTTTTGAAGTCTTACTCCAATCTAGTTATCTATTAGTTCAAAAATTCGTTTTGCTCAGAAAACATAAGTTGTATACGTTTTTTTTATACAATCTAAGTGCCAACAGTTTTCAGTAAGTCTAAACCCATTGTCTAAATGTACAAGGCCATATCTTAATCATTTCTTAAGATTTTTACATGATTCCAAAGCCTAACATATTCTATTTTTAGTCTTCTTAACAATGAATATTTCATAAGTTTTCATATCTAGTCGTTGGTACCTCATTTTTGGTGAAACATATGTCTTGGACAGATTCTGTCCAAATCAGTACCCATTAAAAGTAAAAATACAAAATAAATACTTAGACTACTTTATAAATCATAGGATTTTTACAGAAAGTCTAGAACTCATAAAAGTTTAAGAATCTCAAAAATTCCAGTAGCAAAAGTGAGTGTAAGTATTTTCTAAAAATTTCACCAAATGAAGACTGACTTTGTTCTTATGAAGGTTAAGGACTATCTAGTAAACTTAATACATTTTAGCTATATCCCTCTTCACTTTAAGTTTATTTTAGGTTGTCAAACATGTGTAAAACATATTTTTAGTTACTTATGATCAAGATTAGAGTTAGCCATGTAATCATCATTGAGTGTTTTTAACACTCTAGATTGAGCTTTTACACCCATTTCTCTTGAAAGAGACCTTGTAATACTTAAGAGAAATGTTTATGGAAGTAATACCTCAATGAATGATGGTGAAAACTATAAGAGAAAGTGGCTGTAATTTTAAGAGAATTTTTGTGAATTAACCAAGTGTTGTACATAAATGAGTTTAAGTGAAAACAAAAGATCTTATAATGATGATGATGAATTCGTGGCAAGGGGAGGAGAAAAGAGAGATGACAAGGCTAGGTTGCTAATTAGTTTAGGAAATTCCATAAACTTCCATGCTTAAATGTCTCATATTATGGAAACAAAATGATATGTTTAAGTATATTATAAAAGATTTTAAGAGACAAAAAGGTAATCTCATGTTGATGGGGAAGAATGGCGTGGCTAGAGGGAAAAAAATTAGATGGTGACTAACTTCAAGTCATGCAGGGATTAGACAAGTGTTGGTTGTAATTGCATGCAATTAAGATTTAATATTATATATGATTGATTAGTATTATCTTAGTATTATCTTAATGGTTAATCCTAAATTAGTTTTAGTAATTATAAGCTAGTGATTTAATGATGAGTTTATGAGTTAATTGTTGCTAGTTGGCTTTAATAATGCAAGTATCATTTTAATGTACATGTTTATGGATCATTTTGATATTAAAAGATGTATTTTACATGTTACTTGTTAATAAGGTATTTTATATACTATAGTAAGTACTTAGAAAACTTATTTACATATACTTATGAAATGGGCATATGTAAAATGTTATGAGACAATGTTTAGACAAGTAAGACCTAAACGCGACCTTAGAGTTATACAACTCTAAAAATAAACCAAGACATAGATCATCAAATTTACTCGTCAAGTCAGAAATTGAAATTTTAAGAAGTCAAACTAGACAACTTAAGTTGAAAAGCTAGGGTTATGACAAACCCGATTCTTGGTCCTACATGTTAAATAACGATGGTCGCTACACGGTTAAGGATGCGCGAGTGTTTATTGACCGGCTGGCTAATCATTCGTCTGATATTCAAACTATATGGTTCAAATTCATTCCATGAAAAGTTAATATTTTCCTTTGGCGCTTTCGTCTTGATTGTCTTCCAGTTCGTTGGAACCTATCCGCGAAAGGTATAGACAACAATAGTGTCGTTTGCGCATGTTGCAATAATGGGGTGGAGATGTGTGTTCATTTGTTTTTCGAGTGAGACTTGGCTCGGGAATTATGGCAAAAGATTCGCATTTGGTTGAATTGTGGAATGCCTTTCTTCAATTCATGGGAGTCGTTTATTTCTTGGTTAGAAGGAATTCTGTTACAAGCTTCTTCAAAGAATCGGATTGTAGCGGTGATGGTGACTGCCTTATGGGCTTTATGGCGATTTTGAAACGGCGTTGTTTTTAATGTTTTGTTTTGTAGTAAAAGTAATTTATTTGATGTAATTAGATTAGTTACTTTTCGTTGGATTAAAAATAGAGGTCATGTTGTTTCTAACTGGAACACATGGATTTCTATTCCTTTGTAATCATCCCTTAGCGCTTTGCTAGAGATCGTTTTTCTAATATAATCATTATTTGGCCGTTATAAAAAATGTTACAAAGTCGATTAAAGGTTAGAATTCTCATCAACATACTAGGTGAAGGTCTTTTTGATCAAAATCAATGTGAAAACTAAGACTAAACTAAAATATTCTTAAAAGGAAAAAACAAATAAAATCATAGTCCCACATCGGGTGAAAGTAAAAGTGGTGGAAAATATTTAAATGCTATTTGGATTTATTATCATGCTGGTCTAGTAACGTGGGCCTATGATCCAAGTGGAGGCATCATATCGTTTAATAAATGATGACTTTCCGGAACTACAAATTTCGGATAAAGCCCAAACTAGCTGGGCTCAGCATTTGAATCAAACAATGCGTATTCAAAAACCCGAAATACAAAGTATTCGGGCTAAAGCCCAAATCATGTGGGCTCATCATTTAAATCAAATGATTCGTGTTGAAAAACACGAACTATTCGGGATAAAGCCCAAATCATGTGGGCTTAGATTTTTTACTATAGCTTTTTAAAACACTCATGTAAGTTGGATAGGCCGAATTCATATGCCCAAAAGTAGTAAAATCACATTATATTCCATACGTGAATAAGACGAGCAAAGTTTTTTCGTATAACTCAGTTTCACATTTCTTTTAGATAGATGTAGGTAAGAAAGGCTTTATAATGTTACAAAGTAGATTAAAGGTTAGAAATTCTCATCAACGTGTACTAGAAGAAGGTCCTTATTATCTAAATCAATGAAATTTTACTTGGCCAAAAAAAATAAAAGATATCAGCACAGATGTGTCTTTTTGATCTTTTTGTAAAGTAATTTTGTTAGTTACATACATCATATTACATCCAAGTCCTTGCAGTGGAACAAATGAGTAGCTACCAACACATAAAAAGAATTTAAAGTACACAAAAAGGATTGTGTCATATTTTTTGGGCTACTTCTCGAATGCTGAAAAGGTTTGTTTTTATCTCTTTTGAAATCCGGCCTTCAACAAGTTGAACAGACAACCATATTTTCTGCACCACTTTAACCATGTATGAAAGAGTGGTGATATATTCTTGGTCAACTAAAGAACCACTCTGCTCATGTAAACCGGCAGTGGACTGCACCATTCACGCTTTTTTAACGACAATTAGTGATAAGGATGACCCCGTGAACTTTTAAGTGAGTTAGGGACTATCCATATAATGTGTAGAAACTAGGGACTAGTGATTAAAAGAAAGGCTTAACATGCACAATAGACCAATTTCCTTCAAAGAGTTCAAAATCACCTTCAATCATCTTAAACTCTATCACACGTCTTTCACCATACGGTAGAAATTCAAAATCTTTTTCATAACAATAAACAACTCCTTTAGCATTGAAATTTCAATCCAAATGCTAGTTTTTGCTGCCCAATCTGTGAACACATATAAAGGTACAAACGAATGTAAAACCAATTCGTAAAACCTTATAGATTCAAATAAAGTAAAAAAGTACTTGTAAGAGCTTAACGGATACAAATTAATCACTCATACCAATCTTATTGACATACATCCACCTATTTGTCTAGAAAACTAGACAGATTGTTGTTGGGTCAATCTAACCTGACCTGACTTACTGAACCATACAAAAAATAACCTATTTCAACCGAGCCTGTTTTGACCATTACATAACCCGTCCCCCTCAATACAGTATAATCAGAATCATCATTTTACTTGTGATCCAGGTTCATCCCCTGCTTTTCCCTCCTTTAGTGCAATTTTAGATGTATAAATATTGTACTTAGACCAAATTATCAACGAACATGAACACGTCCTACAAAACACGAAACTCTTGTTACTTCTCATATCTCAAAATCAGGAAATTAAGAAGTTACATATGAAATCTTGCAAAAGCATACAATATTACAATCTCATAGACTCGAAACCGGCGCAAAAAAAAGGTGGACTTGTTTTCTGAATTTGGAATGAATTTGTTGAAATGGCCATAAGCAAAACCAAGGGCCCCAAACTTTTGATATCACGCTATCAATCAACATATAATCTTTAGTGTTTTATCTTTAACCCAACAAATGCATTTTATCTTTACCTATTATGAAATTAGTCTCCTAGCTATCATTCAATAATATGTTTTTGGCTAATTATTCGCATATGCACATTGTCATTGAAATCTGAAATACCATAAAACATTGAACAGAGTCATGTCATTGTTATAACAAAACACACTTTTTAAAAATATTGTAAAAATACACCAGGCGTTCCCGAGTTTGAACTCGTTACCGAGGTTTTCAAAAGTGGTCAATATTTTTTTCGTAAACCTGTACTGAACTGAGGTAGTACGAGTTGAAAACATTTTGTTTGATCCTAAGCGATTCGAGAGTTTTTATTTCGTACACATGTACTGAGTTTGAGTTCAACCAAATATTGATAGAACTTGTTCAGACCCTATACATTAGTTGGCACAAAATTTCATCGAACACGTTCAAACTCATGACAAAGAAGTTAGAATCATACATTCATACACTGCCACAATGAAAGAGGGACCCTTTTCCATTGACATACATGTATAATTTTCAATAACAAAATTACAATAAACTTGGCGCTAATCAGGAACTAGATAGTGCATGTGTAGAAACTATAACTGTCTTTATTCTGTCTTAATCAAATATTCATTAACCCAACCAACAAATTTGAATCACGAATCCTACATCTAAGATCACATCTTTGGAATAAAATTCAGTTGAAAAAGGAAATCCAAAGATACGCTGATATGTTCCCAGGGTAAAAACAAGTGGAAACTAAGACTAAACTAAAATATTGTTAAGAGGAAAAACAAAAGAAATCACTAGTCCCACATGGGGTGAAAGTAAAAGTGGAGGAAAATATTTAAATGCTATTTGGACTTATTTTCTTGTCAGTCTACTAACGTGCGCCTATGATCCAAGTGGAAACATCACATCGTATAATGAACGATAACTCTTCGGAACTACAAATTCTGGAAAAAGCCCAAATTATGTGGGCTTGGCATTTAAGTCAAACGGTCTGTATTCAAAAACCCGAGCTAGGGAATAAAGCCCAAATCATATGGGCTCAGCATTTAAATCAAAGGGGGAGCAAAGTGGTTGACCGATCAGGGCCCACGATTTTCAGAATTTTTTAATATATACTGATATAATCGAAGATTTGAGAAATCGTGGAACTAGGAAAACACAACTGAAGCAGCGAAGACAAAGCACAATATGTCCAAAAACAACAATAAAAGGTCTCAGAAAAAAGAGAAATCAAAGTCCACTAGCATTTATCAAAGGGGAAGGCCCGGAGGGGGAGCAAAGTGGTTGACCGATCAGGGCCCACGATTTTCAGAATTTTTTAATATATACTGATATAATCGAAGATTTGAGAAATCGTGGAACTAGGAAAACACAACTGAAGCAGCGAAGACAAAGCACAATATGTCCAAAAACAACAATAAAAGGTCTCAGAAAAAAGAGAAATCAAAGTCCACTAGCATTTACTGAAGCATCGAAGACAAAGCACAATAGGTCCAAAAACAACAATAAAAGGTCTGAGAAAAAAGAGAAATCAAAGTCCACTAGCATTTAGCAAGGCCGAAATGACATTTTTTAAATAATTTATATTATTCGTTAGGGCTCAAGGGCCTTATTCTCCACTTTGTTCTAGGCCCATAAATTCTCGGGACCGGCGCTGGACCCATGTGCATTTTTTATCCCCCAAATCCACATTGACAAGGTCGTGAATATGCTTTACCTTGCTCGACTTAACGAAGGCGAAAAAAGACCCAATACTCTCTAAGTTCGAAGAAGATGAAGCAACTTCAATAACATCACCAAAAAGTTCGGCAATCTCTAAAATGCTATCATTAGAGGCAAACTTAACTGAGATTCTAATAATTTCAAGCCACACAAAACGGGAAAACGAGTCGGCTAGATCACCGAAAGGGATGATCAAAGCAAAGTCATTGGAACCCGAGTTAAGAATGTTGTCAAAACTCGTTTGATCACTACACAAGCACAAACAACCAAACGGTCCAAACATTCTAACATTAGAAACACGGACATGATGAGCAACTAAAAGTCCGGTAGCCGATATCATTGCTATTGCTACTTGTTAATATAACTGATCTTTAATTCTGTGTATCTATGTAACTTTTAAACAAATGCCTTTAGCCACACATCACTTAACGTCTGTTAAACGTCATACATTAGAACAAGTGTAGTAGACAGTGGGGTGAGTGGCAAGTTTAGCTTAGGACCCATGGGATTACGGGACACTACCAGGTTGCCTAGGGATTTATCAGTTCACAAAGCAGATCAAACACCACAATTAATAATAAAAAAACTGATCATAAGCATTAGGGATGAGCAAAAATCCCTAAAAATGGATTCGGTTTCGGTTCTAGATTTTGGGTAAATTCGGTTTCGGTACAATCGTGATCGTTATTGGTTCAGTACGGGAAATCGATTTTGAATACCGATTTTTTTTTTTTTTTTACAAGCAAAGCAATAGCTTTTATTATTTATTATATTCATCGTATAAAATTTTATATACAACATGTAGATGGATGTTCTACATACATATATACTTTGAATATCAAACCATATATTACAATTACAATTACAATTACAATTACAATTACAATTACAATTACAATTAAATACATATGTAATATTTAATAAAGAAAAATCGAATACGTCCTAACAGTTTTTAATTTATAAAAAATAGCATATCTTTTTTTTTTTAAGAATAATATTAGCAACGAAAGATACCTTTTTGTAATCGTATTTTCGACCAACGAGTTTCGACTTAATCCAAACTAACCCATATAAATTAACGGGTTTTGACCCAAACCCAATTGGACCACTTCTGGTTATTAAAAATTTTGGACCAGAAGAGGTACCTCCATAATATACAGCAGCCTGACCACTACTGTAATGAGTGTGCACCGAAAAGATTTGTGTTGTATGCCTTAAGCCTTAAGGCAGAAAGGCCACCATGGACCTTAGTCGTTAGATGCATTGAAAGACATGCAGAATATAAAACACCATCATGAGCTGTTTGACTTGCGAATAGATAATGAACGAAGAAATAAACGACTGGAAAAGATTTAAGAAATTTGGCTACACATTCAGACAACCATATTTGGATTACATGTACATGGATGGTCTGCATAGATACTTTGAATATGCAAACCATATATTATTATCATATATACTATTGACAGAAGTAAATTAAAACCAAATACATATGCGATATGTAATATATAGAAGAATCAAATGATATAGTTTCAGTTCCATTTGGTACTATACCGAAAATACCCGTACCGGTACCCATTTCTAAGTTCGGTTCGGTATTCGGTTCTTGATTATGAGCAACTTCGGTTTTGGTACGATTCGGTACCCGTATCAATCTCATCCCTAATAAACATTTATTTGTCAAATCCAGTGTTTATTACACATTAACCAAACATATAACAAATCAAGTACTCTAATCTAAACAAGCCAATAATAAGAGTGATAAAATTATGTTGGTGGTATATATCTCTAAGTTGATACGTCGGGGAAGATATTTACAAGTAATGAGTTCAAGCTAGAATCATATATGAGATCCATCTGGTTCTCTTGAAAGATAACAATTACTCCGTATAAAATATTTAAGATGCAACGAATATTTCTTTCATGTAGGAATTGTAATCTAATTCGAAAGATTGATGCTTGAGATCTAACCTCTTTCATCAAAAACATGTCTAAATGAAAAGGCTCACAAACAAAATATTATACAGTAAGATAAAATGCAAGTATAACATCTAATAGTTTTCACCAGAAACCATAACGATAATAGATTTGGAGGCATATTGTAAATCCTCGAAACAGCCTGCAGCGCATTCAAACTCTACTTCCGATGCCTCCTCTTTGGTTCGACCCTCGGCCGTTTTTCGTCTTCCCATTCTCTGTCGTACATTCTAAGGCATAGAAGTTAAGAATATTACAAGTGAACATAATCTTATTTGTTGTAATCATGTTTAACACTATATATAAGATACATTACTCCTATACTATTTAGGCATGATGTATACTTACCAAATTACCCCTGTGAACTGTAAAATTCACTGTAATTTTCACGGGTATTTTGGTAATTTTCCATATTTTAAAATTTTTTATGACTTTATCTGCCTCTGATTTGAACTTATAATAAGAGTAAAAACCTATATAAAGGATACGGATCAGCATCACGTCGGTTCATCTTTGTGGGTACATCTTTTCCATGCATACGGTTAGGTTCTTCCAAGTAAACAGGTCGTGGAAGAACAGCTGGTTTTCGGTCTCCTCGATCTCTAACGTCATACGATGGTGCCATATTTATATTTAGGGGCGGAGGTGGTGCAGTTACAGGTGAGTACTCACCAGACTCGAGAGGCAGATGCTCTCTTTTAAGTTTACGCCTTTTGGAGGCATTCACATCGAGCTCGTCTTTTAGAACATTACCCTTTTCCCTCTCCACATCTCGGTCCCTGTCATCCATCTAAATCCAACAAGTTTCAAAACATCAGTGAAACTTCATATAGCATATGTAAATATCTGTTACAAAAACCACAGATTGGATAGATATGAAGAAGCTTAAGGACGTGAAGAAAGACAAAAGAATGCTAAAATGATGAAAAATGCCGTTCATCATTTTAGCCTTCTTTTGACCCCAGCCCCTCGGCCAAGTCGGCCGACTGGGGCCTAGCCCGACCCGAGTCGCCCAAAAAAGACTTAAACGTCGGTCAACGCTAGAAAGTCGGTTCAAAGTCGGTCTGAGTCGATATGAGTCAATCAAAGTCAATGTTAGGTCAACAAATTTATAGAGTATTTTTTAAAATTAGATTTTGAGCTATATACCTATGTTTGAAATTACTATGTTTTATGTTTGATATACTTATGTTTAATACATATATATGTTTGATTGGATCAATTACTTAATGTCAAAGTTGGTCAACGCCCGACTCGTCCCCAACCCGAATCGACCGCCTCGTCCCTCGAAGGTGGTCAACACCCGACTCATCCATGACTTGACCGACTCGTCCCTCGAAGGTCCCGACTCGCGACTTTTACAACCTTGCCCCTGCCAGATTAATTTAGACTCTGGAAGGACCAAAAAGCATGTAAAAGGACCATTTTCAGGAAGTGCTTAAAGGTTCAGTATGTTCAGAGACGAGATGTGTCTGTATGCACAAGTGTTTAGGAGCGAGAAGTTTAATTTACTTTAAAAACAATATCAAATTAATGCATAAAGGAATTACCTTTGTGACATATCCTTCGCGTTCATCTCTTTTTCTGTCTCGAATTTCTTCTTCTCTTCTTCGTTTAACATCTTCTTGAGAAACCAACATATTCTCCTCAGAGCGTCTACGTTCTCTGTCATCGTGTTTCGGAGACAATCGTTGTGAATGTCTACCTGTTCCAACTCTTCTATCACCATCTTCATCTCTTCTATTCGCATTCAACGATTGGGGAACGACATGCGGCGGCAGAGGTGGCGGGGGTGGTAAACTTTGCCCGCGAAACCGATCATCGTTGTGAGACTTCTCCATTGGAGTCTCATTGTATCGCCCTTTATTTCTATCATCTTTACCTTTTTCAGAAGCCTTATCAACTGATCTTTCTCTGCTGTACCTTTCCATTGACCTATCTCTTGACTTTTCGATGACATCATCACTACCATGAAATCTTTCTCGGTACTCTCTATCGTACCTTTCGTTTTTCTGTTTATGTAATAACTTATCACTACTGATTTGTTCTTCCTCAACCGGGTAATGTTTCTCAATTGCTCTATCTGAAAATCGAACTTCGGTTTCAATTTCTCTTGAATCGTGTTCACCTTTACGTCTTTTAATAAAACGGTCTTGTTCTTCAGCTGGGCTTGTTCTCTTTGTTGGTTTATCATTAGATTTCGAGACAGAAGTATTATCGTGTGAGGGTCGAGACGACACACGTCTTTGCACATCCATAGCTTCTGTTGAATCCTCTTTTATATTGTTTCTAGAAGATTCAGCAATTTTTGAAACTCCAGACTCTGTGGGTCCCTTTATAGAAGGCTCATGAACGGCCCCACCCAGTTCACCAGCAGTAGACGATGATGTTCTCCCAATAGTTTTCACTTTATTTTCATTTTTAACCGAATCCTGTTTCGGTTGTTTTGAAACAGATGCAGCGGGACCCGACCTTTTCGGTACAGCACCTTTTGGATTATTCTCATCGGAAACTCGGTTTCCGGAATCATCTATCTGCTTTTGACTATCTGATGATCTGGATGGTCCAGGTTGTAATGAAGAAGAATCTGTACCGTTACTTAGTGAACCACCTTTGGCTTTATCGTGTTTAGTTTCTGAAAGTTTTGGTCTTGATGTAGGCTCTTTAATGTTTGGTTCACTAGTGTTTGGTTGAGTAACGTTGACAGATTTTGGTGGGGCCGTCTTTTGATTCTGTTCAAGATAACCCATTCCGAATTCTTCATCTGTAACCCATGAAGACTGCATAGCACGAAACTATATCAGTACGGATGCACATCAAATCAGATAATGAATCTAACCTGTATCATATAAATCACAGTGTGCTTCATCATCTCCTTTGAATATTATATATATACCGGGCATATATTACATCTATAAGCTGGGCCATTTGTGGTATTGTCAAATGGGACAGATCAAGTTTGGTTGACCCAAATAAACCGTCATGTCCATTTTTATTTTTTTTATTTATTAATAGAATATAATTGAAAATGTGTTGGTTATAATGTAACAGAGAAAGATAAATTGGTGTAATATTATCACCTTTCGGGCAGCCAAGGCTGCAGCAACACCAGTAGCTAACACCTTTAAATCTTCTCTTTCATCACTCTTAAGCTTAGCAACCTGAAAATATAAACATCAGTAAGGGCATTTGAAAACTTGACCATATGAAAATATTAATCTAAGATGAAACAAGACAACTAAATTTTACCCTTTTCTCAAGGTTGATCCCACTTTTTCTAGTAACGGGAAAAACGTTCGAAACTTTTGTAAGCAAAATAAGAGCGTTTCGAATTTCCATGTACTCCGTAGATTCCAAGCACTGGATGAGCAATCTTGTGATCCTTTGACTCCATTTCCAGTGTACCTTCCAGAAGTAAATCGATACATTAGTCTCCAAACCCTAATCATCATATTTTTTATAACCTAATTTGAAATAATATTTTTAATTTCCGGCTCACCTTAATGAATTGGCTATAGGTGACTCGTTGGCTATTTGGGAATCTGTAATAGACAGCAAATCCAGGCATGTTTCCACATTCACGTTCATATACAGATTCGTCACTCTGTACATAAGAGTAAAATCGTAAATGTAGTTAGGCAAATGTGTATATTAGAGGTGGCAGTTTTGGCCCATTCATCTATAAATGGGTCAACTTGGTTCTATATATTAGAATGAATTTGCAATATTACAATAGGCATAGCTGCCTAACTTAGTTATGCACTAATATGCATACTTCCTGATTCGGGTTTTTACAATTGTAAGTCTGTTTTAAACCATTCATCAATATATATTTCAACTAAGAAACACACTTTGAGAAAATAAATCATGTCAGACCAGATTTTCTTGCTCTTGAAATAGTTTATGAGTTCATTCTTTCACAATTGAAATTTTGAAAACTTGTGGTGTTGTCCTATTATTAACTACTCAACTCAATCCTTTTTAACTTCTTGTACCCATTTTGCCCATGTTTTAACCAACTTGCAGATATATTCACAATTACCTTCCAATAATAGGCCATCTTAAGCGTCTCAAACAGAAATCTACCGAGTCGACCCACCTCATACTCAGTACAACAGCATATCATCGGTTGTAATGTTTTACATATCAGACCATCAATATGGTTGACCGTGTTAAAAAACGGTGTGCCCAGTGAGTGAAGAGTGTGAACAAACATCGCACAATACACCGCATCGGGCATACTAAACGTGCATCTTGGAAATATACAACGCTGAAGAAACTCCATATTAATCTTCAATGTATCAGGGCAAGAACTTAACCATTTATCTTTTTCACGAGCCAATCGTCTACGTACAGATGCCACGTTTTGTTCATGTTTTTTGAGTTCACTAGTTAACCTATCTAAAGATTCCTGTATTCTTTCTTTGTCTTTTTTACGTTTAGTGATTGCTGAATTGGAATTATCAGAAAGCTCTTCTAAAGCTTTAAGAGCTGCGTGTTGTTTTGAGATTTCGGACTCGTAACGATTTCTAGGAACGTAAAGATCATAGAGTGTTAGACCCCAAAAGGTAGTGTACAGATCAGGAGAAAGGCTGTTCCAAGCTTTTGATGGCAACACTGTTCTAACAGTATCAAGAAGATCTGACCACCTGCCAAAAATTTTTGAAATGTTAATCAGATTGGACTTGTTATAGACCAAGTAAATAAATTTTTAAAATTATATTTATGCATGTAAATATAGAAGAAAACCATAAACATAAATACGAACTTTATATAATTGTCTAAAAACACAAACATAACCGTTCATGTTTTAACAAACTTTAAATTCTAGTTTAATTTCATATTACAATTACAATGTTTGACCAATTTTGACTTTGACCAACAAATCTGATTTTGACCCATTACCCACGTTGAACAAATGATCAAACGAATTTGGAAAATCAGATCGGTCTATTCTTAGAAAGGAGTAACCGGGGATTAATCGGGAGTAATTGGGGTTTATTAAAACCGCGAAGATAGATATACTAAAAATCTAAGAAAACGAAAGTATCAGGAATATTACATCAAAGGTTTGCGTTGAGGACCAAGATCAAGTATAAGTTTTCCAGATATATCTGTCTGGTCACTCTCCTTTCCTGATGTTTCATCACAATCCAACGGCCAACAAACATCAGATGTACTTGATGTAGTCTGACATCTGAATAGCCTCATCACTGGGCGATAAATCAAGAATGCAACCTACATAACAAATTATGAACATTGTATAGTTAACAAGAATTCAGACATTAAGGGGATACAAGTGATTTTGGCAACTGCGTAACAAACTAACAATTAATGCACAGTATATAACTATCGAGAAAGGAAAAGTAGGACCTCGGGTTCAAGGTGGTATAAGTGTATAAGATCATGAAGATCGGGAACCAGTTGAGCATATGAGGTTAATGATGTCATTGCACCGGATAAAAATTCAACGTATTGCAGAAGGGATCCG
Organism: Rutidosis leptorrhynchoides; assembly: GCF_046630445.1. Taxonomy (NCBI): domain Eukaryota; kingdom Viridiplantae; phylum Streptophyta; class Magnoliopsida; order Asterales; family Asteraceae; genus Rutidosis; species Rutidosis leptorrhynchoides. The sequence goes on from NC_092339.1 coordinate 122,951,506, forward strand.
TGACATCTATCCAGCTGTTCACACACCATCTTAATGTGAGGAGAGTCGGCCTCGATCACAACCCTGAAAAATAGAGACTTATATGATTACCTGACTGAATATTTCTGTTCTTAAAAAAATCATATCTAGAATAGAGTAAGATATTACGTGGCTGTGAGTTATATTTGATCTCCAATGGTTAAAAAATAACTAGCTTAACCAAAAAGAGATTGGAAGTCTCTGTAAGTGTTTTTTTTATGCATAAAGCCTCAATTCATAATATTTTAATACACTAGATCATTGTGGAAAACATATATATACAAAAACAACATATGAAGAACTTTTGAATCAACTGGATTCGGTCCATACTTGAACCTCACTGTTTTGCCACCTTTAGTGTAAACGTAAGAGTATAAGACTCTAGAAAATAGCCGAATACAAATCAAACATGAACTCCATAACTTGCCCTCTTTCGTTCGCTTTTGTTGAACAAAAGATAAAGCAAGTAGACCAGGGAAACATGATAAATGAACAAATTTAAGAGAAAACGAAAATGTTTTCAGTGATGTCTTAAACTCCAGAAGAAATGGTTTGAAAAACTAACAAAGCAAGCAAAAGACATCGTTGGTCCACTTGTCATACTCTGACTGGTAATTTCCAACTCAGGTGAACAGTTGCGTATAACAATATAGACTTACACAGAACGATGTTGAGCAATAAGTAGCAGAAGTGGAATTGCCAATTTCGGTTCATCCTTTGGAAGCAATGAATCTCGTAGTCTGTTAGTGGATTTGATTAATGCCTGCAAAAAATTCTATCTTCAATTTTTCAAACCAAACAACAATGTAAAAGAATCAAATTAGACATGTGAGTGGTACAAAACTGTTCTTCACAATCTTAAATGAAAAAAAAATATATATATTAATTATCATGGTCACAAAACATATATCATGTGTTTATTTATTGGCTGACACTGATTTCAAAAGCTTCACAAACACTCGTCCATTTTCAAAGTTATATACGTATGACCAAACCAAGCAAACCAAAGTATTGCCAACTGATAAATAGGTTTCCAAAGTATAACATATCACAAACAAACAATAAAGAAAGGGGCAAGTGCAGAAAAATACATAGTATCATCATTCACATAACAGATAGTGTTAACAACTACTTGGTGATCAAGGGTGTACCTTATTGTTTCTGGCACCAAAAGAAGTAGCATGATAGCGTAAAGTCTCACTTCCTGCCATAGCATCCAACTGCTCTTCAGTCATGTTCTCTGTGTACTGAACATTAGCCATTTGCTGGATAAGTTCCTGCACCAGTTGTGATTAAAACATCATGACATCAGCATTGGTCATATATGTCAACAGAGCTCATAAACCAATAAAAAGCATCGTTTTGGATTTGATTGTACCTGCAGAAGAACAAGCTCGATCCCACTCCCTTTCTTCAACTGATTTACCAGATACTGGAATAGGCCCCTAAGTTCCATTGAAGGGTATTTCTTACACCTGCAAAGTAAAACAAAACAGCCACATCAAATTAAGTGCAAGAAGAAGTATAAGTCTGAAGTTTGTATATCTAGTCTGAATTGTACCAATATGAATACAGTAAGACAAAAAGTAAACAGACATAAACAAAGCAAAAAATCTTCATCATATTGGCCTCATTCTTATTCTCAATGAAACTTCTATGAAATGATTTCATGGGATCCGTGGAGTTAGCCAACCACTTAGCCGCCAAAATGAGAAAGACCAAACTATCTTTGGAACCAGATGAGTTTTGGTCAGTGAGATCTGTTATTATCAAAGATAGACGAGTGTAATTACATTAAAAACAGTTCTGTTTTGCCATTCGAGGAGAAACACAGTGCATGTAAATTATTGTGAGCATATTAATGGAGGATTTCACGCTACATCAACAATAAATGTCTCCTTTAATGCACACCACCAGAACTAACAGTACGAAATGTAAAGGGAACTAATAAAAAAGGTGCATGCATCAGAGACTCAGAGCTGATCATTCCGAACAACTACAAGCCACAAAAAGTTCTTGTGATAGCTTATGAGATTACATTTTCATTTAGTAGGAATTAAACTCTAAGAAAATGCTTGCAGAAATTCATAATAAAATAAATATTGTCCCAAACAGTCGAGAAAATGCAACATAAAAGATTGAATAAGCACATAGTGTAGGTTGATAGCTCACTTGATTTAAACAGGAAATGAGTAATGGTCATGTAAGATATTTCATATCCAAGGCATAATATTTGCAGGGATCAATCACAATGAAGTCTCCACACATAGATACTTTTCACTCAAAAGTCATTATAACACTAGATATATCAATACCTATTAAACCAAGCCCAAAGATAGCTTCAAGAATAACTTTCAATAATGTTGACTTGTATCTTTACACAGCAATAAAAAAGAAACATTTTGCAACAATCTACACGATAGTGCAACATCGCAATCTACTTAAGGAGAAAAAGAACATAAATATAACTACAACACCTTCTAGAAGTAAAGTAAGACTCTCATGATAGTAGAGTGAGGATCAATACCACCAAGTACCTGAGGTGTGACTACCGGATTATGACATGTAAGAATTACATGCACGTGAACAATCTACAGATACACGCCAAGATTCTCACAAGATACCCCATTTATTGTATAATTGTGCAGCATCAAATCGTCAAGAGATTCAATATATGAATATTAAAAAAATAGTTTTAACATTCAAAATCATCTAGCCTCTTCTGCAGAAGGAATGCTTTTGGAATATCAATGTCATGCGTTGCTAAGTAACATATTCACCGTAATTGAATTATTTTAAAGGCCCCCATAAACCAAACTCTGGAAAAAGCTAACCAAAAAACCACCATTCTGAATTTCTCATATTAGTACAAGTAGACTGCATATAACCACAAAAACAGCATAATGCTCATCGTTGGATTTTTTCAGAATTGGAATTTATCTTAATATTGAAACTCCAAACAAGAAGAGAACAATGAAGAATCAACTTAGACCCAGCTAGTGAACATTTGCAAACAGATTGGAGACCCATTTAACGATACTATCGGTCTTCACAATGAGCCTAAGCTTCTAGAAATTGACCAGTTAGCATGAAAGTCAAACCCCAAGTGTCTTCATACTCGGTGAAGACTACCACTCAAATGTAGCTTTTCTGACCCCTCAAACATACCATCCAAGATAATGCAAGATAGAGAAACAAGACGTTCATGTCATCAAGACAACATATACGTCTCATCTGTCCTGACTCGATAAAACATTCTTCGCCTATATCCAAAAATACAATCCCCTACACCAGTACTACCATAAGCTACAAACTTGAATTAGATTGCTTCCTACAGCTCATTCTAGTAACCTCTTCGTGTGACATGGCAAGGAAACAACTCCCAGAAGGGGCGTTGTGGGACAACATTCTTGGGGCATTGGGCGTATAACCACGGTTACAACAACAGAAATTGGTAGTTTTTGATTGGTCCTTGTTTTTTAAATTAATATTATCTTCTTTTCACTCAACTACCAATCATATTTTGTCACATCACCCGCAACCTTCCACAACTCTTTTATGTCACACTAAAATCCCACAACACCCTACACCGCTAGAAATGGTCTTAGTATTCCCAGCTATAGCCAATAGAGTAGCATACCCATAACAACGAATTTATCCAATCTTTCCAACAATAATATCCAATCTTTGCAAATATTTATGTCCATAGCATCAACCAAGACAGATTTATGGTTCCGTCTTTTGAAAAGAAGACTATGAACAGATACGCAACAAGGTTTTAGCGTTATTTAGAATCGCCAATAAAAATAAACCCCACGAAATGTTGACTTATAAGCTCATATCCCAAATGCCATCACCAAGAGACTTGAAGTGTGTAGCGTTTTAACTAGGCTCCTGAGTAAATCCACAATCCCGTCCGGTAAAGATTGCCATGAACTCTAAACACATGGACACTTTATAAAGGTAAATAATTTACACCACAACTAAAGGACTTCTAAATGTAAAAAAATGACTACTATTAAGCTAAGCAGGAAAACCTATTCAAAAGGCAGCTGTCAATCACTTAGTCACAAAGTACAAACAAAGAAACACAATATACTACAACAATCTATTTTGCAGTCTTGATGATAAAGAGTTAAGATCATGCATGCTAGACTACAAGATGGTAGCACATAAAGATCTAAGGATGTTTGTCTTATGTCAATAGGCAAAATTAGAAAAAAAGGGCAGTGAGACAAAGGATTAAAGAGAGCAGGTTACGTACAAATGGCCCCAAAATGATGCCAAGGATTGAAGCCAATCTGATAAGTTGAGCCCATCATCTTTTAGCTTCTCACGACCACTTTGAACCAGCCGTTCAATCACAACATACTCCAAAATATCATATTCGAGCTGTAGAGAAAAACACAAAAATTCAAGTCCATATCAGATAGCACAAGAAATAGAAATATCATAAAGACCTGCGTATACACAACAGATCTGCCAAAAGAAGATATTTAATGCAAAAAAAGAACAAAAAACAATACACACCTGTGTTAAATATTTAAATGCATCAACAACTGGAGCAATCATATCCCTGTATGCCTCTATCTGTAAATTTAAGTTACAAATAAAATGTTACCAACTATATGTCTACAAAATCAAATTAAGATAATATACGACCAAAAGACAATCAAAGTGAACGATGATGATACAAAGAAATTACAACGTACCTGGTGGACAATTGTACGAAGAACAGTCATTGGATTTGCATGAGCTAATTTTGCAACCATCCTTCCCAGCTGCTTTAGGTTTTCTTTAGCAAGCCGTTTTAAGATCCTTCTGGTGTCCAACTTTGCGGTCTGCTTTGCAGATAGAACCATGGGGCTGCAATCATCATCCCTTTCCCATTCACCGTATAAACGATATCTTGCCTAATTGCGTGACAATTATCAAATCAAGTATCCCATCAGATATAAGATTCACAAGTATCTATATAGAATTAGAGTAAATTTTGGCCGATCTAGTTGTGAACGAGTCGATTAGAGGTGTGTTTTATCTCATACATGCAAAACAAAAAAAAACGAGGTTAACGTTAAACTAACACAAGGAACAGAAGCTCGAAGAGGTTCAAAATTATATATATCAAAAATCTTGAATCCTTTCATTCGAAAAGACATTATACTTTTGCTAATCATAAGTATTGCACTTGTTCTATGTTATACATATATAGTGATGAATAGAAAAGTTTGAACATGTCAACGGGTTGAAAAGAATTACATATATAGCTGTTATTGTATGGCAGTAATAGCTAAAGCATAGATTGTAGATTAGAAGTAGGTTTATTACCTTCCTAACATAATGTATTATCTCGTTATAAATACGCTTCATAATGAAACAATACATGACAGAACATTTTAACACCTCTGTTAATACAAAACGCAACCCGTTTCACAACTGACCCGACCTTCTAACCTCTAATAAGAATAAGAATGCTCCAATGAAATGCTAACCTCATATGGCAGGAGACTCAGGACGGCCCATATCTCCTGTCCAACAGCTGGATTTGCAGGTATCAACTGTAGTGAAGGAAGTAAACATGCACCAAGAGCTTCCTCAAGGTTTAACCTAGCTTCCTTCAAATGGAGGCGGGGAGTTTTATTTCCAGCCTCCAAATTAGAACCAGCACCAGAATTGACATTCTTTAGGGCAGAATGGTAATAACCTCTTAACACTCTGCATACCTAAGGACAACGAAAAAAACCGTTTTATATAATCACTGTTGTAATAAAACCCGATTACTCCTTTTTAGGAACAGACTGGTCAGTTTTTCCAAAATTTCATATAATTAATCGGTCAATGTCCGTTAATGAATCGGATTTATCGGTCAAAGTTGGTCAACAATTTAATAAAAATTCAAGCTAGAATTTTAGAGTTTTTTAAACAAATGAATGATTATGTTTATGATTTTAGACAATTATGTTGAAACTTAAGTTTAAGTTTATGGTTTTCTCCTATATTTACACATATAACTTTGAAATTTGTTATTATTTAAATGTATTAAAAGTCAAATCCGATTAATGCCCAAGTTGTCGATTACTCCCTCCAAAGTCCCGACGGAGTACTCCCCGTAGCGAGTTTCGCAACCTTGATGATAATATACGACTGGGCATTTTAATATTATATATTAGATATTAGATTAAATATATAAAATGAGTTGGTTTACCTTCTGCAGTAGTAATGTATCACGGTGAAGATAGGGTCCAGCAGTAGTAAGCATTTCAAATAGCTCTTTAGGGAGATCAATGAATGATCTTTTTGTAGGGTTACTTTCGGTTTCCATAAAATCCGAACCTCCTTCTGCAGTTTGAAGTTGTGGTTGTCGGACAAGTTCATAAGCAGAAGAAATTGTTTTCTCGATTAGCCTGTAAATAAGGAACATTTTCAAAGTATAAACTTAGGACCTCTGAACAAACAAAAAATGGAAGTAAACAATGCCAGGTCATATAATGTTAATTATAATTATATACTTCAAATTTACCTAAACAGTCCATCGCAAATCCGAATATGCTCAACCGGATTGAGTGGCAAGAGACGACGGAATAGAATATTGGCATGATACCTGTGAAATACATTTAACTATAGTCACCTGGAAACCAAAATATACAAAAGAAAATGGGGTACAAGATTGATAAGGGTTGACTCGGTAAAACTTGACAAGTACTCGCCGAGTTCTAGGTTTTAAGATAGGTCGAGCACTCGGTTCAATTAATCAGTCCACCTCGGTCAAACTCGGTCAAAACTGGGATTACTCTGAAATACTCTGTCAAACTCGGTCAAGCTCGGCTAAAACTCAGGGTTACTCGGAAATACGCTAAAAATCGGTAGAAGTCGGTCAAAATTGGTCAAAGTATATCAAAAAGTAAACTTACCAGTCGTCCACATGAAGAAAACCAATTAGCAAGCCCAAAGTTTGACTACTTTCAAGCTCTGAAGAGCGTTCTGTAACTGCTTCACATTCCAAATCTACAGCAGCAAAAAGATCTATAGTCACATCTCCTTGTTTTTCATCATCCATTAGATCCTTCCCCGTTGCAGCAAGGTTTATTTTTCCAATCTTATTAGCCTGGATAAAAAAAAGAGAACAAAAGAGTTTTTATGATTATATGAAGATGGTAAGACATTAGTATCTCTTAACGAGTATATAGCTTGCCTTATTATAGATTATAGACTGCATAATAGATATATGAAGCACCTAGTTATGGATACAAGAACAAAAATGGAATACCCCATAACCAATCAAGTACAAAAGCAACTTGATTTACCTCATCAAGTCGCTTGGCTGAAAAAACATTATAATGCTCAAACGCTTCATCGTCATTCGGAAGTAGATGTGCATATCTGCAAGATCGATAAATTCAGTGAATGTGTCAATAATAAAGAATTACAAACTCAACGAATGTGTCTATAATACTCACATGCTATCAAGATCTATAAAGTCTTTCTTGACCAGTAACGCTGTTAGCTGATAAAGCCCAAAAGGTACAACATTATTTACTTCCATACGCTGATAATACTGAAACTTAAACCCGAGGATTTGTGAAGCATTGGACTGCAAGAAACACACGGAAGAAATTAGTCAATTAGTCAACCCTTTTATAAAGTATACAAATATACAAATAGCATTTCAGATAAACCCTCTGTGCACACGCATATAATCATGTAAGCATTCATAGTTATCACACTACGACCAGATGATGCACACCTTGGGGAAAATAGGGATCAGGTTCAAGAAGGCACTGTTATCAGGCTGAAGTTCGAAACACTCTAATACCTGAAGCCACAATGTAAATCAACATATACCTGTGAATTATTTATATGGTAAGAATGAATAAAGAATATTGATCATAACGAGGCATATGGATAACTCACAATGTCAAAAACACGGTTTGGATCCAAATTGAAGTGTCCAATTAATGACTGCATGAATCAATCAGTAAGATTCAAAATAAAACAAAAAACAAAAAACCAAAATATAAAAGTTATAGACAATAGACAATTAGGAAACAAAATTATATTGATGTAATAACTTCATGTTTAAACCTTGATTATGCCAACTGTTGCAGCTGATGTGCTTTGAGAACCATCTTCTGAACCTTGACAAAGAAGTGTAACCTAAAAATTGACATAAACTAATGAAAAAAAAAACAAATTTACAGCAACTAATGAAAAAAAAACACCAATAAAGAAATACATTGGAAGCATCAACAAAACATATTGCAAATGAGCAAGCCGACTAAACCATAGACTACTTCACCACACGATTCAAGCATATTCAATGCCACAGACCATAAGAACGAGCGGGTGAAGCTGATAATATATTAATATCTGTTCGCTTCATTATTATTTATTAATAATAATAAAATGCAACTTTACCATATTAATTGACTATTCTATCATATCCAATCCTTATTGTTGATTGGTTTTTCCGTTCTATTCCTTAAAAATACAGAAAAATAAGTATGAAGCTTATAAACTAAATTAAGTCTGATTGTCCATTAACTCATTTAAATCTTCACATTTTTCTTTTCCGTAAAACTGTCGCGTAACTTTTTCTTCTTTAAATAGTTGATGTTTTAAGCAACAGATTGGTATTAATCAGCATTGCAGGTCTAAATTATGTAGACCATGTTTCTCACTTCAGGTGTCTTTAATATTTCCAACTTCTCCAGTTTAGGTGTTCTTTTCACTGGTAGTATTTCTTTACAAACAAATAAGCAACCCCGATGTTCACCGCAAAGAAATGTTTACAGAAATATATGTCCAATTATCATATTGTTCTGTATTGTATCATGTTATTTGATTCTTTACAGTGGTAACATAGGTCCAAATTACAACAAAACGTAAATATAATAAGGGGTGCCTTCGACTGTTAAATGATGAAGCCAAATAGCCTCAGATGCATTCATTCTGATGTTTTATGCGTTTGAAAGATATTTATAATGAATTTTAAAGTTTTATGTGTAACATCGACATTAAGTGATATAGAACTTAGAATCCATTAATCAAATATCAGTCTTGGTATAATGTCAAAGAAGGGAACTTTATCAAAACCCTTCCGGATCCTTAACAATCACAATCAACACAAAAAGTAATAATCACATACAGAGGATAGATGACAATCACAGAATGATAACAGAGTAAGTTAAGACTAAACTTCTCATAAAAATGAAAGAATGATACCAGCTTGGCATAGCCTTCGCTTTCTTCTCGAAGAAGATTGAATTTGGTTTGTTGATAAAGAAGACGAGTGTTAACCCTGACCTGTAAACAAGAACATGTTCATCAGCAGAAATGGCTTACATTGTGCGCAATTCATCATTTCAAACTAGAATTTAATAAGATGCAATAATAGAAGAGTAATAAGATAATAGTACAGTTTCAAACCTACCTCTTTAGACTTCAAATCAGTAGCTTTTATCTTAATCATCTCTGAATCCCACAGAAATTCTTCCTGCAAGCTCCCAATCAGGTAGTTTATTTAGTGTTTCGTGAACTTTGACTGATCATGTCTCAAGTAACTTTGAACTCGTATATAAGAAAAATATACATTACCTCACACCGTTCATGAAAAAGCCTCAAGGGGACCACAGAATGCTCCACCATCCACTTCGCCTAAAAAGCACAAAACCATCTTAGTGATGACATGTCACTAACATTTAATACCAGGGAGAACAAAAGGAAGAAAACACCATCCGCGATGAACACTTACGTTAGTATCAATACTGATATCCAGGAAGACATTTTATTACATCTATTTTATTAGATGAGCCATACAGTTTGCTATTTCTCTATATCGTTATTAAGCTTCAATACCCATATTCATTAAAATTTGAAAATTTTATATTCCTATACTCATGTACAACTATTACTATTGATGTAGCAACTTTGTTTGCATTTGCATGCTTCGCATATAGGGATGGAAGCATTGCAGATGCACAAGTAAAAAGTAAGGTTGGGGTACACCTAGTTTCTTCAATAACCGATAGAGAAGAGAAAAGAAATCATGCATTAACACCACGCGGTCTCATGACATACACTCTAGATGTGAGTCATGGCCCACGTGTGTAACAACAAGCCCATCTGTCTGATCACATATAGTAGTCCTAACTTATGTTTGTGCACGCACCTAAAAAATTTGCATGTTATAAAAACAAAAGGTTCAAAACATGAACTTAAATAATAAAAAAATATTGCTATATACAGACTATAACCAACCCTTGATGGTAATCAACTCTTTGAAGGATATAAAGCTCTAAACCAAATGGAAAAGTAAAAAGGTTTATATTGCGAATGAACTATAACAACAACTATCCCAAGCTCAAAACTACAGCACCTAAAAAGTTAACGCATGATATCCTTACACAACAATAAAACAATGATAAGACATTGGAAGCAGTATTCTAATATCCTCACATGATGCTATGGATTCAAAATTGCTTAAAATTACGAATGTTAGTGTTCTCAAAGCATGCCTCAAGTAGCAATGATAATAATCTACATCTAATCATCAACCCTCATATTCACGTGTGGCTCTTTAATGGAGGTTTCCTAAGAGCTATGGTGAAAAAAACTTAAGATTTAACCTATAAGACACATATTACATTCAGGAAATGGAAGTCTCTAAACTTAGGAAGTAAATCATAAGCTGCATCAATCTAACTATATGTGAGAAACCTTACTACTTAATGTGCACATACACTGCAATATCACTCTGTTTGCATGTATAAAAACATATGTACTCGTTGTCATACACCTGTCCTTATCTTAAAGACTAAGGCTACCATGTCAAATACGTAAATCGCAATGAAGGTGAGTGAAGTTAATAGTCTCGGAGACAGAAGAATATAACACAAAGCATTATCATATCAAACTGTGAAGAAGTGTTGAGTATTGAATCTCATATATATGATGAAGGTAAATTACATCACGGAACATCACCAAAAGCATGCTTAGGTAATAAGATGATTAGCCACATGGCAACTCAAATGACAGACATGCATTTATTAAACCAAGCAATGAAGCTACACAAATACTAACCATTTTAATGAGACGAGCACGATATTCTCCCGGCATTGTAAGCTGCAAAAGAAAAGAAAGCACTATCATACCAATACTAAGAGAACCCGTTATAAGCACTTATGTGCAAAAACAATTACATATTCTTATGGCCTGGATCAGCCGAACAGATCCACCAGCAACTTCAAGCAATGAACATCTACCCATATTGAATAGACTCATAGACAAAATCTGGTTCAAAGTTAAGTTCTTAAAGAAAAATTAGTGAATTCCATCTCCTACACAATTAAAGTCTAAGTTCTTTATCAATTGTCACTTTAAAACACAAAAATGCCCCAATAATTTTAAGTACACTATTACTTCCTTCAAATAGCTTATAATCATACTAAAAAAACAAGAAAGAAAAATAGCACTTACATCTTGAGCCATTTGAGAAACAATATCAGATAAATTTGAAGCCACTTCTTCATCAGAAAACTTATCAGAGTACTCAACCAGCTCCAATGCTAATTTAAACTTCTGAATCGGTAACTCACCTCTAACCTAATATTCATAAACACATAGTATCAATATTAATAACATAATCAATCACATCAACCGAATCTATACATACATATATAAATATATAAATATACTTACGATGTTCCAACAAAGTTCATAGAGATATCGAATAAGAGGTGCAGGTGACGGTGGTTTAAAGGTGGTACTTCCATTCTTCCATTCACGAATGCAATCTTCGGTGATGTACTTGCACTCTAGCGCTGGGAGAGACATTAATTAATTTAATTAATAAATGGAAATGGAAACAGATTCGGATTGAAAAGTGAAACCCTAGTTTTGTAGTATTGATTTGATTCAGGGATATTAATGATGAAAGAAAGGAAAAAGGCTAGGTTTTCGATTGTTTGATGTAGGGAATTTGGGGGTTTCGCAGTCTTCGTATTTCAGGTTTTCTCTATTTTAGTTTTCATACGATTCCCTGAATTTTCTATTGGCTGCGTAAAAAGAATGAAAAATGGAAAAATATGAGTAGTTTAGAGCACTCATAAGTCCTAACCTCCTAACTTAAAGCTTCACTTCAACATTCGCTTACATTCACAGCATACACATTACATACACGGATGACAACGGATCGGATATGGAGCGGGTGATGCCGTATCCATATCCATATTCATTTAATTTTTGTTCATCCATATCCATATCCGTTTAGTTTCAGGTCATCCATCCACATCCATATCCATATCCAATGGATCAAGCGGGTTAATGGATATCCAATGGATATTAATAAAATGTTATAATATTTTCTAATATGCGATTAAAATAAAATGTAATACATCATAAATAAATATAACATGACATAATTAAAATCTATCCATAAGAATGTGTAATCTTTGTCGAAGATATAACAAAATTTGTTAAATTTTACTATAAAACATGGATTACGAAAAATTAAATATGAAATTTGTAAGTTTATTTTATTAGATATGCGTGTTTTATTGCAATATATTATAGTTATTTCATCCATGTCCATATCCATATCCATTTAGATTCATCCATATACGTATCCATATCCATTTAAGTTCGTCCATATCCATCACGAAGCGGGTGGATCGAGTGGATATCCACCGGATCGGATGACTATTGCCATCCCTAAACTCACATTTATGTTTTATTATTAATTAGTGTTATTATGTTATTATTAAAATAATTAAAACTAAAATACAACAAGAGATGAGTGAGTGGTTGGTGAGAAGATAAAACAATATATGAGTCGCCAACCAAAATGGCTCATATTGGCAAGCAAGAACACAAGTAAATATTGGCGAGCATTTCACGAAACCGTACCATCAACGATTTAACTTGAAGAGCTCAAAGACAGAGATTGACGAAATGCTCATATAAACCGACCATATTTTTTAATTTTATAATATATATTTACTCCATATATATATGATCTTGTGATAACTGTTAACCAAACATTTCAGAGACCTGAGAACTCAAGAGCGAACAAAATTCTTGACAGTTTGTTCGAATTGACCCAAAAATATACGGATTTAGGAAATGTAAAAATAAATATCTAAATTCATAAAAGTGTACAAAAAATTTGTTCAAACACACCCTAAAATTGTTCGAACTCACAATTAGTAAATTTTAATGTAGAACAAAAAAAGTGTTCGAACACACCCTAAATTGTTCACCCTTGTGTCATTTTTGTTCGACTTTCGAGTTCTCACTGTTCTCATTCGTAATTAAGGTCTCACTTGATCTCTTCACTATATTATATATAATACACACACACACACACACACATATATATATATATATATATATATATAGACACACACACACACACACACACACACACACACACACATATATATATATATATATATATATATATATATATATATATATATATATATGTCATAAATTCTGTTGCTTATTTGTCATCAGCTTACTAACCAGTGATTAGGTGGATTTGTTAGACTTGATCTTAATTAAGAAAAAAACACAGGGGTCAAGCACTGAGTACAACCACAAATGATATAAGATTATATAGCTCGGAAAAATATTTTTTTAAGTATAAATTAAATTAATGACAAAATTGTTGAAATGGTCCCTGTGGTTTGTACCAAAATGCTGGTTTAGTCCCTGTAGGTTTTTTGACGTATTTCGTCCTTGTGGTATGTCAATGTTGCTGATTTAGTCCCTATTTCTGACGGACGTTAAAAATTTCCGTTATCTCCATCACATGCCTCGCACATGAGGGTAAAAACCTCCTTTTATCTTTTCCTTTAAACAAAATTGCTGATATGGTCCCTGTGGTTTGTCAAAGAAACTTCATCACCTATCTTCATCTTCCCCAAATCATAAACCCTAATCAATATCAAATTCATAACAAATTACAAAACTCAACGTTTGAATTAAATCCCTTTCATTAATCGATAACAGTTAAAGAAACAAAGAAGGAACAAACTAAAACCTATTTTTTGTTATTGATGCTCATAACAGTTTCATCATTTTGATTTGTCATTATAGTAACCTAATATTCTTACATATCTTATTAGTACCACCTTCAAGGGAATTTGACTTACTTAAAGATCTTTTGTGCATATTTGATTAATGTTCTTATTTAAAAAAAAAATGAAGCTCCATCACTTATTAAATCCAACCCTTTTATTGAAGCCTTAAACAACCGCAGCTATGAGCTAAAAAAAACACATCAGCAATGGTCCCTTCATCACATAAATTCATCGAATCTATATGGATAATCAAAGCTAATGGATAATCACAAACTAATGTCACCTTCACTTCTTTATTCCACTACAGAATTAAGTGATATACATCCACTAATTATAGCGTCATACTTCGTAATTATTTATTGTAAGATTAATGCGCAAGGTACAACATATAACTATATGGCTAAATTCATTTGAGCCTTCGGGGTCACACATATATACACCTAGATGTCAAATAAAATTTATATATATGAAGTATATATATTACTCAAGTGACAAAATAAGTTAAAATACTCCGCTTCAAATTAATTGAGTAATTAATTAGTTTTGAATTAATTAATTATGACTAATTAAATGAATAATAAAATTGTTAGACTAAATTAATTAATTCTTTAATTAATTAACAAGTTTTACTTGCTTGGTACGTCCAATATCAAATTGGATTTGGAAAGTAAATATTTGTACGCGTCTTTTTACACACCGACCTTGAGTCGGGTTAAATTAAATCATACTCCGTATAAATGTAAGGTTTTTTTTCCTCTTGATTTAGTCAACGTAAGAAGAAAAAGTGCCAAGAGTTTATTATTCATATTATTTTTTTTGTCTCGCACAAAAACTGAAAACAACATTCGTTTTCATTTGCTTTTTCAATTCGTGGTTATAATACGAAGTTTTCATATTCTGAGTATTATTTATTTATTAATATAACTAGATTATATTAATAAATCACTTGAGTTTGGACTAGTATTCATTGGCGTTGTTTGAAAGTGTAGTGGACTATCCAAAGAGACGGTCATTCCCTTTGATCGTAGGTTTCTCTCCGTTCACCAGTTTCTTCAGTAAAGGCATACCGTTTAACTCCTCTTTTATTTTTATAAACATGACAATTATTATGGTATAACTGGATCTTTTTGGGATAGACTAATAATGTGCATGTTTCATTAAATAATTTATTATTTAATAATTTAAATATTTCATAAAATAATAAAAGATTATTTGTAACGACCGGAAAATTTTTAACCAAATTTAAACTTGATCTTTATATGATTTCGACACGATAAGCAAAGTCTGTAAAGTTGAGTTTTAAAATTTTGGAACTGTTTACATGAATTCAATTGAACCTCGACCAATTTCGACGATTCACGAACAACTAATTTGTAAATAGATATATATAATAATATATGATTTAATTGTTGAAAATAAATATATAAAATAATATCAGTATATTTAATATTATTAATTATAATATATAGATATGCATATAATTATATATATATATATATATATATATATATATATATATATATATATATATATATATATATATATATATATATATATATATATATATATATATATGTATGTATGTATATATATATATATATATTAAAAAAAGAAATATTATATATTGTAATTGTTATAGTCAAGGTTGGAAAATAATAATAATATATAATTATTATTATTTAAAGAGTGTATATATATATATATATATATATATATATATATATATATATATATATAGAATATATATTTTGTGATTTCGAAGTTATTTAAATAATGAAGATAAGGCTCAATTGTCATTCGATAGATAGTAAATGAGTTAAAAAGGAATTTATATGATTTTAAAATAAACGGTGATCCGAAAATGGGTTTTATAAATTATAGGCTTAGTAAAAATGTATTTAGGAGCTATTTATTAAATTTTAAAACTTTTTATATTTTACCTGGGGTTGGGAGTGAATAATTAATATAATTTTTATTTAATAGTTGATGCTCGAATTTTATACCATAATGACCAAAATAAATAAATATAGTTAATTTAAAAATATGAGATTTTCCTGAACACTTTTATCCGCCAATGAATCATCAACCGGATACGAAATGGTATTCCGTGAAAACTGTCGGTAGAATATAAACAAATTAAGTTACGTGATTCAATTATTATTGTGCTTAATTGTACCTGGCACTACTTTTCTTTTTTTGTTTCATTACACCCATTTGATGTAAACTTATACCAGTTTCCTTTCCCTGTTACAATATTACTAATTGATCACATATCATATATCCATATTATATGTGTATATATATAGACATATGTGAGTAATGATAAGAACACCAAATTGCCTTCTCTTCCTCTTCCTAATTCGACAAACTTCATCAAACATAACCATGAAACCCACTTCAACACCGAGCCACCATCGTCTTGTTTTATGTTTTCTGTTACACAATCGATGCAAACACCCATGACCACATCCTAAAAACCTTCGGTTGCTGTAATTACTGCACATGTTGCTTCTGCTCTCGGTTTATTCGAACCCCATTAACATCACCATGAATAAACACTGATATTCGATTAATTGTTGTTTCTGTGGTTCTTTAAATCGAAACCCATAAACATCACCACCACTCGCCACCCTATCTCACTCCTCTCTCTCTCATTTTCTTTTCTCTCTCTTGGACGATGACACTCAAACGCCACCATCGGTTTTTTTTTTCTTCTCCACCATTCCATCATCTTCGACCATCACCCTAATCCACCACCCTTGGCCCATCTTGATAACCATCATTGTGAACCCATTAGAATACCCTGTCACCACCACATAAAATCGTCACTCGTGTAATCGACCAACCCACCATCGATCCCTAAACCTTCCATCTTCCTCGACTTGTCTGCATCTGAAGTAACCCATGTGAGCCCACAACAATAAATCATCATCACCCTCACCGATCGACCAACAAAACCCACATATGTTTTCGCTATTGTTTACACTGCTTGAAAACCTGCAAACATGGAAATGATACGAGTAGAATGATGATGATGACAGAAGACATGATAAATGATGATTATAATAAATGATACGATGAAGATGAAGAAGAATCGAAACCTGCTATACCGTTTCTATTTTGGCTAGAAACTCAACACCACCATCTCACCATAAGATCACCAAAACCACTACCCCGAATCCTGCAAATAAAGATGATAGATGAGTGATATTAACTAGCGATAATAATTATGATGATGGTTATGTGATGATAAAATTATGATAATTATAATGATAATGATAGAAAAGTTAATGATGATGATAGGATAATGGATGATGATGATAAAGTGATGTCATGGGGATGAAGCCGAGTCATGAAGTCCACTTCGGTTCTTTTTTTTTCCAATCAAACACAAACAAAAATTAAAACTCAAATCTCTCATGGGCTTCTAATTGTTAAATGAGTTTTACATTGGGCTTCAAGATATATATTGATATGTTGTACTAGCTGATGTTAAAGCAGAGGGGTACAAAATAGTTATATTTTTGTTGCGAAATACTATTAAATACGATACAATTTTACACAAGTTATTTATTTATTTATAGGGTGGATATACTTAAACCTTGCTACAACACTTATAGGCAGTGTACCTGATCGTACAGTAGTGTAGTTTTTAGTAAGTCCGGTTCGTCCACAGGGAACTAGCCAAGTTTAACGCTATATTTTTAAAACTATATTTGTATATATATATATATATATATATATATATATATATATATATAAGTAGTATTATTATTATAAAAGGGGGTTTTTACCGTTTAATGACCGGTTTGTCGATTTTATGTCTTAAGTCGCAATTAAAACCTAATGTAAAATATTAAATATACAAATGACTTAATTTAAAGTGTAAGTAAACGACGATAATAAAATTGCGATAATTAAAAGTGCGATAAATAAAATGAAAGTAAATAAAAGTTGCGATAATTAAAAAGTACGATAATTAAAAGTGCGATAAATAAAATGACAGTAAATAAAAGTGCGATGAAATAAAGAAATTATGCTTATTTAAAATTTCGTAATCATGATGTTTGACGTATTGATTTTAGTTTATTACCATGGGTTAATTGTCCTTTGTCCTAGATTATTCGATATGTCCATCTGGTTTTTGTCCATAACAGTCCATCAGTCATAAATATAAAGTGCGGGTGTCCTCATCAAATTATCCTTATATCCGAAGTCAAATATTCCAACTAATTGAGGACTTAAACTGTAATAAGGTGTGACGACCCGGAAATTTCCGACCAAATTTAAACCTAATCTTTATATAATTCCGACTTGATAAGTAATGAATTTTAATAAATCTTGAACCTCCGAAAAGAGTTTTACACAAGCTTTTGGTCACCCTTTTATTCCGATGATTCACGAACGTCATAACTTGATTTAATTGTTTAATTGATTAATTATTGTGTATATATGGATTTATATATATTTAACTTGAAAATATGATAATTAAATATCTCATTAAGTATATTAACAAAGTATTTTATATATATATATATATATATATATATATATATATATATATATATATATATATATATTTTCATACTACTAATTTAAAGAGTTTCAAACAATATATATGTTACTATTTAAACGACGTAATTAACTTATGTTAAAATGTATTTACATATAATGTATTACGAGTGTGAATACATCCTTACAAGTATTGAATACACTTTATAATATACATATACATATAAAGGATAGCTATACTCGTATTTCCGTTCAATTTCCTCAAGAATTCTACTCGCATTCATACGGTATTTTTAGCCGTATTATACACAGCTTCTAGAAGTACTTACAATTGGTATATACCAATAAAAATTTTCAATAATGGAATAATATGTCATGCATGACCTAATGGTTTTTAACTTATACTAGATATTTTTCACAAAATGACAAATTACAACTAGTATATAAAGACACCATATTTGATCAAATTTTTACCATTTCATTTTCTAATTTTTACTTCATGTTTACTTACACACACATACTCTCTCTAGTTCTAGTATCCCTTTCTTTGTTCTTCATCTATTTCTAGCAAGTTCAAGCTTCAAAATCAAGGTATTAACCTTGCCTAAATTCTTGTTCAATTCATATGTTTATGGCTATCTATATAAGAATTTATAAACTAGAACATAGTTTAGTTGATTCTAAACTTGTTTGAAAAACTAATCTAATCTTTCTAACTTAACTATAATAACACTTATTTATATGTATTATGATTTATATTAAGTTAATATAAGAACTTATAACTTGTACATATGAAGAACACCTTGAAACTTAACATATATCCTTTAAACTCCATTCGGTAAAAAGTGGGTTGTTTTGGGTTGGGAATTAAAAACCTATCTTACACTTTGAGTTCGAGGCTAAGACTTTGGAAATATCTTAATATATGTAAATAAAACTTTCAGTATTTTTTTCATGATTTTAGACAAATTAGAAGTATTTTATCAAAAATCATATATTGGGTGGATGCCGGGATTTTTCCAAATCTATCCACCGACACAAAAGAGGGTAAAGCTCTAAAAATTACTACTTGTGATGAACTTTTAGAATTGGTTTTGTAAAATTAACTTCTTAAGGAATCCATAGCAATTTTATTCACTTTAAACGGAGTTGTAATGAATATTTGGCGAGCAAAACAAAATCTGCTAAAATTAAAGTTGTATGGACGAAATTTATATTATAAAAACTATATTAACCATATCCTTGTTAACTTTTCCTATATCCTATATATATTTGGACATGTTATCAGTAGTATAACAAAATATTATAATCTTGGTTAATTCTGTGATTGTATATATGTATAATAATATTCTTGGTACATCCTAACACAATAAGTATACAATACGTTTTGATAAATCCTAAAACAATACGTACACAATACGTCTTAGTTAATTCTAAGACAATACGTATACAATACGTCTCTGAGTTGATGCAAAGATAATACGTATACAATACGTCATGGGGTAATTCTAAGATTATATATATATACTGACTATTGGACTGTTGGAATTTTCGGACTATTTTGGACTACTAACAAAGGACTACTAACAATGGACTACTAACATAAAATGTTAAAAATTATTATATAAGTATTCTATGAACTTGCTTTATTTTATTCATATGTCGTATTATTATCTGAATAATTATTATTGTTATAGGTTCGTGAATCCAAGGACGACGGTCATATTTTTAATAAGTTGAAAACTTATTATTAATATAATTTTACTACTGTGAGTATATAGTCACATTTTTAAACTCTAAAAATATTTTGGGATAAGAATACATGCATTTTATGTTTTACGCCATGGACACAAGTACTTAAAATATATTCTAAGTTGAGTTGTACCACCTTGCATATCTTCCCTAATAGCTTGGTAACTAATATTTACATGTTGTAAGAACATATAAGCGCGAATCCTATTGATAGATCTATCGGGTTTGACAACCCCAACCGGGCTAGTCGCTCTAGTATCGTAAACGGTTGCATAGTACTTCATTTTTACTACACTTGGTACAGTGTAGGGAGATTTCATAATAAAAGGAATATGCCACATTAATGGTTAAGTATGGTTACCGAAGCGCTCAACAACTTATAGAATAATTTTATACACTTGCGAGTGTACATATATTTATAACTATGAAATCTTGTGGTCTATATTTATATCGATGCTAAACCTATATATCTCACCAACCTTTGTGTTGACTGTTTAAGCATGTTTATTCTCAGGTCCTTAAGAAAGTCTTCCGCTGTTGCATTATCTGAGCAAGCTGTGCATGGAGTCTCATGTTTTTGTTTAAATGAAGTGTTGCATTCAATAAAACCTTCGTCATGTATTATATTTAACTTTTATGTCACGTGTGTAGTATTTGGAAACCGATGTATTATGGGGATTATTTCTTAAATAATCGCCCACTTGTTTAAAACATGCATTATGTATAATAATGGTGTGCTTTTTATGAAACGAATGCAATAATTTCTAAAACGTATCATATAGAGGTCAAATACCTCGCTATGGGACCAATGAATAACGTACTGCATTTATAGTGATATGAACGAGTCGTTTCAGTTGGTATCAGAGCGGTGGTCTTAGCGAACCATGTCTTGCATTAGTGTGTCTAACGGATAGTTATTAAGATGCATTAGTGAGTATGGACTTTGACCTTAACTGCATGTCAAAAGTTTTGCTTATCATTTCTAGTCGGAAATCATCTGCTTATCAACCTTAGAAAATTACATGCTTATCATTCTTAGTCTAGACACATCTTACTGCATTGATTGCATAAATAGTGTATAGACAAAGTTCATATTTTAGCGTATATGCTAATTCATATCTTAGCGTATCTGTTACTGTAAATTTTGCCTAACATATTCTGTAAATTCCTCCGTAATCTATGAAATCTTTTGCTCTATATATATAGATATTCTATGTAATTAGAATACCTTCTGATAGCCGAAAATCATTTCATATTGAAAAATCCTTTATTCAATCGTACGAAATGGAACTCTCCACTAGTTCAAGTCCCTCGAATTCCGATATGGAGTTTCTCTCGAGCTCCGAAAGCAGTGTGACCGGAATGGGTCAACCAATTAGCCATCATCTATTTTGGATAAATTGGGGATAGATTCGTAGTCTACTTAATCATTGGAGACAAGAAGAAGGTGATCCCTTCCATCCACCACATTGCCCTCTTGGTGAAGAACATGAGACACTTACAGGTGAACCCGTTCATAACACCATTTTTTCTCTCCTTTCCAGGATATGCCGCAACGAGTATAATATTACTAATATTATTGAGGCTATCCGACCTTTACTCCGTATCTTGCATGATGAATTATTTAGTAAAAAAGTAAAAAAAAATAAAAAATTTGCTGTCATGAAAAGTAAAACTTCATTAGCAAGTGCATCCTACATCATTTCATTCCCTTTATAAAGCTCTTGACCTCTCTTTTTACTCAAGAAACTTTAAACATCTTCTTTCACAATACAAAACAAAACAAATTCTCATCATCTATACTCACATCAAACCACTACCAGCACCAGCAGCAGCAGTACCAACAACATCACAATCCTCAACATCGCAAGCCGCATTACGAGCATCAACATCATACGCACCGCAGGCACTGAGGGATACCAACAATAATGAGTGATGAAGTATTAATTCATTATTTCATTTACGTTGAAGAAATATTCCGCGGCGATTATGTAATCCCTTAATTTTTAGGGATTATTCATTTCTAGTTCCAACCGTAAACCAAATGAGATTAATATAATATTAACTCATTAAATCCATATTACATCTGAAGAAAATATACATACATATATTTTCATAAAGACTGTAATAAAAATTCTTTTGTACAAAATATTACTTGTGAAATTTTATTTTAACGGGTAGGTAATACCCGAGAAATACTTAAGTTCACATTAATATGTTACACTGTACATTTTCAATGATGTTTCGACAATCGTTAATTATACTCTCTCCTTTCATAGCAATATACATCATTTCACAAAATTCAAGACAACCATTTTCCATACCAATTCAATTACATATTCTGATTTTGACAGATCAAAATCCAAGTCAAGATTTAAGAAGTGCCATCAATCTTAAATTCCTACATCCTTCAAAATCATACTTTAAATTCAAACTATACTAGAACATTACTTTCATTCACATAACTCATAAAGATATTCGTATCATTCAAGATTCACGACGAATTCATTATACGGATATTAACGATGACAACCTGCGTCTAAACCCTTCAAAATTCTTGAAAACATCTCAACTAAGGAACAATCGAGAGAATGAACTAATCACATGATACATACGAAGAATATATGCATATAGATATGCATTCGGAGGACACTTGAACCTAAGCAAAGGTTCAACACGTATCCGTGTCAGATCCTTTAGCATTATTATTACCCAAAATAACTTTACAATCCCTTTTTAAAATAGCAAATTTTGTCACAGCTCCAAAAAGACAACTTCGACTTTTCATCCAGAGTAGCCTTATTATAACCTTGATATATACGTTGTCTTTTTGCCATCGTTACTGGGGAACCTTTTATATTTCACCACATTAGTAGTAAGCTTACCAGCAACTTTATTGCTCTTGACTTAAATCTCTCTGAAAGATCACTATAAAATCTTGTCATGTACCCATCTACATCTTGTAACAATAATTGTCATACCAAACCCCAGGAAGCATCAATAATTATTCTCGAATCTCACATCATTTCTGCATATACATATAACGTTATTTCCTGGAATTATAATTCTAAAATCCGGAATAGCACTTCAGCCTACGAATCAGTACTATGAAGTTTTGAAAAAGCTGAATGAAGCAGCAGAAACTGTAGACAACCGTAATAGTTAAAAGTTGATGATAAAGAATATTGTGTTAGCAAAGCACAGAAAAAGAGAAGGTTTAGAACTGGAAAACGGATTGAGCAAACCCTGAAGGAGGCTGTGGACAAATCACAAGGACGAAATCTACCTTCAAAGAATCCAAATGATTCGGTGTCTGCTAAAATCCTTAGCAAATACCTTGCTCCTTACTCTAAAACCCTTGCGGACAATATTTTTCATCATCCTCTTATCTTAAATATTCTAAGATATCATCGTATCTTCCATTATAAATATCCTTCATATCTCTGAAGATATTTTCATAACCATTCTTATCTGAAATCATTTATTCCTTCGCGTTATCTGTATCACATCATAAAGAAAATTGTTTTAGTTTCTAAACATTAGAAACCTCTGAGTGTAAAGTATGAATGTTTTTGAAGTAATGTTGGGAACTGAAGCATGAGTTAGTATAATATAATGACACTTGATCAACGTGATTATATTACAGTAAGTCATGCTGAGTTTCTAAATGGAACGTAATGATTCACAGACCATAACATCATCATGTACCATGTTACATGACTCTTACATTCAATCTAATCTCTAAACATATCAAGAACATATTCTATTGATAGTTCTATCTTTTCCTTTGGATTCTGGTAATTTCACAAGTCAAATTGTACTATTACAATTTCTCTCTTAGAGCATTAGCTATGTTCATTCCGAATTTCATATCTATGAATTCTAGACCATTATTCACTTGACTTGAAGACGGGAAAAGAAGACAGAAGCATGAAACTCCAAAATATAAGGAAAAATATAAGCACGAAGATAACGTAGAAATTACAAACCATGTATATCGATGCGTATAGCAATATAAAGACACGGGAAAACTTAGAACACTATAAACCCAGGAGCATAGTAGAAATTAACGGATTCCTCCGGTGAAAGATGAAAAAGAAGAATGACAGATGTGATAGTCAAGAATATATCAAAAATTAAAACTGGATGGAGCATATTGACGAATGTTTTGGAAGTACGAAGAAAGGAAGAAAGTATAAAAGATGAGAGATGTGGAAATAAGGAAACGTAGGAGGTTGATTTATAGTAAAATATCCAACAGAGAAATCGAGACAGATTATTGCATTAAATCGAAGAGGATCATAATTTCTTTAATCGTCGAAGAATCAAATCTTATATATATTACAAAGATTTTCTTTAATCCGGAGATTAACCATGATGACGTCAAAAGATAAGACGAATCCCTATTTTCTTATTTCACTCTTTTACGATAGCTTCACTCATACGTTTCGAGTAATCGAATTATTTTATCCATATTTCTCAATCATGATAAAACCCTATGAATCAACTTATATTCGTCATAATAACATTCTTATTGTTAGCCATGATGACCTCGATCAAATTTCGGGACGAAATTTCTTTAACGGGTAGGTACTGTGACGACCCGGAAATTTTCGACCAAATTTAAACTTAATCTTTATATAATTCCGACTTGATAAGTAATGAATTTTAATAAATCTTGAACCTCCAGAAAGAGTTTTACACAAGCTTTTGGTCACCCTTTTATTCCGACGATTCGCGAACGTCATAACTTGATTTAATTGTTTAATTGATTAATTATTATGTATATATATGGATTTATATATATTTAACTTGAAAATATGATAATTAAATATCTCATTAAGTATATTAACAAAGTATTATATGTATATATATATATATATATATATATATATATATATATATATATATATATATATATATATATTTTCATACTACTAATTTAAAGAGTTTCAAACAATATATATGTTACTATTTAAACGACGTAATTAACTTATGTTAAAATGTATTTACATATAATGTATTACGAGTGTAAATACATCCTTACAAGTATTGAGTACAGTTTATAATATACCAATACATATAAAGGATAGCTATACTCGTATTTCCGTTCAATTTCCTCAAGAATTCTACTCGCATTCATACGGTATTTTTACCCGTATTATACACAGCTTCTAGAAGTACTTACAATTGGCATATACCAATAGAAATTTTCAATAATGGAATAATATGTCATGCATGACCTAATAGTTTTTAACTTATACTAGATATTTTTCACAAAATGACAAATTACAACTAGTATATAAAGACACCATATTTGATCAAATTTTTACCATTTCATTTTCTAATTTTTTACTTCATGTTTACTTACACACACATACTCTCTCTAGTTCTAGTATCTCTTTCTTTGTTCTTCATCTATTTCTAGCAAGTTCAAGCTTCAAAATCAAGGTATTAACGTTGCCTAAATTCTTGTTCAATTTATATGTTTATGGTTATCTATATAAGAATTTATAAACTAGTACATAGTTTAGTTGATTCTAAACTTGTTTGAAAAACTAATATAATCTTTCTAACTTAACTCTAATAACACTTATTTATATGTATTATGATGTTATATTAAGTTAGTATAAGAACTTATAACTTGTACATATGAAGAACACCTTGAAACTTAACATATATCCTTTAAACTCCATTCGGTAAAAAGCGGGCTGTTTTGGGTTGGGAATTAAAAACCTATCTTACACTTTGAGTTCAAGGCTAAGACTTTGGAAATATCTTAATATATGTAAATAAGACTTTCAGTATTTTTTTCATGATTTTAGACAAAGTAGAAGTATTTTATCAAAAATCATATATTGGGTGGATGCCGGGATTTTTCTAAATCTGTCCACCGACACAAAAAGAGGATAAAGCTCTAAAAATTACTACTTGGGATGAACTTTTCGAATTGATTTTGTAAAATTAACTTCTTAAGGAATCCATAGCAATTTGATTCACTTTAAATGGAGTTGTAATGAATATTTGGCGAGCAAAACAAAATCTGCTAAAATTAAAGTTGTATGGACGAAATTTATATTATAAAAGCTATATTAACCATATCCTTGTTAACTTTTCCTATATCATATATATATTTGGACATGTTATCAGTAGTATAACAAAATATTATAATCTTGGTTAATTCTGCGATTGTATATGTGTATAATAATATTCTTGGTACATCCTAACACAATAAGTATACAATACGTTTTGATAAATCCTAAGACAATACGTACACAATACGTCTTAGTTAATTCTAAGACAATACGTATACAATACATCTCTGGGTTGATGCAAAGACAATACGTATACAATACGTCGTAGGGTAATTCTAAGATTATATATATATATATATACCGATTATTGGACTGTTGGACTTTTCGGACTATTTTGGACTACTAACAAAGGACTACTAACAATGGACTACTAATATAAAATGTTAAAAATTATTATATAAGTATTCTATGAACTTGCTTTATTTTATTCATATGTCATATTATTATCTGAATAATTATTATTGTTATAGATTCGTGAATCCAAGGACGACGGTCATATTTTTAATAAGTTGAAAACTTATTATTAATATAATTTTACTACTGTGAGTATATAGTCCCATTTTTAAACTCTAAAAATATTTTGGGATAAGAATACATGCATTTTATGTTTTACGCCATGGACACAAGTACTTAAAATATATTCTACGTTGAGTTGTACCACCTTGCATATCTTCCCTAATAGCTTGGTAACTAATATTTACATGTTGTAAGAACATGTAAGCGCGAATCCTATTGATAGATCTATCAGGTTTGACAACCCCAACCGGGCTAGTCGCTCTAGTATCGTAAACGGTTGCATAGTACTTCGTTTTTACTACACTTGGTACAGTGTAGGGAGATTTCATAATAAAGGGAATATGCCACATTAATGGTTAAGTATGGTTACCGAAGCGCTCAACAACTTATAGAATACTTTTATACACTTGCGAGTGTACATATATTTATAACTATGAAATCTTGTGGTCTATATTTATATCGATGCTAAACCTATATATCTCACCAACCTTTGTGTTGACTGTTTAAGCATGTTTATTCTCAGGTCCTTAAGAAAGTCTTCCGCTGTTGCATTATCTGAGCAAGCTGTGCATGGAGTCTCATGTTTTTGTTTAAATGAAGTGTTGCATTCAATAAAACCTTCATCATGTATTATATTTAACTTTTATGTCACGTGTGTAGTATTTGGAAACCGATGTATTATGGGGATTATTTCTTAAATAATCGCCCACTTGTTTAAAACATGCATTATGTATAATAATGGTGTGCTTTTTATGAAACGAATGCACTAATTTCTAAAACATATCATATAGAGGTCAAATACCTCGCTATGGGACCAATGAATAATGTACTGCGTTTATAGTGATATGAACGGGTCATTTCATAAGGTTTTAATACTTTATTATCAATTACACCAAGTGTCCTTGCATGTAATCCACCCCTGTTTTAATGAGTCCATTGACTATTAATCCATTCCCGTGTCCGGTCAAATGAACGATTATTAGTACTTATAAATATCCCGCCCATCGTGTCCTATCGAGTGTATGTGGTTATTTATAATTACGTCCAATTGTAAATCTTTATATTAAATTAACGAACTATCATTTAGTTAAACAAATATAAAGCCTATTAATAGCCCATAGTCCAATTTCTACAAGTGTCTTGTCCAAACCCCAATTATGGTCCAAAGCCCAATTACCCCGCCTTTAATTTTTAGCCCAACATCATGATTACTTCGATTTAAATAAGCATAATAATAACTTAGCTACTAGACATTAATTTAAAAAGGTTGAACATAACTTATAATGAGTATTAATCGCGTAGCGTTACACGGACAGAATTTCGACTTACAAACTTACAACATTCGCTAACATAACCTTATTATTATTTATCTTAAATTAAAATTAAAATTAAAATTATAATATATATATATATATATATATATATATATATATATATATATATATATATATATATCGTGAGAGAGAGATTGAAAAAGGAGTAAGGAATCGATCAGAATGCGCGGCCTTTTATAGGCCCACGTTTCACTGTAGAGCTCCGCGAGTGCGAAGCTTTTGTTCATCACAGCTCCGCGAGTGCGGAGGTCTGGAATCTAGCTCATAGATTAAATCCAAAACGTGGGCTGCGTATAATTATAATATATAATAATATATATAATTAATTATATATTATATTATATTCTTGTGCATAGTTGACTTGTAATCTTTGGTCCGTTGCGTCGCACGCTGAAAGTTGGTTCATGTCTCGATTCCGGATTTTCAAACGCCTTTTCGTACTATTTAATATCTTGTACTTTGTGTTTCACGGCTTGTACTCTTGTATTTTTTAGACGTTTCTCATCAATAATTTGAACCAATTGGATTGTACTTTGTACTTTTTAGCTTTTTAGTCATTTGCGTCTTCAATTCGTCGAATCTGTCTTTTGTCTTCACCTTTTATTATTTAAATGAATATCACTTGTAAATAGAACAATTGCAACTAAAAGCTTGTCTTTCTTGAGGGATAATGCTATGAAATATATGTTCGTTTTTAACATTATCAAATATTCCCACACTTGAGCGTTGCTTGTCCTCAAGCAATATAGAACTTGAATATATCTTTACTAGAATCACTTCATTATTCTTCACACTTTGTACATAAGTGATTTTAATACGGTGGTATGAACAATGGTAGTAACGTTGTGGTTTACAGTCCCACATGAGTATAAAAATTTAGATCCTTTAAGGAAATTGGATCTTTATGAAAGCATTTGATCTTTTGAAAATTCAATCTAGCTTTTACCCTAGATAAGTTTTCCGGAATAACCCTTCACCGGTGTTTGCAAATTGTTTTTGTGGGTTTTGTGGGTTTCAGATTTGAAAATTTTAGCTCAAAACTTATGGTTTTGTGTCACCCACTTGCTAACCTTGTATTGGGAAAGCAACACATCCAGTATACTTGCTCTGTATATTACCTTTCGGTAAACTACCGTTCGGTTGTAAAGGAAAGCGTTGAACAAGCAACTGTTAAGGCAATGTCCCGTGACATGCTTTTGATTATGGTCTATATCGTGTCGGATGCAATTACTATCCTTGGTAGGAGCAATAGTAAAGATCACCCTATAGTTTTTCGGTCTGGCACAAGGTCCTGTCTTTGACCATGCTATGCAACCACCGTTCTTACAGTTGACACCTAATTTGGTTCAGGTGACCTAATGAATTCCAGGTGAATTCCTAGGATTTTACGTTCAATGGTAATGAACGTATTAAAAATGGGTTTTTAGAAAACAAATCGGTTTGTAATTTGATCAAAATATTTTCTCGTTCAAGCTCGAGTTTAGATATCATTGAATTCCATGAGTTTGAATTCTCAATCTTTAAGGTCAATCTCAAAGATTGAGTAATATCAGTCTTAAAAGCTGATTTTTGATCTTTAAGGAGATTATCCTTTCTGAGGATCTGATTCATTAGTCTTATAAGCTAAGTTCCGTGGATTTCCAGCTGATTTTCGAGAAAACTTTTCAAGGTTTTTCGTAGACTCTACAACTGGTCTGGACGATAACTTCCTGACCTAAATCAAGAAGCGCGTGTCTTTTTCTCGGAAGACTTTACTTCCTTTTAAATCAAGTGGCACATTTATTTCAAATATATTATAAGAAATCGGGTAAACTGATAAAATTGTCCAAAACAAAAGTATCTTCAATTATTTGTACACAAATATGTGATATATGTTTTAAATAACTTGGTAAATTTTTCCCACACTTGGATTTTATTTTCCTTTCTTTGCCTTTTTATTTTCCTCTATTCCAATTTAAATGAATTCAAGCATTTTGGGTTGTTTCTCAATTTATGTCCTTTTCGAGGTAACAATAATTTCGGTGTTAACACCTAGTTTTATCGTTCATAAATATGTATAAACATGATTTTGAGTTCATTTGGTTGAAAATTTTGAAAAATTTTACTAGAATTTGGTAGTCAGTATATAAGACTATGGCTGTTCTTTATTATCAGAGAGCACTAGATTCTAATACAACTACTGCGTTACTAGTATTTTTAATGGTAACCAAGTGTTTAAATTAAAATTTTAAAAATTCGAAAGAATTTAACCCCTTCCCACACTTAAGATCTTGCAATGCCCTCATTTACAAGAAATCAGTAACAATTTAAATTATTGAGGGTGATTAGCGTAAAAAGATGATTAAGATTTTACCAAAGTTTCCAAACATATTGGATATTTTATATATATATATATATATATATATATATATATATATATATATATATATATATATATATATATATATATATATATATACATATATATAAAATCTTTAATAATAAAACAATTAATTAAATTTAAAATTTTGTTTTCCTTTTTATTTAGGACGAGGTTGTTTCGGTACGTTTACATAGTCCGTCCCTCGACAAAATTTTAAAATTTGTCATTTTAAAGCGTTTGTTTTAAAAGCAAAGATTTTTGGGTTTTTAAATGTTTTTGGCATACTTTAAATAAATAAGATTAAAAATAATGATAACAAAATTTCTCGTCCCGCCCTCGGGTAAAGCAATTTCGGTTCAACGACCTAGTCTTCAACTCACGACGAATTTTAAATATCAAATTTTTAACCTAATGAAATAAAGTAAGTTTTTGTTTTTAAATTCACACCAAAATTAAATTTAAAATGCATAACATTAAAATTTTATATTAATATTATTAATATTTTTATACATTAATTTTACAAACTTTATATTGAAAATATTTATTTTTAAAATATTTAAAAACTTAAATATATTGATTTAAAAAGATTTACAATATTAATTTAATATTTATATATTAATTTTAAAAACAAGGTAAAAATAAAATTAAAAATCTTTTTGGTCTTTTATCCCACTTTAATTAATCAAATATTATCAAAAATATACGCCCCTCTTTTGGGTAAAGTAATTTAAGCTATTTTACCTAGTTTTACTCCTGACGAATTTCTGAAAAATTTTGGATTGATTAATTAAAGATATTTATACCTTAAGAATAAACGGTAAATTTCGCAGTGATGTAATAAATTTTTGTATGGTATTAATAATTTCGGTTTTGCATACCTAATTTTATTGAATATCAATTTAATACTTTATAGCGAACGATTCAGCGTTTATTATCAAAAGGTTAAAAGCAATAAATAAAAATAAAAATAAAACTGTACATACTTACCTGTGAGAAAGAATTCTCAGAGACCTACTTTAGCCGACTCATAGGAGAGTCGCGTGATTAGGTTTTTCATAGCTACATAAGCGTAACCTCAATTCTTCAATAACTTTTCTTCTAAACATATGAACGGTCCTTCTATGCATAGAGAAACAAATTCGGTATTTGAATATGTTTGATTGTTCGAACATTTACCTTCGTGTGACCATTTTCTGCATTTATGACATCTTTCAAGGTGTCGTGCTCTTCTTTTTGTTGCGGATTTTGATTTTTCTTTACCAAAATGTGTCTTATGATGATCTTTCCTGAGTTCTTTTCTCACTTCGTCCATTTTTTCTCTTATGAATGATACCAGTTCACTCGGAAGTGTGTCATTATTACGTTTAGTAATCATAGAGTGTAGCATTAGACCATGGTTCAGATCAAAGGAATTCTTCATCTCGTAAAACCTAAAAAAAATAAAAATTCAGAATGGAGGGAGAAAACTAGTTCTTTAGGGTCTGCTAGGGAAAGACCATTCAGATTCCATTTTCGAGAACTACACGAAAACAGAATATCTAACTCTAACAGAAATATATATTATCCTTAAAAAAATTCGAATCTTCCCACACTTAGTTAGCTGTGGTGTCGAAATTGTGATTAACTTCATCTTCAAATTCCATTGGATTATCTATGTAATGTTTAACTCTGTGACCATTTACTTTAAATTCAATCCCATTTGAATTTATTAATTCTACTGTTCCTTATGGGAAAACTCTTTTGACAATAAATGGTCCAGACCATCTTGATTTCAATTTTCCAGGAAATAGCTTGAATCGTGAATTGAAAAGAAGGACTCTGTCTCCTTTCTTAAATTCTTTTGAACTTCTGATTCTTTTATCATGCCATTTCTTCGTTCTTTCCTTATAGATTAACGAATTTTCATATGCTTCATGTCTTAATTCTTCTAATTCGTTTAGTTGACTTAACCGTAGACGTCCGGCTTCATGTAAATCAAGATTACATGTCTTCAAAGCCCAAAATGCATTGTGCTCAATTTCTAATGGAAGGTGACATGCTTTTCCGTAAATGAGTTTAAAAGGTGTGGTTCCAATTGGAGTTTTTTAGGCTGTTCTAAAAGCCCAGAGTGCATCCTCCAATTTCATGGACCATTCCTTCGGATTTGATCCTACGGTTTTCTCTAGAATACATTTTAAAGCTCGGTTGGTATTTTCAACTTGTCTACTTGTTTGTGGATGATAAGCAGTTGAGATTTTATGAGTTACTCTATATCTTTTGAGAACTTTCTCAAGTTGATTATTACAAAATGAGTACCCCGATCACTCATTAAAGCTTTCGGTGTTCCGAACCTTGCAAAAAGACGTTTTAAGAAGTTGACTACAACTCGTGCATCGTTAGTTGGGAGAGCTTGTGCTTCCGCCCATTTAGATACATAATCAATGGCAACGAGAATGTAGAGATTATTATGAGATTTTGGAAATGGACCCATAAAGTCAATACCCCAAACGTCAAACACTTCACATACTTGAATGACATTTTGTGGCATTTCATCACATTGACTTATTTTTCCGGCCCT
Source organism: Rutidosis leptorrhynchoides (assembly GCF_046630445.1). Lineage (NCBI taxonomy): Eukaryota > Viridiplantae > Streptophyta > Magnoliopsida > Asterales > Asteraceae > Rutidosis > Rutidosis leptorrhynchoides. The sequence continues at coordinate 122,984,733 of NC_092339.1, forward strand.
TTGATAAGCATCACGGGATTTACAAAGAAGGTGTGCGTCTTTGAAAATTGTAGGCCAATAGAATCCAGCGTCATAAACTTTTCTTGCTGTGAGTTGAGGCCCATAATGCCCTCCTGTTGGTCCTGTGTGACAATGGTTTAAGATTTGACTAGCTTCTTCTCCGAATACACATCGGCGTATTATTCCATCGGGACAACTTTTAAACAAATGTGGATCTTCCCAGAAATAGTGTTTTATATCACTAAAGAATTTCTTTCGTTTTTGGTACGACAACCCTTTTTCAAGGAATCCACATACTAAATAGTTTGCATAGTCTGCAAACCATGGAATTTCATTATAATCTATTTTTAATAGATATTCATCAGGAAAGTTATCTTGTGTAGCCGATTCATTTAGAACTTCTAATTCAGGATTTTCAAGACGAGAAAGATGATCAGCGGCGAGATTTTCTGCTCCCTTTTTATCTCGGATTTCAATATCGAACTCTTGTAAGAGTAAGATCCAACGAATTAATCGTGGTTTAGCATCTTATTTCGAAAATAGGTATCTAAGAGCAGAATGGTCGGTATAGACCACCGTTTTTGCTAGAACGAGATATGAACAAAATTTATCAAAAGTAAAGACAATAGCAAGGAGTTCTTTTTTAGTAGTTGTATAATTCGTTTATGCTCCTTGTAACGTCTTACTAGCATAATAAATAGGTTGAAATCGTTTTTCAATCCTTTGTCCTAAAACGGCTCCCATTGCAAAATCACTTGCATCACACATAAGTTCAAATGGTAGATTCCAATTTGGAGTTATCATGATCGGCGCATTAGTGAGTTTTTCTTTAAGAATATTAAAAGATTTGATGCATTCATCCGAAAAGATGAATGGAGCATCCTTTTCTAGGAGTTTATTCATAGGAGTGGCAATTTTAGAAAAATATTTTATGAAACGTCGGTAAAAATCGGCATGCCCTAGAAAACTCCTAACTCCTCTAACATTAGTGGGATGTGGAAGTTTAGCAATTACATCTACCTTAGCTCTATCCACTTCAATTCCTTCATTTGAAATTTTATGACCAAGAACGATGCCTTCTTTAACCATGAAATGGCATTTCTCTCAATTAAGAACTAGATTTGATTGCTCGCATCTAATAAGCATTCGTTCAAGATTAACTAGACATGTTTCAAAAGTATCACCGAAGACTGAAAAGTCATCCATGAAAACTTCCATGCATTCTTCTATCATGTCGTGAAAAATCGCCATCATGCACCTTTGAAAGGTTGCAGGGGTGTTGCAAAGTCCAAATGGCATGCGTTTGTAAGCAAAAGTACCATAAGGGCACGTGAACGTGGTTTTCTCTTGGTCCTCGGGTGCTATTGGAATTTGAAAATATCCGGAGAAACCGTCAAGAAAACAATAGTAACTGTTTCCGGCTAATCTTTCCAATATTTGATCAATGAAAGGTAAGGGAAAGTGATCTTTTCTGGTGACGTCATTTAATTTTCTATAATCAATAAAGACACGCCATCCTGTTACAGTCCTAGTAGAAATAAGCTCATTTTTTTTTCATTTGTGATGACAGTCATGCCACCCTTCTTAGGTACACATTGAACTGGGCTTACCCATGGACTATCAGAGATTGAATAAATTAAACCTGCATCTAGCAGTTTAATAATTTCTTTCTTAACAACATCTTGCATATTAGGATTTAGTCTTCGTTGGCGTTGCACATACGTTTTATGGCACTCTTCTATAAGGATTTTATGTGTGCAATATGAAGGACTTATGCCTTTAATGTCATGAATCTTCCATGCAATAGCTGGTTTATGAGCTTTTAGCACAGAAATGAGTTGAGATTTTTCATTTTCCGTAAGAGAAGACGATATTATTACAGGTAATTCAGATTCACCATGTAAATAAGCATATTTCAAATGGTTTGGAAGTGGCTTTAACTCTAATGTCGGTGGTTCTTCTATTGATGATTTATATCGATATCTGTCTTCCTCTTTTAGCATTTGAAGTTCTTCTGTTATTGGTTCGTATTCATTAGCTATGAGTGCAGCTAACATTTCAGCTTCATCAATTGGTTCAGTTCTTCTCCTAAAGAACATTCTCCTGTTCCTTGTAATTCTGGAAATTCTTCTAACAATTCTGCATGTGAATCTATAGTTTGAATATAATAACATGTATCATCTGCAGATTGTGGTTGTTGCATGGCTCTATCAACAGAATAGGTAACACTCTCGTCCTCTATACTTAGGGTCAGTTTCTTATCAAACACGTCTATTATTGCTTTAGCCGTGTTTAAGAATGGTCTTCCTAATATAAGAGGAACTCGAGAATCTTCTTCCATGTCTAGAATAACAAAATCTACTGGAAATACTAAAGTACCAACTTTAACTAGCATGTTTTCCATTATCCCTCTAGGATATTTTACTGATTGATCGGCTAGTTGTATGCTTATTCGTGTTAGTTTCAATTCTCCGAGGTCTAGTTTAGCGTATAATGAATACGACATTAAATTTATACTAGCACCTAAGTCTGCCAATGCTTCTATTGAACTAAGACTACCCAGAAAACATGAAATTGTGAAACTTCCTGGATCTGATAATTTCTCTGGTATCTTATTCAACAGCACTGCAGAACAATTAGCATTCATTGTAACAGCTGAGAGTTCTTCCATTTTCTTTCTATTTGTGATTAGATCTTTCAAGAATTTAGCATATCTTGGTATTCCTGAAATCACTTCAATGAAAGGAAGATTAACATTTATTTGTTTAAACATATCCAAGAATTTGGATTGCTCGGCTTCAAGTCTTTCTTTTCTCATTTTACTTGGGTAAGGAAGTGGTGGTTGGTATGGTTTAACATAAGGTTTAGCTTTAACTGTGTTATCTTCATTAACCTTTTCAACTACCGATTCTGTTTCCTTCTCTTGCTCAAATTGTGGTTCTTGTGGAGTAGGAATAGAGTCATCAGAAATTACAGGTATTTCAGGTGGTTTAAGTGTAATACCACTTCTCGTGGTAATGGCTTTAACTATTTCATTCCGGGGGTTAGCATTTGTATCGCTAGGTAGACTTCTCGGTTTTCTTTCACCTATCAACCTTGCTAGGTTGCTTACTTCTTGTTCCAGATTTTGGATAGAAGCTTGTTGATTTCTAAATGCTTGAGCATTTTGTTCATTGGTTTGTTTCTGAGATGTGAAAAATTGTGTTTGAGATTCAACTAGCTTCGACATCACGTCTTCTAAATTTGGCTTTTTATCATTGGTTTGTGGTGGTTTATTTTGAAAAATAGGTCTTTGCTGATTGTAATTATTATTAGATACTTGTTGATTGTTAGGACCTTGTTGGTTGTTGTATGGAACATTTCAGTTATAATTCTGATTTTGATTGTAGTTTGGTCTTGGCGGTTGATAATTATTCTGATAATTATTTCCAGGCCTTTGGTTCATGTATGAAACATTCTCTCTTTGTTTCATTGTTTGTTCAATACTGAGACAATCTTTTGTCAAATGTGGTCCTCCACACTGCTCACAACTAATTCGTATTGCGTGAATATCTTTAGTCATCTTTTCCATTCGTCTCTCGAAAGCATCTATCTTTGTGGACATGAAATCAAAGTCATGGCTAGAATCGGCTCTAGCCGCTTTAGATGATCTAACGATATCTTTTTCTTGGTGCCACTCATGTGAGTGGGAAGCAGTGTTATCAATAATTTTGTAAGCTTCAGTTGCGGTTTTCTTCATAATGGAACCACCAACTGCTATGTCGATGTCTTTTCTTGTAGTGATGTCGCATCCTTGATAGAATATTTGTACTATTTGATAAGTGTCTAAACCATGTTGAGGACATCCTCTCAACAACTTTCCAAATCTTGTCTACACCTCATATAGAGTTTCATTTGGCTTCTGTGTGAACGTAACTATTTCTCCTTGAAGTCTCACGGCGTTAGATGCCGGAAAGAATTATTTAAGAAAATTTTCAACTAAAACATCCCATGTATCAATCGCCCCTTCAGGTAACGATTCTAACGAATCTTTGGCTTCTTCCTTTAAAGTCCAGGGAAATAACATGAGATATATCTGTTCATCCTCAACTTCTCTGATTTTGAATAGAGTACAGATCCTATTAAAGGTACGAAGATGTTCATTTGAATCTTCCTTTGGCGCAATACTAAATTGACATTGATTAGTTACCATGTGTAGGATTTGTCATTTGATTTCATAATCTGGCGCATTAATGTCTGGTTGAGTAATTGCATGACCTTGGCCAGTGTGTTTATCCCTCATTCGGTCTTCCATACTTAGAGGTTCCAGATTTTCCATGATTGAATTTGTTGAATCTGAATCACTAGAGGATTCTGATTTAATGGTTTCTTCCTCGACAATCTCTGGATGAGTGATTTGTGGTTCAGGAGGAATGATTAGTGGTTCAGGATCTCTGAATTGTCCCTGAATATACTCCGGATTCTCAATTGTGAGGTCGGGTTCAAAAAATGGATTATCAGAAATTTGAATTGGAGTACTTGGTCGACTAGATGGCGATTCTAAAAAAAATCAACGACGACAATATTGGCTAGATGTCTTGATCGAGTTACAGGTGGTGAACGTATGAAAGGTGGTGAACGTTTTGCTCGACGCATTCACTGAATATCCTATTAGTTATAAAAGATAAAAATTATATAAGTTATCAAATTAATAGACTTTTCTGATTTTGCCCACGTTTCGAATAGCCAATAGATGCAGCAGGTAGCCACGACCCCTTTAAATCGGAAGCCCACAACTCGCCACTAACAAATCCAACTATTACTACGAACCAGAAAATTTTGGATGTCTATCAATTTAACCGCTTAAAATAATTTTTCATTTTGAAATTTTAGCGAAGAAATAGAAAATTCTATGTCCTAAAAACTAGAGCGTCGAGAAATAAGAAAGAAAAAGAGCGCGTCGAAAAATGTCGAAAAATAAAAGGTCGAAAAATTAAGAGTCGAAAAATAATAAAATGCAGCGTCGAAACTTAAAAGTCTAAAAACTAAAAATTAAAACTTACGTCTAAGGGTATTAAAGCTTAAAAGAAATTCTATATCCAAAATGGCAATAACTTAAAAAGTACTAAAATCTTAAAACGGTGTCGCAAAATTCTAAAGCACCTAAATCTTAGTCTAAAGAAAAAGTACTTAAGGGATTTTACGGCAAAGCCTAAAAATCTAGAGCTACTATGGCAAAATACTAAGTTTAAAACTAGTTACGGACGATAAATATATAAATTATGATTAAACGATTAAAAATATACACAATATAAAAATAGGCTTAAAGTTATAAAAATACAATTTTACAAAAATATTATTTTTATATTATTATTTTATAAAAGTATTAATTTTATATATAATAAAACTAATTGAAACTTAAAAATACAAAATAAAATAAACTAAAACTAATTAATAAAATAATTAACCCTAATTAGGTTAATAATAATAATAATTAATTAAAAACCCTAATTAGCATTAATTACGTACTAGGTTTGCTGCCAGAGCAGGCTCCGTGAGTGCAGATGTCTGCTGCCCAATATCTCCGCGAGTGCGGATGATGCAGATTCAAATGAGCTGCAATCAGGTTCAACATTTTATATTTTTTTTTTACTTTTTTTAAAATTTTAATTTTCTGTTTTGTAGTAAAAAAAATGAAATAAAACTTATATATTAAAAATTACTTATTAATTTTTATAATTCTAAGAAAAATGAACTTTTTAATTAAAGCATCTATATTATTTTTTTATATTTTTGTATTTTTATGTTTAAAACTTCTTATATTTTTACAAAAATAGATTAAAAACTAAATATATTTTTTATAGAGTTTCGCTTTCGGCGTTGTTGAGTTTCTCCGGCAGCAGCGCTAAAAAATACTTGATGTTAAAGTAGAGGGGTACAAAATAGTTATATTTTTGTTGCAAAATACTATTAAATACGATACAATTTTACACAAGTTATTTATTTATTTATAGGGTGGATATACCTAAACCTTGCTACAACACTTATAGGCAGTGTACCTAATCGTACAGTAGTGTAGTTTTTAGTAAGTCCGGTTCGTCCACAGGGAACTAGCCAAGTTTAACGCTATATTCTTAAAACTATATTTGTATATGAATATATATATATATATATATATATATATATATATATATATATATATATATATATATATATATATACAAGTAGTATTATTATTATAAAAGGGGTTTTTTACCGTTTAATGACCGGTTTGTCGATTTTATGTCTTAAGTCGCAATTAAAACCTAATGTAAAATATTAAATATACAAATGACTTAATTTAAAGCGTAAGTAAACGACGATAATAAAATTGCGATAATTAAAAGTGCGATAAATAAAATGACAGTAAATAAAAGTTGCGATAATTAAAAAGTACGATAATTAAAAGTGCGATAAATAAAATGACAGTAAATAAAAGTGCGATGAAATATGAAATAAAGAAATTATGCTTATTTAAACTTTCGTAATCATGATGTTTAACTTGTTGATTTTAGTTTATTACCATGGGTTAATTTTCCTTTGTCCTGGATTATTCGATATGTCCATCTAGTTTTTGCCCATAACAGTCCATCAGTCATAAATATAAAGTGCAAGTGTCCTCGTCAAATTATCCTTATATCCGAAGTCAAATATTCCAACTAATTGGGGACTTAAACTGTAATAAGGTTTTAATACTTTATTATCAATTACACCAAGTGTCCTTGCATGTAATCCACCCCTGTTTTAATCCATTGACTATTAATCCATTCCCATGTTCGGTCAAATGAACGATTATTAGTACTTATAAATATCCCGCCCATCGTGTCCGATCGAGTGTATGTGGTTATTTATAATTATGTCCAATTGTAAATCTTTATATTAAATTAACGAACTATCATTCAGTTAAACAAATATAAAGCCTATTAATAGCCCATAGTCCAATTTTTACAAGTATCGTTCTTTTGTCCAAACCCCAATTATGGTCCAAAGCCCAATTACCCCGCCTTTAATTTTTAGCCTAACATCATGATTACTTCGATTTAAATAAGCATAATAATAACTTAGCTACTAGACATTAATTTAAAAAGGTTGAACATAACTTACAATGAGTATTAATCGCGTAGCGTTACACGGACAGAATTTTGACTTACAAACTTACAACATTCGCTAACATAACCTTATTATTATTAATGTTAAATTAAAATTAAAATTAAAATATATATATATATATATATATATATATATATATATATATATATATATATCGTGAGAGAGAGATTGAAAAAGGAGTAAGGAATAGATCAGAATGCACGGCCTTTTATAGGCCCACATTTCACTGTAGAGCTCCGTGAGTGCGAAGTTTTTGTTCATTACAGCTCCGCGAGTGCGGAGGTCTGGAATCCAGCTCATAGATTAAATCCAAAACGTGAGCTGCGTATAATTATAATATATAATAATATATATAATTAATTATATATTATATTATATTTTTGTGCATAGTTGACTTGTAATTTTTGGTCCGTTGCGTCGCACGCTGAAAGTTGGTTCATGTCTCGGTTCCGGATTTTCGAACGCCTTTTCGTACGATTTAATATCTTGTACTTTGTGTTTCACGGCTTGTACTCTTGTAATTTTTAGACGTTTCTCATCAATAATTTGAACCACTTGGATTGTACTTTGTACTTTTTAGCTTTTTGGTCATTTGCGTCTTCAATTCGTCGAATCTGTCTTTTGTCTTCACCTTTTATTATTTAAATGAATATCACTTGTAAATAGAACAATTGCAACTAAAAGCTTGTCTTTCTTGAGGGATAATGCTATGAAATATATGTTCGTTTTTAGCATTATCACTAGCCCACTATCTTAGTATTCTTATGATAATGGGATGATTATGAAGAAAAATGATGAGATGATCATGTTGATACTCGTTCATGTTGATGACAATAACGATATGAAATGAATATGATTATGATAAGCTTACGGTATAGGGTTGAATAACTAAACATGAAAGTTATTACAAGAAAGTGATGGGTGGTTCAATGGTTAATGGTGTTTGCGCTTATTCGAGAGGTCTCGGGTTCGAGTCCAGGCTATGACTATTTTTTTTGAAAAGCTCATAAACTCTTGAAGTAGTTATATTATTATTATTATTATTATTATTATTATTATTATTATTATTATTATTATTATTATTATTATTATTATTATTATTATTATTATTATTATTATTATTATTATTATTATTACTATTATTATTATTATTATTATTATTATTATTATTATTATTACTACTACTACTATTAATATTAATTTTATCATATTATAAGTATAATTATTATTATTATTATTATTATTTTTAACATCATTATATTTATTTTTATCATTATTATTATTACTACCATTATTATTATTATCAATATTACTATTAATATTATCATAATTGCTACAACAAATATTATTTAGAAAAGAATATATTACCTAGTATTATATTTTAAAATATTAAATAATACTATGCATATTTTATGAGAACCTTACTATATTAATAAACTTATTATAATAACAAATGTAAGTACTTAAAATGTATGAAACAAATATATATAAACATATAAAGTAATAAAATTATATCACTAGTAATAATATATAAATTTGTTCGATTACGCACTTTAATATATATACTTGATATAGGTTCGTGAATCCGAGGCCAACCTTGCTTTGTTCCATTCCGTCGTATGCATATTTTTACTACAAAATATCGTATCGTGAGTTTCATTTGCTCCCTTTTTAATTGCTTTTGCAATATATATTTTTGGGCTGAGAATACATGCGCTGCTTTTATGTTTGACGAAATAGACATAAGTACTTAAAATATATTCTACGTTGAGTTGTACCACCTTGCATATCTTCCCTAATAGATTGGTAACTAATATTTACATGTTGTAAGAACATGTAAGCGCGAATCCTATTGATAGATCTATCGGGTTTGACCACCCCAACCGGGCTAGTCACTCTAGTATCGTAAACGGTTGCATAGTACTTCGTTTTTACTACACTTGGTACAATGTAGGGAGATTTCATAATAAAGGGAATATGCCACATTAATTGTTAAGTATGGTTACCGAAGCGCTCAACAACTTATAGAATACTTTTATACACTTGCGAGTGTACATATATTTATAAACGAAAATCTTGTGGTCTATTTAAATATTGAAATGATAGTTATGATAAACCTATGAACTTACCAACCTTTTGGTTGACACTTTTAAGCATGTTTATTCTCAGGTATGAAAGAAATCTTCCGCTGTGCATTTGCTCATTTTAAAGATATTACTTGGAGTCATTCATGGCATATTTAGGTCAGTACGTCGCAATGGGACCAGATGTTGATGACTTCGTCCAGGTGGATTAGGACGGGTTGTTAAATTATAATTTTAACTATCCGTTGCGTTAATCTGAATTGTTAAAAGTACACACGATTTTCCATCAGTGGTATCATGAGCCGCTTTTACACCGTCTTAATTGTCACATGATTTTCTTAGATCTAGCTTTGTGGTGAATTGGTAAAAGTCAAAACCTTTATGGTTTTGAAAGTCAACTTTGTTGATTACCTCATGACGCACAAATAAGATCTGAAGAAATTCACTATTTAAATTTTTGAATTTAGAAAGTTATGGTTTGGATAATTGTTGGTTATTTAATATTTACTTTTGTTTCATGGTTATACACATGCATTGTAACCATGGACAAGCCATATATAGGTTTAATAATGTTGTTATTAAATTATGATTGCATACATAGCCCATAATGCCCCGACCTATGTGTGATTGTTGTGATTGTTGGTTACGGCAATTTTATGCCATATTGGTTTTTGATTTATTTGGAGGCCAAAGAAGCCAAAGTTGTATTTTATTTATTTTTAATTTCATAGTATTGTATTTAGGTTTATTTCAATTTGTAAATGTACTAGATTAGTTGTATTTTTCAATTTTAAATAAATGTAATAAGATGAAGATTGAAGTTATAGATGCAACGTGGAGTTTGATTTAGAAGATGGCGAACAGGTCAAGTTAATAACAATGGCATTTTACATGTTTTCACTCGGTTCTTGAATCAAGTGGGAGCTATAAGATTGTCCTTAGTTTGACCTCTTGATCCCATGACGACTCATGAGATCAAGCATAGGATTTTTGGGCTAGGCTATGTATGTGTGTATGCATGGTTGTGTTTTATTTTACGCATAGTATTTAATTGTTGATTATAATATATGCTAAATGTTTTTGATGAAAACATCAAATTAAATCTTAACGAGTTTCAGAGATTAAAATTGATGATTTTAAAAAAAAGTTAAACTCTAAAGAGTTTAAAGTTAAATGATTTTGATACTCAAATTATATATGATCGACATCTTTTAAAATTGTTTTAAAACGATACACATTTGTGTATTTGTTAATTTTTTCGATAAAATAACAAATTAGACACACAAACACTATCGACATATATAATTGGTTAAAATGTTTTTAACAATTAGTGTAATGAATCTTTTGTGAATGCATTATTCGTTAACACAAACTTTTTTAATATACCCGTCAAATTTAAGTCTTACCATCCAATGAGCTTGCAAACACTCCTCGTTATTTTTTGATTACGGTGAGACCTAATCGAATTATAGCCACGAGGTGGATTTTCAGTTACGAGTGAGACTAGGCTGAATTTCCACTGTTTCCAAATTGGACGACTTAATCGTATTCACGGTGAGACCTGAGTTCGAGGCAAGGATGGGACAAACATGCCAGTAGATAATAGTGGTTTGTTGGACTACACATATCTCAAGGTCCCATAAAGATCTAAGAGTTGCACTTGTAATGCAATTGGTACCCGCTACCTACCAATAGACTCCATAACTGCTAGCTGATCAACAGATGTGGCTATGGAACCTCTATGTGGATCTTAAGCTTTCGTAAATTAATTGTTTTTAAATGTATAAAAACTTAGGTAGTTAATTTATAAAAGTTTTATATCGAAAATACTAAATTGAATCTTGTTCTTTTGTAGATGTCAAACAATCAAAACGTAAACCAAAACAATCTTCGTTCTTTGTTGGAGAAGGAGAAACTCAATGGTTCAAACTTCCTAGACTGGTACCGCAACTTGAGAATCGTTCTCAAATATAAAGGGAAGTTGAACAAAATTGAAGAACCCTTACCTGATTCTCCAGCTGAGACAGCTACTGCTGCTCAAAATAATGCTTATCAGCAGTGGCTGTGACAACCCGAAAATTTCCAATCAAATTTAAACTTAATCTTTATATGTTTCTGACACGATAAGCAAAGCCTACTATGTTAAGTCTCAAAACTTTGAAACTGTGTTCATGGATACATTTGACCTTCGACCATTCTAGACGATTCACGAACAACTAATTATAAATAGATATATATATACACACATGTACATTAAGTAAATAGGTATATGGATGACTCTTACATGTTTATCTAATGTGAATTAGTGAATGTATTATTCACTTTTTCCTGTATCATGAAAGATACATATAACAACATAACTTTATCTTGTCACTTCTTTGTAAAATGAAATATCCGTGATATGTGATTTATCAACCGTTTCCAATTCATTTCACCTCCACTAATACACATATATTGTAGTATATATTTCTACGATGGTTTTATATAGCGAACTCAACCCATGCCAACTCATCTCCAACTATAACGATAAATATACATGTCTAGTTTTATGGAAAAGGCTCCACATGTTTCTATTCTAATCCGAATTTCGTTTACTACTCAACCACAACTTTTCATCTTTTAAACCCAATACTATTATTAATATTTATATCTATATCTCTATTATTTATATATATTCGATGGCGATTTAAAAATGTGACTAATTATAATATCAAGATTCGTTAGGTTCAATTATGAGAAGAGTCAAAAAGGAAATCTTGGTTAGGTATCAATAATAATGCAAAAGATATGTCCACTTGTGTACCAACTTTACTTACAACCCGTGTGTTGTTCTCTTTTCCTCTTTATCTTTGTCCATGTGTGTTTTTATATGTAATCTAATATGCAAACAATATATTCCTACAATCTTCAATCGTCATGCTAGTCTCATACCAAGACTCATAGAGATCACTAACCCTCTTCCACTCGAGACAACCGCCACTCTATAACCATTATCACAGTCGTCGGTCATCATCTCCATCACAAACCAAACCAGCGAGACTATTACACTTACTTATGTGTTCCTGTCTACAATCTTCTATATTTCCTTATTCTTTTCGCTGACCAACACCACAAAATGATGCTGCTGTTGCACCATTATACTTCTGTCTTTGCAGCCATAGTGTACCCTACAAATCACCCAATTAAAACCCACACAATTGATTACCGTCATTATAAACTTGAACTGTTGTTTGATACTGTTTCTCTTCAGCTGCAACGAAACCCACCTGCACGAAACCCAATTACCACCTCCTTGTTAGCATTCGAACCATTAAGATCACTGTCATCTATCATCATCAATTATCAAACAACCTGCAACGATTATATTTTTTTTCTGTTTCTTGTTCCTTCTATCATCCATCACCACCAAACCCACGACCACCTTAATTGATCACCACAAATCATCACTATAAACTACTATCTTTAAACAAAGAACAAAACTCTAAACTTGAAACTTACTACTACTGCATATTGCTGTTTTCTGTTTCTACTTCGTTCGAACTTGGCTACTATACCATTTAACTGCAACAACCATTGTTCTTGTTTGTTATTCGCGCCTGATTAACCTGCAAATCATTTCACCATCAAACCACAACATCATAACCATTACCAACCAAATCAAGAACAACGAGTACCAAATATTCATAAATTCGAATTCAATGAAATTGAACTCCAAAACGATTTCATAATCATCTAAATGAAACGATTAACCTGTCTGTGAAGAATCATCCAACAACAGTTTTTTTTATAAAGATGAACAGAGACGGTATTCATCTTAGGAACTTCAAAAAGTTAAAACTCGATTTCTTATTCGAATTCTTCAAATAATACGTCTCAGATCACTGGAATAACCTTCGATGATCATTGATTGAACCATAAAAACATTTTTTTCAATTCAATTGAGAATGACACTTTTCGGTCATAAACCCTAGATCCAAAACAATTCATGAAATATTTGATGTTATGAGCCTATTCAAAGTTTCAAATAGCTGAAACAAGCATTTATAAACATGAATTTACATTGGAACTAACCTGCAAAGAATGGATCGAACCAGAGCGCTTTCGATTGACCTTGGAGTTGACCTCATGAAGAACATATAATCAGATGTGAAATTGTGGTTGTAAATCACGATGGAAACATGATGAAGTTTAGGATTGAGATCGTGATAGCATGTCCAGAATTCAATTCTGAATGAGATTCACAAATTGAGGATGATGATATATATATTATATGATATATACGGTTATTATAATGGGTGTAGAAGAAAAAGAAAGCTAAGATAAGGGTTAAAATAATTTAGATCCCTTTTACATCAGAAAAATGAGCATGGTCGAATGGTTAGTCTTGTTGGGGGTTTAGCGAGAGGTCTCGGGTTCGAGTTCGGGCTTTGACATTTTTTTTAGAAGCTTATTTAATCTCTTTGAAGGTTCGTGAATCCGAAGTCAACCCTACACTTGTTCAATGACGTCATATGTATTTTTACTACGAAATACAGTATGGTGAGTTCATTTGATTCCCTTTTACTCTTTACATTTTTGGGACTGAGAATACATGCGCTGTTTTTACAACTGCTTTATTAAATGCTTCTGAAATATATTTTGAACTGCGAATACATAAAATGCTTTTATAAATGTTTGACGAGATAGACACAAGCAAAACATTCCTCGAATGAATTAGTATGCAGACAGAAGTTCTGCGGATTATTATTGAATGATGTGGACATGATAATTGCCACCACTGAATTATGTGGACATGATAATTGCCACCATTGAATTATGTGGACATGATAATTGCCACCAGTTGATGCGAATGTTATATATATTGAGAGAATGATTTTATACACAGGTTATGTGTATGTTATTTTTGTGCACAAGATATGTGTACGGTTACTATGATTTATGAAAATGGTTTCGTATACGAGAAAGATGTACTGTATTTAAAGGATATAGCATGTACATTACAGGTGGGTATAGGATTCGGGCCCATTTGTACCATGCAGCATTTAAATCTTGTGGTCTATCAAAATGATGAATTTTATTGTTTTATGATAAACCTATGAACTCACCAACCTTTTGGTTGACACTTTAAAGCATGTTTATTCTCAGGTGTGAAAGAAATCTTCCGCTGTGCATTTGCTCATATTACATGGAGTCGTTCATGGCATATAGAGGTCAGAACCTCGCAATGGGATCAACTGTTGAAGATTTCATCCAGATGGATTAGGACGGGTCCTTTCAGTTGGTATCAGAGCGGTGGTCTTAGTGAACCAGGTCTTGCATTAGTGTGTCTAACTGATAGTCGTTAGGATGTATTAGTGAGTCTGGACTTCGACCGTGTCTGCATGTCAAAAGTTTTGCTTATCATTTTTGTCGGAAATCATCTGTTTATCATCCTTAGGAAATTACCTGCTTATCATTCTTAGTCTAAACACATCTCACTGCAATGATTGTATGAATAATGTATAGACAAAATTCGTATCTTAGCGTATCTGCTAATTCATATCTTAGCATATCTGTTACTGTAGACTTTGCCTGACAAATTCCGTAGATTCCTCCGTAACTTATGGGATTTTAGTATTATATATGCATATGTAAATTATGTATTGCAGGGTACTAATCTACATCCTATAATCTATTTCTTATCGAAAATCCTTCATCTGATCGTATGAGATGAATCCCTCAACCAGTTCGAGTCCCTTAGATTACGATAGCTATTCCAATAGTTATTCCGACAGCTATTTCGATATAGATTTCCACTCGAACTCCGAAAGCAGTGTAACCGGAATGGAGCAACCAATCAGCCATCCCCAATTCATCTGATTGGGTTTGTAGTCGACTTAATCAATGGAGACGCGAAGAAAGCAATATTTTCCATCAACCAAATTCACCTCTGGACGAATAACCTGAAGCACTTATCGGTGAATCAATCCAAAACACCATCTTCACCCTCATTTCCAGAGTAGCTCGACATGATTATATTCTATCCACAATTTGAAACTTTATTCATCCGCTCGTTCCAATCGACAATCATCTCGGAATAATAGAAGAAGTCAACGAGCTTCGCGCCCGAGTTGTAGCCTTGGAAAATATGGTGCAAAACTTACCAGCTTCAGCAACAGCACCCGTACCATCAACAACACACGCCTCAACATCACAATCCGTACCTCGAGCATAATCATCGTTCTACACGACGTTCTACATCAATCATCTTTGTTCTACATGACGATTATGTAAACTCTAATGTTTCAGAGATTATGTATCATAGTTCTAATCGTAAATCTGATGAGTTTAATATCACATTGACTCATAAAATCCATGATTACGTCTGAAGAAAATATATATGTATATATGTTTTCATAAAGATTGTAATTAAAATTCTTTTGTACAAATTGTTAATGGTGAAAATATTTTAACGGGTAGGTAATACCCGAGGAATATTTAGATTTCACATTAATAAGTTACACTGTACATTCTTCGAATCTGATTCAACATTCATTTACTATCCTACTTACATCTACAAATATACGAATCCGTTCACCACAAAATAACCATTTTCATTCAATTTCATATTTGGGTTTTGACCTTTCAGAATCTAACAAGTGGCATAATGAAGAAAACATGAACAAAATAAATTTTGTTAGAAACAAACGAATTAACTAATTGAAATATTGTTAAGAATCCACGCTAACTGTTCCTAGCTAACTGATTACATTTTATTTATCGCAATTTATATTCTCGCAATTTTATTTATCGTCACTTAATTTCTGTTATTTACTTTACGCACTTTATTTATCGTTATTTAATTTCTGTTATTTATTTTATGCACTTTAAATATCGGGACACGTATACAAGGTTTTGACATATCATATCGACGCATTTATATATATTATTTGGAATAACCATAGACACTCTATATGCAGTAATGATCGAGTTCTCTATACAGGGTTGAGGTTGATTCTACAATAATATATATAATTTGAGTTGTGATCGAGTCTGAGACATGTACACGGGTCACGATACGTATTAATTAATTCGAATATTATATATTAAACTATATATTAATTATTGGATTGTTAACTGTGGACTAATAACATTGGACAATTAAAATGAATTAAAATATTGTTTATAACATATTAAACTAAACATTTCTTCAAGTTTGCCACTTGATTTCATCTTAAACCTCATTTGTATCTTGACGATTACAATCTGCGTTCAAACCTTTCATGATTCTTGAAAACACCCCAATTTAGAGGATGAACCAACCGCACTTCATCTTCGGAAGAAGAGATTGATGCATATAGTTATGCACCTGAAAACACTTGGAACCTGAGTAAACGTTTAATACGTAGTTGTGCTAATTCCTTTAGCGTTATTATCACCAAAAATAACTTTGCAACTCCTGTTCGAGATAGCCAACTTTGTCACAGCTCCAGCAAGTCAACTTCGACTTTTCGTTCGAATCAACCTTATTATGACTTCGATATATACGTTTGCCATTCTTATTGTTACTGGGAAACCTTTTATATTCCACCATATTACCAGCAGATGTACCAGCAATCTCGTCACTCCTTGGTTTAAATATCTCCGACAAATCACTATATTTATCTATTGAAGTCTCATCATGTACTCATCCGCATCTTGTAACGAGAACTGACATACCAATTACCGGGAATCAGCAATCAGTACTTTGAAAACTCACAGCATATCTACATCAATAGTTATATGTATAACATTCATCTCTTAGAATTATGATCTTTCATCTGAAATCCTGAAAAGCACTCAGTCTACAAAACAATACTCTGAATGTTGAAAAAGCTGAATGAAGCAGCAGAAACCGTAAACAAACGTAAACGACCTTAATCATCGGAAGTTGATGATAAAGAATAGTATGTTGGAAAAGCTCAGAAAAGTTGGAACTGGAAAATAAATTGAGCTAACCATGAAGGAGACTCTGAACAAATCACAAGGACTAAACTTGTACATAAAGAATTCTGATGATTCTGTATCTGATAAAATCTTTAGCGAACGCCATGCTTCTGAATCTAAACCCTTACGGATAAACCTTCTCTATCATCCTTCGATATTAGAAGTTCCAAGATATCATCGTATCTATCATTATAAATATCCTTCATATTTCTGAAGATATTTTTATATTTATTCTTATCTGAAATCAGTAATCTCTTCGTGCTATCAGTGTTAAGTCGTATAGAAACTGTTAGTTTCTATATTCTGTAAACATTCAAGATTAAAATATGAATGTTATTGAAGTAATGTTGGGAACTGATGCATGAGTTAGTATAATATAATGATACTTGATCAACGTGATTATATTACAGTAAGTCATGCTGAGTTTTTAAATGGAACGTGATGATTCGCAGATTATAACGTCATCACATGCCATGTTACACGACTCTTGTATTCTATTTAACCTAAAAAATATCAAGAAAATATTTTCTTGATGATTCGGTCTTTTCCGGATATTCTGGTAATTTGACAAATCAAATTGTGCTATTACGTTCTTTCTTGATTAGAACATTAAGTTCATTCGGAACATCATACTTACGAATTCTGGACCATTACTTGCGAAAAGAAAAATAAAAGCATGAAGCTCCAAAATAGAAAGGGGGTATAAATCGCAGCAAATAAGATAAAGTATTAACTGGGGATGTCAATGATTATAGAAAACAGAAGCAAGGACTTCAAAATATAAGGGAAGATATAAAGCCCAATAACAACACGGAAGTTACAAACCGTGGATATTAATACGAATAGCAATATAAACACACGGTATAATTAAGAATAGTATCACCCCAAGGTAATAGTAGAAGTAAACAGATTTTTCTGGTGGAAGATTGAAAAGAAGGATGACAGGAATGTTAATTAGAAAATATCAAGGATTAGAACGGGATTAAGCATTTTCATAATCTTTTGAATGTATGAACTAAGAAAGAAAGTATAGGAATGGTGAGAATAATGGAACGAAAGAGTTTAATTTATAATGGAATTATCGGACAGAGTAATCGAGGTAGATCACCGTATTTAATTATAGAGATCTTAATTTCCTTACCCGCCGAAGAATCAAATCCTTTAGATTTCGAAGATTTTCTTTAATCCTTTGAATTCCGAAATTCAACCCTGACTCTGTCAAAAGTTAAGACGCACCTTAAATTCTAAAATCAACCGTGACTACGTCACCGGTTAAGACGAATCTCATTTACTCATTTCATTCTTTTGTGATAGCTTCACTCGTACTCTTCGAATAATCAAATTATCTTATCCATATTATTTAACGGTAATAAAACTTTATTTATCAGCTCATATTTGTCATGAAAACATTTTTTTTGTTAGCCATGACCACCTCACTCAAATTTCGGGACGAAATTTCTTTAACGGGTAGGTACTGTGACGACCCGAAAATTTCCGATCAAATTTAAACTTAATCTTTATATGTTTCTGACACGATAAGAAAAGCCTACTATGTTAAGTCTCAAAACTTTGAAACTGTGTTCATGGATACATTTGACCTTCGACCATTCTCGACGATTCACGAACAACTAATTGTAAATAGATATATATATACACACATGTACATTAAGTAAATAGGTATATGGATGACTCTTACATGTTTATCTAATGTGAATTAGTGAATGTATTATTCACTTTTTCCTGTATCATGAAAGATACATATAACAACATAACTTTATCTTGTCACTTCTTTGTAAAATGAAATATCCGTGATATGTGATTTATCAACCGTTTCCATTTCATTTCACCTCCACTAATACACATATATTGTAGTATATATTTCTACGATGGTTTTATATAGCGAACTCAACCCATGCCAACTCATCTCCAACTATAACGATAAATATACGTGTCTAGTTTTATGGAAAAGGCTCCACATGTTTCTATTCTAATACGAATTTCGTTTACTACTCAACCACAACTTTTCATCTTTTAAACCCAATACTATTATTAATATTTATATCTATATCTCTATTATTTATATATATTCGATGGCGATTTAAAAATGTGACTAATTATAATATCAAGATTCGTTAGGTTCAATTATGAGAAGAGTCAAAAAGGAAATCTTGGTTAGGTATCAATAATAATGCAAAAGATATGTCCGCTTGTGTACCAACTTTACTTATAACCCATGTGTTGTTATCTTTTCCTCTTTATCTTTGTACATGTGTGTTTTTATATGTAATCTAATATGCAAACAATATATTCCTACAATCTTCAATCGTCACGCTAGTCTCTTACCAAGACTCATAGAGATCACTAACCCTCTTCCACTCGAGACAACCGCCACTCTATAACCATTATCACAGTCGTCGGTCATCATCTCCATCACAAACCAAACCAGCGAGACTATTACACTTACTTATGTGTTCCTGTCTACAATCTTCTATTTTTTCTTATTCTTTTCGCTGACCAACACCACCAAATGATGCTGCTGTTGCACCATTATACTTCTGTCTTTGCAGCCATAGTCTACCCTACAAATCACCCAATTAAAACCCACACAATTGATTACCGTCATTATAAACTTGAACTGTTGTTTGATACTGTTTCTCTTTAGCTGCAACAAAACTCACCTGCACGAAACCCAATTACCACCTCCTTGTTAGCATTCGAACCATTAAGATCACTATCATCTATCATCATCAATTATCAAACAACCTGCAACGATTATATTTTTTTTCTGTTTCTTGTTCCTTCTATCATCCATCACCACCAAACCCACGACCACCTTAATTGATCACCACAAATCATCACTATAAACTACTATCTTTAAACAAAGAACAAAACTCTAAACTTGAAACTTACTACTACTGCATATTGCTGTTTTCTGTTTCTACTTCGTTCGAACTTGGCTACTATACCATTTAACTGCAACAACCATTGTTCTTGTCTGTTATTCGCGCCTGATTAACCTGCAAATCATTTCACCATCAAACCACAACATCATAACCATTACCAACCAAATCAAGAACAACGAGTACCAAATATTCATAAATTCGAATTCAATGAAATTGAACTCCAAAACGATTTCTTAATCATCTAAATGAAACGATTAACCTATCTGTGAAGAATCATCCAACAACAGTTTTTTTATAAAGATGAACAGAGACGGTATTCATCTTAGGAACTTCAAAAAGTTAAAACTCGATTTCTTATTCGAATTCTTCAAATAATACGTCTCAGATCACTGGAATAACCTTCGGTGATCATTGATTGAACCATAAAAACATTTTTTTCAATTCAATTGAGAATGACACTTTTCGGTCATAAACCCTAGATCCAAAACAATTCATGAAATATTTGATGTTATGAGCCTATTCAAAGTTTCAAATAGCTGAAACAAGCATTTATAAACATGAATTTACATTGAAACTAACCTGCAAAGAATGGATCGAACCAGTGCGCTTTCGATTGACCTTGGAGTTGACCTCATGAAGAACATATAATCAGATGTGAAATTGTGGTTGTAAATCACGATGGAAACATGATGAAGTTTAGGATTGAGATCGTGATAGCATGTCCAGAATTCAATTCTGAATGAGATTCACGAATTGAGGATGATGATATATATATTATATGATATATGATATATACGGTTATTATAATGGGTGTAGAAGAGAAAGAAAGCTAAGATAAGGGTTAAAATAATTTAGATCCCTTTTACATCAGAAAAATGAGCATGGTCGAATGGTTAGTCTTGTTGGGGGTTTAGCGAGAGGTCTCGGGTTCGAGTTCGGGCTTTGACATTTTTTTTAGAAGCTTATTTAATCTCTTTGAAGGTTCGTGAATCCGAAGTCAACCCTACACTTGTTCAATGACGTCATATGTATTTTTACTACGAAATACAGTATGGTGAGTTCATTTGATTCCCTTTTACTCTTTACATTTTTGGGACTGAGAATACATGAGCTGTTTTTACAACTGCTTTATTAAATGCTTCTGAAATATATTTTGAACTGTGAATACATGAAATGCTTTTATAAATGTTTGACGAGATAGACACAAGCAAAACATTCCTCGAATGAATTAGTATGCAGACAGAAGTTCTGCGGATTATTATTGAATTATGTGGACATGATAATTGCCACCACTGAATTATGTAGACATGATAATTGCCACCATTGAATTATGTGGACATGATAATTTCCACCAGTTGATGTGAATGTTATATATCGAGAGAATGATTTTATACACAGGTTATGTGTATGTTATTTTTGTGCACAAGATATGTGTACGGTTACTATGATTTATGAAAATGGTTTCGTATACGAGAAAGATGTACTGTATTTAAAGGATATAGCATGTACGTTACAGGTGGGTATAGGATTCTGGCCCATTTGTACCATGCAACATTTAAATCTTGTGGTCTATCAAAATGATGAATTTTATTGTTTTATGATAAACCTATGAACTCACCAACCTTTTGGTTGACACTTTAAAGCATGTTTATTCTCAGGTGTGAAAGAAATCTTCTGCTGTGCATTTTCTCATATTACATGGAGTCGTTCATGGCATATAGAGGTCAGAACCTCGCAATGGGATCAACTGTTGAAGATTTCGTCCAGATGGATTAGGACGGGTCCTTTCAGTGGCGATTCTAGGATGCAAATCCAATGGGGTCCTATACAATTTGAGTGGTACTTTATAAAAAAATTTCTAAATAATGACGATTCACTTCCATAGAAATTCAAAAATTTTAAAAATATATGGGGTCCTATCTATAAATGTAGTGGTGTCCTATAATATTTTAGTAGTATTTTATACGTATATAAAAAATTTTAATGGGGTCCTTTGACCCCACTTGGTTCCATATAGACTCGCCAATGCTTATCAGAAGTTGTTTGATGAGCAAGAGAAGATAGCTTTAATCATGCTTGCTAGTATGACTTCTGACCTCCAAAAGGAAATGGAAGATCGTACAACATATGATATGATGACTGAGCTGAAAAATATGTTTCAGAAATAGGCTAGTCAAGAGTTATATGAAACTTATAAGGTTCTTCAAACATGCAAAATGGAGGAGGGTCAGTCAGTGAGCTCTCATGTCTTGAAAATGAAAAGCTACATTGACCGATTGGAAAAACTTGTAACTACCTTGCCGCCTAACTTGGCCGTGAACACGGTTTAGGCTTCACTACCATAATCGTATCACCAATTTGTGATGAATTACAATATGCAAGGTTGGGAGAAGTCTCTGGCAGAGGTGCATTCGATGCTCAAAACTGCTGAACAGAATATTCCATCTAAGGTTTCCAATCCGGGTGTCCTGATTATTAGGGATGGTAAGGTAAAAAAGAATAAGCCGAAAACTAAGGAAAAAGGAAAAGAAAAGTCAATTGCTAAGAAAAAGATTCCCCCACCTCCCAAGAAAGAAAACCCAGTGAAAGACGCCGAATGTTTCCACTGTGGAAAAGTTGGCCACTGGAGGAGGAACTGTCCTTCCTACCTATCTGAGTTGAGAAAAGGCAAAGCTGGCTAAACCAGCAAATCAGGTATATTTCATATACAGTTATTGATGTGTGAAATCTAGTATATAAATTTATCTCTGGAAAAATGCCGGTTTAAAAGATTACTACACACTAACGGACAGTGTACCCGATCGTGTAATAGTATAAAGTTTGTAATTCCGAAACTGTTCCAAGGACAGTTTAAACGTGAGAATTAAGATTGTAACTAATAAAATAAACTAAGTTAATCTATGAAAATCGAAAGTATGAGATAGTTGGTTTTGTGGCTATTTAACGATTAGCCAAATCAAAGATTTATTAAAAGTAAAAGAAATATTTTTGTATTTTTAAGTTTATAAGAATTGAATGCAGACTCAACTGAAAGTAAAGATATTTGAATTCAATAGATAAAAGAATGTTCGCCTAGATCTCCTATTCGCAGTGTCAGATGATTTGTTATTAAGCTCTAGTTCAATTTATCAATACATGCAACTACAGAGTCGGTTTACCCAGAGTTCTCTTTTAGCAAACATATCAAACTTGGATTTATTGGCTTAGGATTCCCTTTCACCAAAGACCTCTTTCGTTTGTGACTTAGTAATTAACTAATTACAAGATTAAGATTCAATTGGTTACGCGTTCGCTCCACACAATTCACTCCTGTTTTGTTTAATCTTTGTTACCCGGTTTACCCCCTTGGTCCAGTAAGCACCCAATTGGTTAAGACAAATCAATTGAAAACTAGTGTATTAAATTGAAACAGGGTTCCCTTTGTTCAAACAAGATCACTAATCAACCTAGTAACAATAATCAACACCCACAAGAATGGTTCTCAATCAAAACTCATAATTATCATGCATTAATCAATAAAACATTAAAGTATCATCCAAACACATACGAATATTCAATCTAGACAAACATTAAAAAGCTTAGCCAACCATGGCTAAAATCAAAATCACAAATAAACAATTAAGAGTATTCTCTATGAAGATAAGAATTAAACCTAATGAAAATTATGTTCTTGAATGATGAACGGATCGAGACTTGTTTCCGGAATGATTGATGTGTTAGAATGAGCTTAGGATTCCCCAAAAATCACCCTTGTTCGTCAAAAAGCTGCTGGAAATTGTCTGAGGTGATCACATTACGTCCAGATATCATCGATAATCATGAGGTGATCATCTAATCCGTTAATTCAACCATAAAGATTGAGGTTCATCAGGCTTAAAAGCTGATATCTTACCTTTTCGGAGGTTATCCACTGGAAATCTGATCAATCACTGACATTTTGTGTATCATGGTGCGCTTCTCATTTGGCTAGCAAATCTCCCTCATTGAGATAAGCTTTGACTACCAGTTTCCCTGTTTGACGTTGAGGCCAGGTAGATTTCCAGTCGATTTTAGCAATGACTTTTCAAGATTTTTCGTCACCCTACAACTGGTCTGGACTACAACTTCTGAAACAAATCAGCAAGTGTGTCGTTCGGGAGACTTAACTCCCTTAAGGATGGAATAGATACATCCTGTGTGGTTATATTAGGTGGTCGGGTGCAACATTGTCCTTGTTAGGAGAAACAATGTGGATCGCCCTGTTTAAGTTTTCGATCTAGCGCATGGTCCGGTTTCGACCACACGCTACTATCACCGTTCATACGGTTGACACCCGCCTTGGTGCAGATGACCTACGTATGAATTTTTATGTTCATGTAGTATTTCACATTCAAAATAATGAACATGTTTTGAAAGTTCAAGACTTTCTCCTCTAACAGTACCTCATCGTGAAATGATGGGTAATGAAATGGTACAGCTTAAGAGGTATACGTACCAAGTGAAACGGTCGAAAGACTTTACTTCCTTAATGAGTGGATCTGAATCACTCGGGAATGCCAATCTATTTCAATTGTCACTCGGTTAAAATCCCAAAAACCTTTGGGTGCCATAGCTTTTGACTATGGGTTGTGTTGTCTAAGCAAACAAAAGCACGCAGCTATTGTTCCTAAAAAGGACAACACCGGTGAAGCTCTAGGCTCCTCTTCCCACAGTATCACACCATTAGATGATGTAATAATAAAATGATATAGTTTCGGAAGTCTGCTATACCAAGTAACCAAAAGTTTGTGATCTGGCACGTGATTCGGTCACAATCACGCTATGCAATCACCGCTCTCTCCCGGTTTACACCCGTTTTGGTACAGGTGACCTACTATTGAGTTCCCCGAACTCGTAGGATTTCATGTCCAAAATAATGAACATGTGGGACAATTTTGGCTTCTTTGAAAACACGAATTATACCATAAAATACCAAGCCAATTTTCATAATAAGGGTTTTGGCCGAATTTTCAATTGTTTTTCTACTTTTTTTTATTTTTAAACTAACTTTTCTGTTTTTTTTATTTTACCCCTAATTTTTCAATTTTTTTACGACCAAAACCCGTGAAACGTCAAGTCTTTTTAAATCAAAACTAATATGATGATGATTCCATTAACAACCAACCCAAGAGATTTTACATCCTCACCCCACACTTGAGATCAAGTAATGTCCCCATCACTTGAGATCAAAAATTAGATAAAAATCGAAAGGGTTATGTGAGAAAGAAAATAATAAAAACTTATCGAGCTTAACCACTGATCGAGGAATGCCAGTGACAGATGGCGCTGAACTGACTGCCAGCATAAGAACATCATCCATTCCCGATCATCACACCAATATCATCAATCATGCAGTTTTGCTGAACTTAATGCCAGACTTGAAAAATCGTTTCACCAACAAACCTAAGAAAATAAAAACATACGAACTACATAAACGGGACAAGGTGGCACCACCCGATGCCGAAACGCCTTGTCCCTCAAATAAGTTTTAGAGTACATAAACAGAAAATAAAATTATTCAAGTACAGACCAAATGAAAAAGAAATAGTTTCAAACAAATACAATATAACATGCGCAACAATCAATCACTCCTCGGCCAAAAATCTCCAGTAGGGTCCCAATCCACACCATAAGTATCCTGACAAGCTTGGTACGGGTCATATGAAGGGTCCTGTCTCGGAGGAGTAACTGATGTATAATCAGGAATGGTAGTCCGCGTCAGAATATACGCCTCCGGGTTCTGACGCATCTGTCGCTGAATTTGTCGCTGATGAACCTCCCACTGATTGTGGGCCCGAATTCCCTTAACATCATACTCTACCCTGTCAACACGCTCTCCCAAATGACCCATCTCCGTTCCAAACTGTCCCAGCGTTGTGTTAATCGACCCATAATTGTTTTGGTGCCAAGTCATCAAATCCTCGTTATGCCTACGCTGCTCCTCTAACATCCGCTGATTATGCGCAACCTGAGCATCATACGCTGACCGGCTGTCCCTATACTCCAGATGAAGACCATCTACACTGTTAACCAACAAATTCCAACTCTCTTCACCAATTGACCACGTACCCTGTACGTTCGCAGCACTCGAGCTACCTGCCTCATACGTGGATCGACTAACACCACGTCCACGACCACGACCTGCACCGTCACCTGGCTGTTGCTGTTCATCAGGCCACAAAACCCAACCTGTTGGACCTCGTCAGATAAACTCAGCTTTCTAGAAAAATAGAATATTAGTGGGCATCGCCTCAACTCCCACTATATCACA
The DNA here is from genome assembly GCF_046630445.1 of Rutidosis leptorrhynchoides. Taxonomy (NCBI): domain Eukaryota; kingdom Viridiplantae; phylum Streptophyta; class Magnoliopsida; order Asterales; family Asteraceae; genus Rutidosis; species Rutidosis leptorrhynchoides. The sequence continues at coordinate 123,011,102 of NC_092339.1, forward strand.
CCTACTAGTCGGGACCGAAAACGCCCGAGCAAATCTAGTAACCAAATGCCCACCTAACAATGGGCATTCCGTGCGTGTATCTGTTCCAATCTCCTGCAACCACACTCCTAACATACACGGGACATCGATTGGCTCCCTCAATTTAATTTGCTGTAGGATCCAAAGATCCCTTCGCTGAATCTTATTCGCGTTTTTCCTAGCCATGAACATACTAGCAATCATCTTAAAAATTATTCGGTCCTCAGGAAGTCTAAGCATCGACTGAACACTCCGACTTGAACTAAACGCACCAGCATTCTCATTTGCCACAGTTGGCCAATAATTACTCTCACTGAAAGCTTCCTGCCCAAACACTTTACAATTTAACAAATGCCACTTTAAATCATTATTAGTCAACTCGGGATATAAATCTAACACCCGAGCCAACCCAATTTTAGACATGCGACGCTCTAACCCGCCAAGCCTAAATGTCAAGAAATCTGCCTCGGTCGGAGAGGCTCGCGGTCGACAACTAACAGTTGAGAAGAACTCTATAGTTAACTGCTCAAAAATATCTTCATTAATTTCAAATAACCTTTCATAAGGTCTCAACTCATTACCCGCATAAACTACCCACAAATAACCACGCAACTCCCGAACAATATTATTATCCAATGATGAAAGTTGCGACCAATCCAAATAAAAAGTTCTCTCAATCGGACAAGGGCTATTCGTTGTGAACCTTTCTTCTAAATCCTCATCATTAGAGATGTGGGATAACCATAATTCAGGATTATTTGGTGGTTGCCTTGGTTGTTCCTGGTTACCTCTCGATCTCTACATTCATGAAACAAGTAAAGAAAACAAAACACCAAACTCAAAAGTTAGTGTTAGTCATAATAATAAGCACCAAGTACCCTTTACAACCAAACCATGTTTCATGTTAATCCAATTTTCAAAACAATCTCCAAGTTAACAAATAACACTTGAAAAATATGCCAAGACCACAAATCTTTCTCATATCATACTATCATTTAAACCAATGCATCATATCAACGATGCTCACATAACACCATTACCAAAATATTAACAAACATGACTACTCATAACACTTTTTAATTTCCACAAATCTAGAAAAGTTCATCATGTTTGCCAATTTTTACCAATTTAAATTACTACTACCAACATACTCATCACAACTCAAAAACACATGTTTAATCCTCACTAGCATGGCATCATACATAAATAAACCAATATAGCTCAAGTCATTCAAACCAATATGACCCGCCCATATGAACACTGTAGTGACCTGAACTTTTCCATGGTTATATATATTAATTGAGATTGATATTTACATGATTAAATGTTTCCAACATCTTAAGCAATCAAACTTGTTAAGACTTGATTAATTGAAATAGGTTTCATATAGACAATTGACCACCCAAGTTGACCGGTGATTCACGAACGTTAAAACTTGTAAAAACTATATGATGATATATATATATATATATATATATATATATATATATATATATATATATATATATATATATAGTTAACATGATATTATGATAAGTAAACATATCATTAAGTATACTAACAATGAACTACATATGTAAAAACAAGACTACTAACTTAATGATTTTTAAACGAGACTTATATGTAACGATTATCGTTGTAAAGACATTTAATGTATATATATCATACTAAGAGATATTCATACATGATAATATCATGATAATATAATAATTTAAAATCTCATTTGATATTATAAACATTGGGTTAACAACATTTAACAAGATCGTTAACCTAAAGGTTTCAAAACAACACTTACATGTAACGACTAACGATGACTTAACGGCTCAGTTAAAATGTATATACATGTAGTGTTTTAATATGTATTTATACAATTTTGAAAGACTTCCATACACTTATCAAAATACTTCTACTTAACAAAAATGCTTACAATTACATCCTCGTTCAGTTTCATCAACAATTCTACTCGTATGCACCCGTACTCGTACTCGTACAATACACAGCTTTTAGATGTATGTACTATTGGTATATACACTCCAATGATCAGCTCTTAGCAGCCCATGTGAGTCACCTAACACATGTGGGAACCATCATTTGGCAACTAGCATGAAATATCTCATAAAATTACAAAAATATGAGTAATCATTCATGACTTATTTACATGAAAACAAAATTACATATCCTTTATATCTAATCCATACACCAACGACCAAAAACACCTACAAACACTTTCATTCTTCAATTTTATTCATCTAATTGATCTCTCTCAAGTTCTATCTTCAAGTTCTAAGTGTTCTTCATAAATTCTACAAGTTCTAGTTACATAAAATCAAGAATACTTTCAAGTTTGCTAGCTCACTTCCAATCTTGTAAGGTGATCATCCAACCTCAAGAAATCTTTGTTTCTTACAGTAGGTTATCATTCTCATATAAGGTAATAATCATATTCAAACTTTGGTTCAATTTCTATAACTATAACAATCTTATTTCAAGTGATGATCTTACTTGAACTTGTTTTCGTGTCATGATTCTGCTTCAAGAACTTCGAGCCATCTAAGGATCCGTTGAAGCTAGATTCATTTTTCTCTTTTCCAGTAGGTTTATCCAAGGAACTTAAGGTAGTAATGATGTTCATAACATCATTTGATTCATACATATAAAGCTATCTTATTCGAAGGTTTAAACTTGTAATCACTAGAACATAGTTTAGTTAATTCTAAACTTGTTCGCAAATAAAAGTTAATCCTTCTAACTTGACTTTTAAAATCAACTAAACACATGTTCTATATCTATATGATATGCTAACTTAATTATTTAAAACCTGGAAACATGAAAAACACCGTAAAACTGGATTTACGCCGTCGTAGTAACACCGCGGGCTGTTTTGGGTTAGTTAATTAAAAACTATGATAAACTTTGATTTAAAAGTTGTTATTCTGAGAAAATGATTTTTATTATGAACATGAAACTATATCCAAAAATTATGGTTAAACTCAAAGTGGAAGTATGTTTTCTAAAATGGTCATCTAGACGTCGTTCTTTCGACTGAAATGACTACCTTTACAAAAACAACTTGTAACTTATTTTTCTAGACTATAAACCTATACTTTTTCTGTTTAGATTCATAAAATAGAGTTCAATATGAAACCATAGCAATTTGATTCACTCAAAACGGATTTAAAATGAAGAAGTTATGGGTAAAACAAGATTGGATAATTTTTCTCATTTTAGCTACGTGAAAATTGGTAACAAATCTATTCCAACCATAACTCAATCAACTTGTATTGTATATTATGTAATCTTGAGATACCATAGACACGTATACAATGTTTCGACCTATCATGTCGACACATCTATATATATTTCGGAACAACCATAGACACTCTATATGTGAATGTTGGAGTTAGCTATACAGGGTTGAGGTTGATTCCAAAATATATATAGTTTGAGTTGTGATCAATACTGAGATACGTATACACTGGGTCGTGGATTGATTCAAGATAATATTTATCGATTTATTTCTGTACATCTAATTGTGGACAACTAGTTGTAGGTTACTAACGAGGACAGCTGACTTAATAAACTTAAAACATCAAAATGTATTAAAAGTGTTGTAAATATATTTTGAAAATACTTTGATATATATGTACATATTTGTTATTGGTTCGTGAATCGACCAGTGGCCAAGTCTTACTTCCCGACGAAGTAAAAATCTGTGAAAGTGAGTTATAGTCCCACTTTTAAAATCTAATATTTTTGGGATGAGAATACATGCAGGTTTTATAAATGATTTACAAAATAGACACAAGTACGTAAAACTACATTCTATGGTTGAATTATCAAAATCGAATATGCCCCTTTTTATTAAGTCTGGTAATCTAAGAATTAGGGAACATACACCCTAATTGATGCGAATCCTAAAGATAGATCTATTGGGCCTAACAAACCCCATCCAAAGTACCGGATGCTTTAGTACTTCGAAATTTATATCATATCAGAAGGGTGTCCCGGAATGATGGGGATATTCTTATATATATGCATCTTGTTAATGTCGGTTACCAGGTGTTCACCATATGAATGATTTTTATCTCTATGTATGGGATGTGTATTGAAATATGAAATCTTGTGGTCTATTGTTACGATTTGATATATATAGGTTAAACCTATAACTCACCAACATTTTTGTTGACGTTTAAAGCATGTTTATTCTCAGGTGAATACTAAGAGCTTCCGCTGTTGCATACTAAAATAAGGACAAGATTTGGAGTCCATGTTTTATGATATTGTGTAAAAACTGCATTCAAGAAACTGATTTCGATGTAACATATTTGTATTGTAAACCATTATGTAATGGTCGTGTGTAAACAAGATATTTTAGATTATCATTATTTGATAATCTACGTAAAGCTTTTTAAACCTTTATTTATGAAATAAAGGTTATGGTTTGTTTTAAAAATGAATGCAGTCTTTGAAAAACGTCTCATATAGAGGTCAAAACCTCGCAACGAAATCAATTAATATGGAACGTTTTTAATCAATAAGAACGGGACATTTCAGTTGGTATACGAGCGTTGGTCTTAGAGAACCAGAATTTTGCATTAGTGTGTCTTATCGAGTTTGTTAGGATGCATTAGTGAGTCTAGACTTCGGCAGTGTTTACTTGAAAAATGATTGCTTAACAAATTTTGTTGGAAACTATATATTTTTAACATGTGAATATTATGTGATATATTAATCTCTTAACGCGTTTGATATTATGTGATAGATGTCTACCTCTAGAACAAGTCCCATTAACTCACCTAATAATAATGAAGAGTCAAATGTAAATTGGAATGATTCATGGACTGATTCACAAGTTCCCGAAGAGGAACCGGAAGAAGAGTCGGAACCGGAAGAAGAATCAGAACCGGAAGAAGAATCGGAACCGGATAAAGAAATAGAACCGGTGGGGGAAATAATAAAATGGTTAAGTAAAAGAAAATCCTCAACCAACCGACCAAGGTTAATTATGGTCAATGGTATTTCCGCCAAGGAAGCAAAATATTGGGAGGATTACCAATTCTCCGATGAATCGGATTCCGACGAGAATTCCGATGATGTTATAGAAATTACCCAAACTGAATTTAAAAAGGCAAAAGAAAATAATAAGGGAAATGGCATAAAAATAGAGAAATCTAATTCCAACCCCGATGAACTTTATATGTATCGTCAACCCCCGAAGTCCTTAAGTTGTAACAATGACCCGGGAACCTCTAAACGACCAGGTTTTTCTAAACCAATGTGGAAAACGACGGCTCGTATTAGGGGAACATCATATATCCCTAGAAACTTGGCAAAACGAACCAAAACCGAAGAAGAAGAAACAAGCGAGTCGGAATAAGATAGTTGTATTCGTGTGGTGTAATATATGTAATATAGTGTGCTTATGCTTTATGATATATGTAAAAATTGCTTGTATTAATAAGTATTTTTTTTATGAATCTAACTCTTGTCTATTTTACAGTATAAAAACACAAAATGGATAGACAACCCAATATTTTAAGAGACCTACCCGGAGACATGATTGATGAAATCTTGTCTAGAGTCGGTCAGAATTCTTCGGCACAACTATTTAAGGCGAGATCAGTTTGTAAGACATTCGAAGAACGTTCCAAGAATGCCTTGGTTTATAAAAGGCTTTCGTTTGAAAGATGGGGGATATCACATTGTGAAATCCATAAGTTATGATGTGTTTACTTTGACGCATATATTACGGGGAACCCAAATGCTATTTTACGCAATGGGTTAAGAAATTATTTTGACTCAATATATCCGAATATTGGACTTCGTGATTTAGAAAAAGCGGCTAACATGCAACATAAAGAAGCATGTTATGCATACGGATTAGTAATGTTCGCTTCTCACCAAAGTGAGAACAAGAACATCGGGCTACAACTATTAAACAAAACGTTCCCACAAGTGACGGAGTCGGTAATTGGGGTAAGAAATGAGGTTTTTAGATTGTTACGGGACTGTTGGACATTACGTAACCCTCGTCCCTTTGACGACGTTACAACACGCTATCTTATCAATGGCCACAACGGTTATGTTCCACAAGACCAAGGATGGGAAGTAGTCCTAGTAAAACCAGAATGCATGACTTGTTTCTGGACGTATGAATTACGTTTCTTTATTGCCTTTGCTGAACGACTTGTGTACTAGCTAGAATTATCTTCACAACCATCTTGTATCAAATTTATTGTGTGCTATATTTCATGCTATATGTAAAATAAGCGGTATTGTAAGTTTGTAAAATATTGTGTAAAAGTTTGAACGCGAAATATTATTATAATCAGTTTTTCATATAGAATTGTAGTAGTTAAATTGTATATTAGTTACTAAGTATGAACTTAACGGGTAGGTACTACCCGAATTTAAACTTATAAAACACTAATACGAAGAAAAAGCTTTTATAAATGAGTTCATATTATGCTACGAAATACTATTAACTACTCTTAATATTCTGTATGATTAACTTGTTCCATTTGACTATTTTGAAGGAAATGGCACCGACTACTCGACACACCGTGAATATGAATGAAGAGGAATTCCGTACTTTTCTAGCTTCAAACATAGCCGCAGTACAGGCTGCGCTACATACCAACAATAACCTTGGATCTAGTAGTACAGGAAATCATGTAGGATGCACCTACAAAGAATTCACTGCCTGCAAACCTTTGGAATTTGATGGAACCGAAGGACCGATCGGATTGAAACGGTGGACCGAGAAGGTCAAATCGGTGTTTGCCATAAGTAAGTGTACTGAAGAGGACAAAGTGAAGTACGCTATGCATACCTTCACAGGTTCTGCGTTAACATGGTGGAATACCTATCTAGAGCAAGTGGGACAAGACGAAGCGTACGCACTACCGTGGTCAGCATTCAAGCACTTGATGAACGAGAAGTACCGTCCCAGAACCGAGGTCAATAAGCTCAAGACAGAACTTAGAGAGTTACGAACCCAAGGATTTGATATTACCACGTACGAAAGACGATTCACAGAATTGTGCCTATTGTGTCCGGGAGCATTCGAAGATGAGGAAGAGAAGATCGACGCGTTTGTGAAAGGATTACCGGAAAGAATCCAAGAAGTAATAAGTTCACACGAGCCCTCCTCCATACAACAGGCATGTAGAATGGCTCACAAACTAGTGAACCAGATTGAAGAAAGAATTAAAGAACAGACTGCTGAAGAGGCCAATGTGAAGTAAGTCAAAAGAAAGTGGGAGGAAAATGGTGATAAGAATCACCAATACAACAACAACAGCAATTACAACAATAATCGCAATAATTATCCCAACAATCGCAACATCAATCGCAACTACAACAAACGGCCCAACAACAACAACAACAACAACAACATCAACTACAACAATCATCCCAACAACAATAATAACCGCAACAACAACAACAATCAGAAGAAGCTATGCCAAAGGTGTGAAAAGTATCACTCGGGGTTCTGCACCAAATTTTGCAACAAGTGTAAAAGAAATGGTCATAGTGCGGCGAAGTGTGAGGTCTACGGACCAGGGGTTAACAGAACGAAATGAACAAATGGTGTCGGAACGAGTAATGGCGGAGCAAGTAGTGTCGGAGCAAGTTATGCCAATGTAGTTTGTTATAAATGTGGAAAACTGGGCCACATTATTAGAAATTGCCCGAACCAGGAGAACACGAATGGACAAGGCCGCGGAAGAGTTTTCAATATTAATGCGGCAGAGGCACATGAAGACCCGGAGCTTGTTACGGGTACGTTTCTTATTGACAATAAATCTGCTTACGTTTTATTTGATTCGGGTGCGGATAGAAGCTATATGAGTAGAGATTTTTGTGCTAAATTAAGTTGTCCATTGACGCCTTTGGATAGTAAATTTTTACTCGAATTAGCAAATGGTAAATTAATTTCAGCAGATAATATATGTCGGAATCGAGAAATTAAACTGGTTAGCAAAACATTTAAGATTGATTTGATACCAGTAGAGTTAGGGAGTTTTGATGTGATAATCGGTATGGACTGGTTGAAAGAAGTGAAAGCAGAGATCGTTTGTTACAAAAATGCAATTCGCATTATACGAGAAAAAGGAAAACCCTTAATGGTGTACGGAGAAAAGGGCAACACGAAGCTACATCTTATTAGTAATTTGAAGGCACAAAAACTAATAAGAAAAGGTTGCTATGCTGTTCTAGCACACGTCGAGAAAGTACAAACTGAAGAAAAGAGCATCAATGATGTTCCCGTCGCAAAAGAATTTCCCGATGTATTTCCGAAAGAATTACCGGGATTACCCCCACATCGATCCTTTGAATTTCAAATAGATCTTGTACCAGGAGCTGCACCAATAGCTCGTGCTCCTTACAGACTCGCACCCAGTGAGATGAAAGAACTGCAAAGCCAATTACAAGAACTTTTAGAGCGTGATTTCATTCGACCAAGCACATCACCGTGGGGAGCTCCTGTTTTGTTTGTCAAGAAGAAAGATGGTACATTCAGGTTGTGTATCGACTACCGAGAGTTGAAAAAACTTACCATAAAGAACCGCTACCCACTACCGAGAATCGACGACTTATTTGATCAACTACAAGGCTCGTCTGTTTATTCAAAGATTGACTTACGTTTCGGGTATCATCAAATGCGGGTGAAAGAAGATGATATTCCAAAGACTGCTTTCAGAACACGTTACGGTCATTATGAGTTTATGGTCATGCCGTTTGGTTTAACTAATGCACCAGCTGTGTTCATGGACCTTATGAACCGAGTGTGTGGACCATACCTTGACAAGTTTGTCATTGTTTTCATTGATGACATACTTATTTACTCAAAGAATGACCAAGAACACGGTGAACATTTGAGAAAGGTGTTAGAAGTATTGAGGAAAGAAGAATTGTATGCTAAATTTTCAAAGTGTGCATTTTGGTTGGAAGAAGTTCAATTCCTCGGTCACATAGTGAACAAAAATGGTATTAAGGTGGATCCGGCAAAGATAGAAACTGTTGAAAAGTGGGAAACCCCGAAAACTCCGAAACACATACGCTAGTTTTTAGGACTAGCTGGTTACTACAGAAGGTTCATCCAAGACTTTTCCAGAATAGCAAAACCCTTGACTGCATTAACGCATAAAGGGAAGAAATTTGAATGGAAGGATGAATAAGAGAAAGCGTTTCAGTTATTGAAGAAAAAGCTAACTACGACAACTATATTGTCATTTCCTGAAGAGAATGATGATTTTCTGATTTATTGTGACACATCAAAGCAAGGTCTCGGTTATGTATTAATGCAATGAACGAAGGTGATTGCTTATGCGTCTAGACAATTGAAGATTCACGAGCAAAATTATACGACGCATGATTTGGAATTAGGTGCGGTTGTTTTTGCATTAAAGACTTAGAGGCACTACTTATATGGGGTCAAAAGTATTATATATACCGACCACAAAAGTCTTCAACACATATTTAATCAGAAACAACTGAATATGAGGCAGCGTAGGTGGATTGAATTGTTGAATGATTACGACTTTGAGATTCGTTACCACCCGGGGAAGGCAAATGTGGTAGCCGACACCTTGAGCAAAAAGGACAGAGAACCCATTCGAGTAAAATCTATGAATATAATGATTCACACTAACCTTACTACTCAAATAAAGGAGGCGCAACAAGGAGTTTTAAAAGAGGGAAATTTAAAGGATGAAATACCCAAAGGATAGAAGCATCTTAATATTCGGGAAGATGGAACCCGGTATAGGGCTGAAAGAATTTGGGTACCAAAATTTGGAGATATGAGAGAAATGGTACTTAGAGAAGCTCATAAAACCAGATACTCAATACATCCTGGAACGGGGAAGATGTACAAGGATCTTAAGAAACATTTTTGGTGGCCGGGTATGAAAGCCGATGTTGCTAAATACGTAGGAGAATGTTTGACGTGTTCTAAGGTCAAAGCTGAGCATCAGAAACCATCAGGTCTACTTCAACAACCCGAAATCCCGGAATAGAAATGGGAAAACATTACCATTGATTTCATTACTAAATTGCCAAGGACTGCAAGTGGTTATGATACTATTTGGGTAATAGTTGATCGTCTCACCAAGTCAGCACACTTCCTGCCAATAAGAGAAGATGACAAGATGGAGAAGTTAGCACGACTGTATTTGAAGGAAGTCGTCTCCAGACATGGAATACCAATCTCTATTATCTCTGATAGGGATGGCAGATTTATTTCAAGATTCTGGCAGACATTACAGCAAGCATTAGGAACTCGTCTAGACATGAGTACTGCCTATCATCCACAAACTAATGGGTAGAGTGAAAGGACGATACAAACGCTTGAAGACATGCTACGAGCATGTGTTATTGATTTCGGAAATAGTTGGGATCGACATCTACCGTTAGCAGAATTTTCCTACAACAACAGCTACCATTCAAGCATTGAGATGGCGCCGTTTGAAGCACTTTATGGTAGAAAGTGTAGGTCTCCGATTTGTTGGAGTGAAGTGGGGGATAGACAGATTACGGGTTCGGTGATAATACAAGAAACTACCGAGAAGATCATCCAAATTCAACAACGGTTGAAAATCGCCCAAAGTCGACAAAAGAGCTACGCTGACATTAAAAGAAAAGATATAGAATTTGAAATTGGAGAGATGGTCATGCTTAAAGTTGCACCTTGGAAAGGCGTTGTTCGATTTGGTAAACGAGGGAAATTAAATCCAAGGTATATTGGACCATTCAAGATTATTGATCGTGTCAGACCAGTAGCTTACCGACATGAGTTACCTCAACAACTCGCGGCTGTACATAACACTTTCCACGTCTCGAATTTGAAGAAATGTTTTGCTAAAGAAGATCTCACTATTCCGTTAGATGAAATCCAAATCAACGAAAAACTTCAATTCATCGAAGAACCCATCGAAATAATGGATCGTGAGGTTAAAAGACTTAAGCAAAACAAGATACCAATTGTTAAGGTTCGATGGAATGCTCGTAGAGGACCCGAGTTCACCTGGGAGCGTGAAGATCAGATGAAGAAGAAATACCCGCATCTATTTCCAGAATTTTCGTCAACACCTTCAACAGCTTAAAATTTCGGGACGAAATTTATTTAACGGGTAGGTACTGTAGTGTCCCGAACTTTTCCATGGTTATATATATTAATTGAGATTGATATTTACATGATTAAATGTTTCCAACATGTTAAGCAATCAAACTTGTTAAGACTTGATTAATTGAAATAGGTTTCATATAGACAATTGACCACCCAAGTTGACCGGTGATTCACTAACGTTAAAACTTGTAAAAACTATATGATGACATATATATAGATATATATATATATATATATATATATATATATATATATATATATATATATATATATATATATATATATATATATATATATATATAGTTAACATGATATTATGATAAGTAAACATATCATTAAGTATATTAACAATGAACTACATATGTAAAAACAAGACTACTAACTTAATGATTTTTAAACGAGACTTATATGTAACGATTATCGTTGTAAAGACATTTAATGTATATATATCATACTAAGAGATATTCATACATGATAATATCATGATAATATAATAATTTAAAATCTCATTTGATATTATAAACATTGGGTTAACAACATTTAACAAGATCGTTAACCTAAAGGTTTCAAAACAACACTTACATGTAACGACTAACGATGACTTAACGGCTCAGTTAAAATGTATATACATGTAGTGTTTTAATATGTATTTTTACACTTTTGAAAGACTTCCATACACTTATCAAAATACTTCTACTTAACAAAAATGCTTACAATTACATCCTCGTTCAGTTTCATCAACAATTCTACTCGTATGCACCCGTATTCGTACTCGTACAATACACAGCTTTTAGATGTATGTACTATTGGTATATACACTCCAATGATCAGATCTTAGCAGCCCATGTGAGTCACCTAATACATGTGGGAACCATCATTTGGTAACTAGCATGAAATATCTCATAAAATTACAAAAATATGAGTAATCATTCATGACTTGTTTACATGAAAACAAAATTACATATCCTTTATATCTAATCCATACACCAACGACCAAAAACACCTACAAACACTTTCATTCTTTAATTTTATTCATCTAATTGATCTCTCTCAAGTTCTATCTTCAAGTTCTAAGTGTTCTTCATAAATTCTACAAGTTCTAGTTACATAAAATCAAGAATACTTTCAAGTTTGCTAGATCACTTCCAATCTTGTAAGGTGATCATCCAACCTCAAGAAATCTTTATTTCTTACAGTAGGTTATCATTCTAATACAAGGTAATAATCATATTCAAACTTTGGTTCAATTTCTATAACTATAACAATCTTATTTCAAGTGATGATCTTACTTGAACTTGTTTTCGTGTCATGATTCTGCTTCAAGAACTTCGAGCCATCTAAGGATCCGTTGAAGCTAGATCCATTTTTATCTTTTCTAGTAGGTTTATCCAAGGAACTTAAGGTAGTAATTATGTTCATAACATCATTCAATTCATACATATAAAGCTATCTTATTCGAAGGTTTAAACTTGTAATCACTAGAACATAGTTTAGTTAATTCTAAACTTGTTCGCAAATAAAAGTTAATCCTTCTAACTTGACTTTTAAAATCAACTAAACACATGTTATATATCTATATGATATGCTAACTTAATGATTTAAAACCTGGAAACACGAAAAACACCGTAAAACCGGATTTACGCCGTCGTAGTAACACCGCGGGCTGTTTTGGGTTAGTTAATTAAAAAATATGATAAACTTTGATTTAAAAGTTGTTATTCTGAGAAAATGATTTTTATTATGAACATGAAACTATATCCAAAAATTATGGTTAAACTCAAAGTGGAAGTATGTTTTCTAAAATGGTCATCTAGACGTCGTTCTTTCGACTGAAATGACTACCTTTACAAAAACAACTTGTAACTTATTTTTATGACTATAAACCTATACTTTTTTCTGTTTAGATTCATAAAATAGAGTTCAATATGAAACCATAGCAATTTGATTCACTCAAAACAGATTTAAAATGAAGAAGTTATGGGTAAAACAAGATTGGATAATTTTTCTCATTTTAGCTACGTGAAAATTGGTAACAAATCTATTCCAACCATAACTTAATCAACTTGTATTGTATATTATGTAATCTTGAGATACCATAGACACGTATACAATGTTTCGACCTATCATGTCGACACATCTATATATATTTTGGAACAACCATAGACACTCTATATGTGAATGTTGGAGTTAGCTATACAGGGTTGAGGTTGATTCCAAAATATATATAGTTTGAGTTGTGATCAATACTGAGATACGTATACACTGGGTCGTGGATTGATTCAAGATAATATTTATCGATTTATTTCTGTACATCTAACTGTGGACAACTAGTTGTAGGTTACTAACGAGGACAGCTGACTTAATAAACTTAAAACATCAAAATGTATTAAAAGTGTTGTAAATATATTTTGAACATACTTTGATATATATGTACATATTTGTTATAGGTTCGTGAATCGACCAGTGGCCAAGTCTTACTTCCCGACAAAGTAAAAATCTGTGAAAGTGAGTTATAGTCCCACTTTTAAAATCTAATATTTTTGGGATGAGAATACATGCAGGTTTTATAAATGATTTACAAAATAGACACAAGTACGTAAAACTACATTCTATGGTTGAATTATCGAAATCGAATATGCCCCTTTTTATTAAGTCTGGTAATCTAAGAATTAGGGAACATACACCCTAATTGACGCGAATCCTAAAGATAGATCTATTGGGCCTAACAAACCCCATCCAAAGTACCGGATGCTTTAGTACTTCGAAATTTATATCATATCCGAAGGGTGTCCCGGAATGATGGGGATATTCTTATATATATGCATCTTGTTAATGTCGGTTACTAGGTGTTCACCATATGAATGATTTTTATCTCTATGTATGGGATGTGTATTGAAATATGAAATCTTGTGGTCTATTGTTACGATTTGATATATATAGGTTAAACCTATAACTCACCAACATTTTTGTTGACGTTTAAAGCATGTTTATTCTCAGGTGAATACTAAGAGCTTCCGCTGTTGCATACTAAAATAAGGACAAGATTTGGAGTCCAAGTTTGTATGATATTGTGTAAAAACTGCATTCAAGAAACTGATTTCGATGTAACATATTTGTATTGTAAACCATTATGTAATGGTCGTGTGTAAACAGGATATTTTAGATTATCATTATTTGATAATCTACGTAAAGCTTTTTAAACCTTTATTTATGAAATAAAGGTTATGGTTTGTTTTAAAAATGAATGCAGTCTTTGAAAAACGTCTCATATAGAGTTCAAAACCTCGCAACGAAATCAATTAATATGGAACGTTTTTAATCAATAAGAATGGGACATTTCAAACACAACCCCACACTAGCTCAAAAACACATAAACAATTCAAAAACTAGAGCAATTTCAAGCATGTAACTCCTTTATCACCTACAAATTCGCATTCCCAAACATACAAACCCTAGGTTCAATTGCAACTTCTAAAAACACAAAATTAATTATGAATTCAAAGCATACAATCATAATCTAACAAAACCCATCACTAATTAGAACACAAAACCCCAATTGAACAAACACCACACTAATTCATCATATAAATCAAAGATTAAGCAAGTAATTACATATAATAAGATGAAATTAGTAAGATAGGAAACAAATTCGGACCTTAGGGTTAACCATTCTTGCAAGATTTGAAGTTAATTGATCAAGAAATTTAAGTATTTGAAATTAGGGTTCTTGGATCTATGTGTTTGTATGTGAAGAAAGTGAGATAGAATAGAAAGAATAAGTGTTTTGGGGTGAATAAAGGCTGTAAAATCCGACTCCTATTTTGTGTGGGTAAGAAAATTCGTTTTTTTTATATTTAAAAACAAATCAGGCTGCCCGACAGTAATTGGAGCGGCGCTCCAGGTAATCGCGCGGCTCGCCAAATGCTTGCGCGGCGCTCCATTCAACTGAAAAATCATGTCGAGGCTTTTTAAAGATCTGGCACATCAGGTCTTTTCATTCTGAGCGGCGCGCCATGCTATGGAGCGGCGCTCCAAGTGCTGATACCCCAGAAATTCGATTTTTTAAGCCTTTTTAACCCACTTTCTCAACCTAAAAACCAACAAACAACCCCCACAAAAATCCGAGCATGATCACATTGCACATATCATCAAACAAGCACAAAAACATACAAACTCTACAACAATGTGAAGTTTATTACCGAGTCATTCACAAGACTCGTTTCCAACTTCAAGTAACCTTAGGATCGGGTTCAACGTGAACCCCATCATCAATCTCCAACGGACCATCGAAATATTTCTTAACTCGATGTCCGTTCACCTTAAAGGTAGTACCACTAGCATATTTTTTAACTCAATCGCACCGTATGGGTACACCTTAATAACCTCAAATGGTCCCGTCCACCGGGACTTAAGTTTTCCGGGTAAAAGCTTCAACCTAGAGTTAAACAAGAGCACTCGATCGCCCTCATTAAACTCTTTCGAACCCTTTAAACTTCTATCATGCCATTGCTTGGTTTTCTCTTTATAAATTAACGAATTCACATACGCATCAAGGCGTAATTCACCAAGCTCATTCAATTGCCCCGCCCTGAGGCGTCCGGCTTCCTTCAAATCTAAATTGCACTTTTTAAGTGCCCACATCGCTTTATGCTCAATCTCCAACGGGAGATGGCACGCTTTTCCATAAACCAACCGATAAGGAGTGGTACCAATTGGCGTTTTGTAGGCGGTTCAAAACGCCCACAAAGCTTCATCGAGCTTATTCGCCCACTCCTTCGAATTCGACCCCACAGTTTTCTCAAGAATCCCTTTAAAAGCTCGATTGGTGTTCTCAACTTGTTCGCTCGTTTGGGGATGGTATGAAGTAGAAAATTTATGAAGAACTCCATATCGCTTCAATACCTTCTCCATTTGGGCATTAAAAAAATGAGTACCCCTATTGCTAATTAAAGTTTTAGGAGTTCCAAATCGAGAGAATAAACACTGAAGGAAAGAAATCACAACTCGTGCATCGTTTGTAACCAAAGCTTGCGCTTCGGCCCATTTAGACACGTAGTCAATGGCAACGAGTATGTAACTATAATTCTGAGATTTCGGAAATGGCCCCATAAAGTCAATTCCCCAAACGTCAAATACTTCGCAAATTTGGATGCTTTGTTGAGGCATCTCATCCCGTTTGGTGACTTTACCGGCCCTTTGACAAGAATCGCACGATTTGCAAATTCGGTGGGCATCCTTGAAAATTGTCGGCCAAAAGAAGCCGGCATCATAGACTTTACGCCCCGTAATTTGGGGTCCAAAATGCCCACTAGTAGGCCCACTATGGCACTCGGTCAAAATATGCATACACTCTTCACCGGAAACACACCGGCGGATAACCCCATCGGGACAACAACGGAAAAGATAGGGAGCCTACCAAAAATAGTACTTAAGGTCACTGAAGAATTTCTTCCTCTTTTGATGTGACCACCCTTTTTCCAAGAATCCCCCAACAAGGAAATTAGCAATGTCCACGTACCATGGCTCGTCCACCTTGTCCATCGCCATGAGATATTCATCAAGAAAATCATCATGGGTACTCGATTCGTGAAGGACTTCGAGATTTGGATTCTCGAGTCTAGACAAGTGGTCAGCCGCTAGATTTTCAGCACCTTTCTTATCCCGGATCTCGATATCGAATTCTTGCAAAAGCAAGATCCATTTAAACAGTCGAGTTTTTGCATCCGGTTTCGAAAATAAGTACTTCAGAGCAGAATGGTCCGTAAAAATAATAGTCTTAGACAAGACTAAGTAGGATCGGAACTTATCAAACGAAAAGACCACTGCAAGGAGCTCCTTTTCAGTGGTAGTATAATTCAATTGCGCTCCCTACAAGGTCTTGCTTGCATAGTAAATGGGTCGGAAATGTTTCTCGACCCTTTGACCCAAAACAGAGCCAACAGCAAAATCAGAAGCATCGCACATAATCTCGAATGGAAGGGACCAATTCGGAGCAATTATGATGGGCGCATTGATTAGTTTCTCCTTAAGAAGATTGAATGCCTTAAGGCACTCTTCGGAGAAATTCCACGGTGTGTCCTTTTCGAGGAGTTTGTTCATCGGGTTAGCAATTTTAGAAAAATCCTTAATAAATCGCCGGTAAAAACTGGCGTGCCCGAGAAAACTTCGAACACCCTTAACATCGGTGGGAGGTGGAAGGTTCTTAATAGCTGTTACCTTCGCAGGATCCACCTCAATACCGTCCTTAGAAATCTTGTGCCCGAGAACAATGCCCCCTTGAACCATGAAATGACACTTTTCCCAATTGAGCACAAGATTAGACTTTTCACACCTTTCCAACATCCGTTCCAAATTAAGAAGGCATGAATCAAAAGTGTCCCCGAAGACCGAAAAGTCATCCATGAACACCTCCATGCAATCCTCTATCATATCATGGAATATGGCCATCATGCACCTTTGAAAAGTGGCCGGAGCATTGCAAAGGCCAAAGGGCATGCGTCGGTATGAAAATGTGCCATACGGGCACGTGAAAGTAGTTTTCTCCTGGTCCTCGGGCGAGATAGGAATTTGAAAATAGCCCGAAAAACCATCAAGAAAACAGTAAAAGCTGTTTCCCGCTAACCTCTCTAGCATTTGATCCATGAAAGGTAACGGGAAGTGGTCTTTGCGTGTGGCGTCGTTCAACTTTCGATAGTCAATACAAACATGCCACCCCGTGACAGTCCAAGTGGAAATTAACTTATTTTTATCAATAGTGGTAACAGTCATACCACCTTTCTTAGGTACACAGTGTACCGGGCTAATCCAAGGACTGTCTGAAAGGACCCGTTCATATGCATTATAAACGATTCACAATAGTTGATTACATTGCGAGGTATTTGACCTCTATATGATACATTTTACAAACATTGCATTCGTTTTTAAAAGACAATCTTTCTTTACATCAAAAATTGACAGGCATGCATACCATTTCATAATATCCACTATCCAACTATAAAATGATTTAATAATAATCTTTGATGAACTCAATGACTCGAATGCAACGTTCTTCGAAATATACTATGAAAGACTCCAAGTAATATCTTTAAAATGAGCAAATGCACAGCGGAAGATTTCTTAAACACTTGAGAATAAACATGCTTTAAAGTGTCAACCAAAAGGTTGGTGAGTTCATTAGTTTATCATAATCATTTATTTCCATCATTTTAATAGACCACAAGAATTTCATTTCCAGTTCTCATAAATATACGTCCCATGCATAGAGACAAAAAATAATCATTCATATGGTGAACACCTGGTAACCGACATTAACTAGATACATATAAGAATATCCCCTATCATTCCGGGATCCTCCTTCAGACATGATATAATTTCGAAGTACTAAAGCATCCGGTACTTTGGATGGGGTTTGTTAGGCCCAATAGATCTATCTTTAGGATTCGCGTCAATTAGGGTGTCTGTTCCCTAATTCTTAGATTACCAGACTTTAATAAAAAGGGGCATATTCGATTTCGATAATTCAACCATAGAATGTAGTTTCAATTACTTGTGTCTATTTCGTCAAACATTTATAAAAGCGCATGTGTTATCAGTCCCAAAAATATAAAGGGTAAAAAGGCAAATGAAACTCACCATACTGTATTTCGTAGTAAAAATACATATAACGTCATTGAACAAGTGCAAGGTTGGCCTCGGATTCACGAACCTAAATTAATTATATATATTTATGTGTTGGTCAATATTTGTCTAACAAATTAGGTCAAGTCATAGTGTACCACAATCCTAATGCTCGAGACTAATATGCAAAAGTCAACAAAAGTAAATTTGACTCAAAATAATTTCCAAAAATCTATACATGATTAATATATAGTTTAAATATCGTCGTTTTATATTTTTAAATATTTTTAAAAGATTTATTAGAGTAAATAGTATAATTTATTTATTAATAAATAAAATTTTATATTATATTTATATAATAAAATATACTTTTATATATATTAAGTAATAAAATTTATAGGGTTCATTTAATATTATAAAGATAATATGATAGGTATTATTAAAGTAAGTTATTACACGTAGTAAAATATGTTTGTATCAAATATTTATTTGATAAAATAATATCTATAATGATAGTAAGTAAAAGTTGTATTATTTTGTAATAATAATTATTATTATAAAAATATCAATATTTATAATTACTAAGATGACATTATGATAAAACGATAATTCTAATTATGATAACTCTAATATTTATGATAATTTTTAATATTATCTTTAAAATAATAATTCTATTTAAAATAATAATAATAATAATGATATTTTATAGTAACAATGACATTTCTATTAAAATTATAATTTTTGTTAAAATGATAGTTTTAATACTAATGATAATTTTAATAATAATAGTAATGATAAAAATAATAAGAACGATAATTTTATCTAAATCAATATCTTATAATATTTTAATTTCATCATGATACTCTTACCCATTATTTCCTAATCGTTTCCTTTAATAGCTTTTAATCGTCTTTTATATCGTGTTCGTAATAATGATAATAATAGTAATCAAAATAATTAGGTGTTATAAATATTTGTTTTAATTACACTAATATTAATAATGATAGTTACAATAACATTATTAACGATAATACTAATAATTATCTTAATGATAATATAGTAATAATAATAATAACAATTACAATAACCATTTTTAAATAATGATATATATATATTAATAATGATAATAATAATAATAATAATACCAATAATAATAATAATAATAATAATAATAATAATAATAATAATAATAATAATAATAATAATAATAATAATAATAATAATAATAATAATAATAATAATAATAATAATAATTGGATAATAATAATAATACTAATTATAACTTTAACGATAATAACGATAGTAATAATAAAAAAAATAACAATTTTTAATGATAAATCCTTTTATTGATAAAGATAATAATAATAATAATAAGATAAAACTAGAACGACGATAATAATAATCATTTTTAATAATAATACAAAAATTTGATGGACTATAACTTCAAATCTGTTCATCGAAATCATTCGATATCTAAATGAAAAGTTCTTAATTTTTCGCTAGCTTTCCAACGACATGTATAACTAATTCAGGATTTAACATAACCTAACTAAAGGCAATATCAAAAGTACAAACATGCATAATCCTATATACTCGAGCATTAGTCAGGGATACACTATTAGTATGTAAAAGTTAGATTATGAGTACTCACGTATCAATATTGAGATTCAATATTGCAGGAAAGGTACGTAGACGCAACGGAGATGATAAACACTATATTGATCTCACGAGCATACCCATGAACCATACCCAATCATCTCCATAGCTATAACCCATAATTTCCTTAATCCAATCCCACTCGAAAAACAATTTCGAAATCACTCGGACAGCACTCTGACGTAATATTTTATGTATACTAATAATATCTTGAAATAATACGGAGTAAATATATATATGTAAATCGATTGAGAGAGTTTAGAGAAAAATATTTTCAAGTTTCTTATGAAATAATGAAACCTATTGAATTCTATTTATAATAGATTTTTGAATTATTAAAGTGAATTATTAAAGTATGAATTATTAAAGTGAATTATTAAAGTATGAATTATTAAAGTATGAATTATTAAAGTGAATTATTAAAGTATGAATTATTAAAGTGAATTATTAAAGTTAAAGTAAAGTAAAAATAAAGTAAAGGTAAAGTTTAAGTATAGTAAAAGTATAAAACTATGTACGTATAATACGCGTATAAATATATATAATATTAATTTAAATCGTTATATATATTTAATAAAATAAAATATAAATATCGTTATCTTTATCATACTGGTTAAGTAATGAGTTGTCAAAAGTGGTTCTAGATATTTATAAAAGTTATATATGTTTTAATAATAAAGTTCTTTTTAAACTGAAAACGTTTTTGTACGTTTGAAACTAAATCAAATAAATATAATAATTTTGTTTTCCAAAACCAAATATATTTTTAAGAATCATTTTGTTTAAAGGTTAAAATAATGGAAATCGTTGTATCATAAAATGTTTTAGATAAGTAGAATCATATATATTCATAATAGGTTTCAAGTTTTTAAATTACAGTTTGTTGGTGAAGCATGGGATAAAGTTCAAAGGTTAAATAAACGTATGAAATCATCTTAATGAAAAATGTTGAGTTACATAACTTGTCGATATCCAACATCTAAGTTATTTACACTTCACTTTCTTACTTATAAATCACTTTACCATTTTCCGAATTTTGTCAAAAAGAATAGATTTCTTAAATCACAGTGGACCTCATAACATAGATCCGTAATCATATCATAATGTATCTGATAAATCAATCATTCGATATTATCTTCTAATTCCATCGATAAACATATTGAAACAAATACGTTCATGTAAAGTATTATACGTTTAATACTTTATTAATATTCTCAAGTTATAATATATATATACATATATATACATATTTATTTATATATAACGGTTCGTGAGTCGTCGGAATTTGGTCGAGGTTATAATGAATGTATGAACATAATTTAAAATTCTTGAGATTTAACTTAACAAACTTTGCTTATCGTGTCGGAATAATATAAAGATAAAGTTTAAATTTGGTTGGAAATTTCCGGGTTGTCACACTGTCAGAGATCGGGTAAGTCAGACCTGCATCGAGGAGCTTAATGATCTCTTTCTTCACGACATCTTGAATGTGTGGGTTCAACCTCCTTTGTCGTTGCACCACAGGTTTGGAGTTATCCTCCATTAAGATTTTGTGGGTGCAATAGGAGGGACTAATACCCTTAATGTCGTGAATTTTCCATGCAATGGCCGGTTTATGGGCATGCAGCATGGTTACAAGCTCAGTTTTCTGACCTGTAGTAAGAGAAGAAGAAATAATTATCGGGAGCTTAGATTCCTCCTGCAAATAAGCGTATTCCAAATGATCTGGAAGTGGATTCTATTCTAACTCTGGAGGTTCTTCAATTGAAGACTTGCTCCGGTAATCCGCATCACGTTCGAGTTCCTTGAACTCCTCCTCAGTCGGCTCATAGCCGTTTTCTATCAAGGTGGTCAAAATATCCACCTTCTCAACCTGCAACTCTTCATCAATTTCAACCAATGAACATTCTCCTGAACCCTGTAACTCTGGGAATTCCTGCAACAACTCAGACTGGACATTCACAGTGTTAAGAAAATAACATGTATCATCAGTGTAGGTAGGGTATTTTAAAGCATGGCCGATTGAGAAAGTTGCATGCAAATCATCTATCCTAAGGGTCAACTGTTGGCCATAGACATTAATGATACACCTAGCAGTATTTAAAAATGGCCGACCCAAAATAAGTGAAATCCTCTCATCCACTTCCATATCCAACACCACGAAATCGGCCGGAAAAACCAACGACCCGGTCTTAACTAGCATATTCTCGATAATTCCACGAGGGAATTTAATGGAGCGGTCAGCTAGCTGAATAGCCATACGAGTGGGTTTCAACTCCCCGGGGTCTAGCTTCAAATAAATAGAATAGGGCATTAAATTTATGCTAGCCCCCAAATCTGCCAACGCCCTCATACAATCCAAATTACCCAGTAAACAAGGAATGGTGAAACTCCCAGGATCTTCATGCTTCTCGGGAAGCTTGTTTGAAACTACCGCTGAGCATGCGGCATTCAACCTGACTGAAGGCACGTTCTCCAGCTTCTTCCTGTTAGTTAGTAAGTCCTTAAGAAACCTTGCATACTTGGGCATACCTGCAATAACATCAATAAAAGGCAAATTAATGTTAACTTTTTTAATCAAGTCCATAAACTTGGACTTTTCTGCCTCCAGCTTTTCCAATCTCTGCTTCCTCGGGAATGGGAGCGGTGGTTGATACTCTTTAACTACCGGTTTCACATCAACAGTTTCTGGTACCCTCACAACCTTCTCAATCACCTGTTCCGGCTCTTTTTCCCCCTCTGGTTCACTAACAACAACCGGCTCACTATCCTTAACCAATGGCACTCGCAAATCATACTCATCGGGCTTCCACTGTGAATTATATGCTAAACCACTTTGGGTAGTGATAGAATTAACGTGCCCATTCTTAGGGTTATTATCTGTCTTAATTGGTAACTCCCCCGGTTTCCTCTCATTATTCTGATTAGCAAGTTGACCAATTTATTTCTCCAAATTCTGAATAGCTGCTTGTTGATTTCGAAACATTTGATCATTCTTCTCATTGTTCTGAGTAACTGTAGTAACAAGCTGAGTTTGAGACATCACAAGCATTTCGATGATAGCTTCAAGGTTGGACTTTTTCTCTTCGGCTTGGGGTTTCTGAAAATACCCGGGAGCTTGCTGTTGATATCCTTCACTAGAACCTGGCTGGAACCTCGAACCTTGATTACCTTGAGGATTATAGGGATTGTTGAAATTCCTATTAAACTGCGCACGTCCCTAAAACTGATTGTCGTTCTGTTGACTAATATAAGCGATCTCTTCTTTCTGATTCATAGTCAAACCCGCATCACAATCTTTTCCTAAGTGTAATCCCCCGCAAAACTCACAACCAACCTTAATACCATGCATGTCCTTCTCCAACTTCTCCAAGTGTCTACCAAACTTATCTAACTTAGCATTAATAGACCCGTAATCATCATATGCACCAGTGGTTTCGGTCCTCTTAACTGACGCTGAACGAGTTGACTCATGATCTTGATGCCATTCGTGAGTGTAAGTGTGACGATCGCTCCAAATCCATATGGACGAACACGTCATTCATCGATTTCATTGCGAGGTATTTGACCTCTATATGATACGTTTTGTAAATATTGCATTCTTTTGAAAAGGCACACCATAAATGAATATTTAAATCAAAGGTTTTCGACATCTTATGATTTTTACATATAGACAATCACCGTAAATAAGTTTACAATAGTACTTCCATTGACAATGCAGTCAAAATAAGATACATGGTGATGATTTGGTGAATGCAACGTTTCCTTGATAAATATGCCATGTAAGACTCCATGCACATAGCTTGTCTAACATATAAGCAAACAGCGGAAGACTTCTAGGAACCTGAGAATAAACATGCTAACAAGTATCAACACAAAGGTTGGTGAGTTCATAGTTTTAGTGTTTCGCATAATCTGTATATAAAAGTAGATCACAAGATTTCAGTTGTTTCATCCAGAAACGTTTATCAAAATATTTTACAAGATTGAGCACCCTGGTAACTAAACTTTAACGTCTATATAATAAGTACCCCTATTTTAACATACATGCAACCAACATGTACAATACACGCAAACCAACGTGTACTAAACTCAAATAGCATACGTCTGTTTAATAGTTCAGGCTAGGGTTTCTATACCTGGAACAGACGGGGATGTCAAGCCTTATGGATCCATATACTACTACTCGCGCCCACCAGTTCTTATAACTGGCAGTTACTAGTTACCAAAGCTAAGGGATTTTCGGTTTAAATTCAGTGTAGAATTTAGTATGTACTTGTATCCATTGCGTTTAAAATAAATTGCATGTATTCTCAGCCCAAAAATATAGATTGCAAAAGCAATTAAAAAGGGAGCAAATGAAACTCATGCATATAAATCTAGTATTTTCAGTATTTATAAACAGTCGCATGTATTCTCAGCCCAAAAATATATTGAGTAAAAGGGATCGTATGAAACTCACCTTAGCAGCATATAAAGTCATTCACCAAAATGTGATCGAAAAACGGATTACCAAATAATCGTAGATCTCAACCTAGAGAACATATGTTGGTCAATAAATGTCTATCAAGCTAGGTCAGGTCATAGTGTATCACAATCCTAATGCTCGATATCGACATACAAAAGTTATCCAATGTTGTTTCAAAAAGTCAATTTTGACAATAGTTTAACAAAACGAGACGTACCTTATATAAGGATTCATTTACTCGGTTGTTAATATTCAAAAATCCATTTTATCAATCTTGTAAACAAGTTGTTTAAATCTTTATTGCAGATTCAAAAGCAATTTCAATTAACGTCAATTATAATTCAGTTGATCATATCTTTTAATACGTTCATCGAAACTATTCGGTATCTAAATGAAAAGTTATTGATTTTTCGCCAGCTTTCCAAAAACATGTATATCATATACCTTTTACCAGTAATATATGTATTTAATTCGTGATTCATTATAAACTGTTTAATGACGAAATTTAGCATACAAGTATGTATAAATATATATACTCGAGCACTAGACATGGATACACAATTAATATATAAAAGATAAGATATGAATACTCACGTATGAATATTGTGATTCAATATTGCAGGAAAGTACGTAGACACAACAGAGATGATAAACACTATGTTTGATTTGCAAACAATACTCATGAACATTATCCATAACCTCCATAGCTATAACCCATAGTTTTCTTAACTCTATCCAGCTCGAAAACCCATTTTGAAAGTGACATGCTCATGACCTCGTCGTAGTATTTTATGTATAATACTAATTAATAATATTACTACTAATAATATTAAGATTAATAATAATAATAATAATAATAATATTAATAATAATAATAATAATAATAATAATAATAATAATAATAAATATAAATATAATTGAGAGACAGAGAGATTTGAGAAGAAGAAAGTAAATAAATTCGAACAAAACTGCGAGCTTTATAGACCTGGCCTGATTTCCACTGCCATGCGATCGCATGGCTGGGTAGTGTAATTCCCATGCGATCGCATGGGAAACTTTTCTAGCTCACAATGTTTTGGCAACTAGCTCGTCGACATATTTTTATAATATATATAATATATAATTTAAATTAATTAATTATATATTATATTTTATTCTCGTGCATAGTTGATTTGTAATTTTTGTTTCGATAAGTCGTACGTCGTCACTCGACTTATGTCCCGGTTTCGGTTTTTCGAATGTCCCTTCGTACGCTGAGAAAACTTGTACATTACATTTTGGGACACGTACCTTAGTCAAAATATAGCCTTAAATTATCCCTAAATTATATCACTCAAAATATAACTTATACATTTGAGTGTTTTGGTCATTTACTTCTATAAATCATCGTCTCGCTATTTGTTAAAATACATTTCAAAATAGTGTTTACTGTAGCAAAGTTACTGTTACTGTAGCAAAGTTACGGTAGTAAAGTCAATTTTTACTGTAGCAATTCACTGTAGCAAAGTCAATTTCACGGTAGCAAGTAGTGATTTTCGAAAACACTGTAGCATTTTGGGTACTGTAGCGAATTAGTGTTTTACTGGTTCATCTTAAACACTTTAGTTAACTTATCTGAATATCAATCGAATCAATAAACGAATGTTACTATCGTTTACTAAATAACTTGAAATTATATATATGTATATATCTTTTTAATATACATAAATCAGTTTTTAAATACACATTGAAAGTTATTTATAAATAAATTTTAATAATAAATATTTCAACTTATCATATATATTCAAATAGATATTTAAACCAATAAGTTTAATGTACGGTATCAAACAATTAATACATTGTTACCTTTTCAAGTTATAGTATATATGTATCTATTTACATATAATTGTTCGCGAATCATCGAAAACAACCGAAGGGTATTTAAATATATAAAAGTAGTTCAAAATTTTGAGATTCAGTTTTACAGACTTTGCTTATCGTGTCAAAAATGTTAATCATACAAAGATTAAGTTTAAATTTGGTCAGAAATTTCCGGGTCATCACAGTAAGCAGCTTGCTTTTCAATAATCTCTAGTGCCTCTTCTTCTGTCTTATCCATCAAAGTCCCACCTGCTGCTTGATCAATACTCTGACGAGTTGGGATGTCACACCCCTTATAGAAAATCTGGACCTTTTGTAAATCATTCAACCCAAGTTGCGGACACGAGCGTAACATATTAGAATAACGGTCCCAAGCATCAAATAGTGTCTCACTGCTCTTTTGTCTGAATTGAGAAATATCTACTTGAAGTCTAGCAGCTCGAGACGCAGGGAAAAACTTTGATAAGAACTTATCTACCAATGTATCCCAAGAGGTAATCGCTCCTTCTGGTTGCTTATCTAAGCATCTCTTGGCTTCTCCCTTAAGAGTCCATGGAAAAAGCCTAGTCTTGATCGAAGTATTGGCAACCTCATGCAGTATGAAAAGGTTGCAAACATTATTGAAAATACGAAGATGCTCCTTAGCATCCTCACTATCCTTGCCATGAAATTGGCAGTCAGAAGAAATCAAACTCAGGATCGGCCCTATAATTTGAAAAGGCTGCGTGATGTTCGATTGAGTAATCGAATTGCCTTGGCCCCCTCGTGTGGTCTTCAACTTTTCTGCCATAGTCTGAGGACGATTCGGTTGATCAGCTTGGTCAGCCATATCTTCAGTCTCGAAAAGATCTAATGAAATGTAAGATTCTTCTTCTTCTCTGATTTCAGGTGGTGTATCGGGCACCACAGTCTCAGAACTACTACCCAAATTAATTATATTAGCACTCGAAGAAAAAGATGAATCCACCGTAGACTGTTGCTCTTGACTTAACGCTCTGAATAACTCTCTTTTGGGTTCTGCAAATGGTTGAAGAATCGGAGAATTAGAAGAACGCGTATGTGGCATGCACTACCTGCTATCTGCAAAATCACAACTAACAACTGATTAAACGCAACGATTCAACTAAGAATAACGAAAAGAAATAATAAACTATAACTAAACTAAGAACAATTAGATAACAAATCTTAATTTTCGACACAACTGTCCCCGGCAGCGGCGCCAAAAACTTGATGTGTGAAATCTAGTATATAAATTTATCTCTGGAAAAATGCCGGTTTAAAAGATTACTACACACTAACGGGCAGTGTACCCGATCGTGTAATAGTATAAAGTTGGTAATTCCGAAATCGTTCCAAGGACAGTTTAAACGTGAGAATTAAGATTGTAACTAATAAAATAAACTAAGTTAATCTATGAAAATCGAAAGTACGAGATAGTTGGTTTTATGGCTATTTAACGATTAGCCAAATCAAAGATTGATTAAAAGTAAAAGAAATATTTTTGTATTTTTAAGTTTATAAGAATTGAATGCAGACTCAACTGAAAGTAAAGATATTTGAATTCAATAGATAAAAGAATGTTCGCCTAGATCTCCTATTCACAGTGTCGGATGATTTGTTATTAAGCTCTAGTTCAATTTATCAATACATGCAACTACAGAGTCGGTTTACCCAGAGTTTTCTTTTAGCAAACATATCAAACTTGGATTTATTGGCTTAGGGTTCCCTTTCTCCAAAGACCTCTTTCGTTTGTGACTTAGTAATTAACTAATTACAAGATTAAGATTCAATTGGTTACGCGTTCGCTCCACACAATTCACTCCTGTTTTGTTTAATCTTTGTTACCCGGTTTACCCCCTTGGTCCAGTAAGCACCCAATTGGTTAAGACAAATCAATTGAAAACTAGTGTACTAAATTGAAACAGGGTTCCTTTGTTCAAACAAGATCACTAATCAACCTAGTAACAATAATCAACACCCACAAGAATGGTTCTCAATCAAAACTCATAATTATCATGCATTAATCAATAAAACATTAAAGTATCATCCAAACACATACGAATATTCAATCTAGACAAACATTAAAAAGCTTAGCCAACCATGGCTAAAATCAAAATCACAAATAAACAATTAAGAGTATTCATTATGAAGATAAGAATTAAACCTAATGAAAATTGTGTTCTTGAATGATGAACGGATCGAGACTTGTTTCCGGAATGATTGATGTGTTAGAATGAGCTTGGGATTCCCCAAAAATCACCCTTGTTCGTCAAAAAGCTGATGGAAATCGTCTAGATGCAATAATGAATAATTAGGGTAAATTTTCGGGCTTTAAATAGGAAAAAATCTGAACCGGGCTGAAGGTGGCGCGGCGCGCCAGATATCGAGCGGCGCTCTAAAACCTCGCGCGGCGCGCCATTTGCTGTGCACCTGCTTTCTGGCCTTCTGAAAACTGTCGACTTAATTTTTACGCCTACTGGAGCGGCGCTCCAGACCTTTTTTCTGAATCCGAGCTGAAAACTCACTAATATTCGTCAAAACTAGAATCGGACCAAACTCCTTCACTCGTTTACATAGAAAATCACCAAAAACCATCAAATAACTTCAAATTTAACCTTCTTAGTCTTGGAACTCCAACTTTCGCAACACTTATCAAAATAACACCAAATCGTATCCAAAAGGACCAAAATGTACACGATATCTCTAAGGAAAACGCGTATGAAATATGCGATATCAAACAACCCTGATAATGCTAAAAACGAACATATATTTCATAGCATTATCCCTCAAGAAAGACAAGCTTTTGGTTGCAATTGTTCTATTTACAAGTGATATTCGTTTAAATAATAAAAGGTGAAGACAAAAGACAGATTCGACGAATTGAAGACGCAAACGATCAAAAAGCTCAAAAGTACAAAGTACAATCAAAGTGGTTCAAATTATTGATGAGAAACGTCTCAAAATTACAAGAGTACAAGAAGTGAAACGCAAAATACAAGATATTAAATTGTACGCAAGGACGTTCGAAAATCCGAAACCGGGACCAAAGTCAACTCTCAACGCTCGACTCAACGGACTAAAAATTACAAGTCAACTATGCACATAAATATAATATAATATAAAAATAATTCTTAAAATTATATATATATATATATATATATATATATATATATATATATATATATATATATATATATAAATCGTCAGAAAAGAAGAAAACAAAGACATGTGAGCTGAAAAAGTAGGCCATGCGATCGCATGGCCAGGAAGGCCAAAAACCATGCGATCGCATGGTGTCCTGTAGCAGCAGACATCCTATAAATTTCGCATGTTCTGGCCATTTATTTACACATCTTTTTCTCTTCTCACTCTCACGTATTATATATATATATATATATATATATATATATATATATATATATATATATATATATATATATATATTATAATTTTAATTTTAATTTTAATTTTAATAATAATAAGGGTATGTTAGTGAATGTTGTAAGGGTGTAAGTCGAAATTCTGTCCGTGTAACGCTACGCTATTTTTAATCATTGTAAGTCATGTTCAACCTTTTTAAATTAATGTCTCGTAGCTAAGTTATTATTATGCTTATTTAAGCCGAAGTAATCGTGATGTTGGGCTAAATATTAAAATTGGGTAATTGGGCTTTGTACCATAATTGAGGTTTGGACAAAAGAATGACACTTGTGGAAATTAGACTATTGGCTATTAATGGGCTTTATATTTGTTTAATTAAATGATAGTTTGTTAATTTAATATAAAGATTTACAATTGGACGTACCTATAAATAACCATATACACTCGATCGGACACGATGGGCGGGATGTACTAATAATCGTTCATTTAACCGGACACGGGAATGGATTAATAGTTAATGGACTTATTAAAACAGGGGTGAATTATATACAAGGACATTTGGCGTAATTATAGTTTAAGTCCCCAATTAGTTGGAATATTTGACTTCGGATATAAGGATAATTTGACGAGGACACTCGCACTTTATATTTATGACTGATGTACTGTTATGGACAAAAACCAGACGGACATATTGAATAATCCAGGACAAAGGACAATTAACCCATGGTAATAAAACTAAAATCAACACGTCAAACATCATGATTACGGAAGTTTAAATAAGCATAATTCCTTTATTTCATATTTAATTGCACTTTTAATTATCGCACTTTTATTTACTGTCATTTTATTTAAATGCACTTTTAATTATCGTACTTTTTAATTATCGCAATTTTATTTATCGTCATTTTATTTAGCGCATTTTTATTTATCGCAATTTCATTATCGTTATTTACTTTACGCTTAAAATTAAGTTATATTTATTTTTAATATTTTATATTAGGTTTTAACTGCGACTTAAGTTTTAAAATCGACAAACCGGTCATTAAACGGTAAAAACCCCCTTTTTATAATAATAATACTACTTATATATATATTTATATTTTTACAAATATAGTTTTTAAAAATATTAAAATGTCCCGTTCTTATTGATTAAAAACGTTCCATATTAATTGATTTCGTTGCGAGGTTTTGACCTCTATATGAGACGTTTTTCAAAGACTGCATTCATTTTTAAAACAAACCATAACCTTTATTTCATAAATAAAGGTTTAAAAAGCTTTACGTAGATTATCAAATAATGATAATCTAAAATATCCTGTTTACACACGACCATTACATAATGGTTTACAATACAAATATGTTACATCGAAATCAGTTTCTTGAATGCAGTTTTTACACAATATCATACAAACATGGACTCCAAATCTTGTCCTTATTTTAGTATGCAACAGCGGAAGCTCTTAGTATTCACCTGAGAATAAACATGCTTTAAACGTCAAAAAAATGTTGGTGAGTTATAGGTTTAACCTATATATATCAAATCGTAACAATAGACCACAAGATTTCATATTTCAATACACATCCCATACATAGAGATAAAAATCATTCATATGGTGAACACCTGGTAACCGACATTAACAAGATGCATATTTAAGAATATCCCCATCATTCCGGGACACCCTTCAGATATGATATAAATTTTGAAGTACTAAAGCATCCGGTACTTTGGATGGGGTTTGTTAGGCCCAATAGATCTATCTTTAGGATTCGCGTCAATTAGGGTGTCTGTTCCCTAATTCTTAGATTACCAGACTTAATAAAAAGGGGCATATTCGATTTCAATAATTCAACCATAGAATGTAGTTTCACGTACTTGTGTCTATTTTGTAAATCATTTATAAAACCTGCATGTATTCTCATCCCAAAAATATTAGATTTTAAAAGTGGGACTATAACTCACTTTCACAGATTTTTACTTCGTCGGGAAGTAAGACTTGGCCACTGGTTGATTCATGAACCTATAACAATATATACATATATATATCAAAGTATGTTCAAAATATATTTACAACACTTTTAATATATTTTGATGTTTTAAGTTTATTAAGTCAGTTGTCCTCGTTAGTAACCTACAACTAGTTGTCCACAGTTAGATGTACAGAAATAAATCAATAAATATTATCTTGAATCAATTCACGACCCAGTGTATACGTATCTCAGTATTGATCACAACTCAAACTATATATATTTTGGAATCAACCTCATCCCTGTATAGCTAACTCCAACACTCACATATAGAGTGTCTATGGTTGTTCTGAAATATATATAGATGTGTTGTCATGATAGGTCGAAACATTGTATACATGTCTATGGTATCTCAAGATTACATAATATACAATACAAGTTGATTAAGTTATGGTTGGAATAGATTTGTTACCAATTTTCACGTAGCTAAAATGAGAAAAATTATCCAATCTTGTTTTACCCATAACTTCTTCATTTTAAATCCGTTTTGAGTGAATCAAATTGCTATGGTTTCATATTGAACTCTATTTTATGAATCTAAACAGAAAAAGTATAGGTTTATTGTCGGAAAAATAAGTTACAAGTCATTTTTGTAAAGGTAGTCATTTCATTCGAAAGAACGACGTCTAGATGACCATTTTAGAAAACATACTTCCACTTTGAGTTTAACCATAATTTTTGGATATAGTTTCATGTTCATAATAAAAATCATTTTCCCAGAATAACAACTTTTAAATCAAAGTTTATCATAGTTTTTAATTAACTAACCCAAAACAGCCCGCGGTGTTACTACGACGGCGTAAATCCGGTTTTACGGTATTTTTCGTGTTTCCAGGTTTTAAATCATTAAGTTAGCATATCATATAGATATAGAACATGTGTTTAGTTGATTTTAAAAGTCAAGTTAGAAGGATTAACATTTATTTGCGAACAAGTTTAGAATTAACTAAACTATGTGCTAGTGATTACAAGTTTAAACCTTCGAATAAGATAGCTTTATATGTATGAATCGAATGATGTTATGAACATCATTACTACCTCAAGTTCCTTGGATAAACCTACTGAAAATGAGAAAAATAGATCTAGCTTCAAAGGATCCTTGGATGGCTTGAAAGTTCTTGAAGCAGAATCATGACACGAAAACAATTTCAAGTAAGATTTCCACTCGAAATAAGATTGTTATAGTTATAGAAATTGAATTAAAGTTTGAATATGATTATTACCTTGTATTAGAAAGATAACCTACTGTATGTAACAAAGGTTTCTTGATCTTGGATGATTACTTGGAATGGATTTAGAAAACTTGGAAGTAAACTTGCAATCTTGGAAGTATTCTTGATTTTATGAAACTAGAACTTTTGGAATTTATGAAGAACACTTAGAACTTGAAGATAGAACTTGAGAGAGATCAATTAGATGAAGAAAATTGAAGAATGAAAGTGTTTGTAGGTGTTTTTAGTCGTTGGTGTATGGATTAGATATAAAGGATATGTAATTTTGTTTTCATGTAAATAAGTCATGAATGATTACTCATATTTTTGTAATTTTATGAGATATTTCATGCTAGTTGCCAAATGATGGTTCCCAAATGTGTTAGGTGACTCACATGGGCTGCTAAGAGCTGATCATTGGAGTGTATATACCAATAGTACATACATCTAAAAGCTGTGTATTGTACGAGTACGAATACGGGTGCATACGAGTAGAATTGTTGATGAAACTGAACGAGGATGTAATTGTAAGCATTTTTGTTAAGTAGAAGTATTTTGATAAGTGTCTTGAAGTCTTTCAAAAGTGTATGAATACATATTAAAACACTACATGTATATACATTTTAACTGAGTCGTTAAGTCATCGTTAGTCGTTACATGTAAATGTTGTTTTGAAACCTTTAGGTTAACGATCTTGTTGAATGTTGTTAACCCATTGTTTATTATAACAAATGAGATGTTAAATTGTTATATTATCATGATATTATGATAAATAATATATCTTAGTATGATATATATACATTTAAATGTCGTTATAACGATAATCGTTACATATATGTCTCGTTTCGAAATCATTAAGTTAGTAGTCTTATTTTTACATATGTATTTCATTGTTAATACACTTAATAATATATTTACTTATCATTTAACATAATTAACCAAGTGTATCAATATATTAATATGATTCATATGTACCTAGTAAGACGTTGTTATAACGATAATCGTTATATATATCGTTTTCGAGTTTCTTAAATTAATAGTCTCATTTTTATGTATATAACTCATTGTTAAAATACCTAATGAGATACATACTTATAATAAAATCATGTTAACTATATATATAACCATATATATGTCATCGTATAGTTTTTACAAGTTTTAATGTTCGTGAATCATCGGTCAACTTGGGTGGTCAATTGTCTATATGAAACCTATTTCAATTAATCAAGTCTTAACAAGTTTGATTGCTTAACATGTTGGAAACACTTAATCATGTAAATAACAATTTCATTTAATATATATATAAACATGGAAAAGTTCGGGTCACTACAATACCTACCCGTTAAATAAATTTCGTCCCGAAATTTTAAGCAGTTGGAGGTGTTGACGTATCTTCTGGAAATAAATGCGGGTATTTCTTCTTCATCTGATCTTCACGCTCCCAGGTGATCTCGGGTCCTCTACGAGCATTCCATCGAACCTTAACAATCGGTATCTTGTTTTGTTTAAGTCTCTTAACCTCACGATCCATTATTTCGACGGGTTCTTCAATGAATTGAAGTTTTTCATTGATTTGGATTTCGTCCAACGGAATAGTGAGATCTTCTTTAGAAAAACATTTCTTCAAATTTGAGACGTGGAAAGTGTTATGTACAGCCGCAAGTTGTTGAGGTAGCTCCAGTTGGTAAGCTACTGGTCCGACACGATCTATAATCTTGAATGGTCCAATGTACCTTGGATTTAGTTTCCCCTGTTTACCAAATCGAACAACGCCTTTCCAAGGTGAAACCTTAAGCATGACCATTTCTCCAAATTTAAACTCTATATCTTTTCTTTTACTGTCCGCGTAGCTCTTTTGTCGACTCTGGGCGGTTTTCAATCTTTGTTGAATTTGGATGATTTTCTCGGTAGTTTCTTGTATTATCTCTGGACCCGTAATCTGTCTATCCCCCACTTCACTCCAACAAATCGGAGACCTGCACTTTCTACCATAAAGTGCTTCAAACGGCGCCATCTCAATGCTTGAATGGTAGCTGTTGTTGTAGGAAAATTCTGCTAACGGTAGATGTCGATCCCAACTGTTTCCAAAATCAATAACACAAGCTCGTAGCATGTCTTCAAGCGTTTGTATTGTCCTTTCGCTCTGCCCATTAGTTTGTAGATGATAGGCAGTACTCATGTCTAGACGAGTTCCCAATACTTGCTGTAATGTCAGCCAGAATCTTGAAATAAATCTGCCATCCCTATCAGAGATAATAGAGATTGGTATTCCATGTCTGGAGACGACTTTCTTCAAATACAGTCGTGCTAACTTCTCCATCTTGTCATCTTCTCTTATTGGCAGGAAGTGTGCTGACTTGGTGAGACGATCAACTATTACCCAAATAGTATCATAACCACTTGCAGTCCT
This sequence comes from Rutidosis leptorrhynchoides, assembly GCF_046630445.1. Taxonomy (NCBI): domain Eukaryota; kingdom Viridiplantae; phylum Streptophyta; class Magnoliopsida; order Asterales; family Asteraceae; genus Rutidosis; species Rutidosis leptorrhynchoides. The sequence goes on from NC_092339.1 coordinate 123,046,882, forward strand.
TGGCAATTTAGTAATGAAATCCATGGTAATGTTTTCCCATTTTCATTCCGGGATTTCAGGTTGTTGTAGTAGACCTAATGGTTTCTGATGTTTAGCTTTGACCTTAGAACACGTCAAACATTCTCCTACATATTTAGTAATATCGGCTTTCATACCTGGCCACTAAAAATGTTTCTTAAGATCCTTGTACATCTTCCCCGTTCCAGGATGTATTGAGTATCTGGTTTTATAAGCTTCTCTAAGTACCATTTCTCTCATATCTCCAAATTTTGGTACCCAAATTCTTTCAGCCTTATACCGGGTTCCGTCTTCTCGAATATTAAGATGCTTCTCCGATCCTTTGGGTATTTCATCCTTTAAATTTCCCTCTTTTAAAACTCCTTGTTGCGCCTCCTTTATTTGAGTAGTAAGGTTAGTGTGAATCATTATATTCATAGATTTTACTCGAATGGGTTCTCTGTCCTTTCTGCTCAAGGCGTCGGCTACCACATTTGCCTTCCCCAGGTGGTAACGAATCTCAAAGTCGTAATCATTCAACAATTCAATCCACCTACGCTGCCTCATATTCAGTTGTTTCTGATTAAATATGTGTTGAAGACTTTTGTGGTCGGTATATATAATACTTTTGACCCCATATAAGTAGTGCCTCCAAGTCTTTAATGCAAAAACAACCGCGCCTAATTCCAAATCATGCGTCGTATAATTTTGCTCGTGAATCTTCAATTGTCTAGACGCATAAGCAATCACCTTCGTCCGTTGCATTAATACACAACCGAGACCTTGCTTTGATGCATCACAATAAATCACAAAATCATCATTCCCTTCAGGCAATGACAATATAGGTGCCGTAGTTAGCTTTTTCTTCAATAATTGAAACGCCTTCTCTTGTTCATCCTTCCATTCAAATTTCTTCCCTTTATGCGTTAATGCAGTCAAGGGTTTTGCTATTTTGGAGAAATCTTGGATGAATCTTCTGTAGTAACCAGCCAATCCTAAAAATCGACGTATATGCTTCAGAGTTTTTGGGGTTTCCCACTTTTCAACGATTTCGATCTTTGCCGGGTCCACCTGGATACCTTCTTTGTTCACTATGTGACCGAGGAATTGAACTTCTTCCAACCAAAATGCACACTTTGAAAACTTAGCGTACAGTTTTTCTTTTCTCAATACTTCTAGCACTTTTCTCAAATGTTCTTCGTGCTCTTGATCATTCTTTGAGTAAATAAGTATGTCATCGATGAAAACAGTGACAAACTTGTCAAGATATGGCCCACACACTCGGTTCATAAGGTCCATATTCAAACGGCATAACCATAAACTCGTAATGACCATAATGCGTCCTAAAAGCAGTTTTTGGAATATCATCCTCCTTTACTCGCATTTGATGATATCCAGAACGTAAATTGATCTTCGAATAAACCGACGAGCCTTGTAGTTGATCAAATAAGTCGTCAATTCTCGGCAGTGGATAACGGTTTTTGATGGTAAGTTTGTTCAACTCTCTGTAGTCAATACACAACCTAAATGTACCATCCTTCTTCTTGACAAACAAAACAGGAGCTCCCCATGGTGATGTGCTTGGTCGAATGAAACCACGTTCTAATAGTTCTTGCAGTTGGCTTTACAGTTCTTTCATCTCGCTGGGTGCGAGTCTATAAAGAACACGAGCTATTGGTGCAGCTTCTGGTACAAGATCTATTTGAAATTCAACAGATCGATGTGGAGGTAGTCCCGGTAATTCTTTCGGAAATACATCGGGAAATTCTTTTGCGACGGGAACATCATTGATGCTCTTTTCTTCAGTTTGTACTTTCTCGACGTGTGCTAGAACAGCATAGCAACCTTTTCTTATTAGTTTTTGTGCCTTCAAATTACTAATAAGATGTAGCTTCATGTTGCCCTTTTCTCCGTACACCATTAAGGGTTCTCCTTCTTCTCGTACAATGCGAATTGCATTTTTATAACATACGATCTCTGCTTTCACCTTCTTCAGCCAGTCCATGCCAACTATTACATCAAAACTCCCTAACTCTACTGGTATCAAATCAATCTTAAATATTTCGCTACCCAGTTTAATTTCTCGATTCCGGCATATATTATCTGCTGAAATTAATTTACCGTTTGCTAATTCGAGTAAAAATTTACTATCCAACGGCGTCAATGGACAACTTAATTTAGCACAAAAATCTCTACTCATATAGCTTCTATCCGCACCCGAATCAAATAAAACGTAAGCAGATTTATTGTCAATAAGAAACGTACCTGTAACAAGCTCCGGGTCTTCCTGTGCCTCTGCCGCATTAATATTGAAAACTCTTCCGCGGCCTTGTCCATTCGAGTTCTCCTGGTTCGGGCAATTTCTAATAATGTGGCCCGGTTTTCCACATTTATAACAAACTACATTGGCATAACTTTCTCCGACACTACTTGCTCCGCCATTACTCGTTCCGACACCATTTGTTCCTTTCGTTCTGTTAACCCCTGGTCCGTAGACCTCACACTTCGCCGCGCTATGACCATTTCTTTTACACTTGTTGCAAAATTTGGTGCAGAACCCCGAGTGATACTTTTCACACCTTTGCCATAGCTGCTTCTGATTGTTGTTGTTGTTGTTGTTGTTGTTGTTGCGGTTGTTATTGTTGTTGGGATGATTGTTGTAGTTGCTGTTGTTGTTGTTGTTGTTGTTGGGCCGTTTGTTGTAGTTGCGATTGATGTTGCGATTGTTGGGATAATTGTTGCGATTATTATTGTAATTGCTGTTGTTGTTGTATTGGTGATTCTTATCACCGTTTTCCTCCCACTTTCTTTTGACTTGCTTCACATTGGCCTCTTCAGCCGTCTGTTCTTTAATTCTTTCTTCAATCTGGTTCACTAGTTTGTGAGCCATTCTACATGCCTGTTGTATGGAGGCGGGCTCGTGTGAACTTATATCTTCTTGGATTCTTTCCGGTAATCCTTTCACAAACGCGTCGATCTTCTCTTCCTCATCTTCGAACGCTCCCGGACACAATAGGCACAATTCTGTGAATCGTCTTTCGTACGTGGTAATATCAAATCCTTGGGTTCGTAACCCTCTAAGTTCTGTCTTGAGCTTATTGACCTCGGTTCTGGGACGGTATTTCTCGTTCATCAAGTGCTTGAATGCTGACCACGGTAGTGCGTACGCATCATCTTGTCTCACTTGCTCTAGATAGGTATTCTACCATGTTAACGCAGAACCTGTGAAGGTATGCGTAGCGTACTTCACTTTGTCCTCTTCAGTACACTTACTTATGGCAAACACCGATTCGACCTTCTCGGTCCACCGTTTCAATCCGATCGGTCCTTCGGTTCCATCAAATTCCAAAGGTTTTCAGGCAGTGAATTCTTTGTAGGTGCATCATACACGATTTCCTGTACTGCTAGATCCAAGGTTATTGTTGGTATGTAGCGCAGCCTATACTGCGGCTATGTTTGAAGCTAGAAAAGTACGGAATTCCTCTTCATTCATATTCACGGTGTGTCGAGTAGTCGGTGCCATTTCCCGTTAAGTTCATACTTAGTAGCTAATATACAATTCAACTACTACAATTCTATATGAAAAACTGATTATAATAATATTTCGCGTTCAAACTTTTATACAATATTTTACAAACTTACAATACCGCTTATTTTACATAAAGCATGAAATATAGCACACAATAACTTTGATACAAGATAGTTGTGAAGATAATTCTAGCTAGTACACAAGTCGTTCAGCAAAGGCAATAAACACACGTAATTCATACGTCCAGAAACAAGTCATGCATTCTGGTTTTACTAGGACTACTTCCCATCCTTGGTCTTGTGGAACATAACCGTTATGGCCGTTGATAAGACAGCGTGTTGTAACGTCGTCAAAGGGACGAGGGTTACGTAATGACCAACAGTCTTGTAATAACCTAAAAACCTCATTTCTCACCCCAATTACCGAATCCGTCACTTGTGGGAACGTTTTGTTTAATAGTTGTAGCCCAATGTTCTTTTTCTCACTTTGGTGAGAAGCGAACATTACTAACCCGTAAGCATAGCATGCTTCTTTATGTTGCATGTTAGCCACTTTTTCTAAATCATGAAGTCCTATATTCGGATACATTGAGTCAAAATAATTTCTTAACCCGTTGCGTAAAATAGCATTTGGGTTCCCCGCAATATATGCGTCAAAGTAAACACATCGTAACTTATGGGTTTCCCAATGTGATATCCCCCATCTTTCAAACGAAAGTCTCTTATAAACCAAGACATTCTTGGAACGTTCTTCGAATGTCTTACAAACTGATTTCGCCGTAAATAGTTGTGCCGAATAATTCTGACCGACTCTAGACAAGATTTCATCAATCATGTCTCCGGGTAGGTCTCTTAAAATATTGGGTTGTCTATCCATTTTGTGTTTTTATACTGTAAAATAGACAAGAGTTAGATTCATAAAAAAAAATACTTATTAATACAAGCAATTTTTACATATATCATAAAGTATAAGCACACTATATTACATATATTACACCACACGAATACAACTATCTTATTCCGACTCGCTCGTTTCTTCTTCTTCGGTTTTGGTTCATTTTGCCAAGTTTCTAGGGATATATGATGTTCCCCTAATACGAGCCGTCGTTTTCCACAACGGTTTAGAAAAACCTGGTGGTTTAGAGGTTCCCGGGTCATTGTTACAACTTAAGGGCTTCGGGGGTTGACGATACATATAAAGTTCATCGGGGTTGGAATTAGATTTCTCTATTTTTATGCCCTTTCCCTTATTATTTTCTTTTGCCTTTTTAAATTCAGTTGGGGTAATTTCTATAACATCATCGGAATTCTCGTCGGAATCTGATTCATCGGAGAATTGGTAATCCTCCCAATATTTTGCTTCCTTGGCGGAAACACCATTGATCATAATTAACCTTGGTCGGTTGGTTGAGGATTTTCTTTTACTTAACCGTTTTATTATTTCCCCCACCGGTTCTATTTCCTCCTCCGGTTCCTCCTCTTCCGGTTCTGATTCTTCTTCCGGTTCTGATTCTTCTTCCGGTTCTTCTTCGGGAACTTGTGAATCAGTCCAATATATATTTGAAAGGACCCGTTCATATACATTATAAACGATTCACAATAGTCGATTTCATTGCGAGGTACTTGACCTCTATATGATACATTTTACAAACATTACATTCGTTTTTAAAAGACAAATTTTATTTACATCGAAAGTTGATGGCATGCATACCATTTCATAATATATTCAACTATAATTGACTTAATAATAATCTTTATGAACTCAACTACTCGAATGCAACGTTTGTTGAAATATGTCATGAATGACTCCAAGTAATATCTCTAAAATGAGCAAATGCACAGCGGAATATTTCTTTCATACCTGAGAATAAACATGCTTTCAAGTGTCAACCAAAAGGTTGGTGAGTTCATAGGTTTATCATAAAACAATAAAATTCATCATTTTGATAGACCATAAGATTTCCGTTTATAAATATATGTACACTCGCAAGTGTATAAAAGTATTCTATAAGTTGTAGGCACCCGGTAACAAGCCTTAACGTTCATATTTTACCCTCTGAAGTACACCAGATCAGGTGTGTTTAAAATAACCTCGAAGTACTAAAGCATCCCATAGTCAGGATGGGGTTTGTCAGGCCCAATAGATCTATCTTTAGGATTCGCGCCTACCGTACATAGACAAGTAGTTTAATGTTACCAAGCTAAGGGTATATTTCTGGTTTAAACCCACATAGAATTAGTTTTAGTACTTGTGCCTATTTCGTAAAACATTTATAAAAACAGCGCATGTATTCTCAGTCCCAAAAATATATATAAAAGGGAGCAAATGAAACTCACCATACTATATTTTGTAGTAAAAATACATATGACGGAACTGAACAATGCAGGGCTGGCATCGGATTCACGAACCTATAATAGTTGTATATATATTAACACATATAATCGTAATCGAACAATTTTATATATTATTCTTAGTGACATAATTATTATTTTTAATAATTTATAGATTTTATTAATAATTTAGTTAGATATATTTACTTTATTTACTTTAGTTAAATAATTATTATTTATTATAAAAATATTAATATAGTTATGTTACATGTAGTTGTTTCATCCTATAATAATAATAATAAAAGTTGTTTCATCCTATAATAATAATAATAATAATAGTTATAATAATAAAAATGGTAATTTTCATAAAAATGATACTTTTAATAATAATGAATACTAATAATAATAACTATAAAAATAATGGTTTTGCTAATAATAATAATACTCATATCTATATTAATAACTATAATGATAATAACACTACTAATAATAATACTAATACGTATGATAATAATAATAAAAATAATATTGGTAATAATAATAATCCTAATGATAATCCTAGTAAAAAAAATATTAATTTTAAGGATAATGATAAAAAAAATATTACTTTCAATAAAAATAATAAACTTTATAATTTTAACTATAATGATAATTTTTGGGATAACATGAATAATGATAATAATAATAATAATAATAATAATAATAATAATAATAATAATAATAATAATAATAATAATAATAATAATAATAATGTTACTACCTTAAGAGAAAAAGCTTCCAAAAAGAAAAATAAACTGCCTCAGTCCAGCCTCAAACCCGCGATCTCTCGTTAAACACATAGCACCCTTAAACCATCCATCCATCCTTGCTTTTCTACTATAATTCGTATTTTAATTCAATTAAACTATCTTTTTTTATTTTGTTCGCCCACTAGTCAATAGCCGTCCAAAAGGAAAAAAATAATAATCATAAAAGCCGAATCAAAAGTGGCTTTGTGGGGTTTGGGTTTCCTTTAATGTGAGGCGTAAATATAAAAGGAATCCAATAATTTCTATCCCTAAAACTGCTGTATCACCTAATTGCATGTTAAGTTGTTTATAAACATCATCTTTCATTATTAACATACCGTATTATCCATATGTTTCGGCTCAATCATACCCACTCTCTACGGCCCTCTAGCAAAAAGAATCATTTATAATAACCAACTCCCACTCATCTCTATTTGTCGGCTATCAAGAAAGGGAATGAACGTGTACTAGTTGGAAAGGTTTTATGCTACGTGGGGCTCGATCATAAAAGAAAAAGTGAAACACTAGTACTCAGTTATTCTTAATTATAATCTTTAATTCTATATAATCGACATCTTCACTTCTTGTCACCTTTATCAACATATTTTCGACTTTCCTTATCTCTTAATCATCATCCTCATCTATGTTTAATAACGAGAGCAAAAAAAATAAAAACAAAATCAGCGTGCAGGCGACAAGGGTTAATGGTTCGATCGAGTACAAAGGTAGGGAAAAAAAAATATATATAACAGAAGGTGGCTAGTTGTGATGGTTGTCGTGGTGTTGGCGTTCAACTTGGAATAAGAATAGAAACAGCATAGTACTAGTAGTTAACGAACGATGATGGGGATTAAAGTGGTGTTCAGTTGTGAAAACAGAAATATGGAAACTATAGCAGCAGAAATTTTATATGGGTCTTGGTTGAGTGGATTGTAAAAATGGGTGGTTGTTTGCATTGTTAATAGAATGAATCAGAAGGTAAAATAGCAGTTGGTTAGTTGTTCGATTGAAGAAAGAAATCATAAATATTAAATGGTTCGATGTTGTAGGAGAGTGGTGACAAGAGTGTAAAGATGTCTGTGATTGATATTCGATAATTTAAAGTCAATTGATGTCCCTTACCACTGTATTTGATAGAATTTTATGATGTATGAGGTTCGACAGAATCAATTAGATACAGAGATAAATAAATTAAATAGATAAAGTATGAAACAGATGGCTAACGATTCTTGTTTACATTATGTGATTAGGTATTGATTTATACGAAATTTTTGGAATTCATTTACTGTATGATAGCAACTTGGAACTGAATTTGGTTCTTATATGCATGAACATGTAAAATGAATTATTAATACAATAAGAAAAATAAATACTGATTTATGCATAATGTTAGTATATATATATGCGTATATTTTTAGTCTTTGTATAACTATATATACACAAATATACTTTTCAGTATTTATATATGGTATGTACATCATAATTGTATATATCATATATATATATATATATATATATATATATATATATATATATATATATATATATATATATATATATATATATAGGTATATTTATATATTGTAATCAATCTCATAACTAATAATTATAATTATCATATTAATACACTTACTATTATGAATAATAATAATATTAGTAATTATAACATCTTACATGCATTAAACCTCATATCTATATATTATGTATTGAAGATAATAAATTAACAAGTAGTGATATTAATATTAATGTTAATAATAATACTTGAAGTAATAATAACATTGGTATATCAATTTATATTTTAGACTTGTAATTAATTTAATGTAATATCTAATAGGTATGTAATATATATTTTACATAATATCTTTTACCAGATATTGAATATTTATAATTTATATATATATATATTTGTAACTGATTGTTCGTGAATCGTCGATAATGGTCGAAGTCAAATGAATGTTCGAAAATAGTTTCAAAGTTTTGAGATTCAATTTATTAGACTTTGCTTATCATGTCGAAATAATATTAAGATTAAATTTTAAATTTGATTGGAAATTTCCGGGTCGTCACAGTACCTCCCCGTTAAAGAAATTTCGTCCCGAAATTTGAGTGAGGTGGTCATGGCTAACAATAAAAATGTTTTCATGACGAATATGAGTTGCAGAAATAGAGTTTTATCATCATTGAATAAATTGAATAAAACGATTCAACTACTCGTAGCGTACGAATGAAACTATCACTAAATAGTGAAATGAGAAAGACAAGTTTCATCATAACTTTTGAATAGTCATGGTTGAATTCCGAAATTTAAGGGATTTAAAGAAAATCTTCGAAATTTATAAGATTTGATTCTTTAGTGAATAAAGAAATTAAGATTTATTTAATTAAATGCGATGATCCGCCTCAATTACTCTGCCTGATATTTCGCTATAAATTATCCTCTTCCGTTCCACTATTTTCACCACTCCAATACTTCCTTTCTCAATTCATACTTTCAAAGATTGTGAAAATGTTTAATCTAGCTCTGATTCTTGACCTTAAGTAAAGCGATCAAGACGTCTCGGTTTGTAGGTATGAAGTTCGAAAGAACAAAACTAAGATTCTAAGCAGAAAGGAAAAGTAATAGCATGATTTGATTTTTAAGTTACCAGAATCAAGGAAGATAGAACTATCAGGAATATATTTTCTTGATATGTTCGGAGGTTAAGTAGAATGACGGAGTTATGTAACATGACACATGATGATGGTATGATTTACTATGAACCATCATCACGTTTCATTAGAAACTCAGAATGACTTACTGTAATATAATCACGTTGGTCAAGCGTCATTATATTATACTAACTCATGCTTCAATTCCCTACACTTCTCCACAATTCACTCATAATTTATACTTAGATTTTACAGAAGTTTCCAATATAATGGAATATAGAAATCATGAAGAGGTAGATAATTTCGGAAAAGAATATTTATGAAAATATCCTCAGAAATATCGAAGATATTTATGATGATATTTTGGAATTTCTAAGTTCGAAAGTTGATAAGAAAAAAAAAAATTTCCGCAAGATTTTAACATGACTTCAGAGCAAGATATTTTCTAAAGATTTCATCGGACATTGAATTATTTGGATTTTTGAAGGCAAGTTTAGTCCTTGTGATTTGTCCACGGTTTCCTTCATAGTTTCGCATAATCTGTTTTTTGGTACTAAATTTTCTATTGAGCGTTTCCAACATTCCATTCTTTATTATTAAACTTTTGACCGTTCAGACCATCTACAATTTTGCTGTTTCCTCTGTATTTAATGCTACCATATCTGAATCATCGGTTATCAATCCGAGGTGGTTTCAAGAGAATTGCGTTTTTAAATGATTAAACGCTGATTGTAATCGTCAAGATACGAAGGATATTTAAGATGAAATCAAGTGACAAGCTTATATATCAAAGTTATAATAAGGCTAATCCGAATGAAAGTCGAAGTTGATTTGCTGGAGCTGTGACAAAATTGGCTAATTTTAGAAAGGTATTGTAAAGTTATTTTCGGTAATAACATGCCAATGAATCTGGCACAGTTTTGAATTCAAAGTATGACTTTGAAAGATGTAGGAATCTAAAAGTGATGTCTTCTGCTAAATATTGACTTGAATTTTGATCGATCAGAATCTGAATATGAAATTAAATTTGAATGAAAATGATTATTCTTTGGTGAACGGATACGTATATCTGTGGTTGTAAGTAGGATAGTAAATGATTGTTGAATCGGATTTGAAGAATGTACAATGTAACTTATTAATGTGAAATCTAAATATTCCTCGGGTATTACCTACCCGTTAAAATATTTTCACCATTAACAGTTTGTACAAAAGAACTTTTAATTTACAGTCTTTATGAAAATATATATACATATATATTTTCTTCAGATGAAATCATGGATTTAATGAGTTAATATGATATTAAACTCATATGATTTTCGATTTGAGCTAGAATAAGTAATCTCTAAAACTATTAGGAACCACATATTCTTCGCTGAATATTAATGAAGTTATGGATCAATGCTTCATCGTTCATTGTTGTTGGTACTCCTTGGTATCTATGGTTCATATGATGTTGATGTTCAAGGTATAGGTTTTGATGTTGAGACGTGTGATGCGGATGTAGTTGTTTGTGATAATGGTACTGTTGATGTTGGTGACGTTGCTGAAGCTGGTACGTTTTGCACCGTATTTTCCAAAGCTACAACTCAGGGCGTAGTTCGTTGACTTATTACTCCGGGATGATTTTCGGTAAGAACAGGTGAATGAATAAGGTTTAAAATCTGAGTTATGATATAGTCATGGCGAGATATTCGGAAAATGAGGGTGAAAAAGGTGTTACGAACAGATTCGTCGGTAAGTGCTTCAGGTTCTTCGCCAAGAGGGCAATGTGGTGGAAGGAAGGGATCACCTTCTTCTTGTCTCCAATGATTGAGGAGACTACGAACCTATCAGATGAATTGGGGATGGTTGATTGATTAATTCATTCTGGTGACGCTGCTTTCGGAGCTTAGGTGAAACTCCATATCGGAATAGTTGTCGGAATCCGAGGAATTCGAACTGGTTGAGGGATTCATCTCGTACGATGAGATGAAGGATTTTTAATAAGAAATAGATTATAGGATGGAGATTAGTACCCTGCAATACATAATTTACATATGCATATATAATACTAAAATCTCATAAGTTACGGAGGAATCTACGGAATCTGTCAGTCAAACGTAACAATAACAGATACGCTAAGATATGAATTAGCAGATACGCTAAGATATAAGTTTTGTCCATACACTATTCATGCAATCCATGCAGTAAGATGTGTCTATACTAAGAGTGATAAGCAAGTGATTCCCTAAGAATGATAAACAGGTAATTTTCGACACAAAATGATAAGCAAAACTTTTGACAAGCAGACACGGTCGAAGTCCAGACTCACTAATGCATCCTAACAACTATCAGTTAGACACACTAATGCAGACCTGGTTCGCTAAGACCACCGCTCTGATACCAACTGAAAGGACCCGTTCATATACATTATAAACGATTCACAATAGTCGATTTCATTGCGAGGTACTTGACCTCTATATGATACATTTTACAAACATTACATTCGTTTTTAAAAGACAAATTTTATTTACATCGAAAGTTGACGGCATGCATACCATTTCATAATATATTCAACTATAATTGACTTAATAATAATCTTTATGAACTCAACTACTCGAATGCAACGTTTGTTGAAATATGTCATGAATGACTCCAAGTAATATCTCTAAAATGAGCAAATGCACAGCGGAAGATTTCTTTCATACCTGAGAATAAACATGCTTTCAAGTGTCAACCAAAAGGTTGGTGAGTTCATAGGTTTATCATAAAACAATAAAATTCATCATTTTGATAGACCACAAGATTTCCGTTTATAAATATATGTACACTCGCAAGTGTATAAAAGTATTCTATAAGTTGTAGGCACCCGGTAACAAGCCTTAACGTTCATATTTTACCCTCTGAAGTACACCAGATCAGGTGTGTTTAAAATAACCTCGATGTACTAAAGCATCCCATAGTCAGGATGGGGTTTGTCAGGCCCAATAGATCTATCTTTAGGATTCGCGCCTACCGTACATAGACAAGTAGTTTAATGTTACCAAGCTAAGGGTATATTTCTGGTTTAAACCCACATAGAATTAGTTTTAGTACTTGTGCCTATTTCGTAAAACATTTATAAAAACAGCGCATGTATTCTCAGTCCCAAAAATATATATAAAAGGGAGCAAATGAAACTCACCATACTATATTTTGTAGTAAAAATACATATGACGGAACTGAACAATGCAGGGCTGGCATCGGATTCACGAACCTATAATAGTTGTATATATATTAACACATATAATCGTAATCGAACAATTTTATATATTATTCTTAGTGACATAATTATTATTTTTAATAATTTATAGATTTTATTAATAATTTAGTTAGATATATTTACTTTATTTACTTTAGTTAAATAATTATTATTTATTATAAAAATATTAATATAGTTATGTTACATGTAGTAAATATGATTTTGTATAACTAATTGTCATTCGATAAAATAATATTGATAATAATACATAAAAGTTGTTTCATCCTATAATAATAATAATAATAGTTATAATAATAAAAATGGTAATTTTCATAAAAATGATACTTTTAATAATAATGAATACTAATAATAATAACTATAAAAATAATGGTTTTGCTAATAATAATAATACTCATATCTATATTAATAACTATAATGATAATAACACTACTAATAATAATACTAATACGTATGATAATAATAATAAAAATAATATTGGTAATAATAATAATCCTAATGATAATCCTAGTAAAAAAAATATTAATTTTAAGGATAATGATAAAAAAAATATTACTTTCAATAAAAATAATAAACTTTATAATTTTAACTATAATGATAATTTTTGGGATAACATGAATAATGATAATAATAATAATAATAATAATAATAATAATAATAATAATAATAATAATAATAATAATAATAATAATAATAATAATAATAATGTTACTACCTTAAGAGAAAAAGCTTCCAAAAAGAAAAATAAACTGCCTCAGTCCAGCCTCAAACCCGCGATCTCTCGTTAAACACATAGCACCCTTAAACCATCCATCCATCCTTGCTTTTCTACTATAATTCGTATTTTAATTCAATTAAACTATCTTTTTTTTTTATTTTGTTCGCCCACTAGTCAATAGCCGTCCAAAAGGAAAAAAAATAATCATAACAGCCGAATCAAAAGTGGCTTTGTGGGGTTTGGGTTTCCTTTAATGTGAGGCGTAAATATAAAAGGAATCCATTAATTTCTATCCCTAAAACTGATGTATCACCTAATTGCATGTTAAGTTGTTTATAAACATCATCTTTCATTATTAACATACCGTATTATCCATCTGTTTCAGCTCAATCATACCCACTCTCTATGGCCCTCTAGCAAAAAGAATCATTTATAATAACCAACTCCCACTCATCTCTATTTGTTGGCTATCAAGAAAGGGAATGAACGTGTACTAGTTGGAAAGGTTTTATGCTACGTGGGGCTCGATCATAAAAGAAAAAGTGAAACACTAGTACTCAGTTATTCTTAATTATAATCTTTAATTCTATATAATCGACATCTTCACTTCTTGTCACCTTTATCAACATATTTTCGACTTTCCTTATCTCTTAATCATCATCCTCATCTATGTTTAATAACGAGAGCAAAAAAAAATAAAAACAAAATCAGCGTGCAGGCGACAAGGGTTAATGGTTCGATCGAGTACAAAGGTAGGGAAAAAAATATATATAACAGAAGGTGGCTAGTTGTGATGGTTGTCGTGGTGTTGGCGTTCAACTTGGAATAAGAACAGAAACAGCATAGTACTAGTAGTTAACGAACGATGATGGGGATTAAAGTGGTGTTCAGTTGTGAAAACGGAAATATGGAAACTATAGCAGCAGAAATTTTATATGGGTCTTGGTTGAGTGGATTGTAAAAATGGGTGGTTGTTTGCATTGTTAATAGAATGAATCAGAAGGTAAAATAGCAGTTGGTTAGTTGTTCGATTGAAGAAAGAAATCATAAATATTAAATGGTTCGATGTTGTAGGAGAGTGGTGACAAGAGTGTAAAGATGTCTGTGATTGATATTCGATAATTTAAAGTCAATTGATGTCCCTTACCACTGTATTTGATAGAATTTTATGATGTATGAGGTTCGACAGAATCAATTAGATACAGAGATAAATAAATTAAATAGATAAAGTATGAAACAGATGGCTAACGATTCTTGTTTGCATTATGTGATTAGGTATTGATTTGTACGAAATTTTTGGAATTCATTTACTGTATGATAACAACTTGGAACTGAATTTGGTTCTTATATGCATGAACATGTAAAATGAATTATTAATACAATAAGAAAAATAAATACTGATTTATGCATAATGTTAGTATATATATATATATGCGTATATTTTTAGTCTTTGTATAACTATATATACACAAATATACTTTTCAGTATTTATATATGGTATGTACATCATAATTGTATATATATATATATATATATATATATATATATATATATATATATATATATATATAGGTATATTTATATATTGTAATCAATCTCATAACTAATAATTATAATTATCATATTAATACACTTACTATTATGAATAATAATAATATTAGTAATTATAACATCTTACATGCATTAAACCTCATATCTATATATTATGTATTGAAGATAATAAATTAACAAGTAGTGATATTAATATTAATGTTAATAATAATACTTGAAGTAATAATAACATTGGTATATCAATTTATATTTTAGACTTGTAATTAATTTAATGTAATATCTAATAGGTATGTAATATAAATTTTACATAATATCTTTTACCAGATATTGAATATTTATAATTTTTATATATATATATTTGTAACTGATTGTTCCTGAATCGTCGATAATGGTCGAAGTCAAATGAATGTTCGAAAATAGTTTCAAAGTTTTGAGATTCAATTTATTAGACTTTGCTTATCATGTCGAAATAATATTAAGATTAAATTTTAAATTTGATTGGAAATTTCCGGGTCGTCACAATATTCGACTCTTTGTTATTATTAGGTGAGTCAATGGGATTTGTGCTAGAGGTAGACATCTATCACACAATATCAAACATGTTAAGAGATTAATATATCACATAATATATACATGTTAATAATATATAGTTTCTAACAAAAATGTTAAGCAATCATTTTTAAAGAAAACAGGTCGAAGTCCAGACTCACTAATGCATCCTAACAAACTCGATAAGATACACTAATGCAAATTTCTGGTTCTCTAAGACCAACGCTCGGATACCAACTGAAATGTCCCGTTCTTATTGATTAAAAACGTTCCATATTAATTGATTTCGTTGCGAGGTTTTGACCTCTATATGAGACGTTTTTCAAAGACTGCATTCAATTTTAAAACAAACCATAACCTTTATTTCATAAATAAAGGTTTAAAAAGCTTTACGTAGATGATCAAATAATGATAATCTAAAATATCATGTTTACACACGACCATTACATAATGGTTTACAATACAAATACGTTACATCGAAATCAGTTTCTTGAATGCAGTTTTTACACAATATCATACAAACATGGACTCCAAATCTTGTCCTTATTTTAGTATGCAACAGCGGAAGCTCTTAGTATTCACCTAAGAATAAACATGCTTTAAACGTCAACAAAAATGTTGGTGAGTTATAGGTTTAACCTATATATACATCAAATCGTAACAATAGACCACAAGATTTCATATTTCAATACACATCCCATACATAGAGATAAAAATCATTCATATGGTGAACACCTGGTAACCGACATTAACAAGATGCATATTTAAGAATATCTCCATCATTCCGGGACACCCTTCGGAAATGATATAAATTTCGAAGTACTAAAGCATCCGGTACTTTGGATGGGGTTTGTTAGGCCCAATAGATCTATCTTTAGGATTCGCGTCAATTAGGGTGTCTGTTCCCTAATTCTTAGATTACCATACTTAATAAAAAGGGGCATATTCGATTTCAATAATTCAACCATAGAATGTAGTTTCACGTACTTGTGTCTATTTTGTAAATCATTTATAAAACCTGCATGTATTCTCATCCCAAAAATATTAGATTTTAAAAGTGGGACTATAACTCACTTTCACAGATTTTTACTTCGTCGGGAAGTAAGACTTGGCCACTGGTTGATTCACGAACCTATAACAATATATACATATATATCAAAGTATGTTCAAAATATATTTACAACACTTTTAATATATTTTGATGTTTTAAGTTTATTAAGTCAGCTGTCCTCGTTAGTAACCTACAACTAGTTATCCACAGTTAGATGTACAGAAATAAATTGATAAATATTATCTTGAATCAATCCATGACCCAGTGTATACGTATCTCAGTATTGATCACAACTCAAACTATATATATTTTGGAATCAACCTCAACCCTGTATAGCTAACTCCAACATTCACATATAGAGTGTCTATGGTTGTTCCGAAATATATATAGCTGTGTCGACATGATAGGTCGAAACATTGTATACGTGTCTATGGTATCTCAAGATTACATAATATACAATTCAAGTTGATTAAGTTATGGTTGAAATAGATTTGTTACCAATTTTCACGTAGCTAAATTGAGAAAAATTATCCAATCTTGTTTTACCCATAACTTCTTCATTTTAAATCCGTTTTGAGTGAATCAAATTGCTATGGTTTCATATTGAACTCTATTTTATGAATCTAAACAGAAAAAGTATAGGTTTATAGTCGGAAAAATAAGTTACAAGTCGTTTTTGTAAAGGTAGTCATTTCAGTCGAAAGAACGACGTCTAGATGACCATTTTAGAAAACATACTTCCACTTTGAGTTTAACCATAATTTTTGGATATAGTTTCATGTTCATAATAAAAATCATTTTCTCAGAATAACAACTTTTAAATCAAAGTTTATCATAGTTTTTAATTAACTAACCCAAAACAGCCCGCGGTGTTACTACGACGGCTTAAATCCGGTTTTACGGTGTTTTTCGTGTTTCCAGGTTTTAAATCATTAAGTTAGCATATCATATAGATATAGAACATGTGTTTAGTTGATTTTAAAAGTCAAGTTAGAAGGATTAACTTTTATTTGCGAACAAGTTTAGAATTAACTAAACTATGTTCTAGTGATTACAAGTTTAAACCTTCGAATAAGATAGCTTTATATGTATAAATCGAATGATGTTATGAACATCATTACTACCTCAAGTTCCTTGGATAAACCTACTGGAAATGAGAAAAATAGATATAGCTTCAAAGGATCCTTGGATGGCTTGAAAGTTCTTGAAGCAGAATCATGACACGAAAACAATTTCAAGTAAGATTTCCACTCGAAATAAGATTGTTATAGTTATAGAAATTGAATTAAAGTTTGAATATGATTATTACCTTGTATTAGAAAGATAACCTACTATAAGTAACAAAGGTTTCTTGATCTTGGATGATTACTTGGAATGGATTTAGAAAACTTGGAAGTAAACTTGCAATCTTGGAAGTATTCTTGATTTTATGAAACTAGAACTTTTGGAATTTATGAAGAACACTTAGAACTTGAAGATAGAACTTGAGAGAGATCAATTAGATGAAGAAAATTGAAGAATGAAAGTGTTTGTAGGTGTTTTTGGTCGTTGGTGTATGGATTAGATATAAAGGATATGTAATTTTGTTTTCATGTAAATAAGTCATGAATGATTACTCATATTTTTGTAATTTTATGAGATATTTCATGCTAGTTGCCAAATGATGGTTCCCACATGTGTTAGGTGACTCACATGAGCTGCTAAGAGCTGATCATTAGAGTGTATATACCAATAGTACATACATCTAAAAGCTGTGTATTGTACGAGTACGAATACGGGTGCATACGAGTAGAATTGTTGATGAAACTGAATGAGGATGTAATTGTAAGCATTTTTGTTAAGTAGAAGTATTTTGATAAGTGTCTTGAAGTCTTTCAAAAGTGTATGAATACATTTTAAAACACTACATGTATATACATTTTAACTGAGTCGTTAAGTCATCGTTAGTCGTTACATGTAAATGTTGTTTTGAAACCTTTAGGTTAACGATCTTGTTGAATGTTGTTAACCCATTGTTTATTATAACAAATGAGATGTTAAATTGTTATATTATCATGAAATTATGATATATAATATATCTTAGTATGATATATATACAGTTAAATGTCGTTACAACGATAATCGTTACATATATGTCTCGTTTCGAAATCATTAAGTTAGTAGTCTTATTTTTACATATGTATTTCATTGTTAATACACTTAATAATATATTTACTTATCATTTAACATAATTAACCAAGTGTATCAATATCTTAATATGATTCATATGTACCTAGCAAGACGTTGTTATAACGATAATCGTTATATATATCGTTTTCGAGTTTCTTAAATTAATAGTCTCATTTTTATGTATATAACTCATTGTTAAAATACCTAATGAGATACATACTTATAATAAAATCATGTTAACTATATATATAACCATATATATGTCATCGTATAGTTTTTACAAGTTTTAACGTTCGTGAATCACCGGTCAACTTGGGTGGTCAATTGTCTATATGAAACCTATTTCAATTAATCAAGTCTTAACAAGTTTGATTGCTTAACATGTTGGAAACACTTAATCATGTAAATAACAATTTCATTTAATATATATATAAACATGGAAAAGTTCGGGTCACTACAAATATAGCGTTAAACTTGGCTAAGATCCCTGTGAAACGAACCGGACTTACTAAAAACTACACTACTATACGATTAGGTACACTGCCTATAAGTGTTGTAGTAAGGTTTAGGTATATCCACTCTATAAATAAATAAATAACTTGTGTAAAATTGTATCGTATTTAATATTATTTTGTAGTAAAAATATAACTATTTTGTATACACCTCGCATAACATCAAACCCCAAACTAGAGTTTTACTTGTCCTCAAGCAATTAAACTCGATAATAATCTTCTACCATATCATAACTCTTCAAACATGTATGTAGAACCAAACAAACAAGAAACCAAACCAGCAACAACTAGCGTGGGCACGATTTAGAGAAAATAACAACCATGGTTCCCACTTGCATTCCCCCGAAATAACTTCCCAAACCGCAAACAATATGTAATGGATATAGTAACCAAAGATAATCTCGAATAACGTACCATACTGATGAAATAGAGAATCTCGAATCATAAAATAAGTCTTCAAAGAAAACGGGAATCAAGTGGGAATCGAGCACCAAAAAGAATAGTAATCGAACATGTGTGTCAAAAGAACGCACGGGCTACCCCGCAATTGGTCAAGCCAAGCCTCCCACAGTACCTAACATCGCGAGATGTCGGTAAGAAAATAATGTGCTTAGGAGGATACACATTACTTCCAGATATCATCGATAATCATGAGGTGATCATCTAATCTGTTAAGTCAACCATAAAGATTGAGGTTCATCAGGCTTAAAAGCTGATATCTTACCTTTCCGGAGGTTATCCACTGGAAATCTGATCAATCACTGACATTTTGTGTATCATGGTGCACTTCCCATTTGGCTAGCAAATCTCCCTTATTGAGATAAGCTTTGACTACCAGTTTCCCTGTTTGACGTTGAGGCCTGGTAGATTTCCAGTAGATTTTAGCAATGACTTTTCAAGATTTTTCATCACCCTACAACTGGTCTGGACTACAACTTCTGAAACAAATCAGCAAGTGTGTCGTTCGAGAGACTTAACTCCCTTAAGGATGGAATAGATACATCCTGTGTGGTTATATTAGGTGGTCGGGTGCAACATTTTCCTTGTTAGGAGAAACAATGAGGATAGCCCTGTTTAAGTTTTCGATCTAACGCATGGTCCGGTTTCGACCACACGCTACTATCACCGTTCATATGGTTGACCTACGTATGAATTTTTATGTTCATGTAAGATTTCACATTCAAAATAATGAACATGTTTTGAAAGTTCAAGACTTTCTCCTCTAACAGTACCTCATCGTGAAATTATGGGTAATGAAATGGTACAGCTTAAGAGGTATACGTACCAAGTGAAACGGTCGGAAGACTTACTTCCTTAATGAGTGGATCTGAGTCACTCGGGAATGCCAATCTATTTCAATTGTCACTCGGTTTAAATCCCAAAAACCTTTGGGTGCCATGGCTTTTGATTATGGGTTGTGTTGTCTAAGCAAACACAAATACGTAGCTATTATTCCTAAAAAGGACAACACTGGTGAAGCTCTAGGCTCCTCTTCCCACAGTATCACACCATTAGATGATGTAATAATAAAATGATATAGTTTCGAAAGTCTACTATACCAAGTAACCAAAAGTTTGTGATCTGGCACGTGATTCGGTCACAATCACGCTATGCAATCACCGCTCTCTCCCGGTTTACACCTGTTTTGGTACAGGTGACCTACTATTGAGTTCCCCGAACTTGTAGGATTTCATGTCCAAAATAATGAACATGTGGGACAATTTTGGCTTCTTTGAAAACACGAATTATACCATAAAATACCAAGACAATTTTCATAATAAGGGTTTTGGCCAAATTTTCAATTGTTTTTCTACTTTTTTTATTTTATTTTTAAACTAACTTTTCTGTTTTTTTTATTTTACCCCTAATTTTTCAATTTTTTTTACGACCAAAACCCGTGAAACGTCAAGTCTTTTTAAATCAAAACTAATATGATGATGATTCCATTAACAACCAACCCGAGAGATTTTACACCCCCACCCCACACTTGAGATCAAGTAATATCCCCATAACTTGAGATTAAAAATTAGATAAAAATCGAAAGGGTTATGTGAGAAAGAAAATAATAAAAACTTATCGAGCTTAACCACTGATCGCGGAATGCCAGTGACAGATGGCGCTGAACTGACTGCCAGCATAAGAACATCGTCCATTCCCGATCATCACACCAATATCATCAATCATGCAGTTTTGCTGAACTTAATGCCAGACTTGAAAAATCGTTTCACCAACAAACCTAAGAAAATAAAAACATACGAACTACATAAACGGGACAAGGTGGCACCACCCGATGTCGAAACGCCTTGTCCCTCAAATAAGTTTCAGAGTACATAAACAGAAAATAAAATTATACAAGTACAGACCAAATGAAAAAGAAATAGTTTCAAACAAATACAACATAACATGCGCAACAATCAATCACTCGTCGGCCAAAAATCTCTAGTAGGGTCCCAATCCACACCATAAGTATCCTGACAAGCTTGGTACGGGTCATATGAAGGGTCCAGTCTCGGAGGAGTAACTGATGTATAATCAGGAATGGTAGTCTGCGTCGGAATATACACCTTCGGGTTCTGACGCATCTGTCGCTGAATTTGTCGCTGATGAACCTCCCACTGATTGTGGGCCCAAATTCCCCTAACATCCTACTCTACCCTGTCAACACGCTCTCCCAAATGACCCATCTCTATTCCAAACTGTCCCAGCGTCGTGTTAATCGACCCATAATTGTTTTGGTGCCAAGTCATCAAATCCTCGTTATGCCTACGCTGCTCCTCTACCATCCGCTGATTATGCGCAACCTGAGCATCATACGCTGAACGGCTGTCCCTATACTCCAGATGAAGACCGCCTACACTGTTAACCAACGAATTCCAACTCTCTTCACCAATTGACCACGTACCCTGTACGTTCGTAGCACTCGAGCTACCTGCCTCATATGTGGATCGACTAACACCACGTCCACGACCTGCATCGTCACCTGGCTGTTGCTGTTCATCAGACCATAAAACCTAACCTGTTGGACCTCGTTGGATAAACTCAGCTTTCGAGAAAAACAGAATATTAGTGGGCATCGCCTCAACTCCCACTATATCACACCTACTAGTCGGGACCGAAAATGCCCGAGCAAATCTAGTAACCAAATGCCCACCTAACAATGGGCGTTCCGTGCGTGTATCTGTTCCAATCTCCTGCAACCACATTCCTAACATACACGGGACATCAATTGGCTCCCTCAATTTAATTTGCTGTAGGATCCAAAGATCCCTTCGCTGAATCTTATTCGCATTTTTCCTAGCCATGAACATACTAGCAATCTTCTTAAAAATTATTCGGTCCTCAGGAAGTCTAAGCATCGACTGAATACTCCGACTTGAACTAAATGCACCAGCATTCTCATTTGCCACAGTTGGCCAGTAATTACTCTCACTGAAAGCTTCCTGCCCAAACACTTTGCAATTTAACAAATGCCACTTTAAATCATTATCAGTCAACTCGGGATATAAATCTAATGCCCGAGCCAACCCAATTTTAGACATGCAACGCTCTAACCCGCCAAGCCTAAATGTCAAGAAATCTGCCTTGGTCGGAGAGGCTCGCGGTCGACAACTAACAGTTGAGAAGAACTCTATAGTTAACTGCTCAAATATATCTTCATTAATTTCAAATAACCTTTCATAAGGTCTCAACTCATTACCCGCATAAACTACCCACAAATAACCACGCAACTCCCGAACAATATTATTACCCAATGATATAAGTGTATAAATAATATTTTAAATTAATAATGTACAATTAATCAATTGAAATTAAAAATGTAAAATAATAATTAGAATAATAAAATTATTATTAATATATATATATATATATATATATATATATATATATATATATATATATATATATGATAGTATTATGAATCTATATATGATTTCTATTAGTAATTATTAATATATTGTATAATATATATATATATATATATATATATATATATATATATATATATATATATATATATATATATATAAATTGTATAAATAATAAATAGCCAATAAAAGTTATTATACAATATAAGTATTACATAATTAATAATATGTAATATCAATATATTAAATGTAACTACAAGTTAAAATATAGTTGATATAATATTATTACCTTCATTATTACTATTAATATTATTAGTAATTATATTATTACTTATTAGTATTTTATTGGTAATATTATCTGTATTATTATTATTATTATGTATATTAATTATTAATTAAGTAAATTCATAAAACCAGAATTATTTCATTCAGTACCCATCATAATTGACTTTTTTATTTTTTCTGCAATTTCCTTATTTCCTGTATAACCTTGTCGACCAATTTGCAATAAATCAAAGACTTATGGACACATTCAATAAACATCACACTCTCATCCTCAATTATCATATTCATCTGTTTTTAATCGATTCATATTATCAGAAAAACATAAGTATACAACTCGACACCCTGTTCTTGGTTGGATTTTATCAAAAGCTCAATTTTGAGTAAATTCACAAAATCTAATAATGCAGAGATGTTAGGAAAGATCAAATTAAACTATTTGTAAGTTTTCGTGTTCCAATTCTTTGTATTGATTTCGAATTTTGAAGTCAAATATTAAATTTAAAAAGTCAACTGATTCGTTCATCTTAAAATTCGAATTCATATTGATGTTTCAGGATCAATTGAGGATTCATAAAGTTTCTAGGAATGAATTACTATCTAATTCATGTTATAATTTTTATCTAAAACAATGTAGAATTCAAATTTTGATTTTTAGTTCATGTTCTTGAAAAGTGAAAAAGCCATCGATCAAATTCGAATAAAACTTCAAAAAGTAATAATGCGGTTGTGTTAAGAATCTAGTATTGAAATTATCTGCAAAGTTTTAATTTTCAATTCATAGTATCGATTACGAATTTTCGAGTCAAAGATTTTAAAATAAAAAGTCAAACATTGTTCATCGACTAAATTAGAGTTATCTGTTAAATTTCAAGTCCAATTAATGATTTGGGAAGTTTTTATGATTGATATAAAACCTATTTCATGTTATAAAATTTATCCAAAACAATCTCAATTGTGAAATCATTTTTTTTAAAGAAAGCCGACGGCAGCAGCAGCATATTTTTCTTATATTTTTTTTATTTTATTTTTGTCTTGTGTCTGATGAATGAACTAATTCCTCAAATATAAATCTTTATAATTAAATTTCAAGTCTTAATTAAAATCACGAAATCGTTTTTATACATGTAACTTTCTTTGGTCGACAAATTATAACAGATGATGAAGAAAGAGGTTCAGACAGAAACGGGATAAATAAAATTTAAATCTATTATAAAACAGAAAAACAAGAATGGTTCACTGGTTAAGGCATGTTTCGGGTTAGTGAGAGGTCAAGGGTTCGAGCCCGGGCAATGGCATTTTTTTTAAGGGATTGTTCTTTTAAAGGTAGTCTTATTATTATTATTATTATTATTATTATTATTATTATTATTATTATTATTATTATTATTATTATTATTATTATTATTATTATTATTATTATTATTATTTTTATTATTATTATTATTATTATTATTATTATTATTATTATCATGTTATTATTAATACTTACTAAGTATTATTATAGTACTAATTATTATCATTATTAATATTATTAGTATTAACATTATTATTGTTATTGGTATTATTATTATTGTATCATTATTGTTATTGTTATTATGATTATTATTATTACTGATATTATTACACTTATCATTATTGTTATTATTATTATTATCATTATTATTATAAGTATATAATTATAATTCAAAATCTATTAGTATTATCATTACCAATATTATTATTAGTATTATTATTACTATTGTTATTACTAATATTATAATAATTATTATTATTAGTATTAGTAATAAAAGTGTTATTTTTAGAATTATTATTATTATCATTAATATTAGTATTAGAAACATTTAGGAATTATTATCATTATTAATAAAAGTATTATTGTTAAGATTACCATTAATAATATGATTGTTATAATAATTATTATTAAGTATTAAGTATTAATATCAAAAATTATTATTTTCACTACCATTATTATTAGATTATTCATTTTATCAAAAACTACTGATATCATCATTATAAGATTTATAATTAAAAACTATCATTAATATTATTATTAACAAAATTACTAACTTTAATATTTTTATTAGTAACATTAAATATTATTGTTATTATCATTTTTAAAAATATTAATATTATTTTGGTATTATTATAACTACTATTATTAATATACAAATGATATATTTAATACATATAACATAACAAAAATTAATATTTTTATATACAAACTGAATATATGAAACATATATATATTATTAATATAAAAAGGATATAATTAATAAATTTATATATATATATATATTTGTTCGATTACAATTATGTATATTAATAAATATACAAATGATATAGGTTCGTGAATCCGAGGCCAACCTTGCACTTATTCTAGTGCCGTCATATGCATTATTGCTATGAAATACAGTTTTGTGTGTTTCATTACTCCCTTTTTATATATATTTTTGGGACTGAGAATACATGCGCTGATTTTACTAATGTTTTACGAAATAGACACAAGTAATCAAAAACTACATTCTATGGCTGGATTATGAATATTGAATATCACCCCTTTTTAGCTTGGTTACCTAATAATTAGGAAACGGGTATGGCCCCTAATTGACGTGAATCCTAAAGATAGATCTATGGACCTCGACAAGTCCCATCCGGGGTACGGATGCATTAGTACTTCGAGATTATTATTATTATACAGACGAGAGGTTCTGTTTGGGGATATTCTATGCATTAAAGTTAAGTCAGTTATCAAGCGTTCACCATATGAATGATTTTTAATTCGCGGGTTACGCGTGTTATTTTGTACTCGGGTTACGTGTACAATTAAATATATGATATCTTGTGGTCTATTAAAATGATGAAAATGAATGTTTATGATAAACTAATGAACTCACCAACCTTTTGGTTGACACTTGAAAGCATGTTTATTCTCAGGTTTGAAAGAA
Source organism: Rutidosis leptorrhynchoides (assembly GCF_046630445.1). Lineage (NCBI taxonomy): Eukaryota > Viridiplantae > Streptophyta > Magnoliopsida > Asterales > Asteraceae > Rutidosis > Rutidosis leptorrhynchoides. The sequence continues at coordinate 123,073,059 of NC_092339.1, forward strand.
ATCTTCCGCTGTGCATTTGCTCATATTAGAGATATTACTTGGAGTCATTCATGACATATTTCAAAAGACGTTGCATTCGAGTCGTCGAGTTCATCAAGATTATTATTAAGTCAATTATAGTTGGATATATTATGAAATGGTATGCATGCCGTCAACTTTTGATGAAATGAAAGTTTGTCTTTTAAAAACGAATGCAATGTTTGTAAAATGTATCATATAGAGTTCAAGTACCTCGCGATGTAACCAAATGTAATGTATTCGACCAGATGGATTAGGACGGGTCATTAAAGTTGGTATCAGAGCTGGTTTAAGCTGTTTAATCAGCTTAATCATAGAGGGGGTTCTCACAGTGTTACCTGTGATGAAGCATTGGCTCTTACTCCTCGAGGTCCGATTATGGTTGGCTTTGCCGAGAGGCAGGGCTGTAAAATCAGTGTCTGAGGTACGCTCAGTGGTCACCAGGCGGTTAGCTGGGAAGGCACTGAGTGGGATGCGTCCCCACTGATTAAAGTTGGTATCAGAGCGGTAGTCTTAGCGAACCAGGTCTTGCATTAGTGTGTCTAACTGATAGTTGTTTAGATGCATTAGTGGGTCTGGACTTCGACCGTGTCTGCATGTCAAAAGTTTTGCTTATCATTTCGTGTCGAAAATTACCTGCTTATCATTCTTAGGGAATCACTTGCTTATCATTCTTAGTCTAGATACATCTTACTGCATTGATTGCATGAATAGTGTATAGACAAAATTCATATCTTAGCGTATCTGCTAATTTATATCTTAGTGTATCTATTACTGTAAACTTTGCCTGACATATTCCATAAATTCCTCCGTAATCTACGGGATCTTCTGTACTATGTTTAGGTATTCTATGTAAATAGAATATCATCTGATATCCGAAAATCATTTCATATCGAAAACCCTTTATCTAACTGTACATTATGGAACTCGCAACTAGTTCAAATTCCTCAAATTTCGACAGCTATTCCGATATGGATTTTCACTCGAGCTTTGAAAGCAGTGTTACCGGAATAGATCAACCAATCAGCCATCCCCAATTCATCTGATGGGTTCGTAGTCAACTTAATCAATGGAGACGCGAAGAAGGCGATCTCTTCCATCAACCGAATTCACCTCTTGGTAAAGAACCTGAAGCACTTACCGGCGAACCTGTCCAAAACACCATATTCACCCTCATTGCCAGGATATCTCACAACGATTATATGATATCCCAAATTCTGAACCTTATTCATCCGCTCGTTCCAACCGACAATCATCCCAGAATGATAGAAGAAGTTAACGAGCTTCGCGCTCGAGTAACCAATTTGGAGAATATGGTGCAAAATTCACCAGTTTCAACCACATCATCGGCATCAACAGTACCATCAGTAACAGCACCAGTAGCCTCAACATCACAATCTATACCTCGAGCATAATTTTCGTTCTACATATCGCTCTACATCGATTATCATCGTTCTACATCAATTACCTTCATTCTTCATGGCGATTATGTAATCTTTAATGTTTTAGAGATTATGTATTCTAGATCTAACGATAGATCAAATGAGATTAATATCATATTGACTCATTAAATCCATGATTACATCTGAAGAAAATATATATCTATGTATATTTTCATAAAGATTGTAATTAAAAATTCTTTCGTACAAACTGTTAATGGTGAAAATATTTTAACGGGTAGGTAATACCCGAGGAATATTTAGATTTCACATTAGTAAGTTACAATGTATATTTTTCCAATCCGATTCAACAGTCATTTACTATCCTACTTACATCCACAGATATACGTATCCGTTCACCACAGAATAACCATTTTCATCCAATTTCATATTTGGATTTTGACTTACCAGAATCCAATAAGTGGCATAATGAAGAAAACATTGGACAAAATAAAATTTGTTAGAAACAAACAAATTAACTATGAGAAATTCTGTTAAGAATCCAAGCTAACAAAGTCTTAGCTAACTGTTCCTAGCTAACTGTTAATTCATTATTACATTTATTTATCGCAATTTAATTATCACAATTTATTTATCGCAATTTAAATTCTCGTAATTTTATTTATTGTCATTTAATTTCTGTTATTCATTTTACGCACTTTAAATATCGGGACACGTATACAAGGTTTTGACATATCATATCGACGCATCTATATATATTATTTGGAATAACCATAAACACTCTATATGCAGTAATGTTCGAGTTAGCTATATAGGGTTGAGGTTGATTCTACAATAATATATATACTTTGAGTTGTGATCGAGTCTGAGACATGTATACAATGGGTCACGAATACGTATTAATTAATTCGAATATTATATATTAAACTCTATATGAATTATTGGATTACTAATTGTGGACTGCTAACTGTGGACTGCCAACATTGGACAATAAAAATGAATTAAAATATTGATTATAACATATGAAACTAAATAGCTCTTTAAGTTTGCCACTTGATTTCATCTTAAACCTCATTCGTATCTTGATGATTACAATCTGCGATTCAAACCTTTGATAATTCTTGAAAATACTTCAATCGATAGGATGAACCAACCACACTTCATCTACGGAAGAAGAGATTGATACATATAGTTATGCACCTGAAAACACTCGGAACCTGAGTAAACGTTTAACACGTGTCTGTGCTAGCTCCTTTGGAATTGTTATTACCGAAAATAACATTGCAACTCTTTTTCAAATTAGCTAATTTTGTCACAGCTTCAGCAAATCAACTTTGACTTCCATTCAAATTAGCCTTATTATAACCTCAATATATAAGTTTGAATCTCATCATCATTATCGGGGAACCGTTTATATTCCACCACATTAGCAGTAAACTTACTAACAACTTCAATGAATTTGGACTTTTTGAAAAATCATTATATTCATTGAAAGCCCATCGTGTATTCATCTATACCCTGTAACAATAATTTCCATACCAATTACCGAGAATTAGCAATTAGTATTTCGAATCTCGTAGCATTTCTACATCAATAGTTATATGTATACATATAACAATTATCTCCTAGAATTATGATCTTCAATTCTAAAATTTTGAAAAAGCACCCAGCCTACGAATAAATACATTGAACTTTGAAAAAGCTGAATGAAGCAGCAGAAACCGTAGGCAACCGTAAACGACCTTAATCGTCGGAAGTTTGATGATAAAGAATAGTATGTTGGAAAAGCTCTGAAAAGTTGGAACTGGAAAATGGATTGAGCTAACCACGAAGGAGACCAAGGAAAAATACAAGGACCATACCCTATATTCAAAGAATCCAGGTAATTCTGGATTCGTTGAAATCTTTAGAGAATATCTTACTCCGAAGTCATGTTAAAATCTTGCGAAAAATTTTTCTTCATCAACCTTCGAACTTGGAAATTCCAAAATATCATCATAAATATCTTCGATATTTCTGAGGATATTTTCATAAATATTCTCGTCCAAAATTATATACCTCTTCGTGCTTCCTGTGTTTCATTATATTGGAAACTTCTATAAAAATTTAAGTTTAATTTATGAATGAATTCTGGAGAAATGTAAAGAAATTGATGCATGAATTAGTATAATATAATGACACTTGATCAACGTGATTATATTACAATAAGTCATGCTTAGTTTCTAATGAAACATGATGATTCACAGACTATAACGTCATCATGTGCCATTTATACGACTCTTACATTCTACATAATCTTTAAATATATCAAGAACATATTCTCTTGATAGTTCTAGCTTTTCTCTTAAATTCTGGTAATTTAACCAATCAAGATCGTGCCATTACCATCTCTCTCTTAGAACATTAGTCATGTTCATTCGAAATTTTATACCTATGAATTCTGGACCATTATTCGTTTGACTTAAAGTCGGGAGGAGAAAACAAAAGGATGGAACTCCAAAATATAAAGGGAACGAAGGGGATAAATTTATAGTGAAATATCCGACAGAGCAATCGAAACAGATTATCGCATTTAATCAAAGAGGATCATAATTTCCTTAATTACTGAAGAATTAAATCTTAACACAAAGATTTTCTTCAAATCCCTTGAACTCTGGAAAGCAACCATATCTACGTCAAAGGATATGACGAAACATTATTTTCTCATTTCACACTTTTGTGATAACTTCACTTATACTCTTCGCGTAATCGAATTGTTTTATTCATATTACTCAATGATGATAAAACTCTAATTTCTAGCTCGTATGCTTCATGAAAACATACTTATTGTCAGCCATGACCATCCCAATCAAATTTCGGGACGAAATTTCTTTAACGGGTAGGTACTGTGACGACCCGGAAATTTCCGACCAAATTTAAACTTAATCTTTATATGATTTCGACAGAATAAGCAAAGTCTGTAATATTGAGTCTCAAAAATTTTGAAAACTATATTCATATAATCAGTTATCCTTTGACTATTCTCGACGATTCACGAACAATTGTGGGTAAATAAATATGTAAATATATTTATATATATATAAATAAATATAAATATAAGTGTATAAATATTATTTTAAATTAATAATGTACACTTAATCAATTGAAATTAAAAATGTAAAATAATAATTAGAATAATAAAATTATTATTAAAATGAATATATATATATATATATATATATATATATATATATATTAGTATTATGAATCTATATATGATTTCTATTAGTAATTATTAATATATTGTAATATATATATATATATATATATATATATATATATATATATATATATATATATATATATATATATATATATATATATATATATATATATATATATATATATATATATAAATTGTATAAATAATAGATAGCCAATAAAAGTTATTATACAATATAAGTATTACATAATTAATAATATGTAATATCAATATATTAAATGTAACTACAAGTTAAAATATAGTTGATATAATATTATTACCTTTATTATTACTATTAATATTATTAGTAATTATATTATTACTTATTAGTATTTTATTGGTAATATTATCTGTATTATTATTATTATTATTATTATTATGTATATTAATTATTAATTATGTAAATTCATAAAACCAGAATTATTTCATTCAGTACCCATCACAATTGACTTTTTTATTTTTTCTGCAATTTCCTTGTTTCCTGTATAACCTTGTCGACCAATTTGTAATAAATCAAAGACTTATGGGCACATTCAATAAACATCACACTCTCATCCTCAATTATCATATTCATCTGTTTTTAATCGATTCATATTATCAGAAAAATTTAAGTATACAGCTCGACACCCTGTTCTTGGTTGGATTTTATCAAAAGCTCAATTTTGAGTAAATTCACAAAATCTAATAATGCAGAGATGTTAGGAAAGATCAAATTAAACTATTTGTAAGTTTTCGTGTTCCAATTATTTGTATTGATTTCGAATTTTGAAGTCAAATGTTAAATTTAAAAAGTCAACTGATTCGTTCATCTTAAATTTCGAATTCATATTGATGTTTCAGGATCAATTGAGGATTCATAAAGTTTCTAGGAATGAATTACTATCTAATTCATGTTATAATTTTTATCTAAAACAATGTAGAATTCAAATTTTGATTTTTAGTTCATGTTCTTGAAAAGTGAAAAAGCCATCGATCAAATTCGAATAAAACTTCAAAAAGTAATAATGCGGTTGTGTTAAGAATCTAGTATTGAAATTATTTGCAAAGTTTCAATTTTCAATTCATAGTATCGATTACGAATTTTCGAGTCAAAGATTTTGAAATAAAAAGGCAAACATTGTTCATCGACTAAATTAGAGTTATCTATTGAATTTCAAGTCCAATTTATGATTTGGGAAGTTTTTATGATTGATATAAAACCTATTTCATGTTATAAACTTCATCCAAAACAATCTCAATTATGAAATCATTTTTTTTAAAGAAAGCCGACGGCAGCAGCAACATATTTTTCTTATATATTTTTTTATTTTATTTTTGTCTTGTGTCTGATGAATGAACTAATTCCTCAAATATAAATATTTATAATTAAATTTCAAGTCTAAATTAAAATCACGAAATCGTTTTTATACATGTAACTTTCTATGGTCGACAAATTATAACAGATGATGAAGAAAGAGGTTCAGACAGAAACATGATAAATAAAACTTAAATCTAGTATAAAACAGAAAACAAGAATGGTTCACTGGTTAAGGCATGTTTCGGGTTAGCGAGAGGTCGAGGGTTCGAGCCCGGGCAATGGCATTTTTTTTAAGGGATTGTTCTTTCAAAGGTAGTCTTATTATTATTATTATTATTATTATTATTATTATTATTATTATTATTATTATTATTATTATTATTATTATTATTATTATTATTATTATTACTTACCAAGTATTATTATAGTACTAATTATTATCATTATTAATATTATTAGTATTTACATTATTATTGTTATTGGTATTATTGTTATTGTATCATTATTGTTATTGTTATTATGATTATTATTATTACTGATATTGGAAGTCCCCCCCGGACCGCCCGGATCCCACGAGTGAATCGAAAGTTGAATCTACATTGGATCTCACCTGAATCGCCCCATCTATCCTTGATCTTTTTCCATTTGTGGTTAAACAAACCAACTTTTATTCATTACTCTTGTTATTATTATTATTATTATTATTATCATTATTATTATAAGTACTATAATTATAATTCAAAATCTATTAGTATTATCATTAACAATATTATTATTAGTATTATTATTACTGTTATTATTACTAATATTATAATAATTATTTTTATTAGTATTACTAATAAAAGTGTTATTTTTAGAATTATTATTATTATCATTAATATTAGTATTAGAAACATTTAGGAATTATTATCATTATTAATAAAAGTATTATTGTTAAGATTACCATTAATAATAAGATTGTTATAATTATTATTATTATTAAGTATTAAGTACTAATATCAAAAATTATTATTTTCACTACCATTATTATTAGATTATTCATTTTATCAAAAACTACTGTTATCATCATTATAAGATTTATAATTAAAAACTATCATTAATATTATTATTAACAAAATTACTAACTTTAATATTTTTATTAGTAACATTAAATATTATCGTTATTATCATTTTTACCAATATTAATATTATTTTGGTATTATTATAACTACTATTATTAATATACAAATGATATATTTAATACATATAACATAACAAAAATTAATATTTTTATATACAAACTGAATATATGAAACATATATATATTATTAATATAAAAAGGATATAATTAATAAATTTTTATATATATTTGTTCGATTACAATTATGTATATTAATAAATATACAAATAATATAGGTTCGTGAATCCGAGGCCAACCTTGCACTTGTTCAAGTGTCGTCATATGCATTATTGCTACGAAATACAGTTTTGTGAGTTTCATTACTCCCTTTTTATATATATTTTTAGGACTGAGAATACATGCGCTGATTTTACTAATGTTTTACGAAATACACACAAGTGACAAAAACTACATTTTATGGCTGAATTATGAATATTGAATATCACCCCTTTTTAGCTTGGTAACCTAATAATTAGGAAATGGGTATGGCCCCTAATTGACGCGAATCCTAAAGATAGATCTATGGACATCGACAAGTCCCATCCGGGGTACGGATGCTTTAGTACTTTGAGATTATTATTATTATACAGACGAGAGGTTCTGTTTGGGGATATTCTATGCATTAAAGTTAAGTCGGTTATCAAGCGTTCACCATATGAATGATTTTTAATTCGCGGGTTACGCGTGTTATTTTGTACTCGAGTTACGTGTACAATTAAATATATGAAATCTTGTGGTCTATTAAAATGATGGGAATGAATTTTATGATAAACTAATGAACTCACCAACCTTTTGGTTGACACTTGAAAGCATGTTTATTCTCAGGTTTGAAAGAAATTTTCCGCTGTGCATTTGCTCATATTAGAGATATTACTTGGAGTCATTCATGACATATTTCAAAAGACGTTGCATTCGAGTCGTCGAGTTTATCAAGATTATTATTAAGTCAATTATAGTTGGATATATTATGAAATGGTATGCATGCCGTCAACTTTCGATGAAATGAAAGTTTGTCTTTTAAAAACGAATGCAATGTTTGTAAAATGTATCATATAGAGGTCAAGTACCTCGCGATGTAACCAAATGTAATGTATTCGTCCAGATGGATTAGGACGGGTCATTAAATTTATGTGGAAAGATGACAAAGGCTCTGATGTTATGCGAGGTGTATATGAAATAGTGTATATTTTACTAGGAAAAACTATTAAATATGATACATTTTTACACAAGTTATTTATTTATTTACAGATGGGATATACCTAAACCTTGCTACAACACTATAGGCAGTGTACCTAATCGTAGAGTAGTATAGTTTTTAGTAAGTCCGGTTCGTTCCACAGGGAGACGACTTATTCTACACTATATTTTTAAACAATTATATTTGTACAAAATATATATAATTATATATAGTAATAATATAAAAAGGGGGTTTACCGTTTAATGACCGGTTTGTCGAATTTATATTTTAAGTCATAATTAAAACCTAATGAAAAATATAAATGACGATAATTTAAGTGTGATAATTAAAAGTGCAATAAATAAAATGATAGTAAATAAAAATGCGATAATTAAAAGTGCAATTAAATATGAAATAAAGGAATTATGCTTATTTAAACTTCCGTAATTATGATGTTTGACGTGTTGATTTTAGTTTATTCCCATGGGTTAATTGTCCTTTGTCCTAGATTATTTAATATGTCCGTCTGGTTTTTGTCCACAACAGTCCATCAGTCATAAATATAAAATGCGAGTGTCCTCGTCAAATTATCCTTATACCCGAAGTCAAATATTCCAACTAATTGGGGACTTAAACTGTAACAAGGTCTTAATACTTTGTTTAATAATTACACCAGGATATCGACTGCGTGTAACCCAAGGTTTTAATACTTTGTTAACAATTACGCCAAGTGTCCTTGTTCATAATTCACCCCTGTTTTAATAAGTCTATTAACTATTAATCCATTCCCGTGTCCGGTTAAATGAACGATTATTCGTACATATAAATATCCCGCCCATCGTGTCCGATCGAGTGTATATGGTTATTTATAGGTACGTCCAATTCTAAATCTTTATATTAAAATTAACAAACTATCATTTAGTTAAACAAATATAAAGCCCATTAATAGCTCATAGTCTAATTTCCACAAGTGTCGTTCTTTTGTCCAAACCCCAATTATGGTACAAAGCCCAATTACCCAATTTTAGTATTTTAGCCCAACATCATGATTACTTCGTCTTAAATAAGCATAATAATAACTTAAGTACGAGACATTAATTTAAAAAGGAGAACATAGCTTACATTGATTATTTATCGCGTAGTGTTACACGGACAGAGCTTCGACTTTAAAACCCGTAAAATAACCTTTGCATAACCGAAAACTAATCTAATATAAAACTACACTATACTATATATATAATATATATATATATATATATATATATATATATATATATATATATATATATATATATATATATATATATATATATATATATATATATATATATATATATATATATATATATATATATTTATTTATTATTATTACTGAGGAGTATTATTATTATTATCTTTTTTTTATGGCCAAAACTCGTTGCCTTTTATAGATGTGGTCTGATCCTGAGGCCCATGCGATCGCATGGGTTCTCAGTGTTAATCTCATGCGATCGCATGGCCAGTCTGGCCATGCCCAATTGCTTTGTTTTCTAGCTTGTCGACGTTATATTTAATTATATAATATAACATATATAATTTTATATAATTATATATATATTATATTATATTCTTGTGCATAGTAGATTCATAATTTTTGGTCCGTTGCGTCGGGCGTTGATAGTTGGCTCAGGTCTCGGTTTCGGATTTTTGAACGTCCTTTCGTATAATTTAATATCTTGTACTTTGCGTTCCGTAACTTGTACTTTTGTCATTTTTAGACGTTTCTCATCAATAAATTGAACCACTTGGATTTGTATCTTGTACATTTGAGCTTTTTGGTCATTTGCGTCTTCAAATCGTCGTTTTCGCCTTTTATCTTCGCACTTATTTAATAATAACGATTACAACTTACAATAGGACAATTACAACCAAATAATTTACATATTGGGAGGATATTGCTACTAAATATATGTTCATTTGGAGCACTATCAAATATCCCCACACTTGAACGTTGCTTGTCCTCAAGCAATACAAAACTTGAAATTAAATCATACGAATCACTTCTTTATTCTTCACACTTTATACATTAGTGATTTTGATACGGCGGTATAAACAATGATAGTAACGATGTGGTTTACAGTCCCACATGACTATAAAAATTTAGATCCTTAAGGAAATTAGATCTTTATGAAAACATTTGATCTTTTGAAAATTCATTCTAGCTTTTACCCTAGATAAGTTTTCCGGAATAACCCTTCACCGGTGTTTGCAAAATATTTTTGTGGGTTTTGTGGGTTTCAGATTTGAAAATTTTAGCTCAAAAACTTATGGTTTTGTGTCACCCACTTGCTAACCTTGTATTAGGAAAGCAACACGTCCAGTATACTTGCTCCGTATATTACCTTTCGGTAAACTACCGTCTGGTTGTAAAGGAAAGCATTGAACAAGCAACTGTTAGGGCGATGTCTAATGACATGCAGATGTTCATGGTCTACAACGTGTCGGATGCAATTACTATCCTTTGTAGGAGCAATAGTAAAGATCACCCTATAATTTTTTTTCGGTCTGGCACAAGGTCCTGTCTTCGACCATGCTATGCAACCACCGTTCTTACGATTGACACCCGAATTGGTTCAGGTGACCTAATGAATTCCAGGTGAATTCCTAGGATTTTACGTTCAATGGTAATGAACGCATTGAAAATGGGTTTTCAGAAAACAAATTGGTTTTAATTTGATCAAAATATTTTCTCGTTTAAGCTCGAGTTTAGATATCATCGAATTCCATGAGTTTGTAATTCTCAATCTTTAAAGTCAATCTCAAGGATTGAGTAATATCAGTCTTAAAAGCTAATTTTTAATCTTTAATGAGATTATCCTTTCTGGGGGTCTGATTCATTAGTCTCATCAAGCTAATTTGCACGGCGCCCTCCCAATTTTACGAGACAGATCCTCTCATGGTTAGGATAAGTCTGACCACTTGGCGACCCTGTTTGATGCTGAGGTCCGTGGATTTCCTGCTAATTTTAGAGATGACTTTTCTAGATTTTTCGTCAACCTACAGCTGGTCTGGACGACAACTTCTTGACCTAAATCAAGAAGCGCGTGTCTTTTTTGGAAGACTTTACTTCCTTTTAATGATGGAATTGATTCATCGTGTAGATCCATCTTTTCTTTTATCTTATGAAAGGACCCGTCCTAATCCATCCGGACGAAGTCCATATCGATTATAAACGATTCACAACAGTTGATTACATCGCGAGGTACTTGACCTCTATATGATACATTTTACAAACATTGCATTCATTTTTGAAAAGACAATCTTTCATTACATCAAAAGTTGACGGCATGCATACCATTTCATAATACATCTAACTATAATTGGCTTAATAATAATCTTGATAAACTCAACGACTCGAATGCAACGTCTTTTGAAATATGTCGTGAATGACTCCAAGTAATATCTTTAAAATGATCAAATGCACAGCGGAAGATTTCTTTCGTACCTGAGAATAAACATGCTTTCAAGTGTCAACCAAAAGGTTGGTGAGTTCATTAGTTTAGCATAAGTAATCATTTCATAATTTTAATAGACCACAAGATTTCATATTCAGTTCTCATAAATGTACGTCCCATGCATAGAGACAAAATATCATTCATATGGATTGAACACCTGGTAACCGACATTCACAATATGCATATAAGAATATCCCCATCATTCCGGGATCCTCCTTCGGACATGATATAAATTTCGAAGTACTAAAGCATCTGGTACTTTGGATGGGGCTTGTTGGACCCGATAGATCTATCTTTAGAGTTCGCGTCAATTAGGGTGGCTGTTCCCTAATTCTTAGATTACCAGACTTAATAAAAGGGCATATTCGATTTTGATAATTTAATCATATAATGTAGTTTCAATTACTTGTGTCTATTTCGTAAAACATTTATAAAAAATTGCGCATGTATTCTCAGCCCAAAAACGTAAAGAGTAAAAAGGGAGCATATGAAACTCACAGTACTGTATTTTGTAGTAAAAATACATATGACATCATTGAACAACAGAACAATGTAGGGTTGGCCTTGGATTCACGAACCTATATTATTCATATATATATTAAAACATATATTTGTAATCGAACAAATATATATATTATTATTAGTGATATACTTTTATATCAAATATTTATATATTTCATTACATATTCATTTTAAATATTTTAAGAATATAAGTTTTGTTAGGTTATATGTACTAAATACATTTTATTTATATATACTATTTGTTTGTTAAAACAGTATCTTTGATAATACTAAGATAATATTTGTAATGATAATATAATGATAATGGTAATACTACTAATAGTTTTAATGTTAAATCTTATAATAATAATAATAATAATAATAATAATAATAATAATAATAATAATAATAATAATAATAATAATAATAATAATAATAATAATAATAATAACAGTAGTTTTTAATAAAATGAAAAATTTAATAATGATAATGGTTCCGAGAATGATGATTTTTAATCTTATAATATTTATTACTGAATAATAATAATATTTATAACTATCTTGTTACTAATGGTAGTCTTAATAATAATACTTTTGTTACTAAAAATAATAAGTCTAAAATGATACAAATGCTAATATTACCGATAATTGTAATGGTTTATATTACTTTCTTGATAACTATAATAATAATTTTTAATCATAATAATATTTATATTGATATTAATATTACTAATAATATTGCTAATAATACCTAATGACGTTACTTAATCAAAATGTTAGTATTATTAGTCAGAGTATTTATGTGAACATAATGATAATAATAATTCATCTATTATTAGTTAATAAATATAATAATAATAGTAATAATAACAATATTTTTAGTTATAACTTTACTTGTAATAATAATAATGATAATTGATAACTAACACTTATTAGTAATAATAATAATAATTGTAACACTAACAATAATAATAACAATAACCATAATAATAATAATAATAATGAAAATGGAAAAGGAAAACTACCTCAAGGCCTTTTTAAAAAATTTATGCCATACCCGGGACTCGAACCCGTGACCTCTCGTAACCCAACACGATCCTTAAACCAACTGGGCTATCGTCCATTATCCGAAATAACATAGCAAAAATTTATATTTAACCCGTATTGTTTATGCTTCCTTTTTCTTCTTCTTCTCTCAAGTACTCAATCGACCAAGCTCAAAATTAGCCTCAACACATTATGTCTCTACTTTAGGACTTTCCTACGAATCATAATCAGTCCATATGAGTCTTTAAATTTCTTGAAAACACAAAAAAAAAATAACAGAAAGACAGCCAACAGCGACGGCTGTTTAACAGCAAAAAAAAAATATTAAATTTGATTTTTGGGACTTTTTGGTAAATGATATCTACATGAAATAGTTTCTAAATCATCATTGGAATATACAAGAATCATCAATTGAAATTAAAACACTAACAGGTAATCAAATTTTGTGATGAATCAAATGTTTGACCTTTTAAAATTAAAACATTGACTGTCGAATTCGTAATGTATATAGAGAATTGATACCTGCGATTTTGGATAAAGTTTGAGTAACATAATCCTAACAAAATCATATTTTTACTTTTTAAAATAATATTGGAATTTGAGTTCTTGATGTTCAAGATAAAACCGAGTACAAGCGGGTTTCTTTTCTTCTGTTATATATATATATATATTATATTTTTTTTTCTTTTTATTATTTGTAGAAGAGGATAAATATAAAGTATCAATGAGTGATGTATATGTAACAATCAGAATCGGGTGGAGTTGTTTTGTAGCCAAGATTTCGTTCGACAAGTTCAATCAGGGGGAAGAAATTTGCAAAAGCAGATTTTGACTAATAAAAGATTCCTACAAGTTTTGTTTGACATTTTAAATTTATATTTACCTAATATTAATAATTACAATTAATAATAAATTTATTAGTAATTAATAATAATATTGATAATGTTATTAATAATAATAGATAATAGATAAATACTAATAATAACAATAATAGGAAATAATAATATGAGTGATAACCATATTTAATAATATCAATAAAAATGATACTAAAAATAATGATAATAATAACTTTAAATAAAATGATAATTTTTAATAATTAGATTAATAATAATACTTTTTAATAATCATAATAATAATTAAAATTGTAACATTTACTAATAACAATGATATTAATAAAGATAACAAATTGTGATACAAATATTAATGTAACAATTATATTCAACTTATTAATTATGTAATATTTGATATTCATAAGCAATAAATTTTATTAAGTACTTATTATTTATACATTTTATCAACATACATATATTAATAAACATGTTTATATATCATATGTATAGTCAAATTATTACATATAATTATGTTTTACATATCCAGGTTCATTATTTATATAGATGTATTCTTTATATATATATCAAAACAATTTAACACAAAGTGTAACATTATACATTTAATACTTTGTTAATCGTTGACAAATTATGTTCGAAATCAATTAATAACAAGTTTTAGTTATTAATTTATCTTTCATAGCAACTAAATCACATATCAGTTCTTTACTATATTTATTATACAAAATATAATTATTTATACGCATAGTTAATTACACGTACATTCTGTTTATAGGTTCGTGAATCATCGAGCGCAAAGGTTAAATGTATACATAAACACATGTTCAAAGTTCCTAAGATTCATTTTAACAAAAATTTTTTTTTTTTGCTTATCGTGTTGAAATCAAATAAGATTCAAGTTTAAATTTGGTCGGAAATTCCCGGGTCATCACACTTTATTATAATATTGCGGGTAAAATAGTCAATTTAGTCCAAAACAAAAGCACCTGCAATAACTTTACAGAAACATGTGATAGATAGTTTTTTTAATTGAATAACTTGGTACATTCTCCCCACACTTAGTTTCTTTCTTTGCCTTTTTATTCTCCTTTATTCCATTTTAAATGAATTCAAGTGTTTTAGGGTGTTTATCAATTTATGTCCTTTCCGAGGTAACGATAATTTTGGTATTAACACCTAGTTTTCATCGTTCATAAATATGTATAAACATGATTTTGAATTCATTTATTTGAAAATTTTTAGAATTTTCACAAAATTTGGCAAATAAACTAAGTGCAAACCCGAGAGAATTTATAACCCTTCCCTACACTTGAGATCATGAAATGCCCTCATTTGCATGAAATCCGACTATAATTATAAATTCACGAGGGTGATAAGTGTAGAAAAGTGATTAAAAATACCCAGTTTGTAATTACAAAGCTCGTCGAATGATAGATGGCGCACCTCATCGTTAATTCCTTCTTGTTTTATCACACATGTTTTTCTTCAAAAACGGTTGCTTTTCTGAACTGTTTGCTAATCTTTGAAAATGCGTCTTTTACCCTAACTTATTATGCATGTTTATTAACGAGTTATGCACTAACCCGAACCCCGAATTTAACGTTAAGTGGGGTTAGACTTCCCCATACTTACCTGACGACATGTGAAGTCGGTAGAATAAGTTCCACGAATTAAAATAGTGAGCCAGTTATTTACATCTCGGGTGGTATAAAATATATCAATGGGTTTAAAGTTTAGACCCACCCGATCGTCACTACTTAATTCTTTTTTAAGTGTAGCTTTTAGTAAATGGATATGTCTCTTTTCTGGTTCTTGGTCAAATGGATCGATATACACCGACATACATATTTCTATAGGGTGGAAAATTCCTAACATTTTCTTCCTTTTATTCTCGGGATCAAAGGTTTCACCTGTATTACCCAATTGGGTGAATTTCGAGGTGTCATTATCTATTACATCCCGTAGTTCATCTTCAGTAGATGACTCGTCTATTGAGAATATTGGGTTGGAAGGTTGTGGAATGGTGAATTTCGGGATCGAAGTAGATTCTTCTTCTTTAACGGTACTTATCGGTTCCACCACTTTGGTCTCGGGGGTAAAATTTTCAACGTTATCATTTTCCCAAGAGTACCAATTTGTCACCCTTACTTCTTCTTCATTCATTGATTGATCGATGATTTCGTCGGTAGAGGCTAATGTGTCGATATGTTGTAAAATTGGTAAAGCTGAATAAAAAGTATCATCGGGATAGTTGGTGATTTCGGAGCTCTCGAATTCAGCAAAATTCGATGATATGAGATTTTCTTGTACATGACTCCTCAGATCAACAGGTGTGTAGTCTGATAGAGTTTCAGCTTGCCTATTTACAAACTTTCTCATTTGTTCATTTTGAGCATCAAGTTCTTCGAGTTTGATTTTCATATAATCTAAAGAATTTTCAGACACATAATTTTCCTCGTCTTCTGGTTGTTGAGTTAGGAAATATTCTTGGGAATAATCCCAATTTGAATTGTATTCCTCATAATCATTCCATTCAGGTTCCATGGGTGCGTAATTTTCCATACGAACATAATAATAACATTCCCACGTTGAATGATAATCTCCATAGATTTCACAACCAGTTATTGTTTCGTCATTTGTGATCCAAGATTGACCGAACGAATTGTCATCAACACCCGTTTGAGAGTATTGATTAAATTGATTTCGGATGTCATAAAGAGTTTCCAAAATATTCTCGAGATTTTCCATAATGCGCTTTTTTTTACCAAATTTTAGCTACAATGTGGTGCATTTACTTAATTATCCTATTAGTTATAAAAATAAAAATTATATAAGTTATCAAATTAATATACTTTTCTGATTTTGCCCACGTTTCGAATAGCCAATAGATGCAGCAGGGAGCCAGAACCCTTTAAATCGGAAGCTCACAACTCAGCCACTAACAAATCCAACTATTACTACGAACCAGAAAATTTGGATGTCTATCAATTTAACCGCTTAAAATAATTTTTTCGTTTTTGAAATTTTAGAGAAGAAATAGAAAATTCTATGTCCTAAAAACTAGATCGTCGAGAAATAAGAAAGAAAAAGAAGCGCGTCGAAAAACGTCGAAAAATAAAAATAAGAAAGAAAAACGTCGAAACTTAAAAGGTACTAAAATTTATAAACAGCGTCGCAAAATTCTAAAGCACCTAAATCTTAATCTAAAGAAAAGGCACTTAAGGGATTTTACGGCAAAACCTAAAAATCTAGAAATATAAAATAAGCTACGGCAAAATACTAGTCTCAAAACTAATTACGAACGATAAAAATACAAATATTACGAATAAACGATAAAAATACAAATTGTAATTAAAATGATAAAAATATAAATTTTATAAAAATATTATTTTTATATTATATATTTTATAAAAGTATTAATTTTTTTATAATTATAAAACTAATTAAAACTTAAATTACAAATTAAATTAAAACTAAAACTAAATATTATTATAAATAACCCTAAATAATAATAATAATAAATAATACCCCGTAATAAATGCTGAAATAGGGTTTCTGGCGTGTCAGATCAGGCCATGCGATCGCATGGCTTTACAACACCCGGCTCATGCGATCGCATGGGTCTGAGTTCCAGGTTTTTTTTTTTTTTTGTTTTTTTAGTGTTTTTCTAAAAATGATATATAAATATATGTATACAAATATATATTAAAAATATAGCGTTTCGCCGAGTCCCCGGCAGCGGCGCCAAAAACTTGATGTTATGCGAGGTGTATATGAAATAGTGTATATTTTACTAGGAAAAACTATTAAATATGATACATTTTTACACAAGTTATTTATTTATTTACAGATGGGATATACCTAAACCTTGCTACAACACTATAGGCAGTGTACCTAATCGTAGAGTAGTATAGTTTTTAGTAAGTCCGGTTCGTTCCACAGGGAGACGAATTATTCTACACTATATTTTTAAACAATTATATTTGTACAAAATATATATAATTATATATAGTAATAATATAAAAAGGGGGTTTACCGTTTAATGACCGGTTTGTCGAATTTATATTTTAAGTCATAATTAAAACCTAATGAAAAATATAAATGACGATAATTTAAGTGCGATAATTAAAAGTGCAATAAATAAAATGATAGTAAATAAAAATGCGATAATTAAAAGTGCAATTAAATATGAAATAAAGGAATTATGCTTATTTAAACTTCCGTAATCATGATGTTTGACGTGTTGATTTAATTTATTCCCACAGGTTAATTGTCCTTTGTCCTGGATTATTTAATATGTCCGTCTGGTTTTTGTCCACAACAGTCCATCAGTCATAAATATAAAATGCGAGTGTCCTCGTCAAATTATCCTTATACCCGAAGTCAAATATTCCAACTAATTGGGGACTTAAACTGTAACAAGGTCTTAATACTTTGTTTAATAATTACACCAGGATATCGACTGCGTGTAACCCAAGGTTTTAATACTTTGTTAATAATTACGCCAAATGTCCTTGTTCATAATTCACCCCTGTTTTAATAAGTCTATTAACTATTAATCCATTCCCGTGTCCGGTTAAATGAACGATTATTCGTACATATAAATATCCCGCCCATCGTGTCCGATCGAGTGTATATGGTTATTTATAGGTACGTCTAATTGTAAATCTTTATATTAAAATTAACAAACTATCATTTAGTTAAACAAATATAAAGCCCATTAATTGCCCATAGTCTAATTTCCACAAGTGTCGTTCTTTTGTCCAAACCCCAATTATGGTACAAAGCCCAATTACCCAATTTTAGTATTTTAGCCCAACATCATGATTACTTCATCTTAAATAAGCATAATAATAACTTAAGTACGAGACATTAATTTAAAAAGGAGAACATAGCTTACATTGATTATTTATCGCGTAGTGTTACACGGACAGAGCTTTGACTTTAAAACTCGTAAAATAGCCTTTGCATAACCCAAAACTAATCTAATATAAAACTACACTAAACTATATATATAATATATATATATATATATATATATATATATATATATATATATATATATATTATTATTATTATTATTACAGAGGAGTATTATTATTATTATCTTTTTTTTATGGCCAAAACTCGTTGTCTTTTATAGATGTGGTCTGATCCTGAGGCTCATGCGATCGCATGGGTTCTCAGTGTTAATCTCATGCGATCGCATGGCCAGTCTGGCCATGCCCAATTGCTTTGTTTTCTAGCTTGTCGACGTTATATTTAATTATATAATATAATATATATAATTTTATATAATTATATATATATTATATTATATTCTTGTGCATAGTAGACTCATAATTTTTGGTCCGTTGCGTCGGGCGTTGATAGTTGGCTCAGGTCCCGGTTCCGGATTTTTGAACGTCCTTTCGTATAATTTAATATCTTGTACTTTGCATTCCGCAACTTGTACTTTTGTCATTTTTAGACGTTTCTCATCAATAAATTGAACCACTTGGATTTGTATCTTGTACATTTGAGCTTTTTGGTCATTTGCGTCTTCAAATCGTCGTTTTCGCCTTTTATCTTCGCACTTATTTAATAATAACGATTACAACTTACAATTGGACAATTACAACAAAATAATTTACATATTGGGAGGATATTGCTACTAAATATATGTTCATTTGGAGCACTATCAGGCTCCTTTCTCCGGTTTAGGTGAAAGAGCTAAAGATCTTTTAGGACTAATACATACTCATGTATGTGGCCCTTTTAGAACTATGTCTAGATATGGTGAATCATACTTCGTTACATTTACTGATGATTACAGTAGATATGGTTATGTTTACTTGCTGAAACATAAACATGAAGTTTTTGAAACGTTTAAAATCTTCCAAAATGAAGTAGAAAATCAACTTGGAAAGACCATTAAAGCCCTTCGCTCTGATCGGGGAGGGGAATATATGAGTCAAGAATTTTTGGACCACCTGAAGAATTGTGAAATTGTCTCACAGTTCACTCCACCTTACACACCACAGCACAATGGTGTGTCTAAACGGAGGAATCAAACTTTACTTGATATGGTTCGATCTATGATGAGTCTAACTACTCTACCAATGTCTTTTTGAGGTTATGCATTAGAGTCTACTGCACGCATACTCAATATGGTTCCAACCAAGAAGGTAGAAAAGACACCATATGAGTTATGGCATGGAAAGAGTCCTAAGTTGTCTTATTTGAAAGTCTGGGGTTGTGAAGCGTATGTGAAACGTGACACTTCAAACAAGTTAGAACCCAGAGGTATCAAATGTCACTTTGTGGGATACCCAAAGGAAACAATGGGTTACTATTTTTACTACCAAGCTGAAAACAAAGTGTTTACTGCTCGGTTTGATGAATTCTTTGAAAGAGATCTTCTTTTACAAGAAGTCAGTGGGAGTAAGGTAGATCTTTAAGAAATTCAAGAATCACAAAGTGACATACCTTCTGAAGGCACTAGCCAACCGCACGTTGAAGCTGAACACACTGTTGATGAGCCAGAACGTGTTGCACCTGTAAATCGTAGATCTAGTAGAACTCCTCATCGACCAGAGAGGCTAAATCTTCTGATTAATTCAGATGAACCTCATCTAGGGGATTATGATGAACTCTCTAGCTATGGTGATGCCATATCAGATTCAGAATCTAAAAAATGGCGAGATGCTATGAATGCAGAGATGCAGTTCATGAAAGATAATCAAGTATGGGACTTGATTGATCTTCCACCCAATTGCAAGACAGTGGGGTGTAAATGGGTCTTCAAGAAGAAGGCTGACATGGACGGTAATGTAAACACTTTTAAGGCTCGGTTGGTAGCAAAAGGTTATACTCAAACTCAAGGAATTGATTATGAGGAAACTTTTTCACCAGTTGCGAGCATTAAATCAATTAGGATACTTATTGCCATAGCTGCTTTTCATGATTATGAAATATGGCAAATGGATGTCAAAACCACTTTCTTAAATGGCGATCTAAGTGAGGACGTATATATGGTTCAGCCGGAAGGGTTTGTGAATCCTAAGCATCCTAATAAAGTATGCAAGCTTTTAAAATCCATTTATGGATTGAAGCAAGCATCCAGGAGCTGGAATCTCAAGTTTGATAAGAAAATTAAAGAGTTTGGTTTTTCTCAAAACGGAGATAAGCCCTGCGTTTACATTAGAGCTAGTGGGAGTAAAGTAGTCTTCTTGATCTTGTATGTTGATGACATACTACTTATTGGAAATGACATTCCAACTTTGCGAGATGTTAAGTCTTCGCTTGGAAAATATTTTTTCATGAAGGATCTTGGGGAAGCTAAATATATTCTTGGAATCGGGATCTATAGAAATAGATCAAAAAGGCTTATTGGTTTGAGTCAAAGTACATACATTGATAAAATCTTGATAAGATTTAGCATGCAGAACTCTAAGCGCGGAGCTTTTCCCGTGCAAAAGGGTGTAATCTTGAGCAAGACTCAAAGTCCTATCACACCTGATGAGATAAGATGAATGAAAGGTATCCCATATGCTTCGGCTATAGGATCTATCATGTATGCCATGTTATGTACTAGACCTGATGTCTAGTTAGCTTTGAGTTTGACGAGTCGTTATCAACAGAATCCAAGTGAAGAACATTGGATGGCTGTTAAGAACATTCTTAAATATTTGCGGAGAACTAAAGATATGTTCTTGGTTTACAGTGGTTTAGAAGAAGAGCTGAGTATTAAGTGCTATACAGATGCTAGTTTTCAACTTATCAAGATGATTCTCGATCCCAGTCAGGATATGTCTTTGTCATGAATGGTGGGGCAGTTGATTGGAAGAGCTCGAAGTAGAGCATAATTGCACAGTCTACAACGGAAGCAGAATACATTGCTGCCTCAGAAGCTGCACAACAAGCTGTTTGGATTCGGAAGTTTATTGCTGAACTCGGAGTAGTTCCCAGCATTAAATCCCCTATGGAAATGTACTGTGATAATTCAAGTGCTATTATACTTGCGAAAGAATCACGTGTATGTAAGGGTAGCAGACAAATTCTTCGAAAGTTTGACTACATTCAAGAAGTCGTTGAGAGGAATGATATTAGTATTCTTAAGGTTCATACAGATGATAATGTGGCTGACCCGTTCACGAAGCCCATGACACATAACAAGCATGATGATCATGCTAGTAGTATTGGACTTCGTTATGTTGCTAATCTTTTTAATTTGTAATTTAGTATTTGGATATTTTTGGAATATTAAGCAGTTTTACCTTAATGAATTGATATATAGTTGGTATGATCGTTTTCATTTATATCACCGTGTTCTATATTAGCATGTTTAATCCATGAATAATTGTTGATTATTCAAAATCTCCATAATCGATCATGTTATGGGAATAACGTGAATTAAGATTAATATGAATGTTTGGTTATATTTATTGATGATAAATAGTTAACTTGCAGAGTCCAAAATTCATATGTATTCATTGATGATGAATATTGGAATGACCCATCCGAGATGTCACTACATGGATCGTTGTCAGTAGTGAATCTTTTTGTGATTATGTCTTTATGTCCTTAGACTTGAGATGCACGCCGGTTTTGATGTGTGGAATATTGTACTTTGATATGGTTAAACGTTGTCCTGAATAAGGCTGTAATAAAGGCCATTATTGGGTATAATGTAAAGCTTGTAACAGACACGTGTATGCAATATAGGATTTGTTCCTCCAAAATGTTTGGAGTTAGATACTTTTGAGCTCCTCGATGAATGAATATGATATTTGTGTGGCTGCACCCAGATGTAAGTAAGATGATACTTAATTAGTCTGGTGATCTAATTCAGTTCTAAGATCGAGAAATAAAAATTGTTAAACAAATGAGAATGACTGATGATCCATATCTCAAGTTTAACTAAAGTATCTGAAACAAAGGGACGAATGACATTTAACACTTACTATAAGCAGTTCCGAGAAACTACCCTCACGTGAATTTAGGGACAACGGCCTGTTGTTAGACGGTATCCATTGTTTGTATAGTTACCTGGTGTTGTACCATGCACAAGTGGGAGTCTGTAAGATTAATGCGCAAGGTACAACATATAACTATATGGCTAAATTCATTTGAGCCTTCGGGGTCACACATATATACACCTAGACATCAAATAAAATTTATATATATGAAGTATATATATTACTCAAGTGACAAAATAAGTTAAAAAACCCCGCTTCAAATTAATTGAGTAATTAATTAGTTTTGAATTAATTAATTATGACTAATTAAATGAATAATAAAATGGTTAGACTAAATTAATTAATTCTTTAATTAATTAACAAGTTTTACTTGCTTGGTACGTCCAATATCAAATTGGATTTGGAAAGTAAATATTTGTACGCGTCTTTTTACACACCGACCTTGAGTCGGGTTAAATTAAATCATACTCCGTATAAATGTAAGGTTTTTTCCTCTTGATTTAGTCAACGTAAGAAGAAAAAGTGGCACGAGTTTATTATTCATATTATTTTTTTTGTCTAGCACAAAAACCCAAAACAACATTCGTTTTCAATTGCTTTTTCAATTCGTGGTTATAATACAAAGTTTTCATATTAGGAGTATTATTTATTTATTAATATAACTAGATTATATTAATAAATCACTTGGGTTTGGACTAGAATCCATTGGCGTTGTTTGAAAGTGTAGTGGACTATCCAAAGAGACGGTCATTCCCTATGATCATAGGTTTCTCTCCGTTCACCAGTTTCTTCAGTAAAGGTATACCGTTTAACTCCTCTTTTATTTTTATAATCATGACAATTATTATGGTGTAACTAGATCTTTTTGGGATAGACTAATCGTGTGCATATTTCATTAATTAATTTATTATTTAATAATTTAAATATTTCATAAAATAATAAAAGATTATTATTTTAACTATCCGCTGCGTTAATCTGAATTGTTAAAAGTACACACGATTTTCCATCATTTATGGGTTTTAAAAAGAATCCCATGATGAATGCTAGGATCCTCATCGTTCACATCCGTTTTAATTAACTAATTAGCAAAAAAACTTCTTCATTTTCTTTGAATTCGACCTCTATGGTGGCAGAGACGATAGCGGTAACTGGTAGGGTGACGGCGACGATAGCCAATATAGATCCAACGATGGCGGCAACGATGGTGGTGCCATTCATATGTTTAATCCTTTATTTGAAAGTTTTCTAGTGACTTTCAATTTTCAGATTCAGGCATCGTTATCTAGATCTGAAGGTGTTGTTGAGTGAAGATTCGGGTTTGGAACATTGTGTGTTTTACAGATTCAAGATTCGGGTTTTGGAGGTTCAGATTTGTGTTTTGGAGGTTCCGATATGGATTTTACATATAGATGATTGAATTTAAAGACGAACCCATTTCAAGATCTTGAAATTTAAGGTGTGGTTGATAAATTTAAAGATTTTATTTTGATTTGGGTGGTTGAGGATAAGTTTATGATAGGTCAAATCATGTTGAGATTGGAAGATGAGACAAGTTAGAATGAGATTCGGTAAGTAAGAAGGAGACTCGGTATGAGAGAGAATCGGTAAAATTTACATTCCACAGCTTCTAGAACTCAGTTACAATACAATGGCTATCTAATTAGGACTACATAGGTTCCTTATATAGCCCTCTTCTAAGAAACCTTCATTTAAGCATGTTTCACATTAACACTATACAACTTCGGGGTCCTAACAATCTCCCCCTTAGTGTTAAATGTGAAATTTACAATATAATCCTATTTGAAACATCTAAAGGAACTTTGTTCCTCTGAAATGAATCTTTGATCTGAATCCTTTGTGACTCTCATATCTTCGTATGTTCACTCTTGTTTTGAGACGACTCTTCAATCTCGTGAGAATGTATTTGACTATCTCACTATCTTCAGTTAAATAGCAATTGTTGATCACTCTCCATCTTAAGTATTTGAAAGCATACATTAATGTTCTGTCTGAGTATCTTCTGAAGTCTGAAACTCTGATGAAGATCTTCGTATAGTGAGAATTGACAAACACAAACCCATAAGGACAGTCACTTACTTCAAGTAAGGACATATATCTTAGCTCTTCAATCACTTGATTTGGCGGTTTGATTCTGAGCTTTTTGTGTCCAGATTCTAACCCCATCTGAAAATCGTGAATAGACATCCATCTCATTGAATCAAGAATAAATCTGTAGATTGCCTTCAAATCAGTAACATGATAGATTGTTGCAGATCCATTCAAGTCTATCAAGTAATTGTAGATGAAGTGTAAGACCTGAATATTTCCTTGTTCATATGTGTAATTAGGTTGAATGAATTGTGGGGTTTCTTTGTATATTTTAAAAAGAGAAAGGAATTCTGCCCAGGCTATCTGCGCGCCGCGCAGAATTATGGCTCGCCGCGCCATTACGGGCTGACAGCTCATCTCTTGCTTTTAAATTAGATATTTTAAGGGCTTTTTGGTAAATTCATGTGGGACCCAACTTTAAGGCTTGGGATCAGTTGTTGGAGTCTCATTTACTCCATTTCCATCTACCTTATCACTTTCCATTAAATCCTAGAGAGAGAGGAAGTTCTAGAGTGAGAGAGCTCCATTAAAGGAAGAAGGAGGTTGAATCGGGTCTTAGTGCTAGTTCTAAAGTCGTTCATCTAGTCGCTATCTACGTGGTGATTGTGTTGGTAAGTTATAAAACCTAATTTCTTACTTTAATTGTATTAAGGGTTAGGGTTTGGGTAGTGTTGCACATAAAACCCATTTGTTAGTGAATTTAGGGGTTTTTGGGTGAATTTGGGTCATGTAGACTCAAAGTTGACTAACTAGGGTTTTCAAAGTATTAATTTATGTTTATGAGCTTAAATTGGTTAGTCAAATTACTAGCACACTTATATATATATATATATATATATATATATATATATATATATATATATATATATGTGTGTGTATGTGTGTGTGTGTGTGTGTGTAAAGGGGTGTTAAGTGGGTTAGTGGATGACCCGAAATGGGTGTATTGACTTTTAAACGGTCAAATGGGTCATAATGGACTTAAGTTGCTTAGTGTGTGCGTGTAAAATGCTTAACCTCGTGTTGAAAAGTATTTTAAGACCATTTTTGACTAGTGTTAGGGTTTTGATGGTGTTAACCCAAAAATTAGGGTTAAGGGTGCAAATGGGTTGAAATTGCACCTTGGGTTAAAATGGCACTAGAATGAAGTTAGTGGTTGACCACTTTGAATGAATGATTGATATGTGCATTATGTAATAGGTGCGTTACATTGAAGTTGAAAGCTCGGTTATCTCTCACCAAGACTTTGAGGTGAGTGGAATAATTATATATGTATGTATATAGTTTATTTACTTGTGGGGTATGGGTTGAAGTCCGATGTTGACGGTACCATACCCTAGAGTATATTGTGTTGTTGATGAGGGTTTAAAGTTCGTTGTTGACGATACCTCACGTATGGAATTAAAGTTCGATGTTGACGATGCCATACGACTATTGTAGTGACGTTGATGAGGGTTTAAAGTTCGTTTTTGACGATACCTCATATGTGGGTTTACAGTTCGGTGTTGACGATACCACATTAATGTAGACGAATGGGATTTAAGTTCGATGTTGACGATACCATTCATTGGGCTAGCCTCGAGACCTTGAGTACTATGGATGTTATGAACATCATCGTTATATTTGTGTTGTAGCATATTGAATTGTTGTGTTATATGCTATCGTTATACTAGCTTTGTTATCGGGGTCCTTAGCGTTATGCATGTGAAAGGTATGCCAATTATGTAGCTAGTATGTATGCGGATTTGGTGTAAGTGTTTGCAAGTAAGTAAATTGTATATGTACGTGTATAATTATTGCATTCACTAAGCTTTGCTTACCCTCTCGTTGTTTACCTTTTTATAGGTTCGGCTGTGGACAAGGGTAAGGGCATTATCTTGGATTAAAGATCCCGTTGTGTTAGGGGACGCTTTTGGATATTTTAGATTATGGAGTTTGACCGAGACTTGGGTAGTTTAATCCCAAACACCATGTTCTTAGTGTAGTTTGGTACTTAAAATTTTTGCGGTCGAAACTCTCGTTATGTATTAAACTCGTAAAACGGTCGATGTGGGCCCCGCTTTGTAAAACTTATTTTATGTTTGAAAAGTGTTAGTTGTACACATTTGAATATGTTGTTAAAAGTGTTTTGTCTAATTATGTCGGGAAGTGGCCAATCTTTTTCACGTTTCAAGACTTTTTGGACAGACCAGATAGGCGCGCCGCGCGGGGTACTGGCGCGCCGCGCCAGTTGCTGAACTAACAAATTTTTTTTTGTTGTTTTGATATTTTCCGCGGGTTCGATGGTGGTTTGGTTTGGGTTGTTACAAGTGGTATCAGAACATGGTCTAAGGGATTTAGGTGACTTGAGATAGGCGCCTAGACTTAGACTTTTTGTGTGCGCGTTATGCGGGACTTGTAGGACTTTGGGTCGGATCGGGTTTTGGTTAGTGCATAGTTTTATGTGAACTAATCATGCGCTATTGTTTTGTGTGGTATTTGAAATCGTCAAGCGAGATAGACGTGGTACTAATGAGTTAATGCGATGTGCTCGCGTAACAATGATTAGCTACCATTGTTACGGGTTCAAATCGTGTCAAACAAGCAATGTACGACGATTGTTGAGCAAGATGAGGTAGTGTGGTGTATATGTATATACATATGTGTTAAGTCCTTTCGTTTTGTTGCTTAATTTACTTCATTTTATAGAATGAAGATGAGAAATGGACACAACACCAATGACGGAAGTACGAGTGAGGACGTTGAACTCACGGCCAAGGTTGAGGCCATCTTTAAAAGGCTAAAGAAGGATTTTCTTGATGACGTTCGAAAGGTCTTCCAAGAGTCGGTCGATGGACAAGTGACCGAAATGATCAATGAACAAATGAAAGCCGCAATAGAAGAGGCTTTAGAGGCTAGAAACATTTATCCTCGAGGCGAAGGGGGTGAAGGTAATGGTGGGGGTGGAAGGCGGGACTTCCACTACAAAAATTTTAAGGATACTCAACCTCCAATGTTTAATGGGGTGAGGGATCCATTGAAAAGCACTTGTTGGATTTCTAATATCGAGGGAGCATTCCGTACCGCGGAGTGTTCTCCCGAGAAGAAGACGAGGTATGGGTCTAGCATGTTGCGCGAAGAGGGCAAGTTGTGCTGGGACGATAAAATCAAATTATATGGCGAAGAGCAATGCATGAGCTTGACATGGGAGGAGTTTAAGAAGGAATTTTTCCAAGAATATCGAACTTCCTCCGATCTTGATAGAATCCGGGACGAGTTGCACAATTTGCAACAAGGTTCAATGGACTTGGTTACTCTCAAGTCTACCTTCTTGGCAAAGACTCGTTTTTGCCCGAAATATGTTGGTGATGATCACAAGCTAATGAAGGATTTTTACCGTACTTTGAATGATGAGTTCAAGGGTAAGATTAGTCGGGGTATGGCTAAGTCATTTGAAGAGTTATTTGAATTGGCTCGGGGTTTTGAGCCGGAGGTTCCAAGGAAAAGTGATTTCTCTTTTTCTAAGAGAAAGTTTGAAGGTTCTAGTCATTCTAACGTTTCTAACAAGAAAAACAAGAAGGGTTCTGAAAGTGCGAATAGTGTGAAGAAGGGTGGTTTTGGGAACTTTGTCCCTACTTGCTACAATTGTGGGGTACGTGGACATACGGTTCGAGATTTTCCTAAGCCAACTTCAACAAACAAGCTCACTTGTTTTGATTGCAACAAAGAAGGACACTGAAAGTCGGAGTGTGCCGATTTACGAAACGATAATGCTAAGTGTCTAGAGAAAGCGGCAGGTACGGCTAGGGGTCGCAACTATTTGATGACGAATGATGAAGCCAAGCAATCCAACAAGGTGGTCTCAGGTACTTTTATGGTTAACTCCAATCCGGCAAGGATTCTTTTTGATAGCAGTGCAAATTTGTCGTTTGTGTCTCCTAAATTTGTGCCTAAACTTAATAGACCATTGGCTAAGTTAAGTCGTCCAGTAGAAGTCGAAATAGCGGGTGGCAAGACGGTGCTAGTGGTCGATGTGTGTAAAAATTGTGATGTTGTGTTTGGTGCCGAAAACTTTAAGATAGATCTCATTCCGATGACCTTGGGCGATTTTGATATTGTTGTGGGTATGGATTGGCTAGATCGTAATAGAGCCGATATTGCATGCCATGAAAAATTTATTCGTGTGAAGACCCCAAGTGGGGGAGAGTTAATTATTCACGGTGATAAGCTTAGAAGACTTGTGCCGATATGCACTTTTGCACTGGCACGTCGTCTCCTTGATAGTGGTGGCATGGCTTTTCTTGCCCATGTAGTTGATACTCGTGATGAGCCACCACCCATTCGTGAAATTCCGGTGGTTAGTGAATTCGAAGACGTTTTTCCGGATGAGTTACCGGGTGTTCCGACAGAAAGACAAGTTGAATTTCGCATTGAGTTAGTTCCGGAAGCTACTCCCATTGCTAAAAATCCTTATCGTTTAGCGCCGATGGAAATGCAAGAGTTGCTAAATCAAACCCAAGAGTTGCTTGAGAAGGGTTTTATTCGACCGAATGCTTCGCCATGGGGAGCTCCGGTTTTATTCATAAAGAAGAAAGATGGTAGTATGCGGATGTGCATCGATTATCGTTAGTTAAATAAAGTGACGATCAAGAATTGTTATCCATTACCTCGGATTGACGATTTGTTTGACCAACTCCAAGGTGCAACGTATTTCTCTAAAATCAACCTACGGTCCGGCTATCACCAAATGCGGGTCCGTGAGGAAGATATTGAGAAAACGGCTTTTCGAACACGTTATGGGAATTTTGAATTTGTGGTAATGCCTTTTGGTCTTACGAATGCACCGGCGACATTCATGGATCTTATGAACCGAGTGTGCCAACCCATGCTGGACAAGTCGATAATTGTGTTCATTGATGATATATTAGTCTACTCGAAAAGTATGAACGAATATGAACGTCATTTGCGTGAAGTGTTGAAGATGTTACGAAAGGAGAAGTTGTACGCTAAGTTCTCCAAATGTGAATTTTGGCTAAGGGAGGTTCAATTCCTTGGCCACATTGTGAACAAAGACGGTATTCAAGTAGATCCGGGGTAGATAGAGACGG
Organism: Rutidosis leptorrhynchoides; assembly: GCF_046630445.1. NCBI lineage: Eukaryota > Viridiplantae > Streptophyta > Magnoliopsida > Asterales > Asteraceae > Rutidosis > Rutidosis leptorrhynchoides. The sequence continues at coordinate 123,103,393 of NC_092339.1, forward strand.
TGAAGAGTTGGGAACGACCGACTACGCCTACGGAAATCCGAAGTTTTCTCGGATTGGCCTGTTATTATCGTCGGTTTATCCAAGACTTTTCTAAGATCGCTTCTTCATTGACGAAGTTGATGAGAAAGAACACGAGATTTACTTGGGAGAACGAGCAAAGAATTGCTTTTCAATTGTTGAAAGAGAAGTTGTGTCAAGCTCCGGTGTTAGTTTTGCCGGAAGGAGTGGAAGACATGACGGTTTATTGTGATGCTTCGCTAAATGGGCTCGGGTGTGTTCTTATGTAAAGGGGTAAAGTCATTGCTTATGCCTCTAGACAATTAAAGAAACATGAGACGAGATATCCGACTCATGATCTTGAGTTGGCGGCGGTTGTGCATGCGTTGAAAATTTGGCGCCATTACTTGTATGGTGTTAAGAGTACGATTTATTCGGATCATAAGAGTTTGAAACATCTCTTTAATCAACGAGATTTGAATTATCATCAACATAGGTGGATGGATGTGGTAAAAGATTATGATTGTGAAATACTTTATCATCCGGGCAAGGCGAATGTGGTCGCGGATGCATTAATTCGAAAGAGTCATCACCCGACGTTACGATTGGGATTGTTACGTATGATTATTACTAACGATTTTCTTGAAAAACTTGGTGTGACTCAAATAGAGGCTTATGTTCACAACAAGCATGTGGAACGAATTGTGGGGCAATCAGAATTCATTACTATGGGTTCGCGTGGTTTGTTGTCTTTTCAAGGAAGGGTGTGGGTGCCTAAGATGGGTGATTACCGGCAGGTTCTACTTGATGAAGCACATAAGTCAAAGTATTCCATTCATCCGGGCGCGACGAAAATGTATCATGACTTGAGGAAGGATTATTGGTGGCCGGGCATGAAACGTGATGTTGTGAAGTATGTTGAGCAATGCGTCACGTGTTTGCAAGTAAAAGCCGAACACCAAAAGCCGTATGGTAAGTTGCAACCGCTAGAAATTCCGAAGTGGAAATGGGAGCACATTACCATGGATTTCATTACAAAGTTGCCTAAAATGGCGAGAACCCAATTTGATTCGATTTGGGTGATAGTTGATAAATTAACGAAAAGTGCCTTGTTTCTTCCTATTAAAGAAGCAATATCGTCGGAGGCCTTGGCTAAGTTGTTTGTCAAGGAAGTGGTATCGAGACACGGGGTTCCTATATCTATTGTTTCGGATCAAGATACTCGTTTTACATCACGGTTTTGGGAAAAGTTTCATGAAGATATGGGTACGCAATTAAAATTAAGCACGGCGTATCATCCTCAAACGGACGGTCAAACCGAACGTACGAATCAAACTTTGGAGGATATGTTATGGGCATGTATTATTGATTTTGGTGGGAGTTGGGACGAGCACTTACCTTTGGTGGAATTCTCGTACAATAATAGTTATCATACTAGTATCGGGATGCCACCTTACGAGATGCTTTATGGGCGGAGGTGCCGAACTCTGATTTGTTGGGGTGAAATTGGTCAAAGAGAAATCGGGAGTACTGATTTGGTTTTGGAGACGAATAACAAGATAGATATTATTCGGGATCATTTGAAGAAGGCTCAAGATAGACAAAAGTTGTATGCCGACAAACGTAGACGAACGATCGAATTTCAAGAAGGTGACATGGTGATGCTTAAGGTTTCGCCATGGAAAGGTATTATTCGATTTCGAAAACGGGGAAAGTTAACTCCTCGGTTTATTGGACCGTTTAAGGTTTTAGCTCGTGTTGGTGAAGTCGCGTATCATTTGGAATTCCCCGAAGAGCTTGCGGGGATTCATAATACTTTCCATGTCTCCCATCTCCGTAAGTGTCTTGCGGATGATTCATCTTGGGTACCATTAGACGAAATTGAGCTAAACAACAAGTTAGAATATATTGAGGAGCCGATTGCTATACTTGATGAGAAGGTCAAAAGGTTGAGACATAAAGAGGTTAGGACCTTTAAAGTTCAATGGCGTCGTAGTAAGGGTTCTGAGTTTACTTGGGAGCCCGAAGAGTTTGTGTTGGTTTATCTTCCTTCTTGTCATGCGGCTTGGATCGCGAGTTGTAAGACCCGAATATTTCCTTGTTCATATGTGTAATTAGGTTGAATGAATTGTGGGGTTTCTTTGTATATTTTAAAAAGAGAAAGGAATTCTGCCCAGGCTATCTGCGCGCCTCGCCATTACGGGCTGACAGCTCATCTCTTGCTTTTAAATTAGATATTTTAAGGGCTTTTTGGTAAATTCACATGGGACCCGACTTTAAGGCTTGGTATCAGTTGTTGGAGTCTCATTTACTCCATTTCCATCTACCTTATCACTTTCCATTAAATCCTAGAGAGAGAGGAAGTTCTAGAGTGAGAGAGCTCCATTAAAGGAAGAAGGAGGTTGAATCGGGTCTTAGTGCGAGTTCTAAAGTCATTCATCTAGTCGCTAGCTACGTGGTGATTGTGTTGGTAAGTTATAAAACCTAATTTCTTACTTTAATTGTATTAAGGGTTCGGGTTTGGGTAGTGTTGCACATAAAACCCATTTGTTAGTGAATTAGGGGTTTTTGGGTGAATTTGGGTCATGTAGACTCAAAGTTGACTAACTAGGGTTTTCAAAGTATTAATTTATGTTTATGAGCTTAAATTGGTTAGTCAAATTACTAGCACACTTATATATATGTAAAGTGGTGTTAAGTAGGTTAGTGGATGACCCGAAATGGGTGTATTGACTTTTAAACGGTCAAATGGGTCATAATGGACTTAAGTTGTTTAGTGTGTGCGTGTAAAATGCTTAACCTCGTGTTGAAAAGTATTTTAAGACCATTTTTGACTAGTGTTTGGGTTTTGATGGTGTTAACCCAAAAATTATGGTTAAGGGTGCAAATGGGTTGAAATTGCACCTTGGGTTAAAATGGCACTAGAATGAAGTTAGTGGTTAACCACTTTGAATGAATGATTGATATGTGCATTATGTAATAGGTGCGTTACATTGAAGTTGAAAGCTCGGTTATCTCTCACCAAGACTTTGAGGTGAGTGGAATAATTATATATGTATGTATATAGTTTATTTACTTGTAGGGTATGGGTTGAAGTCCAATTTTGACGGTACCATACCCTAGAGTATATTGTGTTGTTGATGAGGGTTTAAAGTTCGTTGTTGACGATACCTCACGTTTGGAATTAAAGTTCGATGTTGACGATGCCATACGACTATTGTAGTGATGTTGATGGGGGTTTAAAGTTCGTTGTTGACGATACCTCATATGTGGGTTTAAAGTTCGGTGTTGACGATACCACATTAACGTAGACGAATGGGATTTAAGTTCGATGTTGACGATACCATTCGTTGGGCTAGCCTCGAGACCTTGAGTACTATGGATGTTATGAACATCATCGTTATATTTATGTTGTAGTATATTGAATTGTTGTGTTATATGCTATCGTTATACTAGCTTTGTTATCGGGGTCCTTAGCGTTATGCATGTGAAAGGTATGCCAATTATGTAGCTAGTATGTATGCGGATTTGGTGTAAGTGTTTGCAAGTAAGTAAGTTGTATATGTACGTGTATAATTATTGCATTCACTAAGCTTTGCTTACCCTCTCGTTGTTTACCTTTTTATAGGTTCGGTTGTGGACAATGGTAAGGGCATTATCTTAGATTAAAGATCCCGTTGTGTTAGGGGACGCTTTTGGAGATTTTAGCTTATGGAGTTTGACCGAGACTTGGGTAGTTTAATCCCAAACACCATGCTCGTAGTGTAGTTTGGTACTTAAACTTTTTGCGGTCGAAACTCTCGTTATGTATTAAACTCGTAAAACGGCCGATGTGGGCCCCGCTTTGTAAAACTTATTTTTATGTATGAAAAGTGTTAGTTGTACATATTTGAATATGTTGTTAAAAGCGTTTTGTCTAATTATGTCGGGAAGTGGCCAATCTTTTTCACGTTTCAAGACTTTTTAGACAGACCAGATTGGCGCGCCGCGCGGGGTACTGGCGCGCCGCGCCAGTTGCTGAACAAACAAATTTTTTTTTTTGTTGTTTTGATATTTTCCGCGGGTTCGATGGTGGTTTGGTTTGGGTTGTTACATGAAGATAATGTCATCCATCTTTAAACTATCAAAATCCGCTCTGAGAATTGATAATCCTCATCATCCATTCTTGTCACTTGAAATAATGGCATCTTCACTCCATCCTTGTTAATCATCAAAATCTTATTAATGCTTTTGATTTCTGAATTCAGCTGTTCTTGAAGTTTCTCTTCATTCTTCAATTTGAATATGTCGCGAACATTCAGATAAGCTTTGAGATATTCCGGTTTCTTATGATGTTTCCATGCACCTAGAACACTCATTGATGCAGAAAGGACGAGATCAGAATCACCATAGATTCTATAAGCTTGTTGTTCTATGAATGGTGAATGAAGAATCATCTTCTCTTCATCCTTATCAAGTTGGTAATCAGCATCACGCTCAAGAACAATCTCTGCAATTTGAAATGGAACATTAAGATCAGGAGGAGTCGTAGTGTCTTCTTTGCCTTTTGAGAAAATCTCATTTTCAAAGTGTATTCCAAATTCATCGGTTGGAGATATCAAGTAGATAAATTGATGTTTATTGAATTCATTGGCAACACTCGACGACTCCTTCAAAATATTTTCAATATTATCAAAATTTCGATTGTCCTCTGGTGTCACGACCCTACTTTTTCTGTTATCTTTTACCGTTTATTATTTAACATCCGTTAATTGTTATTCGTGCCACATCATTTCTATGACCTATATTATTATTTTAGTAATAATATATTAATTATTATGTTTTATGTGAATATTTGTATCCATATGTTAACTTGTACGTTTCTACGTGTCGTGGATTTCTATCCGGCGAATCTTTTCGGTTTTCAAACCAACGGTCAAACTTTAGGGATTTTTAAATCTAAATTATTTTAAATATGAAATTTTGATGCTATATGATTATATATAGTGTTTATATATTTTATTCGTCGCGTATTTGTTATCTCTCCGAAAAATCAATCGCGTAGTAGCGTTTTCTCGTTTCGGGCTTCGATCGGGCGTTCGGGCCACAAGCAATTACACATTAAACAAATTTGGGCCATAGGGCCCACCACCACACACCCTATTCGGCCGAACCAAAGGGGAGGGGTGTACCCCCTTTTGTTTTTCTTTTACACTTCATTTTTTTCATTTCACATTTTATCACTACTAAACCTAATTAGATTTTTGCTCTCTTTCTTTCTTCATCCCTCTCTTGGCCGTCACCAACATCAACCACCATCATCATCATCTCACAAAATTTTTAATCATTTCAAGAAGCTTTCAACACAATCGGATTCTACACAACGATTTCTACGCGTTCATATTACTTGATTATCGATTAGGGTATAAACCCTAACCCTAACTTTTTGATCTTTTCATTATTTTACTGATTTTGAATGTTATTATGATAGTATAGTGCTTGTATGTTGTTGGATTATTGATTGTATGCCACTGGTTAATTCATGATTTCGGTTTGATTGATTTTGGGACAGCGGAGTATTTGATCATTTCTATAAACTAAACTGATATATTTGTTAAATTAAAGTGTTTATATGTGTTCTTCTCATTGAGACATTAATTTTAGACTCCGGATTCATGTTATTTCGATTCCCGGAACTTAAGATATGATTAAAATGGTGTTTTCATGAAATCAAAACATAAAAACGAATGTGTTCAGGTTTGGTCCGACTCTGTGACCACTTTTGGAGTCTCTAGGGTATACTAGTGTGTTAGGATTGATGATTGGATGAACTTTCATGTTCGGGACATCGAAATCCAAGCCACGGATCACCCGGTATGACTAAAACATGTTTTTGAACGGATTAAAGCTCCAAGTTGATATATGGCTGTTGGTCACGATTTGGGGGCTGTTCTTGGAGTGTTCTTGAGTGTACTAATGTTTCGGGTGGTTTGATTAGGCGAAGATATATATAAGACTCGCCGAAAACCGATACCCGGGGCTCAAGATATGACCCGATGAACTTTTAATTAAAACTTATGGTTATAAAATGGAACTTATGATATAAATAATGATTTTCATTATCATTAAATTACTTATAATATAAAAGTAATTATTTTAAATTAAGACTTATGATATATATATATTTATTATATCATTTATTAATTACATTATAATTTAATTAAACATTTAATTAAACTTATGATTAATAATACTTTTATTATTAATGAAAAATACTTATGGTAAGTATTAAACTTATTGTCACGACCCTACTCTTTCCGTTATCTTTTTTCATTAATTAGTTAACGACCGTTAACTGTTAGTGTGCCACGTCATTTCTATGACCTATATTATTATTTTTGTAATAATATATATATAATAATTATTATGTGTTATGTGAATATATGTATTCATATTTTAATTTATACGTTTCTACGTCTCGCGGATTTCTATCCGGCGAATCTTTTTGGTTTTTGAACCAACGGTCGAGCTTTCGGGATTTTTAAATCCTAATTATTTTAAATATGATATTTTATGATCATATTATTAATAGGTGTATTTATATTTATTTTTCGTCGCGCGTTTGTTATTTTTCCGGATTTTTAATCGCGTAAGCGTGTTTTCGCGTTTCGGGTTTCGTTCGGGCTTTCGGGCCACAAGGATTTATCAATTCACAAGTTTGGCCCACCATGGGGCCCACCCCTTCACAAAATCGGCCGAAGCCAAGGGGGAGGGGGTAAATCCCTTTCTCTTTTTGCATTATTCCTCATTTACACATTTTTATCTCAAAATATCAAAACCTAATATTTCTTTTGTGCTCTCTCTTCTCCCTTGCCTCCTAGCCGTCGCCTACCACCACCATTATCATCATCTTCATTAATTTTCAAGCTTGGCTCAAGAGATAACTAGCATAAACGTGTTCCTCTCTTCGTTCTCTACGCGATAATACTCTTTGATTCTCGATTAGGGTATAAACCCTCACCCTAGAACTTTTCATTTTTATTTATATTTCTGTATTTTGAGCTTATATTATTAGTATGATGTATATTAGTTGTTGTAATGTTGTTTGGATGCGTAGAATTACTCGTTTGCATATGTTTTCGGTTTGTAAAATTTGGACAGCAGTTTGATTCGTGTTTTCTGACTTTGTAACTGATATGAATGTTAAAATAAAGTACATAAATGAGTTCCTCTCATCAAGACATTAATTTTAGACTCCGGATTCATGTCGTTTCGATTCCCGGAGCCCTAGATATGCTTAATTTGATTTTTGTTAAAGATTGAAAGGTGTTCTTGGCATGAACAAGGTTGGGTCCGACTTTGTGACCATCCTTGGTGTCTTTAGGTGTTTCATTTGGTTAGGACTGATGGTGAGACGAATTTTCATATTCGGGTCACCTAAATCTGAGCCACGGTTCACCCGTTGTGCCCGAATTACTGTTTTGAGTAAATTGATTTTCCCAAGTGTGGTCATGGCTGATATCCACGACCTAGGGACTGTTCTTGGAGTGTTCTTGAGTTCATAATTGTGTCGGGTGGTTTGAGTAGGTGAAGTTGCATATGTGGCTTGCCCGAAACCGACACCCGGGGCTCAAGATACGACCCGATGAACTTTTAAACTTAAAACTTATGGTTAATGATTAAACTTATGTTAAAATTAATGGATTTCATTATTAATTAATTACTTATGATAAAAGAAGTAATTATTATTATTTAAAACTTATGATATAAATATTTATTATATCATTTAATTATTAATTATGATTTAATTAACATTTTAATTAAACTTATGATTAATAATACTTTTATTATTAAAGGAAAATACTTATGATAAGTATTAAATTTGTTTTTGAGAAATTATTATAAGACTTATAATAAAGATTAAATAATTATTTAATTATTATAAGACTTAATTATTATTTAATTATGATTTAATTATTAAATACTTATGATTTAATAATTTTAATTAGAAACTTATGATATGATTAATAATTCATTATTAATTAAAAATACTTATGATATGATTTAAAAATTATTATTATTAATAATACTTATATTATGATTAATATTTAATTAATTAATTAAATACTTATGTCGTACTAATTATAACATTTCAACTTATATTAACTTTAATAATTCATTTTATTTAATTAAACTTATGTTAAGACATTATTATACACTTTTGACTTTAAATAACATTATAACCTATGTTATTATTATAACTTGCACTTTTAAAATTAATGTTGACTATGTTTGACCAAGGTTGACTTTTGAGTTGACTTTCGGTTGACTTTGACTTTCAGTTGACTTCTGTTGACTTTCTAAATAAGGAAACTTTCCTAACTTCAAAACTTTCTAAAAATAGAACTTTCTAAATTTGGAAACTTTCCAAAAATAGAAACTTTCCAAAAATAGAAACTTTCCAAAAATAGAAACTTTCCAAAAATAGAAAACTTTCCAAAAATGGAAACCTGCTAAAAATAGAAACTTTCTAAAAATAGAAAGTGTGTGTCCTTATGCTGTTCCAATCAAACCGATGCTTGCTGAGTAATGTTCTATGCCTACTTGCAACATGTACAATAGCTATCATACTAAGACTTGGCCTAAGTTAGTTATTTATTTCGACCTGCTTTATTTATAGGTCGGCGTTGTGATCTTTCTTGATCACTTTACTTTACTTGCTGTTCGCTTGTTTGTGTGGTTTCTTCAGTTCCTTTTAAGGTGAGTTATAGTCCCGTTTTTTATATACTTTTCAAAGTATACTTTTTGGGATGTGATTACATGCATATTTTTATTTACGGTTAGACACAATTAACAGTTAAATTTAATTATTCATTGTGAGTTGGACAAAAATATTCCCTAGTCTGGTAACTATAATCATTGGTTTCTACCGGTGAACGCGAATCCTACGGATAGATCTATCGGGTTTGACAACCCCATTTCGAGCTAGTCGCGCTAGCAATTTATAATCGGAATGTTTAGTACTTCGTAATTTGTTGTAGATACACTGTCCAAGTGTATATTTTTATTGTGTTTGGCAAGGGTAAATAAAGGGTTAAGTGGTTACCAGGTGGCTCATTGATAATGGAATAATGTTTAATGTTTTCTAACATTTTTAAATCTTGTGGTCTAAAGTTTACTTATTTATTTAAACCTATAATTCACTCAACCTTTGTGTTGACAGTTTACTTGCATGTTTTCACAGGTACTTGAGTTATTTGATGCTTCCGCTGTCGTTAGAAGAGTCTGCATGCATTTGGGCAGATTTTATGAAACTATTTATGAAACTTAAGTTTGCATTCTATTTTGGATAATTTAAATTGTGGGTTTGTTGGCAATGTTTTGTGTCAACTTTTGGTTCATTACTATGGTTGGTTGATTTAAACTACTTAATTGGGTTTGTTTCCTTTTTGGGCAACATTTTGAAATAAAAGAATGCAACTTTGTTTATTTAATTCATTTAAGTCCGATCAAGCTATGGGACCAACTGACGGATCCGTTAAGTGTTTTGACGGGGTCGTCACATGTGGTATCAGAGCTCTGGTTGTAGGGAACTAGGCGGTCTTAATGTGGTCAACCCGTGGTTATTAGGGTGCATTAGATTCTAGTCTACAGCCCGACCTTTTTGCTATAGCATTATTATGCATTTCATTTCATATAAGTTATATTATTAGCTTTTATATCTTTTTGGTATGTGGTTTGCGGTTTTGCTGTTTGCAGATGTCGACTTCGAGCGATAACTCTGTTGCTGCTCCTGCTCCACCGTCTCCTGCTAGACGTCGTGCTAATCAACCAGAGATCGATGATCCTGTTCATTACTATTTTTCTACCATTACTCATATGAACCGGGCTTATAATGAGGTGACACGTATTAACTCCCTTAGTGATTGTTTGCGCACCTTGCCACATAATGAAGTTATGGACCAGATCCGTGCCGACATGGGTAACTTTATCACTTTCAAGCATAGGGTTGAGGATGCGAACCGTAAGCGTGATCGAGAAGTTAATGCTAAGTTCGAGGCTCTCGAGAGCACTGTTCGTGTGTTGAAGGAAGAGTTGGATGTTGTGAAAGGGAAGTTGCGTAAGTATGAGGATCCTGCTGAGACTCATGCTGGACCAACTTATCACACCCGCTCTAAGCGAATGTGATGTGATTATTCATATTGATTATCTATTTCATCAGACTTAATGTCCTTTTTATACATACATTTTGGGTTATGTACGGCGTTTTGCCGAGGATTTATTAAGATTTTGTTATGGGATATATTTTTCATTATGTATGGATGGTTATTTTTATGACATCTATTATCATTATCATGTTTTATTTCTGATGTTGTGGCTCTTGGCATGTTATATTATGCGTAATATATGTTCATGTATGTTAGGTGCTATGTATGTTGTATGATGTTATCATAAAATATGTATGCATGTGATGGTTATTTCTATAACAATCATAACTGTCATGTTATTACTCATAGTGTTAGTTGACTAATATCTTAATGGTTAGTCTTCTCGTGTTTTGATCTATTCCTTTATGACACTAGTATTATTCTTGGTACTAACGGATGTGTTATTCTATTTTGAAGATCATGCCTCCAAGAGAGTCCACTGAAGCGCGTATGCAACGACTGATCAATGAAGGAATTGCTGCTGCTATGGCAGCAAATGCTAATGTTAACGCCAATGTGAATAACAACGTGGGATGCTCCTACAAAACTTTTATGGTGGTCGACCCCAAGAATTCAGTGGTACGGAAGGACCAATAGGGCTTACTCGTTGGTTCGAGAAAATCGAATCTATTTTCAGGGTCAGTCGGGTCCTTGAAGAGGACAAAGTTAGTTTCGCTAGTTGCACTCTCAAGGATAGTGCCTTGACATGGTGGAACAATCTAGTTAGTAGTTTGGGAAGCGATGTAGCTTATGGTTTGGCCTGGAATGATTTTAAGGAAAGATTGATCACCCGCTATAGACCTCGGGGTGAGCTTAAGAAGCTAGAGGTTGAGCTCAAGAATTTGAAAATGCATGGCACCGAGTTAGATGCCTATGAACGAAGGTTTTTCGAGTTAACTTTGCTGTGTCCTAGGGTTTATGCGGATGAGGACCGCAAAATTGAGGCTTACATTGATGGTTTGTCCGAGAAGATTGAACACGGGGTTGAGTCCAGTGAACCCCAGACTATTGAGGCAGCTATGTCTATGGCCCACAAACTTAATGACAAGGTGTTGAGAAGAAGCAAGACTACAGTTGTTGAAAGTAGTGAGGAGGTTTTCAAGAAGGCTGATAATGGGAAACGAAAGTGGGATAACAACCGCAATCAAAACCAGGGTCAGCAGAAGAAACAGGATACCTCAGGTGCTAATAACAGAAATCAGCGTGTGTGTCCTCGTTGCTATAAAGCTCATGATGGTTACTGTACAGTTACTTGTAAGAGTTGCTCTAAGCAAGGGCACATTGCTAAAGATTGTACAGTGCTTTTGTCGGGGTCTGCTACTCCCGCGACTGGTGGTAATAATAATAATGTTGGTAATAGAGGTGGTAACGGTAACGGTAATGGGAAATCTAATAATGGAGGTAATCCAAGGGTTTGTTATGAGTGTGGGAAGCCGGGGCATTTCCGAGATGCTTGTCCCAACAAGAAGACTGCAGAGACTGCACGCGGTCGAGCGTTCAACATTAATGCTAAGGATGCGGAGGAAGATCCTAAGCTTGTTACTGGTATGTTCTCAGTCAACGATTTATCAGTTTATGTGTTACTTGATTCAGGGGCTGATTTAAGTTTCATGTCGAGTAAATTAAGTCCGAGAATCAAAACGCCGTTAACTCTCTTAGACAATACTTATGTTGTTGAAGTAGCTAATGGTAAGGAACTTACTGCTAAGACTGTACATCGTAAGTGTAACATTAATCTGGGTGGTAGGGATTTCGAGATAGATTTGATACCGATTGAACTTGGTAGTTTTGATATTGTTATTGGTATGGATTGGTTGTCTGCAAACCGTGCTGAGATCGTGTGTTATGATAAGGCTATTCGTATTACTGATGTGATTGGAGAGCCACTGATGGTCTTTGGAGATAAGAAATGCACACAGTTAAACCTTATTAGCTGTATGAAAGTTCGAAAACATCTCCGCAAAGGCTGTCATGCTATCCTTGCTCATGTTGTTGATCCTAGTAAGGAAGTAAAGAACGTTGATGACGTTCATATTGTTAGGGATTTTCCCGAGGTGTTTCCCGATGACTTACCTGGCCTTCTGCCGCAACGGGCGGTAGAATTTCAGATTGATCTTGTTCCCGGCGCTGCTCCTGTAGCACGTGCTCCTTATCGTTTTGCGCCTTCTGAACTTCAAGAATTGTCAAGTCAACTCCGTGAGTTGTTAGACAAAGGTTTTATTCGTCCTAGTTCGTCCCCTTGGGGAGCTCCTGTTCTGTTTGTTAAGAAGAAGGATGGTTCTTTTCGTTTATGCATTGATTATCGTGAACTGAATAAGCTCACTGTTAAAAATCGTTATCCTCTTCCGAGAATTGATGATCTGTTCGATCAGCTTCAGGGTTCTTCTGTTTATTCAAAAATTGATCTTCGTTCTGGCTATCATCAGTTGCGTGTTAAAGAATCTGATGTTTCAAAAACTGCTTTTCGCACCCGTTACGGTCACTTTGAATTTCTTGTTATGCCGTTCGGATTGACAAATGCACCTGCTGTGTTCATGGACCTCATGAACCGTGTGTGTAGACCCTATCTGGACAAGTTCGTTATTGTTTTCATCGACGACATCCTTATCTATTCTAAGAGTGATGAAGAGCACGAAGAACACTTGAGGTTAGTGCTTGATTTGTTAAAGAAAGAAGAGTTGTACGCTAAGTTCTCTAAGTGTGCTTTTTGGTTAAGAGAAGTTCAGTTCCTTGGTCATATTGTTAGTAAACAGGGAATACAAGTTGATCCTGCTAAAATTGAGGCGATTGAAAAGTGGGAAACCCTGAAAACTCCTACTCAGATTCGTCAGTTCCTAGGATTAGCAGGTTACTATAGAAGGTTCATACAAGATTTCTCTCGTATCGCGAAACCTCTGACTGCTTTAACGCATAAAGGGAAGAAGTACGAGTGGAAGGATGAACAAGAGACTGCTTTTCAGATTTTAAAGAAGAAGTTGACTACCGCTCCGATATTGTCACTACCTGAGGGTAATGATGATTTTGTTGTTTATTGTGATGCTTCGCGTCAAGGCTTTGGTTGTGTTTTGATGCAACGAAAGAAAGTTATTGCGTACGCATCACGTCAGTTGAAGATTCACGAGCAGAACTATACAACTCATGATTTAGAGTTGGGGGCCGTTGTTTTTGCACTTAAGATTTGGAGACATTATTTGTATGGGGTCAAGAGTACTGTGTACACAGATCACAAAAGTCTTCAACATATCCTCGATCATAAACAGTTGAACATGAGACAACGAAGATGGATTGAGACGTTGAATGATTACGATTGTGAACTTTTGTATCATCCGGGTAAGGCCAATGTGGTGGCGGATGCGTTGAGTCGTAAAGAAAGGGTTGAACCTCGCAGGTTTAGGGCCTTGAATATGACAATTAGAACAAACCTCGCAAGGCAGATTCTTGAGGCACAACAAGAAGCCTTAAAGGAAGAGAATTTTGTGAAAGAGAACGTAAGAGGTATGGCTAAGAAATTTGAGGTTCGAGCTGATGGAACTAGATACTTTGCGGGACGTCTTTGGGTTCCGAAGTTTGGTGAACTGCGACAACTTTTTTTGGATGAGGCTCATAAGTCTAGGTACTCTATTCATCCTGGTTCAGGAAAGATGTATCATGATCTTAAGGAGCTGTATTGGTGGCCAAATTTGAAAGGTGATGTGGCTACGTATGTGGCTAAGTGTTTGACCTGTGCTAAGGTTAAAGCTGAACATCAAAAACCGTCTGGACTGTTGGTACAACCCGAGATTCCCGAGTGGAAGTGGGAAGGAATTACAATGGATTTTATTACTAAGTTACCGAGAGTTGCGGGTGGCTATGACACTATCTGGGTGATTGTAGATCGACTCACTAAGTCGGCTCCCTTTTTGCCAATCAGGGAAACAGATTCAATGGAGAAGCTCACTCGTTTGTACTTGAAGGAGATTGTTTCTAGGCATGGTGTTCCTGTATCCATTATTTCAGACCGAGACAGTCGTTTTGTATCGAGGTTTTGGCGATCTTTACAGGAAGCCTTGGGAACTAGATTAGATATGAGCACCGCTTATCATCCTCAAACGGATGGTCAAAGTGAGAGGACCATTCAGACATTAGAAGATATGTTGCGAGCTTGTGTGATTGATTTTGGGAATGGGTGGGATAAGTATTTGCCGTTAGCTGAGTTTTCTTATAACAACAGTTATCACGCAAGTATTAAAGCCGCACCGTTTGAAGCTTTGTACAGTAGGAAATGTAGGTCTCCTATTTGTTGGAATGAGGTTGGGGATGCTCAACTTGCAGGACCAGAGATTATTCACGAGACTACTGAGAAGATTGTGCAAATTAAAGAAAGATTGAGAACTGCTAGAAGTCGGCAAAAGAGTTATGCCGACAAAGGAAGGAAAGATGTTGAATTTCAAGTTGGTGATCGTGTTATGTTAAAAGTTTCGCCTTGGAAGGGTGTTATTCGTTTTGGTAAAAGAGGGAAGTTAAGTCCTCGTTTCGTGGGACCGTTTGAGATCATTGAAAGAGTTGGACCGGTGGCTTATCGTTTGAAGTTGCCACAGGAACTCAGTGCTGTTCACGTTGTTTTCCATATTTTGAACTTAAAGAAGTGTTTGGCTGAATTTGATCAGACTATTCCTTTGGAGGAACTTCAAGTTGACATGCAATTGCATTTTATTGAGGAGCCAGTTGAGATCATGGACCGAGAGGTTAAGACTCTTAAACAGAGCAGAATTCCTATTGTTCGGGTCCGATGGAACGCTAGACGCGGTCCCGAGTTCACTTGGGAGCGTGAAGATCAAATGAAGCAGAAGTACCCGCATTTGTTCTCAGATGCCGAGTCAACCCCTGCGCCTGCTTAAATTTCGGGACGAAATTTCCGTAACGGGGAGGTACTGTCACGACCCTACTCTTTCCGTTATCTTTTTCCGTTAATTAGTTAACGACCGTTAACTGTTAGTGTGCCACGTCATTTCTATGACCTATATTATTATTTTTGTAATAATATATATATAATAATTATTATGTGTTATGTGAATATATGTATTCATATTTTAATTTATACGTTTCTACGTCTCGCGGATTTCTATCCGGCGAATCTTTTCGGTTTTTGAACCAACGGTCGAGCTTTCGGGATTTTTAAATCCTAATTATTTTAAATATGATATTTTATGATCATATTATTAATAGGTGTATTTATATTTATTTTTCGTCGCGCGTTTGTTATTTTTCCGGATTTTTAATCGCGTAAGCGTGTTTTCGCGTTTCGGGTTTCGTTCGGGCTTTCGGGCCACAAGGATTTATCAATTCACAAGTTTGGCCCACCATGGGGCCCACCCCTTCACAAAATCGGCCGAAGCCAAGGGGGAGGGGGTAAATCCCTTTCTCTTTTTGCATTATTCCTCATTTACACATTTTTATCTCAAAATATCAAAACCTAATATTTCTTTTGTGCTATCTCTTCTCCCTTGCCTCCTAGCCGTCGCCTACCACCACCATTATCATCATCTTCATTAATTTTCAAGCTTGGCTCAAGAGATAACTAGCATAAACGTGTTCCTCTCTTCGTTCTCTACGCGATAACACTCTTTGATTCTCGATTAGGGTATAAACCCTAACCCTAGAACTTTTCATTTTTATTTATATTTCTGTATTTTGAGCTTATATTATTAGTATGATGTATATTAGTTGTTGTAATGTTGTTTGGATGCGTAGAATTACTCGTTTGCATATGTTTTCGGTTTGTAAAATTTGGACAGCAGTTTGATTCGTGTTTTCTGACTTTGTAACTGATATGAATGTTAAAATAAAGTACATAAATGAGTTCCTCTCATCAAGACATTAATTTTAGACTCCGGATTCATGTCGTTTCGATTCCCGGAGCCCTAGATATGCTTAATTTGATTTTTGTTAAAGATTGAAAGGTGTTCTTGGCATGAACAAGGTTGGGTCCGACTTTGTGACCATCCTTGGTGTCTTTATGGTGTTTCATTTGGTTAGGACTGATGGTGAGACGAATTTTCATATTCGGGTCACCTAAATCTGAGCCACGGTTCACCCGTTGTGCCCGAATTACTGTTTTGAGTAAATTGATTTTCCCAAGTGTGGTCATGGCTGATATCCATGACCTAGGGACTGTTCTTGGAGTGTTCTTGAGTTCATAATTGTGTCGGGTGGTTTGAGTAGGTGAAGTTGCATATGTGGCTTGCCCGAAACCGACACCCGGGGCTCAAGATACGACCCGATGAACTTTTAAACTTAAAACTTATGGTTAATGATTAAACTTATGTTAAAATTAATGGATTTCATTATTAATTAATTACTTATGATAAAAGAAGTAATTATTATTTTTTAAAACTTATGATATAAATATTTATTATATCATTTAATTATTAATTATGATTTAATTAACATTTTAATTAAACTTATGATTAATAATACTTTTATTATTAAAGGAAAATACTTATGATAAGTATTAAATTTGTTTTTGATAAATTATTATAAGACTTATAATAAAGATTAAATAATTATTTAATTATTATAAGACTTAATTATTATTTAATTATGATTTAATTATTAAATACTTATGATTTAATAATTTTAATTAGAAACTTATGATATGATTAATAATTCATTATTAATTAAAAATACTTATGATATGATTTAAAAATTATTATTATTAATAATACTTATATTATGATTAATATTTAATTAATTAATTAAATACTTATGTCGTACTAATTATAACATTTCAACTTATATTAACTTTAATAATTCATTTTATTTAATTAAACTTATGTTAAGACATTATTATACACTTTTGACTTTAAATAACATTATAACCTATGTTATTATTATAACTTGCACTTTTAAAATTAATGTTGACTATGTTTGACCAAGGTTGACTTTTGAGTTGACTTTCGGTTGACTTTGACTTTCAGTTGACTTCTGTTGACTTTCTAAATAAGGAAACTTTCCTAACTTCAAAACTTTCTAAAAATAGAACTTTCTAAATTTGGAAACTTTCCAAAAATAGAAACTTTCCAAAAATAGAAACTTTCCAAAAATAGAAAACTTTCCAAAAATGGAAACCTGCTAAAAATAGAAACTTTCTAAAAATAGAAAGTGTGTGTCCTTATGCTGTTCCAATCAAACCGATGCTTGCTGAGTAATGTTCTATGCCTACTTGCAACATGTACAATAGCTATCATACTAAGACTTGGCCTAAGTTAGTTATTTATTTCGACCTGCTTTATTTATAGGTCCGCGTTGTGATCTTTCTTGATCACTTTACTTTACTTGTTGTTCGCTTGTTTGTGTGGTTTCTTCAGTTGCTTTTAAGGTGAGTTATAGTCCCGTTTTTTATATACTTTTCAAAGTATACTTTTTGGGATGTGATTACTTGCATATTTTTATTTACGGTTAGACACAAGTAACAGTTAAATTTAATTATTCATTGTGAGTTGGACAAAAATATTCCCTAGTCTGGTAACTATAATCATTGGTTTCTACCGGTGAACGCGAATCCTACGGATAGATCTATCGGGTTTGACAACCCCATTTCGAGCTAGTCGCACTAGCAATTTATAATCGGAATGTTTAGTACTTCGTAATTTGTTGTAGATACACTGTCCAAGTGTATATTTTTATTGTGTTTGGCAAGGGTAAATAAAGGGTTAAGTGGTTACCAGGTGGCTCATTGATAATGGAATAATGTTTAATGTTTTCTAACATTTTTAAATCTTGTGGTCTAAAGTTTACTTATTTATTTAAACCTATAATTCACTCAACCTTTGTGTTGACAGTTTACTTGCATGTTTTCACAGGTACTTGAGTTATTTGATGTTTCCGCTGTCGTTAGAAGAGTCTGCATGCATTTGGGCAGATTTTATGAAACTATTTATGAAACTTAAGTTTGCATTCTATTTTGGATAATTTAAATTGTGGGTTTGTTGGCAATGTTTTGTGTCAACTTTTGGTTCATTACTATGGTTGGTTGATTTAAACTACTTAATTGGGTTTGTTTCCTTTTTGGGCAACATTTTGAAATAAAAGAATGCAACTTTGTTTATTTAATTCATTTAAGTCCGATCAAGCTATGGGACCAACTGACGGATCCGTTAAGTGTTTTGACGGGGTCGTCACACTTATGTTATGAGATTATTATAAAAAGACTTATAATAAGGATTAATTAATTATTTAATTATTATAAGACTTAGTTATTATTTAATTATAATTTAATTATTAAATATTTATGATTTAATAATTATAATTAAATACTTATGATATGATTAATAATTCATTATTATCTAATAATACTTATGATATGATTAAAAATTTATAATTAATTAATAATACTTATATTATGATTAATATTTAATTAATTAATTAAATACTTATGTTATATAAATTATATCATTTAAATTTATATTAACTTTAATAATTCAATTTAATTTAATTAAACTTATGTTATGACATAATTATACATATATGACTTTAAATAACATTATAACTTATATTATTATTATAACTTATACTTTAAAATTTTATGTTGACTATGTTTGACTAAGGTTGACTTTTGAGTTGACTTTCAGTTGACTTTGACTTTCAGTTGATTTTTGTTGACTTTCTAATTAAGGAAACTTTCCTAAGTTATAAACTTTCCAAAAATAGCAACTTTCTAAATATGGAAACTTTCCTAAAATAGAAACTTTTCAAAAATAGAAACTTTCCAAAAATAGAAACTTTCCAAAAATGGAAACCTGCTAAAAATAGAAACTTTCTAAAAATAGAAGGTATATGTCCTTACGCTGTTCTGATCAAACCGAAGCATACTGAGTGTTGTTCTATGCCTACTTACAACAAGTACTATAGCTATCATACTAAGACTTGACCTAAGTTATTTATTTATATCGACCTGCTTTTATTTATAGGTCGGCGTTGTGATCATTCCTGATCAATTTACTTTGTTTGCTGTTCGCTTTTTGTGTGGTTACTCCATTTGCTTTAAGGTGAGTTATAGTCCCGTTTTTCATACTTTTTAAAGTATTTTTGGGATGTGATTACATGCATTTTGTTTTACGTTTAGACACAAGTGGCAATTAAATTTAAATTATTCATTACGAGTTGAACGAAAATATTCCCTAGTCTGGTAACTGTAATCACTGGTTTCTACTGGTAAACGCGAATCCTATAGATAGATCTATCAGGCTTGACAGCCCCATTTTGAGCTAGTCGCGCTAGCAATTTATAATCGGAATGTATTAGTACTTCGTATTTATTTGAAGATACACTTGTTCAGTGTATATATTGTGTTTGGTAAGGGTATGGAAATGGTTAAGTGGTTACCAGGTGACTCATATATAATGGAATAATATTTTAATGTTTTCTAACATTTTAAATCTTGTGGTCTAAAGTTTATATGATTATTTAAACCTATAATTCACTCAACATTTTTTGTTGTCAGTTTACTCGCATGTTTTCACAGGTACTTGATTTGTTTGGTGTTTCCGCTATGTTAGAAGTGTCTGCATGTATTTGGGTAGATTTTGTTAAACGTTTTATGAAACATTGAACTTGCATTCTCTTTTGGAATATTAAATTGTGGGTATTTGGTTGACAGCGTTTTATGTCAACTTTGGTTATTTAATATGTTGGGTTGTTTAAACTACATATTTTGGTAAATTTTCCTTTTTGGGAAACTTTTTGAATAAAAGAATGCAATGTTGTTTATTAAATTCATTTAAAGTTCGATCAAGCTGTGGGACCAAGTGACAGAGCCATTAAGTGTACTTGACGGAGTTGGAGGAGGTGAAAGGAAAGTTGAGGAAGTATGAGACTCCTGACGAGCCTCATACCGGCCCAGCTTATCACACCCGCTCCAAGAAGATGTGATATGATGATTTATGAGTGATTACTTAATTTCATAGACTTATTATTCTTTTTGTACGTTCATTTTTGGGTGATGTACGGCGTTTTCCCGAGGATTTTTTTATGAGATATTCCATTTATGTATGGATGGTTTTTTCTTTTATAACATCTGGTTATCATTATCATATTTTTATTCTGGTGTTGTGACACTTGGCATGTTATATTATGCGTAATATAGTTCATGTATGTTAGGTGCTATGTATGTTGTATGATTTTTATCATAAAGTATGTATGCATGTGGTGGCTATTTATATAACTATCATAACTATCATGTTATTACTCATAGTGTTCATTGACTATTATTTTAATGGTTAATCATTTTGTGTTCGATCTGTTCCTTTATAACACTGGTATTATTCTTAGTACTAACGGTTGTGTTATTCTGTTTTGAAGATCATGCCTCCCCGTGAGTCCAACGAAGCTCGTATGCAACGCCTAATTTCTGAAGGGATTGCAGCTGCAATGGCAGCTAATGCTAATGCTAATGCCAACACTCAGGTGGGATGCTCCCACAAGACTTTTATGGCCAGTCGTCCACAAGAATTTAGTGGCACCGAAGGACCCATAGGACTTACTCGTTGGTTTGAGAAGGTTGAGTCTATTTTTTGGGTTAGTAGAGTTCAAGATAAGGACAAGGTTAGTTTCGCCAGCTGTACTCTTAAAGACAATGCTTTAACTTGGTGGAATAATTTGGTTAGCAGTTTGGGTAATAATGCTGCTTATGGTTTGTCATGGAATGATTTTAAAGAAAGGATGATCACCCGTTATCGTCTCAGGGGTGAACTTAAGAAGTTGGAGACTGAGCTTAAGAACTTAAAGATGAAGGGCACCAATTTAGATGCCTATGAGCAACGGTTCTTTGAATTGACGTTGTTGTGTCCAAATGCTTATGCTGATGAGAACCGTAAGATTGAAGCTTATATTGATGGGTTATCTGAGCAGATTGAGCATTGGGTTGAGTCCAGCGAGCCCCAGACTATTGAAGTTGCCATGTCTATGGCGCATAAGCTTAATGATAAGATTTTGAGAAGAAGTAAGAAAGCTACGACTGATGCCAGTGAGGAAGTTGTTAAAAAGGCTAATGATGGGAAGAGAAAGTGGGATAACAACCGCAACCAGAACCAAAGTCAGCAGAAGAAACAAGATACTTCTGGTTCTAATAACTGTAATCAGCCTGTTTGTCCGCGATGTTATAAGGCTCATGATGGTTATTGTACGATTACTTGTAAGAGGTGTTCCAAACAGGGACACATTGCTAAAAATTGTACGGTGATCATGCCAGATACTGCTACTCTTATTACAAGTGGTGGTAATAATGGTGGTAATGGTAATGGGAAGCCGAGAAATGGTGGTAATCAGAAGGTGTGTTTTGAATGTGGTAAACCGGGGCATTTTCGTAATGCCTGCTCTAATAAGAAGACTACTGAGAATGCACGTGGAAGGGCATTCAACATTAATGCCAGGGATGCTGAGGAAGATCCAAAACTTGTTACGGGTACATTCTCGATCAACGATTTATCAGTTTATGTACTATTTGATTCAGGGGCTGATTTGAGTTTTGTGTCGAGTAAATTTAGTCCAAAAATCAAAACACCGTTAACTCCTTTAGACAGAACTTATGTTGTAAAGGTAGCTAATGGTAAAATGCTTATTGCTAAGAGTGTGTATCGTAAGTGTAAAATTAATCTGGCTGGTAGAGATTTTGAGGTAGATTTAATACCGATTGATCTAGGCAGTTTTGACGTTGTTATTGGTATGGATTGGTTGTCTGCGAATCGTGCTAAAATCGTGTGCTATGAGAAAGCTGTTCGTATTACTAATGTGGTTGGAGAGCCGCTGATGGTTTTTGGGATAAGAAATGCAGACAGTTAAATCTTATTAGGTGTTTGAAAGTTCATAAACATCTTCGCAAAGGCTGTCATGCTATTCTAGCCCATGTTGTTGATTCTGATAGAGAAGAGAAGAGCATTGGTGATGTTCATATTTTTAGAGATTTTCCCGAGGTATTTTCTGAGGATTTACCTGGCCTTCCACCGCAACGCGCGGTAGAATTTCAAATCAATTTTGTTCCTGGTGCTGCTCCTGTAGCACGTGCTTCTTATCGACTTGCACCGTTCCGAACTTCAAGAATTGTCTAGTCAACTCCGTGAGTTGTTAGACAAAGGTTTTATTCGTCCCAGT
Source organism: Rutidosis leptorrhynchoides (assembly GCF_046630445.1). Lineage (NCBI taxonomy): Eukaryota > Viridiplantae > Streptophyta > Magnoliopsida > Asterales > Asteraceae > Rutidosis > Rutidosis leptorrhynchoides. The sequence continues at coordinate 123,125,703 of NC_092339.1, forward strand.
TCGTCCCCTTGAGGAGCTTCTGTTCTATTTGTTAAGAAGAAAGATGGTTCGTTTCATTTGTGTATTGATTATCGTGAATTGAACAAGCTTACAGTTAAAAACCGTTACCCTCTTCCAAGAATTGATGATCTGTTCGATCATCTTTAGGGTTTGTCTGTTTATTCTAAGATCGATCTTCGTTCCGGTTATCATCAACTGCGTGTTAAAGAATCTGATATTCCAAAAACTGCTTTTCGCACCCGTTATGGTCACTACAAATTCCTTGTTATGCCGTTCGGATTGACAAACGCACCTTCTGTGTTTATGGACCTCATGAACCGTGTGTGTAGACCCTATCTGGACAAATTCATTATTGTTTTCATCGATGAGATCCTTATTTATTCCAAGAGTGATGAAGAGCACAAAGAACATTTGAAGTTGGTGCTTGATTTGTTGAGGAAAGAAGAGATGTATGCTAAGTTCTCTAAGTGTGCTTCCTGGCTAAGAGAAGTTTAATTGTTTGGACACGTTGTTAGTAAACAGGGAATACAAGTTGATTCTATCAAGATTGAGGCAATTGAGAAGTGGGAAATTCCGAAGACTCCTACTCAGATTCGTCAGTTTCTAGGGTTGGCAGGTTACTATAGAAGGTTCATTCAAGATTTCTCTCGTATAGCGAAACCTCTAACTGCTTTAACACACAAGGGGAAGAAGTATAAGTAGAAGGATGAACAAGATGATGCTTTTCAAACTCCGAAGAAGAAGTTGACTTCCGCCCCGATATTGTCACTACCTGAGGGTAATGATGATTTTGTTTTCTATTGTGATGCATCGCGTCAGGGCTTTGGTTGTGTTTTGATGCAACGAAAGAAAGTCATCGCTTACGCGTCACGTCAGTTGAAGATACACGAACATAATTATACAACCCATGATTTAGAGTTGGGAGCTGTTGTGTTTGTGCTTAAGATTTGGAGACATTATCTTTATGGGGTCAAAATTACAGTGTACACTGATCACAAAAGTCTTCAACATATTCTTGACCAAAAGCAGTTGAATATAAGGCAGTGAATATGGGTTGAGACGTTGAATGATTATGATTGTAAACTTTTATATCATCCGGGAAAGGCCAATGTTGTGGCCGATTGCGTTAAGTCGTAAAGAGAGGGTTGAACCTCGCAGGTTTAGAGCCTTGAATATGACCATTCGAACAAACCTCGCAAGGCAGATTCTTGCAGCTCAACAAGAAGCCTTGAAGGAGGAGAATTTTGTGAACGAGAAAGTCAGAGGCATGGCTAAGAAGTTTGAGGTATGAATCTATGGTACTCGGTACTTTGCGGGACGTCTTTGGGTTCCGAAGTTTGGTGATCTGCGACAACTTGTTTTAGATGAAACTCATAAGTCTAGGTACTCTATTCATCCTGGTTCAGGAAAGATGTATCATGATCTTAAGAAGATGTATTGATGGCCTAATTTGAAAACTGATGTGGCTAAGTGTTTGACCTGTGTTAAGGTTAAAGCTGAACATCAGAAACCGTCTGGACTTCTGGTGCAACCTGAGATTCCCGAGTGGAAGTGGGAAGGTATTACGATGGACTTTATTACAAAGTTACCGAGAATTGTGGGTGGTTATGATACCATTTGGGTGATTGTTGACCGACTCACAAAGTCAGCTCATTTCTTGCCGATTAAGGAAACAGATTCGATGGAGAAGCTTACTCGTATGTACTTTAAGGAAATTGTTTCCAGACATGGTGTTCCTGTATCTATTATTTCCGACCGAGACAGTCAATTTATATCGAGGTTTTGGCAATTCATACAGGAAGCTTTGGGAACTAAGTAGGATATGAGCACCGCTTATCATCCGCAGATGGATGGTAAGAGTGAAAGGACCATTCAAACATTGGAAGACATGTTACGAGCGTGCATTATTGATTTTGGTAATGTGTGGGATAGATATTTGCCACTAGCTGAATTTTCTTACAATAACAGCTATCATGCAAGCATTAAAGCCGCACCGTTTGAAGCTCTGTATGGTAGGAAGTGTAGGTCTCCTATCTATTGGAATGAGGTTGGGGATGCTCAACTCACAGGCCCAGAAATCATTCATGAGACTACCGAGAAGATTGTACAGATTAAAGAAAGATTGAGTACCGCCAGAAGTCGGAAAAAGAGTTATGCTGATAAGAGAAGAAAAGATTTAGAATTTCAGGTCGGTGATCGTGTTATGTTGAAAGTATCACCTTGGAAGGGTGTGGTATGATTTGGTAAAAGGGGAAAGTTGAATCCTCGTTTTGTTGGACCGTTTAAGATTACAGAGAGAGTTGGACCCGTGGCTTATCGTTTGAAATTGCCACAAGAACTCAGTGATGTTCATGATGTTTTTCATGTATCGAATTTGAAGAAGTGTTTGGCCGAGGCCGATGAAACCATTCCTCTTGAGGAGCTTCATGTTGATAAACAACTCCATTTTATTGAGGAACCTATTGAGATTATGGATCGAGAGGTTAAGACCCTCAAGCAGAGTAAAATTTCTATCGTCCGAGTTAGATGGAATGCCAGATGCAGACCCGAGTTCACTTGGGAGCGTGAAGATCAGATGAGGCAGAAGTACCCGCATTTGTTCCCAAATGAAGAGTCAACCCCTGCACCTGCTTAAATTTCGGGATGAAATTTCCGTAACGGGAAGGTACTGTCACGACCCTACTTTTTTCGTTATTTTTTACCGTTTATTATTTAACGTCCGTTAATTTTTATTCGTGCCACGTCATTTCTATGACCTATAATATTATTTTAGTAATAATATATTAATTATTATGTGTTATGTGAATATTTGTATCCATATGTTAACTTGTACGTTTCTACGTGTCGTGGATTTATATCCGGCGAATCTTTTCGGTTTTCAAACCAACTGTCAAACTTTTGGGATTTTTAAATCCAAATTATTTTAAATATGATATTTTGATGCCATATGATTATATATAGTGTTTATATATTTTATTTGTCGCGTATTTGTTATCTCTTCGAAAAATCAATTGCGTAGTAGCATTTTTGTGTTTCGGGCTTCGATCAGGCGTTTGGGCCACAAGCAATTACACATTAAACAAATTTGGGCTATAGGGCCCACCCCCACACACCCCATTCGGCCAAACCAAAGGGGAGGGGTGTACCCCCTTTTGTTTTTCTTTTACACTTCATTTTTTTTCATTTCACATTTTATCACTACTAAACCTAATTAGATTTTTTCTCTCTTTCTCTCTTCCTCCCTCTCTTGGTCGTCGCCAACATCAACCATCATCATCATCATCTCACAAAATTTTTAATCATTTCAAGAAGCTTTCAACACAATCGAATTCTACACAACGACCTCTACGCGTTCATATTACTTGATTATCGATTAAGGTATAAACCCTAACCCTAACTTTTTTGATCTTTTCATTATTTTACTGATTTTGAATGTTATTATGATAGTATAGTGCTTGCATGTTGTTAGATTATTGATTGTATGCGTCGAATCACTAGTTAATTCATGATTTCGGTTTGATTGATTTTGGGACAGCGGAGTATTTGATCATTTCTGTAACGACCCGTCAAAATCGCTATTGACACGGTACATTATTCATTGATTTCATAGTGAGGTTTTGACCTATACATGATACATCTTGTAAACATTGCATTCTTTTGAAAAGGCACACCATAAATGAATATCTAATTCCAAGGTTTTTGACATCTAATGATTTCTACATATAGACAATCACCGTAAATAATAGTTTACAATAATACATCCGTTGACAATGCAGTCAAAATAAGATACATGGTGATGATTTTGTGAATGCAAATTTTTCTCGAATAAAGCAGGTATGACTCCATGCACATAGCTTTTATAACGTATAAGCAAACAGTGGAAGACTTCTAAGAACCTGAGAATAAACATACTTAAAAATGTCAACACAAAGGTTGGTGAGTTCATAGTTTTAATGTTGCGCATAATCTGTATATAAAGGTGGATCACAAGATTTCAGTTGTTTCATCCAAAACGTTTATCAAAATATTCTACGAAATTGAGCACCCTGGTAACTAAACTTAACGTATATATAATAAGTACCCCCGTTTTAACATACATGCAACCAACATGTACAATACACGCAAAGCAACGTGTACTAAACTCAAATAGCATACGTCTGTTTTATAGTTCAGGCTAGGGTTTTTATACCTGGAACAGATGGGGATGTCAAGCCCTATGGATCCACATATAACTACTCGCGTCCACCAATTCTTATAACCGACAGTTACTAGTTACCAAAGCTAAGGGATTTTCGGTTCAAACTCGGTGTAGAATTTAGTATGTACTTGTATCCATTGCATTTAAAATAAAGTGCATGTATTCTTAGTCCAAAAATATATATTGCAAAAGCAATTAAAAAAGGAGCAAATGAAACTCACATTCCAATATTGTGGTTCAATATTGTAGGCAAATATGTAGATGCAATGACAACGATGAATGCATGATTGGTCTCGGATTCACGAACAATACCCCCGAATAATACCCATAATTTCCTTAGCTTAAACCCAATTTGAAAATCATCCGTTTACTCTTTACAGTCTACCATTAATACCATGAAAAATAAAATAAAAAAATAATATGGAGTATATATAAACACACGTAATATATGTGTTTCAAAGATGAAGATCAATTTTTGTGTAAGAGCTTGCAATCGAGATATACATATATATATTGATATATAATAATAATATAATATTATAATTATAATAATATAATAATATAATATAATATAATATTATAATAAATAATAAACGTGTTAAAACAGTGAAGCCGCCTCCAATTTTGTTAGTTTATGCTGATAGTTTTTCATGGACCAGTATTTCGTACTCTGTTGCTAATAATCGACGGGTAAAAGTATAAATAAAAAGGATTCCACTTTTTATAATTGAATACATATATTTATTTAGGTTTTAAGCTTTATAAAACTAGTTGTAAAAAGGTCCATTTATTTATAAAATTACTATATACGTTCGATGTAGAGTGTACGTACTAGTCTACTGATCATTCTGTGCCATTGTGAATTATTGAATTCGTTTAATTCAAACGAATTAACGAATTTTAATATTTTTAAAAGTCATATTTATTAAATACTTCAGGGGTATTTTATGTAACTTATAATTAATAATTTCAATCATGTCGCTTTCATGTGAATAGTAAATTAATTAATTTCGTTTTATTTACTATTCATATAAATAGTAAATGAATTAATTTTGATTCAACTATTTAAGTTACATTGTTGTACTTTGTGCTTTACAGCTTATACATCTTTGATTTAATTGCGTTTCTTCTTATAAATTAAAAAATTTACATCATAAAAATAAAACTATCATATACGTAAAAAAATTTAATTTGAAATTGCATCATTTAATAGTAAATTTTTATCATTTAGTATATAAATATTATTCGCATGTTTCCGTAAATATATATATATATATATATTTATATATATATATATATATATACACACACACACACAATTATTTAATTATCACAAGTTATGACGTTCGTGAATCGTTAGACAAACAGGGTGGTCAACCGTTATATAAAACTCATTTACAAAAGTTTTAAAACTTGTCAGAATTCATTTCTTATCATGAAGAGAATATTAAATCATATAAAGATTTGGTTCAAAATAAGTCAAAATTTTTCGGGTCATCACAATACCTACCCGTTAAAGAAATTTCGTCCCGAAATTTGATTGGGATCGTCATGGCTGACAATAAGTATGTTTTCATGACTCATATGAGTTGAAAAGTAGAGTTTTATCACCATTGAGTAATATAGATAAAACAATTCAATCATGCGAAGAGTACGAATGAAGCTGTCGCAAAAGAGTGAAATGAGAAAATAAAGATTCGTTTTAACTTTTGAAGTAGTCACGGTTGATTTCCGGATTTCAAGGAATTTAAAGATAATCCTTGAAATCTAAAGATTTGATTCTCCGGTAATCAAGGAAATTATTATCCTCTTTGATTAAATGTGGTAATCTGCTTCGATTGCTATGTCTGATATTTCGCTATAAATTAACCTCTTCCGTTTCATTTATTTTCACCACTCCTATAATCTTCTTCTTTATTTCATACATCCCAATAGATTGTGAAAATGCTAAATTCAGTCCCGATTCTTGACATTTTCCTGGCTATCGTATCCTTCATTCTTCTTTTTCATCTGCCACCAGAGGAAGTTATTTTCTTCTACTATTACCTTGGGGTTATAATGTTTTTAATTCTCCCGTGTCTTTACATTGAAATACGTATTGATATACACGGTTTGTAATTTATGTGTTGTTATCAGGCTTTATATTTTCCCTAATATTTAGGAGCTCCCTACTTTGTTTTTCATTCTCGACTTCAAGTCAAGCGAATAATGGTCCAAAATTTGTAGGTATGGAGTTTCGAATGATCATAATATATAAACCAGAAAGGAAAGGTAATAGCACGATTTGATTTGTCAAATTACTAGAATATCCGAAAAAGACCTAATCAGTAAGAAAAATATCTTCTTGATATGTTTAGAGATTAAATAGAATGAAAGAGTTATGTAACATGGTTCATGATGAGGGTGGGATCTGTGAACCTTTATCAAGTTCTATTAGAAACTCAGCATGACTTATTGTAATATAATCACGTTGGCCAAGCGCCATTATATTATACTAACTCATGCTTTAATTCCCAACACTTCTCCAGAATACATTCATAATTTAAACTCGACGGTTCCAAAAGTTTAGAAACTAAAATAGTTTCTTTTATGATGTAACACAGGTAGCGTAAAGAGATAAATAATCTCGGACAATGATAGTTATGATGGTATATTCAGAAATATCGAGGATATTTGTACTGAAAGATTCGATGATGTTTTAGAATTTTAAAATATTTGGAATCAAAGGATGATACCGAAAATTTTTCTGCGAAGGTTTATAATAAGGAGTAAGGTGTTCGCTAATGATTTCAGCAGACACTGAATCATTTGGATTCTTTGAAGGTAGATTTCGTCTTTGTGATTTGTCCACAACCTCCTTCATGGTTTTCTCAATCCATTTTCAGTACCAAATTTTCTTATTTTCTGAGCTTTTTTCAACACACTACTCTTTATAGAGCAAAAGATTTCGTAGATTACGGAGGATTTTACGAAATATGTCAGGCAAAGTTTACAGTAATAGATACGCTAAGATATGAATTAGCAGATACGCTAAGATATGAATTTTGTCTATACACTATTCATGCAATCAATGCAATAAGGTGTGTCTAGACTAAGAATGATAAGCAGGTAATTTTTGACAAAAATGATAAGCAAAACTTTTGACATGCAGACACGGTCGAAGTCCAGAATCACTAATGTATCTAAACAACTACCAGTTAGACACACTAATGCAAGACCTGGTTCGCTAAGACCACCGCTTTGATACCAACTTTAATGACCCGTCCTAATCCATCTGGACGAATACATTACATTTGGTTACATCGCGAGGTACTTGACCTCTATATGATACATTTTACAAACATTGCATTCGTTTTTAAAAGACAAACTTTCATTACATCGAAAGTTGATGACATGCATACCATTTCATAATATATCCAACTATAATTGACTTAATGTTAATCTTGATGAACTCAACGACTCGAATGCGACGTCTTTTGAAATATGTCATGAATGACTCTAAGTAATATCTCTAAAATGAGCAAATGCACAGCGGAAGATTTCTTTCATACCTGAGAATAAACATGCTTTAAAGTGTCAATCAAAAAGTTGGTGAGTTCATTAGTTTATCATAAACAATCATTTCCATAATTTTAATAGACCACAAGATTTTCATTTTTCAATAATCAACCTTACACTCGCAAGTGTATAAAAATCATTCATATGATGAACACCTGGTAACCGACATTAACATAATGCATATAGAATATCCCCAACATACTCGCAAGTATGCCATAAATATTGGCAATCGCAATCACCATTTAAATCGAAGTACTAAAGCATTCCAAATTCCAGAATGGGTTTTGTTAGGACCATAGATCTATCTTTAAGATTCGCGTCAATTAGGGGCCATTTCCCTAATTCTTAGGTTACCAGACTTGAAGGGGCGATATTCGGTTTAATAATCCAACCATAGAATGTAGTTTCAATTACTTGTGTCTATTTCATAAAACAGGTATAAAATCAGCACATGTATTCTTAGTCCCAAAAATATATATTGCAAAAGCATTTAAAAAGGGAGCAAATGAAACTCACCATACTGTATTTCGCAGTAAAAATACATATAACGTCATTGAACAAGTGCAAGGTTGGCCTCGGATTCACGAACCTATATTACTTATATATATTTATATGTTGGTCAATATTTGTCTACAAATTAGGTCAAGTCATAGTGTACCATAATTCTAATGCTCGAGACTAATATGCAAAAGTCAATAAAAGTCAATTTGACTCAAAAATGATTTCCAAAATTTATACATGATTATTATATAGTTTAAATATCGTCGTTTTATATTTTTAAATATTTTTAAAAGATTTTATTAGAGTAAATAATATAATTCATTTATTATTTAAATTTATAAAAATATACTTTTATATATCTTAAGTAATAAAATTTATAAAGTTCATTTAATATCATAAAAATAATATGATAGGTAGTATTAATGTACTTATATTACACGTAGTAAAATATCTTTGTATTACATATTTATTTGATAAAATAATATCGATAATAATAATAAATAAAAGTTGTATTATTTTGTAATAATAATAATTATTATTCTACTAATAATAACAATATTTATATTTACAAACAAATGGTATTTTGATAAAATGATGATTCTTATTCATAATAATAATGAAATTTTATATTAACAATGATATTCCTATTAAAAAAATAATTTTTATAAAAATGATATTTTTAATATTAATAATAATTTTAATAATAATAGTGATAAAAAAATGAAAAACGATAATTTTATCTAAATCAATATCTTACCATATTTTAAATTTCATCATGATACCCATACTCATTATTTCCTAATTGATTTGTTAATAGCTTTTAATCGTCTTTTATATCGCGTTCATAATAATGATAGTAATAGTAATCATAATAATTAGGTGTTACTAATATTAGTTTTAATTATAATAATACTAATAACTATTTTAATGATAATAATAATAATAATACTAATTATAACTTTAATGATAATAACGATAGTACTAATAATAAAAATAACAATTTTTAATGATAATACCTTTTATAGATAATGATGATGATGATAATAATAATAATAATAATAATAATAATAATAATAATAATAATAATAATAATAATAATAATAATAATAATAATAATAATAATAATTAGATAAAAACTATAATGATGACAATAACTGTGACGACCCGGAAATTTCCGACCAAAATTTAAACTTAATCTTTATATGATAACATTATTTCGACATGATAAGTAATAAATTTTGACGAGTTTTAAAACTTTTGAAATAAGTTTCATACAAACAATTGATCAACCATTTGTTCGACGATTCACGAACGTCATAACTTGTATTAAACATATACTTATGTATATATATGGATATATGGATTATATCTAACTTGAAAATATGATAATTAAATATCTCATTAAGTATATTAACAAAGTATTATATATATATTTTCATACTACTAATTTAAAGAGTTTTTTTTAAACAATATATATGTTACTATTTAAACGACGTAATTAACTTATGTTAAAATGTATTTACATATAATGTATTACGAGTGTAAATACATCCTTAAAAGTATTGAATACACTTTATAATATACCAATACATATAAAGGATAGCTATACTTGTATTTTTTTTTAATTTCCTCAAGAATTCTACTCGCATTCATACGGTATTTTTTTACCCGTATTATACACAGCTTCTAGAAGTATTTACTATTGGTATATACCAATAGAAATCTGCAATTATTTGTGTAATATGTCATCCATGACCTAATCAATTTAATATGTCATCCATGACTTAATACATTTTAACTTATCTTAGATATTTTCACTAAAAATCAAATTTTCAAGCCTTTAAATAAGTACCATTTCTAACTCATTTTTACACATTCATTTTCCAAATTTTACTTCCAATTTTCACACACACTTGCAAGAACTCTCTCAAGTTTTGTTCTACTACTTCTTTCCAGAAACTTTATATTTTAAACTTGAGGTAAAAACTCTACTTCAACTCTTGTTCAATTCATATGTTTATAGCTATCTATATAAGAGTTTATAAACTAGAACATAGTTTAGTTGATTCTAAACTTGTTTGAAGAACTAATCTAATCTTTCTAACTTAACTCTAATAACACTTATTTATATGTATTATGATGTTATATTAAGTTAATATAAGAACTTATAACTTATACATATGAAGAACACCTTGAAACTTAACATATATCGTTTAATCTCCATTCGGTAAAAAGCGGGCTGTTTTGGGTTGGGAATTAAAAACCTATCTTAGACTTTGAGTTCGAGGCTAAGACTTTAGAAATATGTTAATATATATAAATAAGACTTCCAGTATTTTTTTCATGATTTTAGACAAAGTGGAAGTATTTTATCAAAAATCATATATTGGGTGGGTGCCGGGATTCTTCCAAATCTGTCCACCGGCACAAAAAGAGGGTAAAACTCTGAATATTGATACATGGGCTGAACTTTTCGAATTGTTTTTGAAAAATTAACTTCTTAAGGAATCCATAGCAATTTGATTCACTTTAAAATGAGTTGTAATGAACATTTGGCGAGCAAAACAAAATCTGCTAAAATTAACGTTGTATGGACGAAATTTATATTGTAAAAACTATATTAACCATATCCTTGCTAACTTTTCCTATATCCTATATATATTTGGACATGTTATCATTAGTATAACAAAATATTATAATCTTAGTTAATTCCGAGATTATATATATATATATATAATAATCTTGGTACATTCCATGACAATAAGTATACAATACGTTTTGATAAATCCTAAGACAATAAGTATACAATACGTTTTGATAAATTCTAAGACAATATGTATACAATACATCTCTGGGTTGATGCAAAGACAATACGTATACAATACGTCGTGGGGTAATTCTAAGATTATATATATACCGATTATTGGACTGTTGGACATTTCGGACTATTTTGGACTACTAACAAAGGACTACTAACATAAAAATGTTAAAAATTAATATATAAGTATTCTATGAACTTGTTTATTTTATTCACATATCATATTATTATCTGAATCATTATTATTGTTATAGGTTCGTGAATCCAAGGACGACTGCCATATTTTTAATAAGCTAAAAACTTATTATTAATATACTTTTACTACTGTGAGTATATAGTCCCATTTTTAAACTCTACAAATATTTTGGGATGAGAATACATGCATTTTATGTTTTACGCCATAGACACAAGTACTTAAAATATATTCTACGTTGAGTTGTACCACTTTGCATATCTTCCCTAATAGCTTGGTAACTAATATTTACATGTTGTAAGAACATGTAAGCGCGAATCCTATTGATAGATCTATCGGGTTTGACAACCCCAACCGGGCTAGTCGCTCTAGTATCATAAACGGTTGCATAGTACTTCATTTTTACTACACTTGGTACAGTGTAGGGAGATTTCATAATAAAGGGAATATGCTACATTTATGGTTAAGTATGGTTACCGAAGCGCTCAACAACTTATAGAATATCTTTATTGTAATATTTGTAACTATGAAATCTTGTGGTCTATATTTATATCGATGCTAGCTTTAAACCTATATATCTCACCAACCTTTGTGTTGACTATTTATGTGACAACCCGAAAATTTCCGACCAAATTTAAACTTAATCTTTATATGATTCTGATACGATAAGCAAAGTCTGCTAAACTAAGTCTCAAAATTTTTGAACTATTTTCTTACATTCATTAAACTTCGACTGCTCTCGAAGAATCACGAACCACTATTTATAAATAGATACATATATATTTAACTATATGAATATATAATAATAAATTGGAATATAATTTGAAATATTATATGATTTAACTATTAGAATTTATTATGTAAAAATAAAATAAAATGTGATATTATAATAACTATTATTTAAAATATATCAATATATGTAAATGGAGTATATTAAACATATATATGAAATTTCGAATTTAATTAGTAAACGACGGCGACACTCATTTATCATTCAATTGATATTAAGCAAGCTAAATTTAAACTTATATGATTTAAAAAAAAGATAACCGGTGATCCGAAAGTGAGTGATATAAAGTATAGGTTTATTAGAAATGTATTTAAGATCTAGTTATCAAATTTTAACACTTTTCATATTTTACCTGGGTTCGAGCGTGGACAGTGAGTACATTTTTATTTAATAATTTTAAACAGTTAATGACCAATTTTTTTTACAATAATAACTAAAATAAATAAATATAATCACTGTAAAAATTTAGGATTTTTCTGAAGACTTTTATTTGCCACTGATTAATAACAGAGTACGAAATCCAGTCCGTAAAAGGCGACAGCTAATATTATTATACGTTTATTTTCTGAGTATGATTGTTTATTGTTATTATTTTATGTCATGATTATAGCATATATCATATTATATATATAACACCGACATCTTTATTTTTTTAAACTATTAAACCGTGATATAACAATTCAAAGGAGGATATCTTCTTGTCTACATTATTGTTTTCTTTTGAAATCATTGTTTTATATCATGACCCACTAGATAGAATCTATGTAATCCTTGTGACTCTTTGGTGCATTATTTAGAAACAAACAAAACTGAGACAGCTGTTATACACCTATTAAATTTTGGATAGTTTATCCGGTGACAAGATGTGGACTCTTGTTTTCTTTACATATACCACTTGTAATGCTTTTCTGTTAAAGCATTCAAATCATCACCATATTATTGATCACCACTTAGCTACTGTTTTGGTTTGACACTCATCATCACTATTATTTTTTTTATTCTTCCGCAAACACACCACTTCAAACCCATAATCATGACCACAAAACTGCTACAATTTTTCTGTTTTACTACTAGATGCAACCGACCCGTTTGTTTCTACTTTCGTTGATCAACAACATCAACACAACACCTTCGCTAATGCTACTACTCTATTTCTATATTTTCCGTCCAACCCACTTCACTATCAACCACTAAATACCTGATACTTCTGCCTTGCTGTTCAAAATGAAGCTCACAACCCATCGTGAATTGCTAATGTGTTCTTCCTTTTTCTGTTTCAACAGCCTACAACCCACCATCGATACCTAATTCAACTACTACTCTTTGTCTCCCATTTCAGATCACAGCCCAAGAATAAATCACTCACAAGGTAACAAGGATAATTATGATTATATTTAGATAATGATTAAGATTATGATTTGATGAACTAAGAAGAAGTTAATTATGATAAGTAATGGAATAATGATGTGGTGTTGATACATGATAACAATGATAATGAAAAATCCCAGCTAATTTGTTTTCCTTTTCATCATGGCAGGCAATTTCCCATATAATTAACCCCACTTGTTAGTTTATGATTAAAGTAAACCGCATTTTTTTACTTATTCTTTTCTTTCGTCATTCCCATCGACAGAAAACTACAGATATATTATAAAAGGGTTATTGGACTACTTGATTAGGGGCTGCTGTATGGGCCGTGAACTTCCTGCATGTTGGGTCGTGTATTAGCCTGAATAGTTGGGCTGTGAGTTTGTTACAATATTAGGCCGTTTGTTTACTGCATTCTTTTTCTTTCTACACTAGTTAAATGCTGCTGTTGCAGCTGTCTTTGTATCAACAATATACTGAAACAAAGGATGTTGGTGATAATTATGATCATGAGAATTAAATGATGATGATAATGATGTAAGACGAATTGATGTATGAAGATGATGAACGAAAGGAGTGATGAAGTTAAGGCGATGATGATTCTTCTGTGACAATAATGATACGTGTGTTATGATCGGGTTATATAGATGATGACTATGATCATGATTTATGTATGATGAGTAAGAAGATCACGATTATGGTGTTGGTATTAAGATAATTAGGATGATACGGTGTGTGGTGATAATGTTAAATGTATAAATACTAATATTGATGATGATGGTGTTATGATCATAATAAAGATAATAAATGATGGTGAAGATGAGATGATAATAATTATAACGAAAATGAGTATGTTAATGATGTGATAATGATACGCTAATAATGATCACGGTTATGATAAATAATAATAACGATTATGATAATGAACCGTTAATGATGCGTGTACATGATGTTGATGATACATGTACATGATATTTTTGAGGGTTCAAGAAAGATATTGAGGATGATGATCGAGATGATGAGCGGGTTATGTTATGATAAGCATTTTGATGTCGTGGTGATGTTATACATGATGATATATGATATTGAATAATAATACTCAAAATAATAAGTTAATGATGATGACGATCGGTTAAGATATTGATGATCATTATTGATGATCGTGAGGTTATGATTTATGATGATGAACCAAAGACATTTAGGTTGTTATCGGGTTAGCGGGATGTCGCGGGTTCAAATCCGGACTTGTGCATTTTTTTAGGGCTACTTCTTTGAGGTAGTAATTTTACTCTATTTATTAATTTTATTATAATAATAATAATAATAATAATAATAATATTTATTATTATTATTATTATTATTATTATTATTATTATTATTATTATTATTATTTGTTAAGTTAATTGTTATCATTATCATTATTAACATTAATATAATTGATATTTTTATTACCATTATTATTAAGATAAATATTATTAGTATTAATATTATTATTATTAATATTATGAATAAAATTATTATTTTTATGGTTATTATAGTTATCATTATTATTTTTATTACCATTAATATTATTACAAAAATTATCATTTAAATTATTATTATTATTATTATCATCATTATTATTATTATCACTATTTTAGTATTATAAATATTATTTTAATGAACAAATGACATTTATATATTTTACACCTATATTAATGTTAGATACTATTCTATTTAATAAAATTTTATTATAATTAAGTTACAAATAATATATAAATATAGTTTAAATTAAAGAATATATATATATATATATATATATATATATATATATATATATATATATAAATACGAGTTTTAACACATCATTTAATATTTTTAAGCATTAATATATAATATTTATAATAAATAACATATATTATATCCTAATTAAAATACTTTAATAAGAATATGTTATATAACTACTAAACATCTAAAATATATAAAATAGATATCATTAATTTATTTATTAATATAACATACAAATTCTTAATATAAGAAGTATACTAATAATATTAATATATAAACTTGTTGATTGTTATTATGTGTTTTAATATATATAAAACTGATATAGGTTCGTGAATCCGAGACCAATCCTGCATTTGTTCAGTTCCGTCGTATGCATATTTTTACTACAAAATATTGTATTGTGAGTTTCATTACTCCCTTTTTAAATGCTTTTGCAATATATATATTTTTGGGACTGAGAATACATGCGCTTTTAAAAATGTTTTACGAAATAGACACAAGTAATCGAAACTACATTATATGGTTGAATGATCGAAGCCGAATATGCCCCTTTTGCTTGGTAACCTAAGAATTAGTAAACCAGTCTACTAATTGACGCGAATCCTAAAGATAGATCTATTGGGCCTAACGAAACCCATCCGTTGTAGCGGATGTTTTAGTACTTCGATGTTGTTTTATCATGTCCCATGGATGTCCCAGAATGATAGGGGATATTCTTATATGCATCTTGTTAATGTCGGTTACCATGTGTTCAATCCATATGAATGATTATTTTTGTCTCTATGCATGGGACGTATTTTTATGAGAAATGGAAATGAAAATCTTGTGGTTTATTAAAATGATGAAAATGATTGATTATGATAAACTAATGAACTCACCAACATTTTGGTTGACACTTTAAAGCATGTTTATTCTCAGGTATGAAAGAAATCTTCCGCTGTGCATTTGCTCATTTTAGAGATATTCCTTGGAGTCATTTATGACATATTTCAAAAGACGTTGCATTCGAGTCGTTGAGTTCATCAAGATTATAATTAAGTCAATTATAGTTGGTTATATTATGAAATGGTATGCATGCAGTCAATTTTCGATGTAATTAAAGTTTGTCTTTTTAAAAACGAATGCAATGTTTGTAAAATGTATCATATAGAGGTCAAATACCTCGCGATGAAATCATATGTTATTGTATTCGTCCTTATGGATTAGGACGGGTCTCTACAGGTGGTATCAGAGCGGTGGTCTTAGCGAACCAGGTCTTGCATTAGTGTGTCTAACTGATAGTTGTTTAGATGCATTAGTGGGTCTGGACTTCGACCGTGTCTGCATGTCAAAAGTTTTGCTTATCATTTTGTGTCGAAAATTACTTGCTTATCATTCTTAGGGAATCACTTGCTTATCATCTTTAGTCTAGAAACATCTTATTGCATTGATTGCATGATTAGTGTATATACAAAATTCATATCTTAACATATCTGCTAATTCATATCTTAGCGTATCTGTTACTGTAAACTTTTGCCTGACATATTCTTTAAATCCCTCCGTAATCTACAAAATCTTTTGTTCTATATATATATATATATATATATATATATATATATATATATATATATATATATATATATATATATATATATATATATATATATATATATATATATATATATATATATATATATATTCCATGTAAATTAGAATATCATCCGATATCCAAAAATCATTTCATATCGAAAAAAACCCTTTACTCAATCGTACGGAATGGAACTCGCCACTAGTTCAAGTTCTTCAGAATCCGACAGCTATTCCGACATGGATGCTCACCTAAACTCCGAAAGCAGCATCACCGGAATGAATCAACCAATCAGCCATTATTAATTCTGGATGAATTGGAGATGGGTTCGTAGTCTACTTAATCAATGGAGACGCGAAGAAGGCGATCCCTTCCACCAACCGAATTCACCTCTTGGTGAAGAACCTGAAACACTTACCGGTGAACCTATCCGAAACACCATTTTCAGCCTCATTTCTAGAATAGCTCATTACAATTATATTCTATCCACAATTCTAAATCTTATTCATCCGCTTGTTCCAACCGACAATTATCCCGGAATAATAGAAGAAGTCAACGAACTTCGCCTCGAGTAATCAATTTGGAAAACGTGGTGCAAAACTTACCAGCTTCAGCAACATCACCGACCCCAACAGTACACCAACAACTCAAGTTTCAACATCACATACCTCAACACCTCATTCTGTACCTCGAGTATAATCACCGTTCTACATGAAGTTCTACATCATTTATCTTCGTTCGACATGATGGTTATGTAACCTCTAATGTTTTAAAGATTATGTACTCTACTTCTAACCTTAAACCAAATGAGTTTAATATCATATTAACTCATTAAAATCCATGATTACATCTGAAGAAAATATATATGTATATATGTTTTCATAAAGATTGTAATTAAAAAAATTCTTTTGTACAAACTGTTAATGGTGAAAATATTTTAACGGGTAGGTAATACCCGAGGAATATTTAGATTTCACATTAACATGTTATACTATACATTCTTCAAATCCGATTCAACAGTCATTGAACTATCCTACCTACATCCACAAATATATTCGTTCACCGAAGAATAACCATTTTTTCATTCAAATTCAATTTCATATACGAGTTTCTACTGATCAAAATCCAAGTCAAGATTTGACAAGTGGCATAATGAAGAAAATAATGAACAAAATAAAATTTATTAGTAACCAATTAATTAGCTACGTAAATTTTTTTTTTTAACCTATACTAACTAAATCCTAGCTAACTGTTCCTATATGACTATTTCATTATAATATACTAGTTTTAGTTGAACTATTGGACTATTGGAATACTATCACTGGATAATTAAAAAATATCAAAAGAGTAGGAAATATTAATTACAACACACTTTGACTTGAAAGATCGTAAATAAATTACATCTACTACAGTTAAATATTTCCTCAAGTTTGCCACTTGATTTCATCTTAAACATCCTTTGTAACTTGATTTCATCTTAAACATCCTTTGTAACTTGATTTCATCTTAAACATCCTTTGTAACTTGATTTCATCTTAAACATCCTTTGTAACTTGATTTCATCTTAAACAATCATTCGTATCTTGACGATTACCATCAGTGTTTAATCATCTAAAAACACAATTCTCTTGAAACTACCTCGGATTGATAACCAATGATTCAGATATGGTAGCATTAAATGTAGAGGAAACAGCAAAATCGTAGATGTTCTAAATGACCAAAAGTTAGATAACAAAGAATGGATTGATGGAACGCTCAATAGGAAATTTGGTACCAAAAAACGAATTGAGCTAACAATGAAGGGGACCAAGAACAAATACAAGGACCAAACACTATATTCAAAGATTCCAGATAATTCTGTATCCGATGAAACCTTTAGAGAATATCTTGCTCCGTACCCATGTTAAATCTTGTGAAAAATCTTTCTTCATCAACCTTTGATCAGAGGAATTCTGAAAATATCATCATAAATATCTTCGATATTTCTGAGGATATTTTCATAAATATTCTTGTCCAAAATTAATTATCTCTTCGTGCTATTTATGTTACATCATAAAAGAAACTGATTTAGTTTCTATCATTATGAAAAATTTAAGTTTAAATTATGAATGAATTCCTAGAGAAGTGTTGTTAATTGAAGCATGAGTTAGTATAATATAATGACGCCCGGCCAACGTGATTATATTACAGTAAGTCATACTGAGTTCTAATGGAACGTAATGATGGTTCACAGATCATACCCTCATCATGTTCCATGTTACATGACTAGTTCAATCTGTTCAATCTCCGAACATGTCAAGAAAATATATTCTTGATAGTTCTATCCTCAGTGAATCTGATAATTTGATAGATCAAATCGTGAGAATACGTTCCTTCGTGCTTGGAATGTTATAATCATTCGAAACTCTATATCTACAAATTCTAGATCATTATTCGCTTGACTTGAAGTCGAGAAGAGAAAACAAAAGCATGGAACCTCTAAATATAAGGGAAAATATAAAGCCCAACAACAACACATAAATTACAAACTGTGTATATCAATGCGGATAGCAACATAAATACACGGGAGATTGAAAAACACTATAACCCCAAGGTAATAGTAGAAGTTAACAGATTTCTCTGGTGGTAGATGAAAAAGGAGGAAGACTGAAGCGATTGTCAGAAGAAGGACAAGGATCAGTACCGGATTAAGCATTTTTACAATCTTTAGAAGTATGGATTAAGGAAGAAAGTATAAGAATAGTAAGAATAATAAAACGGAAGAGGTAAATTTATAATGGAAACCTCCGACAGAGCAATCAAGGCAGGTGACCGCATTTAATTAAAGAGATCTTATTTTCCTTAATCACTGACGAATCAAATTTTATATAGATAACGAAGATTTTCTTTGAAATCCCTTGAATTACGAAATTCAACCATGACTAGTTTAAAGTTATGATGAAACTTGTCTTTCTCATTTCACTTTTTAGTGATAGCTTCATTCGTACTCTTCGAGTAATCGAATTGTCTTATTCATATTACTCAATGATGATAAAACTCTTTTTATCAGCTCATATTCGTCATTAAAACATTTTTATTGTTAGCCATGATGACCTCACTCAAATTTCGGGATGAAATTTCTTTAACGGGTAGGTACTGTGACGACTCGAAAATTTTCGACCAAATTTAAACTTAATCTTTATATGATTCTGACACGATAAGCAAAGTCTGTTAAACTGAGTCTCAAAAGTTTTGAACTATTTTCTTACATTCATTAAACTTCAACTGCTCTCGAAGAATCACGAACCACTATTTATAAATAGATACATATATATTTAACTATATGAATATATAATAATAAATTGGAATATAATTTGAAATATTATATGATTTAACTATTAGAATTTATTATGTAAAAATAAAATAAAATATGATATTGTAATAACTATTATTTAAAATATATCAATATATGTAAATTGAGTATATTAAACATATATATGAAATTTCGAATTTAATTAGTAAACGACGGCGACACTCATTTATCATTCAATTGATATTAAGCAAGCTAAATTCAAACTTATATGATTTTTAAAAAAAAAAAAGATAAACGATGATCCGAAAGTGAGTGATATAAAGTATAGGTTTATTAGAAATGTATTTAAGATCTAGTTATCAAATTTTAACACTTTTCATATTTTACCTGGTTTCGAGCGTGGACAGTGAGTTAATTTTTATTTAATAATTTTAAACAGTTAATGACCTATTTTTTTTACATTAATGACTAAAATAAATATAATCACTGTAAAAATTTAGGATTTTTCTGAAGACTTTTATTCGCCACTGATTAATAACAGAGTACGAAATCCAGTCCGTGAAAGGCGACAGCTAATATTATTATACGTTTATTTTCTGAGTATGATTGTTTATTGTTATTATTTTATGTCATGATTATAGCATATATCATATTATATATATAACACCGACATCTTTATTTTTTTAAACTATTAAACCGTGATATAACAATTCAAAGGAGGATATCTTCTTGTCTACATTATTGTTTTCTTTTGAAATCATTGTTTTATATCATGACCCACTAGATAGAATCTATGTAATCCTTGTGACTCTTTAGTGCATTATTTAGAAACAAACAAAACTGAGACAGCTGTTATACACCTATTAAATTTTGGATAGTTTATCCGGTGACAAGATGTGGACTCTTGTTTTCTTTACATATACCACTTGCAATGCTTTTCTATATATATATATATATATATATATATATATATATATATATATATATATATATATATATCTTTTATGTTAAAGCATTCAAATCATCACCATATTATTGATCACCACTTAGTACTGTTTTGGTTTGACACTCATCATCACTATTATTTTTTTTATTCTTCCGCAAACACACTACTTCAAACCCATAATCATGACCACAAAACTGCTACAATGTTTCTGTTTTACTACTAGATGCAACCAACCCGTTTGTTTCTACTTTCGTTGATAAACAACATCAACACAACACCTTCACTAATGCTCTTTTTCTATATTTTCCGTCCAACCCACTTCACTATCAACCACTAAATACCTGATACTTCTGCCTTGCTGTTCAAAACAAAGCTCACAACCCATCGTGAATTGCTAATGTGTTCTTCCTTTTTCTATTTCAACAGCCTACAACCCACCATCGATACATAATTCAACTACTACTCTTTGTCTCCCATTTCAGATCACAGCCCAAGAATAAATCACTTACAACAGCTGCTATGTTTGTAGCTAACTACTGCTGCGTTCTTCCTTTTTCCGTGTGGACAATCAAGATGAATACAATAAGATAGTGAAGAGTAAATACGAAGGTAACAAGGATAATTATGATTATATTTAGATAATGATTAAGATTATGATTTGATGAACTAAGAAGAAGTTAATTATGATAAGTAATGGAATAATGATGTGGTGTTGATACATGATAACAATGATAATGCAAAATCACAGCTAATTCGTTTTCCTTTTCATCATGGCAGGAAATTTCCCATATAATTAACCCCACTTGTTAGTTTATGATTAAAGTAAACCGCATTTTTTTACTTATACTTTTCTTTCATCATTCCCATCGACAGAAAACTACAGATATATTATAAAAGGGTTAGTGGACTACTTGATTAGGGGCTGCTGTATGGGCCGTGAACTTCCTGCATGTTGGGTCGTGTATTAGCCTGAATAGTTGGGCTGTGAGTTTGTTACAATATTAGGCCGTTTGTTTACTGCATTCTTTTTCTTTATGCACTAGTTAAATGCTGCTGTTGCAGCTGTCTTTATATCAACAATATACTGAAACAAAGGATGTTGGTGATAATTATGATCATGAGAATAAAATGATGATGACAATGATGTAAGACGAATTGATGTATGAAGATGATGAACGAAAGGAGTGATGAAGTTAAGGCGATGATGATTCTTCTGTGACGATAATGATACGTGTGTTATGATCGGGTTATATAGATGATGACTATGATCATGATTTATGTATGATGAGTAAGAAGATCACGATTATGGTGTTGGTATTAAGATAATTAGGATGATACGATGTGTGGTGATAATGTTAAATGTATAAATACTAATATTGATGATGATGGTGTTATGATCATAATAAAGATAATAAATGATGGTGAAGATTATAACGAAAATGAGTATGTTAATGATGTGGTAATGATAAACTAATAATGATCACGGTTATGATAAATAATAATAATGATTATGATAATGAACCGTTAATGATGCGTGTACATGATGTTGATGATACATGTACATGATATTTTTGAGGGTTCGAGAAAGATATTGAGGATGATGATCGAGATGATGAGCGGGTTATGTTATGATAAGCATTTTGATGTCGTGGTGATGTTATACATGATGATATATGATAATGAATAATAATACTCAAAATAATAAGTTAATGATGACGACGATCGATTAAGATATTGATGATCATTATTGATGATCGTGAGGTTATGATTTATGATGATGAACCAAAGACGTTTAGGTTGTTATCGGGTTAGCGAGATGTCGCGGGTTCAAACCCGGACTTGTGCATTTTTTTAGGGCTACTTCTTTGAGGTAGTAATTTTACTCTATTTATTAATTTTATTATAATAATAATAATAATAATTATTATTATTATTATTATTATTATTATTATTATTATTATTATTATTATTATTATTGTTATTATTATTATTGTTATTATTATTATTATTATTATTATTATTATTATTATTATTATTATTATTATTATTATTATTATTAATTGTTAAGTTAATTGTTATCATTATCATTATTAACATTAATATAATTGATATTATTATTACCATTATTATTAAGATAAATATTATTAGTATTAATATTATTATTATTATCATTATGAATAAAATTATTATTTTTATGGTTATTATAGTTATCATTATTATTTTTATTACCATTAATATTATTACAAAAATTATCATTTAAATTATTATTATTATCATCATCATTATTATTATTATTATCACTATTTTAGTATTATAAATATTATTTTAATGAACAAATGACATTTATATAATTTACACCTATATTAATATTAGATACTATTCTATTTAATAAAATGTTATTATAATTAAGTTACAAATAATATATAAATATAGTTTATATATATATATATATATATATATATATATATATATATATATATATATATATATATATATATATATATATATGAGTTTTAACACATCATTTAATATTTTCAAGCATTAATATCATATATTATATCCTAATTAAAATACTTTAATAAGAATATGTTATATAACTACTAAGCATCTAAAATATATAAAATATATATAATTAATTTATTTATTAATATAACATACAAATTCTTAATATAAGAAGTATACTAATAATATTAATATATAAACTTGTTGATTGTTATTATGTGTTTTAATATATATAAAACTGATATAGGTTCATGAATCTGAGGCCAATCCTGCATTTGTTCAGTTCCGTCGTATGCATATTTTTTACTACAAAATATCGTATTGTGAGTTTCATTACTCCCTTTTTAAATGCTTTTGCAATATATATATTTTTGGGACTGAGAATACATGCGCTTTTAAAAATGTTTTACAAAATAGACACAAGTAATCGAAACTACATTATATGGTTGAATGATCGAAGCCGAATATGCCCCTTTTGCTTGGTAACCTAAGAATTAGTAAACCAGTCTACTAATTGACGCGAATCCTAAAGATAGATCTATTGGTCCTAACGAACCCCATCTGTTGTAGCGGATGCTTTAGTACTTAGATGTTGTTTTATCATGTCTGATGGATGTCCCGGAATGATAGGGGATATTCTTAT
The DNA here is from genome assembly GCF_046630445.1 of Rutidosis leptorrhynchoides. NCBI lineage: Eukaryota > Viridiplantae > Streptophyta > Magnoliopsida > Asterales > Asteraceae > Rutidosis > Rutidosis leptorrhynchoides. The sequence continues at coordinate 123,149,846 of NC_092339.1, forward strand.
ATGCATCTTGTTAATGTCGGTTACCAAGTGTTCAATCCATATGAATGATTATTTTTGTCTCTATGCATGGGACGTATTTTTATGAGAAATGGAAATAAAAATCTTGTGGTCTATTAAAATGATGAAAATGATTTATTATGATAAACTAATGAACTCACCAACCTTTTGGTTGACACTTTAAAGCATGTTTATTCTCAGGTATGAAAGAAATTTTCTGCTGTGCATTAGCTCATTTTAGAGATATTACTTGGAGTCATTTATGACATATTTCAAAAGACGTTGCATTCGAGTCGTTGAGTTCATCAAGATTATAATTAAGTCAATTATAGTTGGTTATATTATGAAATGGTATGCATGCCGTCAACTTTCGATGTAATTAAAGTTTGTCTTTTTAAAAACGAATGCAATGTTTGTAAAATGTATCATATAGAGGTCAAATACCTCACGATGAAATCATATGTTATTGTATTCGTCCTTATGGATTATGACGGGTCTCTACAGTTTAAGCATGTTTATTCTCAGGTCCTTAAGAAAGTCTTCCGCTGTTTCATTATCTGAGCAAGCTGTGCATGGAGTCTCATGCTTTTGTTTAAAAGAAGTGTTGCATTCAATAAAACCTTTGTCATGTATTATATTCGACTGTTATGTCACGTGTATAGTATTTGGAAACCGATGTATCATGGGGATTATTTCTTAAATAATCGCCCACTTTTTTAAAACATGCATTATGTATAATAATGGTGTGCTTTTCATGAAACGAATGCAATATTTTCTAAAACGTATCATATAGAGGTCAAATACCTCGCTATGGGACCAAAGAATAACGTACTATGTTTATAGTAATATGGATGGGTCGTTTCAGTTGGCATCAGAGCGGTGGTCTTAGCGAACCAGGTCTTGCATTAGTGTGTCTAACTGATAGTTGTTAGGATGCATTAATGGGTCTGGACTTCGACCTTAGATGTATGTCAAAAGTTTTGCTTATCAATTTTTGTCGAAAATTACCTAATTATCATCTTAAGTCTATACGCGTCTTACTGCATTTATTGCATAGATAGTGTATAGACAAATTCATATCTTTGCATATCTATTACAGTAAACTTTGTCTGACATCTTTCGAAAAATCCTCCGTAACTTATGGGATTCTGGTATTATAAATATATATGTGAATTATGTATTGAGAATACCAAACTAGTCCTATAATTTATTTCATTTCAAAAATATTTTCCCTACTCTGTACGAGATGGATCCTTCAACTGGTTCAAGTTCATCTGATTCCGACAGCTATTCCGATATGGATATTCACCTGAGCTCTGAAAGCAGTGTAACCGGAATGGATCAACCGATTAGCCATCATCTATTCTAGATGGATTGGGGATGGGTTCGTAGCCGACTCAGTCAATGGAGACGAGAAGAAGGCGATCCTTTCCACCCACCAAATTTCCCTCTTGGCGAAGAACCTGAAGCATTTACCGGTGAACCAGTCCGAAACACCATTTTCACCCTCATTTCCAGAGTATCTCGCCACGATGATATATTATCTAAACTTCTAGATCTTATTCATCCTCTCGTTCCAACCGCCAATCATCCCGGTGTACTAGAAGAAGTCAACGAGCTTCGCGCTAGAGTGGTGGCTTTAGAGAATATGATGCAGAACTTACAAGCATCACAAGCCAACTGCACCACCCGCATCCACACCAACAGTACCATTACCATCACCAACAACATCCGCATCGCAAGCCCCAACATCACAATCTGTCCCACGAGCATCAACGTCATACACCCTGTAGATATCAAGGAATACCAACAACATCAAACGATGAAGTATTGATTCATAACTTCATCGGAGAAATATTCTACGGTGATTATGTAATCTCTAAAGTTTTAGAGATTATTTATTCTAATCATAACCTTAAATCAAGATGAGTGGATGAATAGAGATGATAGAGGGGAGAATAGAAACCCTGACAGGAATGGTGTGTGCGTTACAAAATAGACTTGTTATACAAGCAGCACCAGCAGTACCGACAGCATCACCAGTACCAGCAGCACCTACAACATCACAAGCTCCGCCAGTTCCATAATCACCGACATCATCACAAATCAACAACGAGCATATTGTCTCAACGAGTTATGAAGTATTAACTCATTCCCTCTGAAAAAAAATTATATGTAAATTTTATATATATATGAGTTTTTAAACCACAATATATCTTTTCGTACTAAGCTATTAGGTGTGAATGTTAAAGGGTAGATACTACTCAGTTAATTCATATTACTAATATGCTATGATGTACATCCTTCATTAATGACTTAACAATCATTAATTATAAACTCTGCTTCAACTCAATAGATTCCATTTCATAATAAACCAAGTGTATTGTTCGAGTACGTGTTAGATTTCACACTTTCATTTTCGATGTACTCGAAACTTTCTAGAAAACGTCATTCGTGTCTTGCGAAGTTCACAAGAATTCTACGAACACCAACATCAATCACCGAGGAAATATCAATAAAAATGAATAACGAAGTATTGATTCATAATTTCATTTACGTTGAAAAAATACTCCGAAAAAATTATGTAATCTCTAAAGTTTTAGGGGTTATTCATTCTAGCTCCAGCAAAAATCAAATGAGTTTAATAGTATATTAACTCATTAAATCTATATTACATCTGCAGAAAATATAAAAACATATATTTTCATAAAGACTGTAATAAAAATTCGCTTGTACAAAATATTACTTGTGAAACTTTAACGGGTAGGTAATACCCGAGAATTATACAAATTCACAAATAATATGTTATACTGTACATTCTTCAATTCTGATTCAATAATCATTAACCATACTCACTACTTTCACAACAATATACATTCTTTCATAGAAACCAGAACAACCATTCTCATTCAAATTCAATTACATATTCTGCTTTTGACAGATCAGAATCCAAGTCAAGATTAAACAGATAACATTACTCTTAGATTCCTACATCCTTCAAAATCATACTTTAAATTCAAACTATACTAGAACATCACTTTCATTCACAAAACTCATAAAGATATTCGTATCATTCAAGATTCATCACGAATTCATTATATGGATATTGACGATGACAACCTGCGTCTAAACCCTTCAAAATTCTTGAAAACACCTCAACTACGGAACAATCGAGAGAATGAACCAATCACACGATACATACGAAGAATATATGCACATATATATGCATTCGGAGGACACTTGAACCTAAGCAAAGGTTCAACACGTATCCGTGTCAGATCCTTTAGAATTATTATTACCCAAAATAACTTTACAATCCCATTTCAAAATAGCGAATTTTTTTCACAGCTCCAAAAAGACAACTTCGACTTTTCATCAGGAGTAGCCTTATTATAACCTTGATATATACGTTGTCTTTTCGCCATCATTACCAGAGAACCTTCTATATTCCACCACATTAGTAGTAAGCTTACCATCAACTTTATTGCTCTTTGACTTAAATCTCTCTGAAAGATCACTATAAAACCTTTTCATGTACCCATCTACATCTTATAACAATAATTGCCATACCAAACCCCAGGAAGCATCAATAATTATTCTTGAATCTCACATCATTTCTGCATATACATATAACGTTATCTCCTGGAATTATAATTCTAAAATCCGGAATAGCACTTTAGCCTACAAATCAGTACTATGAAGTTTTGAAAAAGCTGAAAGAAGCAGCAGAAACTGTAGACAAACATAACAGTAAAAAGTTGATGATAAAGAATATTGTGTTAGCAAAGCACAGAAAAAGAGAAAGTTTGGAACTGGAAAACGGATTGAGCAAACCCTGAAGGAGGCTGTGGACAAATCACAAGGACTAAATCTGCCTTCAAAGAATCCAAATGATTCAGTGTCTGCTGAAGTCTTGTAACACCCTAATATCTATTGTACATAAGTGTAAATATAGTACATAAAGTGTGGGAATAATTCTGGATTTAAACAGAAGTCAGATTCTGTTCAGGCCTAAGTGCGCTCAGCGCACACTTAGGGGTGCACGTGGTGCACTCCTACTGTAGCCGGGTTCTGTCTTTTTAATTAGATATTTTAGAAGGGCATTGTGGTAATTTCACTTGGGGACGAGATAAGATCACAGATCAGTGGGTTGGGAGTCATAACTCCACTTTCAACCACCAATTTCTTTCTACTTTAATTTTAGTGAGAGAAACCCATTTGAGTGAGAGAAAGCTCAAGTAAAGGAAGAAGGAGCTAGTTTCGGGTCTTAGCTCAAGTTATAAGGTTGTTCATCTCCCCTCTAGCTACGTTTTGGTTGTGGTGGTAAGTTCTAATTTTGATTTCCTTAATTTAAGTTGTTTAAGGGTTAGAACTTGGGTTAGTGATGAACATAAAACCTATTGTTGGTGATTTTGGGGGTTTTGGGTAAGATTGAGTCAAGAGGACTCAAGAATGACTAACCTAGGGTTTCAAAGTAATAATTGGTGTTATTGAGTCTAAAATGGTTAGTTATTCACTAGCTCACTTGTGTTGCTAGTAAAATTGGTTCTAGGGTTTATGGTTGACTTGAAATGGGTCAAATGGGTGGGTTTGACCTAGCGGGATAAATTGAGTATGAAAACACCCTAGTTATGTGTTGATGGAAGTCTTAGAACCTTAGTCACTAGCTTTTAGTGATTAGTTGGGATTCTTGACCTTTAATGCATGATTCTAGTGCAAATGGGTCATAAATGCACTAGTAAGGTTAGTTGGTGGGTAGTTCAACTTATTATGTGAATTAATTGGGAATTAATTGTGTTAGGTGACTCGCTTTGAAGCTTACAAGTTATTGTTGGAAATGTCGCCAAGTCAACAAGGTGAGTGGAATGATTATACATGTGTGTATATAATGTATTTACTTGTACGAGATTTGATGTTATGCGAGGTGTATATGAAATAGTATTAATTTAAATACGAAATACGACGAAATATTACACAAAATATGACAAGTTTTAATTATTTATTTACAAATGGGATATACCTAAACCTTGCTACAACACTATAGGCAGTGTACCTAATCGTAGAGTAGTGTAGTTTTTAGTAAGTCCGGTTCGTTCCACAGGGAGCTGGCTTATTTCACACTATATTTTAAACAATTATATTCGTACAAAATATATTATATTAATAATATATAAAAGGGGGTTTTACCGTTTAATGACCGGTTTGTCGATTTTATATTTTAAGCGAAGCGTAAAGTAAATGACGATATTTAACTAACAATATAAAATAAATAACAATAATTAAAATGACAATAAATAAAAGTACGAGGAAATATGAAATAAAATATATTATGCTTATTTAAACTTTCGTAATCATGATGTTTGACGTGTTGATTTTTAGTTTATTCCCATAGGTTAATTGTTCTTTGTCCTGGATTATTTAATATGCCCGTCTGGTGTTTGTCCATAACAGTCCATCAGTCATAAATATAAAATGCGAGTGTCCTCGTCTAATTATCCTTATATCCGAAGTCAAATATTCCAACTAATTGGGGAGTTAAACTGTAACAAGGTTTTAATACTTTGTTTAATAATTACACCAGGATATAGACTGCGTGTAATCCAAGGTTTAATACTTTGTTAACAATTACACCAAGTGTCCTTGTACATAATTTCACCCCTGTTTTAATACTTCCAAAGACTATTAATCCATTCCCATGTCCGGTTAAATGAACGATTATTCGTACATATAAATATCCCGCCCATCGTGTCCGATCGAGTGTATATGGTTATTTATAGGGACGTCCAATTGTAAATCTTTATATTAAAATTAACAAACTGTCATTTAGTTAAAAAAAAAATATAAAGCCCATTAATAGCCCATAGTCTAATTTCCACAAGTGTCGTTCTTTTGTCCAAACCCCAATTATGGTACAAAGCCCAATTACCCAATTTCAGATATTTTTAGCCCAACATCATGATTACTTCGGTTCAAATAAGCATAATAACAACTTAGTTACAAGACATTAATTTAAAAAGGGAGAACATAACTTACATTGATTATTTAACGCGTAGTGTTACACGGACAGAGTTCCGGCTTAAAAAACCGTAAATAACCGTTACATAACCCAAACTAACTAATATAAAACTACCCTATATATATATATATATATATATATATATATATATATATATATATATATATTATATATTTATTTATTATTTATTACAGAGTATTATTATTATTTTTTTATATTTTTAAACTCGGCAGAATGCATGGCCTTTTATAGGCATTTCTGATTTTTGCAGCTCCGCGAGTTGCGGCATTTTAAGCCAGCAAACTCCGCGAGTCGCGGAGTTTGAAAATCCAGGTCACACAATTTTGGAACCTTGCTTGTCGACATAATTTATATATAAATATAAAATATAAATAATTAATATAATTATTTATATATTATATTATATTCTTGTGTATAGTAGACTTGTAATTTTTGGTCCATTGCGTCGGGCATTGATAGGTGACTCATGTCCTGGTTTCGAATTTTCGAACGTCCTTGCATACTATTTTATATCGTGTACTTTGCGTTTTGTAACTTGTACTCTTGTAATTTTTAGACGTTTCTCATCATTAAATTGAACCACTTGGATTGTATCTTGTACATTTGAGCTTTTTGGACGTTTTTGTCTTCAAATCTTCGTTTTCGCCTTTTGTCTTCGCACTTATTTATTTAAACGAATATTACTTGAAAATAGAACAATTGCAACTGAAAACTTTACATATCGGAAGGATATTGCTACTAAATATATGTTCATTTGGAGCACTATCAAATATCTCCACACTTGAACGTTGCTTGTCCTCAAGCAATACAGAACTTGAAATTAAATCACACTTCACTCGAATCACTTTTTTTATTCTCACACTTTATACATCAGTGATTTTGATACGGAGGTATAAACAATGATAGTAACATTGTGGTTTACAGTTCCACATGACTATAAAAATTTAGATCCTTTAAGAAAATTGGATCTTTATGAAAACATTTGATCTTTTGAAAATTCATTCTAGCTTTTACCCTAGATAAGTTTTCCGGAATAACCCTTCACCGGTGTATGCAAAATGTTTTTGTGGGTTTCAGATTTGAAAATTTTAGCTCAAAACTTATGGTTTTGTGTCACCCACTTGCTAACCTTGTATTAGGAAAGCAACACGTCCAGTATACTTACTCCGTATATTACCTTTCGATAAACTACCGTCCGGTTGTAAAAGAAAGCATTGAACAAGCAACTGTTAAGGCAATGTCCCGTGACATGCTTTTGATTATGGTCTTTAACGTGTCGGATGCAATTACTACCCTTTGTAGGAGCAATAGTAAAGCTCATCCTATAGTTTTTCGGTCTGGCACAAGGTCCTGTCTTCGACCATGCTATGCAACCACCGTTCTTACGGTTGACACCCGATTTGGTTCAGGTGACCTAATGAATTCCAGGTGAATTCCTAGGATTTTACGTTCAATGGTAATGAACGCATTGAAAATAGGTTTTTAGAAAACAAATCGGTTTGTAATTTTGATCAAAATATTTTCTCGTTCAAGCTCGAGTTTAGATATCATCGAATTCCATGAGTTTGTAATTCTCAATCTTTAAGGTCAATCTCAAGGATTGAGTAATATCAGGCTTAAAAGCTGATTTTTAATCTTTAAGGAGATTATCCTTTCTGGGGGTCTGATTCATTAGTCTTATCAAGCTAATTTGCACGGTGCCCCCCATTGTACGAGATAAATCCTTCTCATGGTTAGGATAAATCTGACCACTTGGCGACCCTGTTTGATGCTGAGGTCCGTGGATTTCCTGCTGATTTTAGTGATGACTTTTCTAGATTTTTTGTCAACCTACAGCTGGTCTGGATGACAACTTCTTGACCTAAATCAAGAAGGGCTTGTCTTTTTCGGAAGACTTTACTTCCTTTTAATGATGGAATTGATTCATCATGTAGATCCATCTTTTCTTTTCTTTCATCGGGTAAAATAGTTAATTTAGTCCAAAACAAAAGCACATGCAATAAACTTTACAGAAACATGTGCTAGATAGTTTTTAATTGAATAACTAGGTACATTCTCCCCACACTTAGTTTCTTTCTTTGCCTTTTTATTCTCCTTTATTCCATTTTAAATGAATTCAAGCGTTTTAGGGTGTTTCTCAATTTATGTCCTTTCCAAGGTAACGATAATTTTGGTATTAACACCTAGTTTTCACCATTCATAAATATATATAAACATGATTTTAAATTCATTTAGTTGAAAATTTTTCAAATTTTCATAAAATTTGGCAAATAAACCAAGTATAAACCCGAGAGAATTTATAACCCTTCCCCACACTTGAGATCATGCAGTGTCCTCATTTGCATGAAATCAGACTCTAATTATAAATTCATGAGGGTGATTAGTGTAGAAAAGTGATTGAAAATACCCAGTTTGTAATTACAAAGCTCATCGAATGATAGATGGCACGCCTCATCGTTCATTCCTTCTTGTTTTATCACACATGCTTTTTTTTCAAAAACGGCTGCTTTTCTGAACTGTTTACTAATATTTGAAAAAGCGTCTTTTACCCTAATCGTGCATTTTTATTAATGAGTTATGCACTAACCCGAACCCTTAATTTAACGTTAAGTGGGGATAGACTTCCCCACACTTAGCTGACGACATGTGAAGTCGGTAGAATAAGTTCCACGAATTAAAATAGTGAGCCACTTATTTACATTTCGGGTGGTGTATAATATATCAATGGGTTTAAAGTTTAGACTCTCCCGATCGTCACTACTTAATTCTTTTTTAAGTGTAGCTTTTAGTAAATGGATATGTCTCTTTTCTGGTTCTTGGTCAAATGGATCGATATACATCGACATACATATTATAGGGCGGACAATTCCTAACATTTCCTTCTGTTCATTCTCGGGATCAAAGGTTTCACCTCTATTACCCAATTGGGTGAAATTTGAGGTGTCATTATCTATTACAGCTCGTAGTTCATTTCCGGTGGATGACTCGTCTATTGAGAATATTGGGTTGGAAGGTTGTGGAATGGTGAATTTAGGGATCAAAGCAAATTCTTCTTCATTAATGGTACTTATTGGTCTCACCATTTTGGTCTCGGGGGTAAAATTTTCAACGTTATCGTTTTCCCAAGAGTACCAATTTGTCACCCTTACTTCTTCTTCATCCATAGAGGCTGATGTGTCGATATGTTGTGAAATTGGTAAGACTGAATAAAAAGTATCATCGGGATAGTTGGTGATTTCGGAGCTCTCGAATTCATCAAAATTCGATGATCTGAGATTTTCTTGCACACTACTCCTCAGATCAACAGCTGTATAATCTGATAGAGTTTCAACTTGCCTATTTACAAACTCTCTCATTTGTTCATTTTGAGCATGAAGTTCTTCGAGTTTGATTTTCATATAATCTAAAGTATTTTCAGACAAATACTTTTCCTCGTCCTCTGGTTGTTGAGTTTGGATATATTCTTGGGAATAATCCCAATTAGAATTGTATTCCTCATAATCATTCCATTCAGGTTCTATGGGTTCATAATTTTCCATAGGAACGTAATAATAACATTCCCATGTTGAGTGATAATCTCCACATATTTCACAACCAGTTATTGTTTCGTCATTCGTGATCCAAGATTGACTGAACTAATTATCATCAAAACCCGTTTGAGAGTATTGATTTAATTGATTTTGGAGTTCAAAAAGAGTTTCCAAGGCCTTGTTTTCAAAATTTTCCATTTTATTGCGATGGCCAAATTTTAGCTACAATGTGGTGCATTCACTAATTATCCTATTAGTTATAAAATAGAAAAACTTATATAAGTTGTCCAATTAATAGACTTTTCTGATTTTTGCCCACGTTTCGAATAGCCAAAAGATGCAGCAGGAAGCCAGGACCCTTTAAATCGGAAGCCCACAACTTGCCACTAACAAATCCAACTATTACTACGAACCAGAAAATTTGGATGCCTATTAACTTAACCGCTTAAATAATTTTTCTTTCCGTTTGGAGAATTAGATAAGAAGTAGAGAAAATTTCTAAGTCCTAAAAACTAAAGCGTCGAGAAATAAGAAAGAAAAAGATTACGCGTCGAAAAACGTCGAAAAATAAAAATAAGAAAGTAGCGCGTCGTAACTTAAAAGGTACTAAAATTTATAAACAGCGTCGCAAAATTCTAAAGCACCTAAATTTTAATCTAAAGAAATAAGCACTTAAAGAATTTTACGGCAAATCCTAAAAATCTAGAAATAAAAACACTAATCTTAAAACTAAATACAAACGACAAAAATACAAATATTACGATTAAACAAATAAAAAGATACAAAAATAAAACTAAGCTTAAAATTGATAAAATTATTTATTTTTATAAAAATATTATTTTATATTTATTTTATAAAAGTATTAATTTTTATATATATTAAAACTAATTATAATTAATATTACAAATTAATTAATAAAACTAAACTAATTATAATAATAATTAAGTAAATAGGGTTAAATAAAAAAAATAATAAATAATAATTACTTCGTTCTTAATGCGAATTAGGGTTTGTGGTGGCCTGACAGGGCGGCTCCGCGAGTCGCGGTTCCACCTGGCAACAAACTCCGCGAGTCGCGGAGATTTGAAATTAAAATGACAAGTTTAGTTTTTTTTTAAAATATTTATATTAATTAAATAAAACTTATATTTAAAAACTAAAATATAAATACTTTATAATTTTATAAATAGAAATCTAAAAAAAATAAATTTATATATATATTTTTTTCGATTTTTAATTTTTAAAATTTTTTTTTATTTTTGGACACTTATAATAAATAAGAAAATATTTTTACGAAATAAGAAATAATATATTTTTACAAAAATATAGTTTTTCACCCGATCCCCGGCAGCGGCGCCAGAAATACTTGATGTTATGCGAGGTGTATATGAAATAGTATTAATTTAAATACGAAATAAGACGAAATATTACACAAAATATGACAAGTTTTAATTATTTATTTACAAATGGGATATACCTAAACCTTGCTACAACACTATAGGCAGTGTACCTAATCGTAGAGTAGTGTAGTTTTTAGTAAGTCCGGTTCGTTCCACAGGGAGCTGGCTTATTTCACACTATATTTTAAACAATTATATTCGTACAAAATATATTATATAAATAATATATAAAAGGGGGTTTTACCGTTTAATAACCGGTTTGTCGATTTTATATTTTAAACGAAGCGTAAAGTAAATGACGATATTTAACTAACAATATAAAATAAATAACAATAATTAAAATGACAATAAATAAAAGTACGAGGAAATATGAAATAAAATATATTATGCTTATTTAAACTTCCGTAATCATGATGTTTGACGTGTTGATTTTTAGTTTATTCCCATGGGTTAATTGTTCTTTGTCCTGGATTATTTAATATGCCCGTCTGGTTTTTATCCATAACAGTCCATCAGTCGTAAATATAAAGTGCGAGTGTCCTCGTCAAATTATCCTTATATCCGAAGTCAAATATTCTAACTAATTGGGGACTTAAACTGTAACAAGGTTTTAATACTTTGTTTAATAATTATACCAGGATATCGACTGCGTGTAATCCAAGGTTTAATACTTTGTTAACAATTACGCCAAGTGTCCTTGTACATAATTTCACCCCTGTTTTAATAATTCCATAGACTATTAATCCATTCCCGTGTCCGGTTAAATGAACGATTATTCGTACATATAAATATCCCGCCCATCGTGTCCGATGGAGTGTATATGGTTATTTATAGAGACGTCTAATTGTAAATCTTTATATTAAAATTAACAAACTATCATTTAGTTAAACAAATATAAATCCCATTAATAGCCCATAGTCTAATTTCCACAAGTGTCGTTCTTTTGTCCAAACCCCAATTATGGTACAAAGCCCAATTACCCAATTTTAGATATTTTTAGCCCAACATCATGATTACTTCGGTTCAAATAAGCATAATAACAACTTAGTTACGAGACATTAATTTAAAAAGGGAGAACATAACTTACATTGATTATTTAACGCGTAGTGTTACACGGACAGAGTTCCGGCTTAAAAAATCGTAAATAACCGTTACATAACCCAAACTAACTAATATAAAACTACCCTATACTATATATATATATATATATTATATATATATTTATTTATTATTTATTACAGAGTATTATTATTATTTTTTATATTTTTAAACTCGGCAGAATGCATGGCCTTTTATAGGCATTTCTGATTTTTGCAGCTCCACGAGTTGCGGCATTTTAAGCCTGCAAACTCCGCGAGTCGCGGAGTTTGAAAATCCAGCTCACACAATTTTGGAACCTTGCTTGTCGACATAATTTATATATAAATATAAAATATAAATAATTAATATAATTATTTATATATTATATTATATTCTTGTGCATAGTAGACTTGTAATTTTTGGTCCATTGCGTCGGGCGTTGATAGTTGACTCATGTCCTGGTTCCGAATTTTCGAACGTCCTTGATAATGCTAAAAACGAACATATATTTCATAGCATTATTCCTCAAAAAAGACAAGCTTTTAGTTGCAATTGTTCTATTTACAAGTGATATTCGTTTAAATAATAAAAGGTGAAGACAAAAGACAGATTCGACAAATTGAAGACAAAAAGGTTCAAAGAGCTAAAAAGTACAAGATACAATTAAAAAGGTTCAAAATATTGATGAGGAACGTCTCAAAATGACAAGAGTACAAGTTACAAGACGCAAAGTACACGATATAAAATAATACGCGAAGACGTCCGAAAATCCGGAACCGGGACCTGAGCCTAGAAGAAACGCCCGACGCAACGGACCAAAAATATCTAGTCTACTATGCACAAGAATATAATATAATATATATATAATTATATTATATTATATATTATATTATATATTATTATTATATTACGTCGGCAAGAAGAAAACAAACTAATTTGGCTGGATCCAGGGTGGCCATGCGACTCGCATGGCCAGAGGCACAAATCCATGCGAGTCGCATGGAGTGAAAATGTTGGTCAGGTCCTATATAAAGCCAGTTTTCTGCCGAGTTTTAAACACATAATCTTTTTCTTCCTCTTCATACGTAAAACTTATATATATATATATAATTTATATTTTAATTTTAATTTTAATTCTAATAATAAGGGTATGTTAGCGAATGTTGTAAGGGTGTAAGTCGAAATTCTGTCCGTGTAACGCTACGCTATTTTTAATCATTGTAAGTTATGTTCAACCTTTTTACATTAATGTCTCGTAGCTAAGTTATTATTATGCTTATTTAAAACGAAGTAATCATGATGTTGGGCTAATTACTAAAATTGGGTAATTGGGCTTTGTACCATAATTGGGGTTTGGACAAAAGAACGACACTTGTGGAAATTAGACTATGGGCTATTAATGGGCTTTATATTTGTTTAACTAAATGAAAGTTTGTTAATGTTAATATAAAGATTTACAATTGGGCGTCCCTATAAATTACCATATACACTCGATCGGACATGATGGGCGGGGTATTTATATGTACGAATAATCGTTCATTTAACCGGACACGGGAATGGATTAATAGCCACTAGAATAATTAAAACAGGGGTGAAATTACATTCAAGGGTAATTGGTGTAATTGTTAACAAAGTAGTAAAACCTTGGTTTACACGCAGTCGATAACCTGGTGTATTCATTAAACAAAGTATTAAAACCTTGTTACAATTCGAATCCCCAATTAGTTGGAATATTTAACTTCGGGTATAATAATAATTTGACAAGGACACTTGCAATTTATATTTATGACTGATGGACTGTTATGGACAAAAACCAGACGGACATATTGAATAATCCAGGACAAAGGACAATTAACCCATGGGCATAAAACTAAAATCAACACGTCAAACATCATGATTACGGAAGTTTAAATAAGCATAATTCTTTTATTTCATATTTAATTTCTTTTATTTTATATTTAATTGCACTTCTAATTATCGCACTTTTATTTATTGTTATTTTCTCGCACTTTTAATTATCGTACTTTTTAATTATCGCAATTTTATTTTATCGCATTTTTATTATTCGCAATTTCATTATCGTTATTTACTTTACGCTTTAATTTAAGTCTTGTATTTATTTTATATTTTACATTAGGTTTTAACTGCGACTAAAGTTTTAAAATCGACAAACCGGTCATTAAACGGTAAAAAACCCCCTTTATAATAATAATATTACTTATATATATATTTGTATTTTTATAAAAGTAAACTAATATAGCGTTGAGCTTTGTTTAAAGATTTCCCTGTGGAACGAACCGGACTTACTAAAAACTATACTACTGTACGATTAGGTACACTGCCTATAAGTGTTGTAGCAAGGTTTAAGTATATCCATTCTATAAATAAATAAATATCTTGTGTAAAATTGTATCGTATTTAATAGTATTTCCAACAAAAATTTAATAGTATTTTATACCCCTCTGCTTTGAGACCAAGTATTTTTGGCGCCGCTGCCGGGGAACACCGAAGCGAAACGTCAAAATAAAAAAAAAAAGTATTTTAAGTATATTTTTAAGTTTTTCTTTTATTTTTACAAAATTATAAAGTATTTTAAGTTTATTTTTAAGTTTTTATTTTAATTATATATATATATTTTATTTAAATTTAAAACAGAAAATAAAATATTAAATATTACGTGACCTGTCAAATTGAACCTGTCAATTGAACCAGTCCAGTTCAGTCATGCGACTCGCATGACCCACCGGCTTATTTCATGCGACTCGCATGAGGGGTCTGACAAGGCCACATCCGAACCCTAAAAACGCATTTATTACGGATATTATTAAATTATTATTACTAAAACCCTAAAACTATTATTATTATTATAATTAAGTTTTTAATTTATTTAGTTATTTTTACTTTTGTTTAGTTTTATTATTTATTTACTTAATACTATAATATAAAAAAAATATAAAAATAATATTTTTATAAAATCTAATATTTTTATAACTTTTTATAACTTTTATATTTTGTCCCTTTTTAATCGTTGTAGCGTAATATTTGTATTTTTAGCTCATATTTAATTTTAAACTTAGTTTTTGCTATAGTCATTTTTACTCCTAGATTTTTAGGCTTTGCCGTAAAATTCCTTAAGTGCTTTTTCTTTAGACTAAGATTTAGGTGCTTTAGAATTTTGCGACGCCTTTTTAAGTTTTAGTTTCTTTTTAAGTTATTTCCATTTGGGATTTAGTTTTTCCTGTAAGCTTTAATATTTTTAGACCTTTTACTATGTATCAATTATCATTCCAATTAGTAATCTCAATTTGCGATTATAATTTTAAGTTAGTTGTAGTAATAAGGTTAGGTTAGTTAAGTATTTTTAAGTTTTTATAAGTTTCTTTTATTTTTCCGTCACCTTTTATTTTTCAACCATTTTTTCTTTTTCGACCTTTTTCGACGAACTCTTTTTTTCTCTCTTATTTCTCGCTATTCTAGTTTTTAGGACTTAGAATTTTTTCTACTTCTTATCTAAATTTCTTAAAATTACGAAAATTTATTTTAAGTGGTTAAATTGATAGACATCAAAATTTTCTGGTTCGTAGTAATAGTTGGATTTGTACGTGGACCGGGTTATTGGAGCCAAACAGTCCTCAATTATATTGAGACCAAACGAATCCTGCCCCTCTGCTGCATCTTTTGGCTATTCGAAACGTGGGCAAAATCAGAAAAGTCTATTGATTGGATAACTTATTATAATTTTTCTTTCCTTTTTAAAAAACTAATAGGATATTCAGTGAATGCACCGAGCAAGACGTTCATCACCTTTTGTACGTTCACCACCTGTAACTAGATCAAGACATCGTTTAACAAATATAACCGCCGTTGATTTTTCTTTAGAATCGTCATCCAGTCGACCAAGTACTTCAGTTCAAATTTCCGATAATCCATTTTTTGAACCCGACCTCACAATTGAGAATCCAGAAAATATTCAGGAACGGTTCGTAGATCCTGAACCACTAAACTTTCCTCCGGAACCACCAATCATTCAAACAGAGATTGTTGAGGAACGAACCATTAAAACAGAATCATCTAGTGATACCGATTCAACAAATTCAATTATGGAGAATCTGGAACCTTTAAGTATGGAAGACCGAATGAGAGCTAAACGCACTGGCCAAGGTCACGCAATTACTCATCCAGACATTAATGCGCCAGATTATGAAATCAAAGGACAAATTCTACACATGGTGACTAATCAATGCCAATTTAGTGGTGCGCCGAAGGAAGATCCAAATGAACATCTACGTACCTTTAACAGAATCTGCACACTATTTAAAATACGAGAAGTGGAGGATGAACAGATATATCTCATGTTATTTCCCTGAACTTTAAAGGGAGAAGCCAAAGATTGGTTAGAATCGTTACCTGAAGGGGCGATTGATACATGGGACGTTTTAATTGACAAATTTCTTAAACAATTCTTTCCTGCATCTAAAGCCGTAAGACTTCAAGCAGAAATTGTTACGTTCACACAAAAACCAAATGAAACTCTATATGAGGCGTGGACAAGATATGGAAAGTTATTAAGAGGATGTCCGCAACATGGTTTAGACACCTGTCAAATAGTACAAATATTCTACCGAGGATGCGACATCACTGCAAGAAAAGACATAGATATAGCAGCTGGTGGTTCTATTATGAAGAAAACCGAAACTGATGCTTACAAAATTATTGATAATACTGCTTCCCACTCACATGAGTGGCACCAAGAAAAAGATATCATTAGATCATCTAAAGCAGCTAGAGCCGATTCTAGCCATGACTTAGATTCCATTTCCGCAAAGATAGATGCTTTCGAAAGACGAATGGAAAAGATGACTAAGGATATTCACTCAATACGAATTAGTTGTGAGCAGTGTGGAGGACCACATTTGACAAAAGATTGTCTCAGTATTGAATTAACAATGGAACAAAGAGAGAATATTTCATACATAAACCAAAGGCCTGGAAATAATTATCAGAATAATTATCAACCGCCACGACCGATTTACAATCAAAACCAGAATTATAACCGAAATATTCCATACAACAACCAACAAGGTCCTAGCAATCAACAAGTATCCAATAATACTTACAATCAGCAAAGACCGAATTTTCAAAACAAACCACCACAACAAACCGATGATAAAAAGCCGAATTTAGAAGATATGATGACGAAGCTAGTTGAAACTCAAACGCAGTTTTTCACATCTCAAAAACAAACCAATGAACAAAATGCTCAAGCATTTAGAAATCAACAAGCTTCTATTCAAAATCTGGAACAAGAAGTAAGTAACCTAGCAAGGTTAATAGGTGAAAGAAAACCGGGAAGTCTACCTAGTGATACAAATGCTAACCCCCGGAATGAAACAGCTAAAGCCATTACCACAAGAAGTGGTACAACACTTAAATCACCTGAAATACCTGTAACTTCTAATGAAACCATTCCTACTCCACAAGAACCACAACCTGATCAAGATAAGGAAAAAGAACCGGTAGTTGATAAGGTTAATGAAAATAACACAGTTAAGGATAAACCTTATGTTAAACCATACCAACCACCACTTCCTTACCCGAGTAAAATGAAGAAAGAAAAACTTGAAGCCGAGCAATCCAAATTCTTGGATATGTTTAAACAGATAAATGTAAATCTTCCTTTCATTGATGTGATTTCAGGAATGCCAAGATATGCTAAATTCTTGAAAGATCTAATCTCAAATAGAAAGAAAATGGAAGAACTCTCGGCTGTTACTATGAATGCTAATTGTTCAGCAGTGCTGTTGAATAAGATACCAGAAAAACTATCTGATCCAGGAAGTTTCACAATTCCATGTTTTCTGGGTAGTCTTAGTTCAATAGAAGCATTGGCAGACTTAGGTGCTAGTATAAATTTAATGCCGTATTCACTATACGCTAAACTAGACCTTGGAGAATTGAAACCAACCAGAATAAGCATACAACTAGCCGATAGATCAATAAAATATCCTAGAGGGATAATGGAGAACATGCTAGTTAAAGTTGGTACTTTAGTATTTCCAGTAGATTTTGTTGTTTTGGACATGGAAGAAGATTCTCAAGTTCCTCTCATATTAGGAAGACCATTCTTAAACACGGCTAAAGCAATGATAGACGTGTTCGGTAAGAAACTGACCCTAAGTATAGAGGATGAGAGTGTTACCTTTTCAGTTGATAAAGTAATGCAACAACCACAATCTGCAGATGATACATGTTATTATATTCAAACTATAGATGCACATGCAGAATTATTAGAAGAATTTCCAGAATTACAAGGAACAGGAGAATGTTCTTTAGGAGAAGGTAATGAACCAATAGATGAAGCTGAAATGTTAGCTACACTTATAGCTAATGGATATGAACCAACAACAGAAGAAATTCAAATGCTAAAAGAAGAAGACGGATATCGATATAAATCATCGATAGAAGAACCTCCGAAATTAGAGTTAAAGCCACTTCCAAACCATTTGGAATACGCTTATTTACATGGTGAATCTGAATTACCTGTAATAATATCATCTTCTCTTACTGAAAATGAAAAATCACAACTCATTTCTGTGTTGAAAGCTCATAAACCAGCCATTGCATGGAAGATTCATGATATTAAAGGAATAAGTCCTTCGTATTGCACACATAAAATCCTTATGGAAGAAGGTCATAAAACGTATGTGCAACGCCAACGAAGACTAAATCCTAATATGCAAGATGTAGTTAAGAAAGAGATTATTAAACTGCTAGATGCAGGTTTGATATATCCAATTTCTGATAGTCCATGGGTAAGCCCAGTTCAATGCGTGCCTAAGAAGGGTGGCATGACTGTCATTACAAATGAGAAAAATGAGCTTATTCCTACTAGGACTGTAACAGGATGGCGTGTATGTATTGATTATAGAAAATTAAATGACGCCACCAGAAAAGATCACTTTCCCTTACCTTTCATAGATCAAATGTTGGAAAGATTAGCCGGAAATAGTTACTATTGTTTTCTAGATGGATTTTCCGGATATTTTCAAATTCCAATAGCACCCGAAGATCAAGAGAAAACCACATTCACGTGCCCTTATGGTACTTTTGCTTACAAACGCATGCCATTTGGACTTTGTAACGCCCCTGCAACCTTTCAAAGGTGTATGATGGCGATTTTTCACGATATGATAGAAGAATGCATGGAAGTATTCATGGATGACTTTTCAGTCTTCGGTGATACATTTAAATCATGTCTAGTTAATCTGGAACGAATGCTAATTAGATGCGAAAAATCAAATCTAGTACTTAATTGGGAGAAATGCCATTTCATGGTTAAAGAAGGCATCGTTCTTGGACATAAAATTTCAAAAGAAGGAATTGAAGTGGATAGAGCTAAAGTAGATGTAATTGCTAAACTTCCACATCCCACCAATGTTAGAGGAGTTAGGAGTTTTCTAGGGCATGCCGGTTTTTACCGACGTTTCATAAAAGATTTTTCTAAAATTGCCACTCCTATGAATAAACTCCTAGAAAAGGATGCGCCATTCATCTTTTCAGATGAGTGTATCAAATCTTTTAATATTCTTAAAGAGAAACTCACTAATGCACCGGTCATGATAACACCAAATTGGAATCTACCATTTGAACTAATGTGCGATGCAAGTGATTTTGCAATGGGAGCCGTTTTAGGACAAAGGATTGAAAAACGATTTCAACCTATATATTATGCTAGTAAGACGTTACAAGGAGCACAAACGAACTATACAACTACTGAAAAAGAACTCCTTGCTATTGTCTTTGCTTTTGACAAATTTCGATCATATCTCGTTCTAGCAAAAACGGTGGTCTATACCGACCATTCTGCTCTTAGATACCTATTTTCAAAACAAGATGCTAAACCAAGACTAATCCGTTGGATCTTACTCTTACAAGAGTTTGATATTGAAATCCGAGATAAAAAAGGAGCAGAAAATCTCGCCGCTGATCATCTTTCTCGTCTTGAAAATCCCGAATTAGAAGTTCTAAATGAATCGACCATACAAGACAACTTTCCTGATGAATATCTATTGAAGATAGATTATAAAGAAATCCCATGGTTTGCAGACTATGCAAACTACTTAGTTTGTGGATTCCTTGAAAAAGGATTATCGTACCAAAGACGAAAGAAATTCTTCAGTGATATAAAACACTATTTCTGGGAAGATCCACATTTGTTTAAAAGTTGTCCCGATGGAATAATACGCCGATGTGTATTTGGAGATGAAGCTAGTAAAATTTTAAACCATTGTCACACAGGACCAACAGGAGGGCATTATGGGCCTCAACTAACAGCAAGAAAAGTTTATGAAGCTGGATTCTATTGGCCTACAATTTACAAAGACGCACACCTTCTTTGCAAATCCTGTGATGCATGTCAAAGGGCCGGAAAAATAAGTCAACGTGATGAAATGCCACAAAATGTCATCCAAGTATGTGAAGTATTTGACATTTGGGGTATTGACTTTATGGGTCCATTTCCAAAATCTCATAATAATCTATATATACTCGTAGCCATTGATTATGTATCTAAATGGGCGGAAGCACAAGCTCTCCCAACTAACGATGCACGAGTTGTAGTCAACTTTTTAAAACGTCTTTTTGCAAGGTTTGGAACACCGAAAGCTTTAATAAGTGATCGGGGTACTCATTTCTGTAATAATCAACTTGAGAAAGTTCTTAAAAGATATGGAGTAACTCATAAAATCTCCACCGCATATCATCCACAAACAAGTGGACAAGTTGAAAATACCAACCGAGCTTTAAAACGTATTCTAGAGAAAACCGTAGGATCAAATCCGAAGGAATGGTCCATTAAATTGGAGGATGCACTCTGGGCTTTTAGAACAGCCTACAAAACTCCAATTGGAACCACACCTTTTAGACTTGTTTATGGAAAAGCATGTCATCTTCCAGTAGAAATTGAACACAAAGCATTTTGGGCTTTGAAAACATGTAATCTTGATTTACATGAAGCCGGACGTCTACGATTAAGTCAACTAAACGAATTAGAAGAATTAAGACATGAAGCATACGAAAATTCGTTAATCTATAAAGAAAGAACGAAGAAATGGCATGATAAAAGAATCAGAAGTTCAAAAGAATTTAAAGAAGGAGACAGAGTTCTTCTTTTCAATTCACGATTCAAGCTATTTCCTGGAAAATTGAAATCAAGATGGTCTGGACCATTCATAGTCAAAAGAGTTTTCCCATACGGAACGATAGAATTAATAAATTCAAATGGGATTGAATTTAAAGTTAATGGTCACAGAGTTAAACATTACATACATGGTCCGATGGAAGTCGACAACGAAGTTAATCACAATTTCGACACCACAGATAACTAAGTGTGGGGAGAATCAAGTCTTTAAAGGATAATATGTATTTCTGTTAGAGTTAGATTATCTGTTTTCGTGTAGTTCTCGAAAATGGAACACGTATGGTCTTTCCCTAGCAGACCCTAAAGAACTAGTCTTCTCCCCCCATTCTGAATTTTTATTTTTTTTAGGTTTTTACAAAATGAAGACTGCCTGTGAACTAAACCATGGTCTAATGCTACACGCTTTGATCACTAAACGTAATAATGACATACTACCGAGTGAATTGGTATCAGTAATCAGAGAAAGAATGGACGGAGTTAGAAAAGGATCCAGATGCGAAGATAATAAGTTACAATTTGGTAAAGGAAAATCAAAATCCGCAGCGAAAAGAAGAGCACGACACCTAGAAAGATGTCACAAATGCGGAAAATGGTCACATGGAGGTAAATGTTCAAATAATCAAACCTATTCAAATACCGAATTTGTTACTTTATGCAGAGACGGACCGTTCATATGTTTAGAAGAAAAGACACTGAATGCTCGAGGTTACGCCTATGCAGCCATGGAAAACCAATTAAACCGACTATCTTATGAATATAATAGATCATATAACTAAGAAATCTATTCCACAGGTATGTCTGTATAGTTTTTATTTTTATTTTTATTTTTAACCTTTTGATAATAAACGCTAATTTGTTCGCTAAAAAGTATTAAATTGGTATTGAATAAAATTAGGTTTGGCGACCGAAATTATTGATATCATTCAAAAATTTATTACATCACTGCGAAATTTAACGTTTATTCTTAAGGTATAAATATCTTTAAACAATCAACCCAAAATATTTCAAAAATTCGTCATGAGTTAAATTAGGTCTTGGAACCGAAATTACTTTACCGAAAAGAGGGGCGCATATTTTTGATAATATTTGATTGATTAAAGTGGGTTAAAAAGACAAAAAGATTTTTAATTTTATTTTTACCATATTTTTAAAATTAATATTTAAATCTTAAATTAATATTGTAAACTTTGTAAAAACAATATATTTAAAATTGTAAATATTTGAAAAAAAATTAATATAAGTTTGGTGTGAATTTTTAATTTTTAAAATATAAAATTTTAATTTTATGCATTTCAAATTTTAAGTTTGGTGTGAATTTTTAATATTAATTTTGAATTTTATATTTAAGTTGTGTGAATTTAAAAAACAAAAATTTACTTTATCTCATTAAGATAAGAATATGATTTTTAAAATTCGTCGTAAGTTGAAGACTAGGTCTTTGAACCGAAATTGCTTTACCCGAGGGAGGGACGAGAACTTTTATTATCATTATTTTTAATCTTTTTGATTTAAAGTATGCCAAAAAAATTAAAAAAATCCAAAAATCTAAGCTTTTAAAACAATCGCTTGAAAATGACAAAATTTTAAAATTTTGTCGAGGGACGGACTAGGGCATCTTCCCGAAACGACCTCGTCTTAAAAAGAAACAAAATTTTTAAAAATTTTATGTTTTAAAAGTATAAGGTTATTATAAAAAAAATAAAAAAAAAATAAAAAAATAAATAAATAACCTGGAAAATACCCCCATGCGACTCGCATGGGGGAAAGGCTTATACCATGCGAGTCGTATGGCAGCCAAAAACTGGACAGGATCAATTTATCCAGCGAATCTGCTTATGTCTCTCACAATACACACACAAACACATACGAAAACCTCCCAAACTCTCTCAATTTTTCACCAATTTTCACCAAATTTCTTGCAAAAATTTCACAATAATCATGCCTAGATTCAGTAGTCTCAACCCCTTCAGGAGAAAGGTAAAGATTTCACCCCTAATCTCTTTAAATTCGAATTTTTGTGTTCTTGAGCTAGAAATTTTATATTTTGATTTTGTTAAATTTAGGTGTAATTAGAGCTAAATTGTTGTTATATTATGCATGTATATCCTAGATAGAAGCTATTTAACATGAATTGAAGCTAAAAACTTCAAATTTTTAAGAATCTAGGGTTTGTGTTCTTGAGCAATTTGGGGCTTTTTGATATAAACAGGTTATGGCCGATTTTTGTCATGAATTGTTGCTAAATTAAGTAGTGTAACATGTTTAGGTAGTTAATTGATCCAAACTTTGAGCCTAAACATGTTTTTGAGAATTAAAGTGGACTTTTTAAGTCTAAAAATTCATGAACTTGGATAATTTGATATAAAGGCCATTTGAAACTTGTTTCATTGCTAGTAGTGATTATTTTGGCATGTTATTTGAGATAAATGCTTATGAACTTGATGTACATTTTTCGTATATTCTTATTTGACAAAGTGTAGACTTGACAAAAATGTGAAAATGAGCACTAGTTTGATTTGAATGCCATGTAACAAGTGTTTAATTGCTATAATGATTATTGTTGACATATTTAAGAGTTTAAATGTGATAAAACATTGTATACATTTTCGTATGTAAAAGTGTAGAATTGTTATTGTTAAGAAAATGTGTATAAAATGTGTTATGAATTGAACATGTCATCATAATTGTTTCAAGTTATTATTTTGCTAACACTAATGCATATTTGGATGCACAAATTTTGTGTTTAATGTGTTTTGCAGAGAAATACAGATACGGACGGTGCATCATCGTCCAGATAACCAGAACCCGAACCGGAAATGTTTTATGAACAAGAACAACATATGCAACAAGAAGAAGAAGAACATGAAGAGCAACATATTCCATATTACGATCAAGATCAATTATTCGTGAATCAGTTTCGTCAATTCGCTCCACATCAAATGATTCTGAGCTTAGACATTAATGAAGATCAGTTACACCCAAATCTGAGATTTGATCGATGTTGGATAGAGTATCCAGATTATCAAAAGAACATGCACATTCTCTACTTTAAGGTTGTTGAAATGCCAAAGGCAATTGACTGGGTACCTTTGGAAACAGTTGACCTTGCCGAGCCGATTCGGGAATTATTGGTGCAAAGGTATGGTAATTCTCAGTTTAACGATTGGATGCGCCTATTTTCCATTCGTAGAACCATATATAGGGAATGGTGTATAGAATTACTTAGTACTATTAAGTTAAACAGTGATGTTAGGAGGATAGATGATAGAAGCTTTATTAGATTTCTGTTAGGTGGACGCATGTACAGAATGTCCATGATAGATTTAGCCAGGGCCTTACAGATTTACACCCCTGCTGAACTTTTAAGCCCCGACTGTAATAGCCTGATTGCCCAAGGAGAAAGGATAGATAGGGAATTTGATATTAACGCCGTCTGGAGGCATATGTCCCACTTTAATGAATTTCACGCCAGTGGAAATCATACATACTTAGATATAGACAGAGCTGAACTCCGGGTGATTCATAGATTCTTAGCAAACACAATTACACAAAGGGGTAAGAATAAAGAGAAATTGACCGTAAACGATTTGTTCTACCTCAAGTGTATTAGAGACCCGAGGAGTTTCGTTAACATTCCCTATTGTGTTGGTTATTATCTCGCTAATGTAGTTTCGGGGATGAAATCGGGGAGTATTATAGGTGGTGGTATTTTCATTACTCTCATTGGAGAGTATTTAGGTGTGGATAAGCACCAAGGGGGTCCAATGAACGAAATAGAGGACGAAGGTGAAACTATAAGTTCAAACCTTTATCACGGTGCAAGGGTATTATTGATGAGACGTGGTCGGGTATATCGATACGAGGGACCTCAGCGACAGGTAGAAAGAGGTTCGGATGACGAGATGGAGGAGGCGAACAACATTATAGGAGTTGTTCGGGAGACTGTTCTTGATTTAGGCGTTCGTATGGAGGATGAATACATGACGAACTATGATAGGCATATGCAGTACGAGGCATGGCAACGTCGGAATGACTACGAGCATTCCCGGCAACGAGAGCATGGCCGATGGGATTATCATCAGCGCCAAATTATAAGCCAGTTGCAGCCTGGCGAGATGTATTATCCGACCCGACCCGCATACTATCCCGCACATCAGCCAGAAATGAGACCACCCTATGATTCATATGATTATGACGCAGCATACCAGTTCACCTATAATCAGCCATGGAACCCGGACGCGAACATGAATTGGGATCCATATCCTAATTTTCCTCCTAACCCACCTCCTGATCAGTAGAGATAAGTTGGTAATTTTTATTTTTATTTTAAACACTTAACATTTTATTACGTTTATGTAATGTTTGATATTCTTATTATTATTGTGTACTAATATTTTTCTTATAGTTTGAAAGTGGGATGCCAAAGTTCCATTTCAAATTGCATGTATGATTATATTTGTATTGTATGTATTCTCTTTTATGCACAAAACAGGGTAAAACAACGCGTTTTCAAAGACTGGCATTAAGTTCAGCAAAAGCAAGTAATTTTGACGACAATGATGCAAAATGTATGTGAAATAACAACAAGACGGAATGAACAAATGACGTGCACCATTTATCATTCAGCAAACAAACGCCAATATATTTGGAAACTTTGGTAAAAATTTAATCATTTTCACACAAATCACCCTCAATAATTTAAATTGTTACTGATTTCTTGCAAATGAGGGCATTGCAAGATCTTAAGTGTGGGAAGGGGTTAAATTCTTTCGGATTTTAAAATTTTTATATTAAACACTTGGTTACCATTAAAAATACTAGTAAATCAGTAGTTGTATTAGAATCTAGTGCTCTCTGATAAAAAAGAACAGCCCTAGTCTTATATACTAACTACCCAATTCTAGTAAAATTTTTCAAAATTTTCAATTAAATGAACTCAAAATCATGTTTATACATATTTATGAACGATAAAACTAGGTTTTAACACCGAAATTATTGTTACCTCGGAAAGGACATAAATTGAGAAACAAACTAAAATGTTAAAATTCATTTAAAATGGAATAGAGGACGATAAAAAGGAAAATAAAAGCCAAGTGTGGGAAAATTTACCAAGTTATCTTAAACATATGTCACATATATCTGTAACAAATAACTGAAAATACTTTTGCTTTGAACTAAACTAAACTGTTTTACCCGATGAAAGAAAAGAAGAGATGGATCTACACGATGAATCAATTCCATCATTAAAAGGAAGTAAAGTCTTCCGAAAAAGAAACGCGCTTCTTGATTTAGGTCATGAAGTTGTCGTCCAGACCAGCTGTAGGTTGACGAAAAATCTAGAAAAGTCATCACTAAAATCAGCAGGAAATCCACGGACCTCAGCATTAAACAGGGTCGCCAAGTGGTCAGATTTATCCTAACCATGAGAAGGATTTATCTCGTACAATGGGGAGGCACCATGCAAATTAGCTGGATAAGACTAATGAATCAGATCCCCAGAAAGGATAATCTCCTTAAAGATTAAAAATCAGCTTTTAAGCCTGATATTACTCAATCCTTGAGATTGACCTTAAAGATTGAGAATTCAAACTCATGGAATTCAATGATATCTAAACTCGAGCTTGAACGAGAAAAATATTTTGATCAAAAATACAAACCGATTTGTTTTCTGAAAACCCTATTTTCAATGCGTTCATTACCATTGAATGTAAAATCCTAGGAATTCACCTGGAATTCACTAGGTCACCTGAACTAAATCGGGTGTCAACCGTAAGAACGGTGGTTGCATAGCATGGTCAAAGACAGGACCTTGTGCCAGACCGAAAAATTATAAGGGTGAGCTTTACTATTGCTCCTACCAAGGATAGTAATTGCGTCCGACACGTTATAGACCATAATCAAAAGCATGTCACGGGACATTGCCTTAACAGTTGCTTGTTCAACGCTTTCCTTTACAACCGGACGGTAGTTTGCCGAAAAGTAATATACGGAACAAGTAAACTGGACGTGTTTCTTTCCAAATACAAGGTTAGCAAGTGGGTGACACAAAACCGCAAGTTTTGAGCTAAAATTTTCAAATCTGAAACCCACCAAACCCACTAAAATATTTTTCAAACACCAGTAAAGGGTTATTCCGGAAAACTTATCTAGGGTAAAAACTAGATTTAATTTTCAAAAGATCAAATGTTTTCATAAAGATCCAATTTCCTTAATGGATCTAAATTTTTATAGTCATGTGGGACTGTAAACCATATCGTTACTTCCATTATTTATACCGCCGTATAGAAATCACTGATGTACAAAGTGTGAAGAATAAAGAAGTGATTCTAGTATTTCAAGACAATATTGCTTGAGGACAAGCAACGCTCAAGTGTGGGAATATTTGATAATGCTAAAAACGAACATATATTTCATAGCATTATTTCTCAAAAAAGACAAGCTTTTAGTTGCAATTGTTCTATTTACAAGTGATATTCGTTTAAATAATAAAAGGTGAAGACAAAAGACAGATTCGACAAATTGAAGACAAAAAGGTTCAAAGAGCTAAAAAGTACAAGATACAATTAAAAAGGTTCAAAATATTGATGAGGAACGTCTCAAAATGACAAGAGTACAAGTTACAAGATGCAAAGTACACGATATAAAATAATACGCGAAGACGTCCGAAAATCCGGAACCGGGACCTGAGCCTAGAAGAAACGCCCGACGCAACGGACCAAAAATATCTAGTCTACTATGCACAAGAATATAATATAATATATATATAATTATATTATATTATATATTATATTATATATTATTATTATATTACGTCGGCAAGAAGAAAACAAACTAATTTGGCTGGATCCAGGGTGGCCATGCGACTCGCATGGCCAGAGGCACAAATCCATGCGAGTCGCATGGAGTGAAAATGTTGGTCAGGTCCTATATAAAGCCAGTTTTCTGCCGAGTTTTAAACACATAATCTTTTTCTTCCTCTTCATACGTATATAATTTATATTTTAATTTTAATTTTAATTCTAATAATAAGGGTATGTTAGCGAATGTTGTAAGGGTGTAAGTCAAAATTCTGTCCGTGTAACGCTACGCTATTTTTAATCATTGTAAGTTATGTTCAACCTTTTTACATTAATGTCTCGTAGCTAAGTTATTATTATGCTTATTTAAAACGAAGTAATCATGATGTTGGGCTAATTACTAAAATTGGGTAATTGGGCTTTGTACCATAATTGGGGTTTGGACAAAAGAACGACACTTGTGGAAATTAGACTATGGGCTATTAATGGGCTTTATATTTGTTTAACTAAATGAAAGTTTGTTAATGTTAATATAAAGATTTACAATTGGGCGTCCCTATAAATTACCATATACACTCGATCGGACACGATGGGCGGGGTATTTATATGTACGAATAATCGTTCATTTAACCGGACACGGGAATGGATTAATAGCCACTAGAATAATTAAAACAGGGGTGAAATTACATTCAAGGGTAATTGGTGTAATTGTTAACAAAGTAGTAAAACCTTGGTTTACACGCAGTCGATAACCTGGTGTATTCATTAAACAAAGTATTAAAACCTTGTTACAATTCGAATCCCCAATTAGTTGGAATATTTAACTTCGGGTATAATAATAATTTGACAAGGACACTTGCAATTTATATTTATGACTGATGGACTGTTATGGACAAAAACCAGACGGACATATTGAATAATCCAGGACAAAGGACAATTAACCCATGGGCATAAAACTAAAATCAACACGTCAAACATCATGATTACGGAAGTTTAAATAAGCATAATTCTTTTATTTCATATTTAATTTCCTTTATTTTATATTTAATTGCACTTCTAATTATCGCACTTTTATTTATTGTTATTTTATCGCACTTTTAATTATCATACTTTTTAATTATCACAATTTTATTTTATCGCATTTTTATTATTCGCAATTTCATTATCGTTATTTACTTTACGCTTTAATTTAAGTCTTGTATTTATTTTATATTTTACATTAGGTTTTAACTGCGACTAAAGTTTTAAAATCGACAAACCGGTCATTAAACGGTAAAAAACCCCCCTTTATAATAATAATATTACTTATATATATATTTGTATTTTTATAAAAGTAAACTAATATAGCGTTGAGCTTTGTTTAAAGATTTCCCTGTGGAACGAACCGGACTTACTAAAAACTATACTACTGTACGATTAGGTACACTGCCTATAAGTGTTGTAGCAAGGTTTAAGTATATCCATTCTATAAATAAATAAATATCTTGTGTAAAATTGTATCGTATTTAATAGTATTTCCTACAAAAATTTAATAGTATTTTATACCCCTCTGCTTTGACATCAGTCCTTGCGTACTATTTTATATCATGTACTTTGCGTTTTGTAACTTGTACTCTTATAATTTTTAGACGTTTCTCATCATTAAATTGAACCACTTAGATTGTATCTTGTACATTTGAGCTTTTTGGACATTTTTGTCTTCAAATCTTCGTTTTCGCCTTTTGTCTTCGCACTTATTTATTTAAACGAATATTACTTGAAAATAGAACAATTGCAACTGAAAACTTTACATATCGGAAGGATATTGCTACTAAATATATGTTCATTTGGAGCACTATCAAGATTCGATGTGGGTTTAAGTTCGGGCGGTCGATACCACATCGGGTCAATATATGATATGGGTTTAAGTTCGGACGTTCGATGCCATGTCATGTATGTGTGTGGGCGTGTAGCGTGGGTTTAAAGTTCAGGCGTTCGATACCACATTACACGTGACAGGTGGGTTTAAAGTTCGAGCGTTCGATACCACTCCGGGGTTAGTGTTATAATTCGTTGTACGCTAACGGTTGTTGGGAACACCGATGGGAAATTCAAAGTACCATTCCTTTGTACTATTGGTTAACCATGGTTGTGTGTTTGTAGTGTGTCACTTTATATTATTCGAGTTATATGTGCTATCGTTTGTGCTAGCTTGTGGTCTTGGAGATTTAGCGTTATACCTTGCGTTGGTATGTCATTTAAATTGCTAGCGTGTGTGAGGTAATTGTGTATGTGATTGCAAGTATGTAGGTTATATATGTATGTGTATAATTATTGCATTCACTAAGCGTTAGCTTACCCTCTCGTTGTTTACCTTTTTAGGATCCGACTTGGATAAGGGCAAAGGTATTCGCTTGGATTAGTAGCTCTCGGGGGTTTTAGCTTTTTGGAAGTTCGACCAAGATTTGGGTAGTTTAACCCCAAACACCATGCTCTAGTGACGTTTTAAAATTAAACTTTTTGTGGCCGAAACTCGTATTTCGTACTTAATGGTATTTTGGGTGTATGTGGGCCCCGCAATGTAAAACTCGTTTTTATCATTGATTCGTGCTTGTTTTACTTATACCATCTCGTCTAAAAATGATGGGAAGTGTTAGATCTTTTTACGAAAACGGAACAATTTGGACAGCGGGCTGCCAGGCCCTGTGCGCGCCGCGCACAGGTAGGGGTGCGCGCCGCACACCCAGCCTGGGCAGGCCTGCTTCGAATTTTTTTTTTATTTTGCAGTTTTGGTTAGTTAACGGGTTGGGTCGTTACAAGTCTTTAGCGAATACCTTGCTCCTTACTCTAAACCCTTGTGGACGATATTCTTCAACATCCTCTGATCTTAGATATTCTAAGATATCATCGTATCTTTTATTATAAATATCCTCCATATTTCTGAAGATATTTTCATAACTATTCTTATCTGAAATAATTCATCTTTTTGCACTATCTGTGTTACATCATAAAAGAAACTATTTTAGTTTCTAAATTCTGAAACCTTCGAGTTTAAAATATGAATGTTTTGAAGTAGTGTTAGGAACTGAAGCATGAGTTAGTATAATATAATGACACTTGTTCAACGTGATTATATTACAGTAAGTCATGCTGAGTTTCTAACTGGAACTTGACGATTCACAGATCATAACGTCATCATGTGCCATGTTACACGACTCTGGTATTCTACTTAAGCTCTAAACATATCAAGAAAATATTCTTCTTAATGATTCGGTCTTTTCCGAGGTATTCTGGTAATTTGACAAATCAAGATCGTGCCATTACAATTTCCTTCTTAGAACATTAACGATGTTCATTCCAAAAATTCATGACTACGAATTCTAGACCATTATTCGCTTGACTTTAAGTCGGGAAGAGAAAATAAAAGGATGAAGCTCCAAAATATAAATGGGAGTATAAATCACAGCAAATAGAAGAGAGCATTAACTGTGGATGTCAGTGATTATAGAAAGATAGAAGCAGGGATTCCGAAATATAAGGGAAGAAATAAAGCCCAACAACAACTCAGAAATTACAAACCATGTATAACGATGCATATAGCAATATAAAGACAAGGGAGAACTAAAAACACTATAAAACCAATAGTATAGTAGAAGTAAATAGATTCTTCCGGCGGCAGATGAAAAAGAAGAATGACATATATGAAAGTTAGGAGTATATCAAGAATCAGAACTGTATGGAGCATATTGACGAATGCTTTAAAGTATGAATTGAGGGAGGAAGAATAGAAGTTATGAGCGGTGGAAATAAGGAAATGAAGAGGGTGGATTTATAGTGAAATATCCGACAGGGCAATCAAAACAGATTATCGCATTTAACCAAAGAGGATCCTAATTTCCTTAATTTCTGAAGAATCGAATCTTATTTAGATTTTGAAGATTTTCTTCTAAAATTCCTTGAATTCTAAAAATCAACCGTGGCTACATCACCGGATAAGACGAACATGTATTTACTCATTTTCACTCTTTTGCGATAGCTTCACTCGTACTCTTCACAAAATCAAATTGATTTATCTATATTACCAAATGATGATAAAACTCAAATTTTCAGCTCTTATGCGTCATGAAAACATACTTATTGTCAGCCATGACGATCCCAATCAAATTTCGGGACGAAATTTCTTTAACGGGTAGGTACTGTGACGACCCGGAAATTTCCGACCAAAATTTAAACTTAATCTTTATATGATAACATTATTCCGACATGATAAGTAATAAATTTTGACAAGTTTTAAAACTTTTGAAATAAGTTTCATACAAACAATTGACCAACCATTTGTTCGACGATTCACGAACGTCATAACTTGTATTAAACATATACTTATGTATATATATGGATATATGGATTATATCTAACTTGAAAATATGATAATTAAATATCTCATTAAGTATATTAACAAAGTATTATATATATTTTTTCATACTACTAATTTAAAGAGTTTTTTTTAAACAATATATATGTTAATATTTAAACAACGTAATTAACTTATGTTAAAATATATTTACATATAATGTATTACGAGTGTAAATACATCCTTACAAGTATTGAATACACTTTATAATATACCAATACATATAAAGGATAGCTATACTCGTATTTTTGTTCAATTTCCTCAAGAATTTTACTCGCATTCATACGGTATTTTTTTTACCCGTATTATACACAGCTTCTAGAAGTATTTACTATTGGTATATACCAATAGAAATCTGCAATTATTTGTGTAATATGTCATCTATGACCTAATAAATTTAATATGTCATCCATGACTTAATACATTTTAACTTATCTTAGATATTTTCACTAAAAATTAAATTTTCAAGCCTATAAATAAGCACCATTTCTAACTCATTTTTACACATTCATTTTCCAAATTTTACTTCCAATTTTCACACACACTTGCAAGAACTCTCTCAAATTTTGTTCTACTACTTCTTTCCAGCAACTTTACATTTTACATTATTAGTATGTAAAAATTAAATTATGAGTGCTTACGTATCAATATTGAGATTCAATATTGCAGGATATGTACGTAAACGCAACGGAGATGATAAACACTAGATTGACCTCAAGAGCATACCCATGAACCATACCCATCACCTCCATAGCTATAACCCGTAATTTCCTTAGCTCTATCTCGCTCATAAAAATTCATTTTTGAAATAACCCGCTCATGACTTCGTCGTAATATTTTATGTAAAATACTAATAATAATAATAATAATAATAATAATAATAATAATAATAATAATAATAATAATAATAATAATAATAATAATAATAATAATAATAATAATAATAATAATACTTCTAGTAATATAATTAATAATAATAATAATAATAATTATAATATATATATATATATATATATATATATATATATATATATATATATATATATATATACACGAGAGATAGATAGTTGAATTTTATGAATGTAAAGATCAGAACGTTCGGCCTTTTATAGAGGAATTCCTGTCACCGACACCTCCGCAATCGCGGAGGTTGTGAATGGATTTAGTCTGCAATTACGGAGTATCGTGAACCAGTTCATACGCAAAAAAACATGGCTGCTTAACACTTTAATTATATTTTATATATAATATATTTTATTTATATAATTAATTATATATTACATTATATTTACGTGCATAGTTAAATTGTAATTTTTGTTCAAATACCTCGTTAGTTGTTACTCGACTCATGCCACTTTTGGTTTTTCGAACGACGTTTCGTACGCTGAGAAAACTA
This sequence comes from Rutidosis leptorrhynchoides, assembly GCF_046630445.1. Classification (NCBI taxonomy): domain Eukaryota; kingdom Viridiplantae; phylum Streptophyta; class Magnoliopsida; order Asterales; family Asteraceae; genus Rutidosis; species Rutidosis leptorrhynchoides. The sequence goes on from NC_092339.1 coordinate 123,183,672, forward strand.
GTACTTTACGTTTTGTGACGAGTACCTTTATAAATAATTAGACTTAATCATCTAAAGACTATATTACCCAAAGCACAACTTTTGTGTTTGAGTGTCGTGGTCATTTGCTTCTATAAATCAAAGTCTCGTTGTTTATCAAAATATATTATTTTAAATCAACCGTTAAATATTATATTTTTGTCACTTGTAAAATATATATATCCTTTAAATTTGTTCATATTGAAATATTTACTTAATAATACAATATTTAGTTTTTCAAAACTAATTATATTTTAAAGTTCATTTTGGAATCGTTTTGATAGTAGAAAAGTATTATATCAAATCACGTTTACGTTTTTGAAACGCTTTATATATTTGTAATTTATAATATAAGCTTTATTTAAATTCCTCAAAGGTCATATACAACCTATCTTAATAAACGTCCTAATTAATAAAATTCTTTTTAAACTAAAACGTTTTTATATGTTTAAATCAAATATGATAACTTTGTTTTCTAAAACTAGATATATAAAATAATCATTTTATTAAAAGGTTAAAATAGTAGAAGTTGTTATATCGTAAAAATGTTTTTGAAAAGTGAGATTAAATATACTTTTTAATAGATTTCAAGTTTTTTTATGTCCGTTGGTGCAACGTGATATAAAGTCTAAAGGTTAGATAAACGTACGAAATCATCTTATTAAAATCACGAGAAAAATGTTGTAAAGTATGAATTGAAAATCAAATAGGAATCTTCACTAACTCTTGTCTATTTCCCGTTAATTGACTCTTTGTTCTTAATTGTGAAATCACTTTATCATTTTCCGAATATGGTTAAAAAGAAAAGTTTCCTAAATTAAAGTGGACCTCTCAACCGAGACTCGTAATCATAATTCAATGTATCTAATAACTCAATCATTTGATATTATCTTATAATTCCATCTATAGACACATTGAAACAAATACGTTCATGTAATGTATTATTCATTTAATACTTTGTTAATATTTCAGGTTATAATATATACATATATACATACAATCATGTCCGTTCATATAAAGGTTCGTGAATCATTGGAATTTGGTCGAGGTTAAATGAATGTATGACCACAGTTTAAAATTCTTGAGATTTAACTTAACAAACTTTAGTGATCGTGTCGGAATAATGTAAAGATAAAGTTTAAATTTGGTCAGAAATTTCCGGGTCGTCACAGTACCTACCCGTTAAAGAAATTTCGTCCTCGAAATTTGATAGAGGTCGTCTTGGCTAACAATGAGAATGTTATTATGACGATTATAGAGTTTTATCATGTTTAAGAAGTATGGATAAAATAATTCGATTACTCGAAGCGTATGAGTGAAGTTATCGTAAGTGAATGAAATAAGATAATAGTGATTCGTCATATCTTTTGACGTCATCATGATTGATCTCCGAATTTAAAGTAAATCTTTATAATCTATATAGGATTTGATTCTTCGGCGATTAAGGAAATTATGATCCTCTTCTATTTAATGCGATAATCCATCTCGATTTCCCTGTCAGATATTTCACTATAAATCCACCTTCTTCGTTTCCTTAACTCACACTTTCTATTCTTTCTCCCTCAACTCATACTTTAAAGCATTCGTCAAAATGATCCATCCAGTGCTGATTCTTGATATAATCCTCACTTTCATATCTGTCGTTCTTCTTTTTCATCTTCCACCGGAAGAATATATTTACTTTTACTATACTCTTGGGTTTATAGTGTTTTTAGTTCTCCCGTATCTTTATATTGCTATATGCATCGATATATACGGTTTATAGTTTATGGGTTGTCGTTGCGCTTTATATCTTCCCTTATATTTCAAGGTTCCTGCTTCTGTCTTCTGTAATCATTGTCATCCCCAGTTAATGCTCTCTTTTATTTGCTGCGATTTATACCCCAATTTCTGTTTCGAAGCTTTGTCCTTTCGTTTCTTCTCCTTGCGATTAAGCACCTTTTGTAATGGTCCAGAATTCGCAGATATAAATTTCGGAATGAACATTATTAATGTTCTAAGAAGGAAATGGTAATGGCACGATCTTGATTTGTTAAATTACCAGAATACCCTGGAAAAGACCGAATCATCAAGAAAATATTTTCTTGATATTTTAGAGGTTAAATAGAATACAAGAGTCGTGTAACATAGCACATGATGACGTTATGATCTGTGAATCATCACGTTCCATTTAGAAACTCGGCATGACTTACTGTAATGTAATCACGTTGATCAAGTGTCATTATATTATACTAATTTATGCTTCAGTTCCCAACACTACTTCAATAACATTCATATTTTAAACTCGAAGGTTTCAGAATTTAAAAACTAAAATAGTTTCTTTTATGATGTAATGCAGATAGCTCGAAGAGGTAAATGATTTCAGATAAGAATAATTATGGAAATATCTTCAGAAATATGGAGGATATTTATAATGGAAGATACGATGATATTTTAGAATATTTAAGATAAGAGGATGATGAAGAATATTGTTCGCAAGGATTTTAGAGTAAGGAGCAAGGTATTTGCTAAGGATTTCAGCAGACACTGAATCATTTAGATTCTTTGAAGGTAGATTTCGTCTTTGTAATTTGTTCACAGCCTCCTTCATAGTTTACTCAATCCGTTTTCCAGTTCCAAACCTTCTCTTTCTCTGTGCTTTACCAACACACTATTCTTTATCATCAAACTTTTTACTGTTAAGGTCGTTTACAGTTTTTGCTGCTTCATCAGCATTTTTTAAAATTTTGAGAACTAGTTCGTAGTTTAGGGTGTTTTTCAGAAACTTCACATTCGGATTATGTAAGTTGTTTTGTATACACATATAATTGTCGGCGTAGACAGGCTGCAAGGTTGATGTGTGCAGCGGTGTATACGAAATAGATTATATTTTTATTACGAAATACAAAGAAATATGATACAAGTTTTAATTATTTATTTACAAATGGGATATACCTAAACTCTGCTACAACACTATAGGCAGTGTACCTAATCGTAGAGTAGTATAGTTTTTAGTAAGTCCGGTTCGTTCCATAGGGAGACGGCTTATTTTACACTATATTTTTATATAACTATATTTGTACAATATATATATATATATATATATATATATATATATATATATATATATATATATATATATATATTACAATTATTATTATTATAAAAAGGGGGTTTTACCGTTTAATAACTGGTTTGTCGATTTTATATTTTAAGCGAATCGTAAAGTAAATGACGATATTTAACTAACGATAAAATAAATAACAATAATTAAAATGACAATAAATAAAAGTACGAGAAAATATAAAATAAAATATATTATGCTTATTTAAACTTCCGTAATCATGATGTTTGACGTTTTAATTTTAATTTATTACCCTTGGTTAATTGTTCTTTGTCCTGGATTATTTTCATTGGTCATAATTATAAAGTGCGAGTATCCTCGTTAAATTAACCTTATTCCCGAAGTCAAATATTCCAACTAATTGGGGATTCGAACTGTAACAAGGTTTTAATACTTTGTTTAATGATTACACCAGGTTATCGACTGCGTATAATCCAAGGTTTTAATACTTTGTTAATAATTACACCAATTACCCTTGAATGTAATCTACCCCTGTTTTAATAAGTCCATTGACTATTAAACCATCCCCGTCTCTGGTCAAATGAACAATTATTAGTATATATAAATATCCCACCCATCGTACCCGATCGAACGTATGTGGCTATTTATAGATACGTCAAATTGTAAATCTCTATATTAATCAAATATAGTCCATTAATAACCCATAGTCTAATTTCCACATGTGTCGGTCTTTTGTCCAAACCCCAATTATGGTCCAAAGCCCAATAACCCCGTCTTAATATTTAGCCCAACACCACGATTACTTTGGCTCAAATAAGCATAATAATAACTTAAGTACGATACATAATTAAAAAGGGAGAATTTAGCTTACAGTGATTATTAATCGCGTAGCGTTACAGGGACAGAGTTCCGACTTTAAAACCCGTAAAATAACCTTTACATTACCTAAACTAACTAATATAAAACTAAACTATATTATATATTTTATATATATATATATATATATATATATATATATATATATATATATATATTAACAGAGAGAATTGAGAATGGATGGGGTAGGTTTTTTCGTCGAGCAGAAGCCTGGTATTTATAGCCATATTTCCTGATTCTGATGCCCATGCGAGTGCATGGTGTTTTAGTGCAAATCTCATGCACTCGCACGGGCTCATGCACTCGCACGGGTTTTATGCCTATTTCCCATGCGATCGCATGGCCGTCAGATCCAGCTCACATATTTTTTGTTTTTTTGCTGGTCGACATATTATATATATATATATATATATATATATATATATATATATATATATATATATATATACACACACAATATATATAATTTATATTAATTATATATATATATTATATTCTTGTGCATAGTTGACTTGTAATTTTCGCTCCGTTGTCTCGTACATTTACGCCCAGTTTATGTCTCGGTTTCGGTTTCAGGAACGTCTTTTCGTATGCTTTAATATCTTGTACTTTATGTTCCGCAACTTGTACTCTTGTCAATATTTAGATGTTGATCATTAATAAATTGAACCACTTGGAGTTTAACTTGTACGTTTGAGCATTTTGGACGTTTGCGTCTTCAAATCTTCATTTTCTTCTTTTGTCTTCCCTCTTATTTATTTAAACGAATATTACATAAAAATAGAACAATTGCAACTAAAAACTATACATATTGGAAGGATATTGCGCCTAAATATATGTTCATTTGGAGCACTATCAAATATCCCCACACTTGAGCGTTGCTTGTCCTCAAGTAATACATAACTTGAAATTAAATCACACTTCACTCGAATCACTTTTTTTATTCTCACACTTTCTACATGAATGATTTTGATACAGCGGTATAAACAATGATAGTAACGATGTGGTTTACAGTCCCACATGACTATGAAAATGTAGATCCTTTAAGGAAATTGGATCTTTATGTAAACATTTGATCTTTTGAAAATTCATTCTAGCTTTTGCCCTAGATAAGTTTTTCGGAATAACCCTTCACCGGTGTTTGCAAAATATTTTTGTGGGTTTTGTGGGTTTCAAATTTTAAAATTTTAGCTCAAAACTTGTGCTTTTGTGTCACCCACTTGCTAACCTTGTATTAGGAAAGCAACACGTCCAGTATACTTGCTCTGTATATTACCTTTCGGTAAACTACTGTCCGGTTGTAAAGGAAAGCGTTGAACAAGCAACTGTTAAGGCAATGTCTAATGACATGCAGATGTTCATGGTCTAAAATGTGTCGGATGCAATTACTATCATTTAAAGGAGAAATAGTAAAGATTACCCTATAATTTTTCGGTCTGGCACAAGGTTCTGTCTTCGACCATGCTATGCAACCACCGTTCTTACGGTTGACACCCGATTTGGTTCAGGTGACCTAATGAATTCTGGTAAATTCATAGGATTTTACGTTCAATGGTAATGAACGCATTGAAAATACGTTTTCAGAAAACAAATCGGTTTTAATTTGATCAAAATATTTTCTCGTTCAAGCTCGAGTTTAGATATCATCAAATTCCATGAGTTTGTAATTCTCAATCTTTAAAGGTCAATCTCAAGGATTGAGTAATATCAGGCTTAAAAGCTGATTTTTAATCTTTAAGGAGATTATCCTTTCTGGGAGTCTGATTCATTAGTCTTATCAAGCTAATTTGCACAGCGCCCTCCCCATTTTACGAGATAAATCCTTCTCATGGTTAGGATAAATCTGACCACATGGCGACCCTGTTTGATGCTGAGGTCCGTGGATTTTCTACTGATTTTAGAGAGACTTTTCTAGATGTTTTGTCAACCTACAGTTGGTCGGGACGACAACTTCTTGACCTAAATCAAGAAGCGCGTGTCTTTTTTGGAAGACTTTACTTCCTTTTAATGATGGAATTAATTCATCGTGTAGATCCATCTACAATAAAAGGGTAAAACAATTAATTTAGTCCAAAACAGAAGTACCTGCAATAACTTTACAGAAACATGTGATAGATAGTTTTTAATTGAATAACTTGGTACATTCTCCCCACACTTGGCTTTTTCTTTGCCTTTTTATTCTCCTTTATTCCATTTTAAATGAATTCAAGCGTTTTAGGTTGTTTCTCAATTTATGTCCTTTCCGAGGTAACAATAATTTCGGTATTATCACCTAGTTTTATCGTTCATAAATATGTATAAACATGATTTTGAATTCATTTGGTTGAAAAATTTTAAAATTTTCACAATATTTAGAAAATAAGCCAAGTATAAACTCGAGAGAATTTATAACCCTTCCCCACACTTGAGATCATGCAATGCCCTCATTTGCATGAAATCAGACTATATTTATAAATTCACGAGGGTGATTAGTGTAGAAAAGTGATTAAAAATACTCAGTTTGTAATTGCAAAGCTCGTCGAATGATAGATGGCGCGCCTTATCGTTCATTCCTTTTGTTGTTTTATCACACATGTTTTTCTTCAAAAATGGTTGCTTTTCTGAACTATTTATTAATTTTTGAAAATGCGTATTTTACCCTAACTTATCATGTATGTTCATTAACTAGTTATGCACTAACCTGAACCCCTAATTTAACATTAAGTGGTGTTAGACTTCCCCACACTTAGCTGACGACATGTGAAGTTGGTAGAATAAGTTCCACGAATTAGAATAGTGAGCCAGTTATTTACATCTCGGGTGGTGTATAGTATATCAATGGGTTTAAAGTTTAGACCCACCCGATCATCACTACTTAATTCTTTTTTAAGTGTAGTGAAATGCCTCGTTCATATTAATTATAAACGTTTCATATTAATTGGTTTCTTTGCGAGGTTTTGACCTCTATATGAGATGTTTTTCAAATCTTACATTCGTTTTTAAAAGCAACCATAACCTTTATTATTGAATAAAGGTCTTAATGACATAATTTAGATTGTCTATCAAAGACAATCTCCTCAAATAAATAAGTTTTTACACAACCCATTACAATATGATCAAATATATTATAACAAATACTCCGAATGCAAGTTTAAACAATATAAACAATTATGCCAACTCCAAATCTTGACCTTGGGTTGGCATACGACAGCGGAAGCATTTTTAATATTCACCTGAGAATAAACATGCTTAAAACGTTAACAAAAATGTTGGTGAGTCATAGGTTTATTTTCTATATAATAATCATAACATTTAATAAGCCACAAGATTTCATTTAATTAAATGCGCAGGATCATTACAACTGCAAAAATCATTCATACGATGAGTCGCCTGGTAACTGACCTTAACATAGAGCTCTTAAGATATCTGGCATCATACATTCCACTATTCAAATGTATGACAAGAACCCTTCGAAGTACTAAAGCATTTCCACTATTCGAAAATGGAGGTGGTTGGTGCCCATAGATCTACCTTTAGGATTCGCGTCAATTAGTGTTTTTCACTAATTCTTAGGTTACCAAGCATAATAATAATAAGTAAAGATATCTGGTATAACAAAACAATCGTAGAATGTAGTTCCATGAACTTGTGCTTATTTTGTAAAACATTTATAAATTTTGCATGTATTCTCATCCCAAAATAATTTAGATAGTAAAAATGTGACTATAACTCACTTGTGATGATTTCCGAATAGATGGTAGTAAGACTTGGCCTTTGACAAATTCACAAACTAATAATAATATTCTTGTGTCAAGATATATATAGAATTAATATTCCATACTTATGATACTTGTGATAATTTTAATTGTCCATTGTTAGTAGTCCAACGTTCGTAGTCCAATAGTCCGATAGTCCAACAGTATAAATATATATAAATATAAATGTGTATATTGTGTTAGAATTCACTAACACTATAATATATTGTCTTATTATAATAAGACACATAATATGTATATTGTCTGAAGCAATCCGCGACCCATTGTATACATGTCTCAGGCTCGATCACAACTCAAAGTATATAATATTTTGGAATCCACTTCGACCCACAGCTAACTCGAAATTACTGCCAATGGTGTCTTATAGTTCGTTCCAATAATATATATAGAAGAAATCAAAATGATATGTCAAAATGTTGTATACGGATCCACGGTGATCAAGTCATATATATATATGGTGCCTTACGATCTTTATTAAGACTATAATATATTGTCGTAGAACTTAATCACGACTATTATAAATTGTATTTCCATAAGTTCGGGAACAAGACATGTAGGATACAAGGTAAGTTAGCTAGGATAAGGTTAGCATCCATTTTTATGAATCATGTCCGTAGCTAAAAATTAAGAAAAATATCCAATTTTGTTTTACCCATAATTTCTTCGTTACAAATCCGTTTTGAGTGATTCAAGTTGCCATGGTTTTGTATCGAACTCAACATTATTAATCTTAACAGAAAAAGTATAGGTAACTCAACATTATTAATCTTAACAGAAAAAGTATAGGTTTATAGTCAAAAATACAGCTTAGGTGTCAAATAAGAGAAGATAGTCATATTCGTCGTAAGAACGACATCTTGATGACCCTTTTGAAAAAAACATACTTCCACTTAGAGTTTAACCATGGATTTTAGATATATTTCATATCTATATAAAATAAGATTTTTCACCAAAGGAAATCTTTTAATTCAAAGTTTAAGATAGGTTTTTAAAATTAAACCCAAAACATCCCCCGTTCGACTAAAACGGCGTATATTCGATTTTAAGGTGTTCTTAGTGTTTACAAGTTTTATATCCTTATGTTAGCTTGATATAGAGTCATAATACATGTGTTGAAGTATTTTAAAAGTCAAGTTAGAAGGATTAAGTTTATTTGCAAACAAGTTTAGAAATAATCTAAACTATGTTCTTGTTATTATTAGTTATAACTCAAAATAAGATAGCTATATGAATATGAATCGAACGAGATTTTGAGCAAAGATATTACCTAAACTTACTAGGGTAAAGCTACTAGAAAAGAGAGTAAATAATCTTTAGCTAAAAGGTATCTTTGATGACTTGAAATTCTTGAAGTAGAATCATGGAATCAACAAAAGTTTCAAGTAAGAAATCTATCTTGATTTAAGATAGTTATGATTATATGAATTGAACCAAAGCTTGAATATGTTTATTACCTTGATTATAAGATGGAAAGCTACTGATATGAAAGTAGGATTATGGAATCTAAAGAGTTGTGGAGTTGGATTGAAAGATTGGAAGCAAACTTCTTGGAGTTGGAAGATTATCTTGATATGTTCTTGATCAAGCTTTCTTATGATGATTCTAACTTAGCTTTTGATTCTAAAACTTGCTGAATTGTGTTGTTTTCTTGAGAAAGTCTTTGAGTATGTGTGTTTTTAGTTAGAAAAATATGAAGTAGAAATGAAAATGGAATGGATGTATAAGTAGTAAAGATGGCATGAGGTTAAGGTAAGTGTATAGGATCCTTATGTTGAATTTTAGCTAAATGGTTAATACTAGTTGTCAATCCATGGCTCCCACATGTTTCTTGCTATCCTAGGGTTGGTAAGTTGCATATTTTTATGTGTATATACCAATAGTATATACGTATAGAAACTGGTTACAATACGGGTATAAATACCGTATGAATACGAGTAGAATTCTTGATGGAATTGAATGGGAATATGAATATAGCTATCTTTGTTGAGTATAAGTATATTGATATATATATTTAAGTTTTTCAAAAGTGTATTAATACATCTTAATACAATACATATATATTAATTTTAACTTAAGAGTTAATACGTCGATAATCGATACATATATGTATATTGTTTCAAAGTCTTTTAGTCTCATCTTATATATATATAACTCATTGTTATTATACTTAATGGGATACTTAAATATCATTTAATCAAATCATAATATATATATATATATATATATATATATATATATATATATATATATATATATATATATATATATATATATATATATATATATATATATATATATATATATCCAAATATATATTCCTTTAATTAATTATTACGATATATGACGTTCGTGAATCGTCAGACAGACTGGGTGGCCAAACGTTTGTATAAAATTCATTTCAAATAACCAAGTCTTAATAAATTTGATTGCCTAACATGTTGGAAACCTTAATTATGTAAATATTAATCTTCTATATATTAGCGAAAAAATCCGGATCGTTACATTACACACCCGTTAAATTAAATTTCGTCCCGAAATTTAGAATAGTACCTAGTTAACGTGCAATATCGGGAAACAAATGTGGGTACTTCAGCTTCATTTGGTCTTCTCGTTCCCAAGTAAATTCAGGTCCTCTACGAGCATTCCATCGAACCTTAACGATTGGTATCTTACTTTGTTTGAGTCGTTTGACCTCACGATCCATAATTTCGACGGGTTCTTCGATGAAATTTAGTTTCTCGTCAATTTTAATCTCATCTAAAGGAATAATTAGATCTTTGGTAGCTAGGAATTTCTTCAGGTTTGAAACATGGAAGGTGTTGTGAACCTTTTCTAATTGTGGAGGTAGCTCAAGTCGATAGGCCACCGGCCCAATGCGTTTTTCAATCTTGAATGGCCCAATGTATCTTGGACTCAATTTCCCCCGCTTTCCAAAATGAATAACACCTTTCCAAGGTGATACCTTAAGCTTAACCATATCACCTTCCACAAACTCTAAAGGTTTTCTTCTAACATCTGCATAGCTCTTTTGTCGACTCCGGGCTGTTTTCAATCATTGCTGAATCTGAATGATTTTATCGGTGGTTTCTTGGATAATTTCTGGACCTGTAATCTGTTTATCCCCACATCACTCCAACAAATCAGAGACCTGTACTTCTTCCCATAAAGTGCCTCGAATGGTGCCGCCTCAATACTAGAATGATAGCTGTTGTTGTAGGAAAACTCAGCTAACGGTAGATGTCGATCCCAACTGCTTCCAAAATCAATAACACATGCTCGTAGCATGTCTTCGAGTGTCTGAATTATCCTTTCACTCTGCCCATCAGTTTGTGGGTGATAGGCAGTACTTAAATCTAGACGAATTCCCAACGCTTCGTGTAATTCCTGCATAATCTGGAAGTAAATCTGCTATCACGATCAGAGATAATAGAGATTGGTATACCATGTCTAGAAACAACTTCTTTCAGGTATAATCGTGCTAATTTCTCTATACCATCCTCTTCTTTTATTGGCAGAAAGTGTGCTGACTTAGTAAGACGATCAACTATTACCCAAATCATATCATAACCACCTGCGGTTCTCGGTAACTTAGCAATGAAATCCATGGTAATGTTTTCCCATTTCCATTCTGGGATTTCAGGTTGTTGGAGTAGACCCGATGGTTTTTGATGTTCAGCTTTGACTTTAGAACAAGTCAAACATGCTCCTACATATGTGGCTATATCGGCCTTCATTCCTGGCCACCAAAAGTTTCTCTTGAGGTCTTGGTACATTTTCCCCGCTCCGGGATGTATTGAATATCTGGTTTTATGTGCTTCATCTAGTACTACTTTCCTCAAATCCCCATTCTTTGGTACCCAAATTCTTTCAGCTAAATACCTGGTTCCGTCTTCCCGAATATTAAGCTGTTTTTCTAATCCTTTGGGTATTTCCTTTCCAAAAATTCCTTCCTTCAAAACCTCCGGTTGTGCCTCTTTTATTCGAGTAGTAAGATTAGTATGAATAATCATGTTCATAGCTTTTACTCGAATAGGTTCTCTTTTCTTTCGACTAAAGGCATCAGCTATCACATTTGCTTTCCCCGGGTGGTAACGGATTTCACAATCATAATCATTTAGCAGCTCAACCCATCTACGCTGCCTCATGTTTAGTTGCTTTTGATTTAAAATATGTTAGAGACTTTTGTGGTCGGTGTATACGATAAACTTGACCCCATACAGATAATGTCTCCACATCTTTAATGCAAAAATAACGGCGCCCAATTCCAGATCATGTGTGGTGTAGTTTTGTTCATGAATTTTGAGTTGTCGAGAAGCATATGCAATCACCTTATTCTGTTGCATAAGAACACACCCAAAACCCATTCTTGATGCATCACAGTAAATAACAAAATCTTCTATTCCATCAGGTAACGATAAAATAGGTGCCGTAGTCAACTTCTTTTTCAACAATTGGAAGGCACCCTCTTGTTCGGAAGTCCATTCATATTTCTTCCCCTTATGTGTCAAGGCAGTTAAAGGTTTGGCTACTCGGGAGAAATCTTGAATAAATCTCCAATAATAACCAGCTAGACCCAAAAATTGACGTATTTGCATTGGAGTTTTCGGGGTCTCCCAATTTTTGATGGCTTCAATCTTGGCGGGATCAACTTTGATTCCATTACTACTGACTACGTGGCCAAGAAATTGTACTTCATTTAACCAAAAAGCGCACTTAGAGAATTTTGCAAAAGTTGTTCTTTTCTTAACAACTCTAACACAAGTCTCAAGTGGTGTTCATGTTCTTGGTTATTCTTCGAATAGATAAGAATGTCATCAATAAAGACAATAACAAACTTATCTAAATATGGACTACATACTCGGTGCATGAGATCCATGAAAACTGCGGGTGCATTGGTTAGACCGAATGGCATAACCATGAATTCGTAATGGCCATAACGAGTTCTGAAGGCTGTTTTTGGTATATCGGCTTCTTTAACCCTCGGTTGATGATAACCCGACCTTAAGTCGATTTTGGAGTATACGCTCGAACCTTGGAGTTGATCAAATAAGTCATCGATTCGAGGTAAAGGGTATCGATTTTTGATGGTTACTTTGTTCAGCTCACGGTAATCGATACACATGCGAAAAGACCCATCTTTCTTTTTAACGAACAAAATTGGAGCTCCTCATGGTGACGTACTCGGTCGGATAAAACCACGTTCTAATAATTCTTATAGCTGACTTTGTAAGTCTTTCATTTCGGTGGGCGCAAGTCTATATGGAGCACGAGCTATTGGTGCAGCTCCTGGTACAAGATCTATTTGGAATTCAACGGATCGGTGTGGAGGTAGTCCCTGTAATTCGTCCGAAAACACCTCAGGAAATTCTCTTGCAACGGGAACTTCATCGATTTTCTTTTCTTCTTTTTCAACCTTCTCGACATGTGCAAGTACGGCATAGCAACCTTTTCTTATTAGTTTGCGTGCCTTCAAACTACAAATAAGATTTAATTTGGCATTACCCCTTTCTCCGTACACCATTAAGGGTAATCCGTCTTCTCTCGGAATGCGAATCACCTTCTCATGACAAATAACTTCGGCTTTCGCCTTGGACATCCAGTCCATTCCAATAATTACGTCGAAGCTTCCCAATTCCACCGGTATTAAATCAATTGCAAACGTTTCGCTAACTAAACTAATTTTTCAATTTCGGCAAATTTTATCAACCTTAATTAGTTTACCGTTTGCTACTTCAACTATACACTTTTTATCCAAAGGTGTTAACGGGCAATTTAATTTGGCACAAAATTCACTACTCATATAACTTCTATCGGCACCCGAATCAAATAAAACATAAACAGGTGTATTGTTGATAAGAAACGTACCCGTAACAAGTTCTGGGTCTTCCTGTGCTTTCTCCCCATTAATGTTGAAAGCTCTCCCACGGCCTTGCCTATTTTCATTCTGGCACTGGTTTATGGTATGGCCCGGTTTTCCACATCCATAGCAAACAACGCCGTTATTATTTGTTCCGGCATTATTTGCTCCTCTGTTTGTATTTGGTCCGTAGACTTCACACTTTGCCGCAATATGGCCATTCCTATTGCACTTGGTACATAATTCTCTACAAAACCATTCCGGATGAAACGTATCACACCTTGGGCATATAGTCCTTTGATTTTTGTTGTCGTTGTTGTTGTTGTTAGGGTTATTGTTGTTGAGACGTTTGTTGTTGTTATTGTTGTGATTGGGATTGTTGTTGTTGTTATTATTATTGGGATGGTTGTTGCGGTTATTGTTGCGGTTGTTGTTGCGATTGTTGTTGTTGTTGGGGTGGTTACGATTGTTGTTGTAATTGTTATTTTGATTGTTGTTGTTGTACTGGTGACCCTGATCACCGCTTTCCTCCCACTTTCTTTTCCCCTGTTTCATTATGGCCTCCTCGGCCGCTTCTTTCTTTATCCTTCCTGTAATTTGACCTATCAATTTGTGGGCTATACGGCTCGCTTTCTGCATTGTTTCAGGGTCGTTAGCACCTACATGCTCTTGGATTCGTTCCGGCAACCATTTTATGAATGCTTCAATTTTTGCTTCTTCGTCCTCAAATGCTCCAGGACACATTAAAGTCAGTTCATTGAAACGTCACTCGTAGGAAATGACATCTAACCCTTGGGTTGTCAGTGCTTTAAGCTCTGCCTTGAGCTTGTTGATTTCGGTTCTGGGACGGTACTCTTCCGTCATCATGTGCGTGAAAGCGGACCATGGAAGTGCGTAGGCGGTATTCTGTCCTACATAATCCATGTAGGTATTCCACCATGTTAAAGCAGTACCCCTGAAAGTATGTGTGACATACTTAACTTTATCCTCTTCTGCGTAGTTGCTGATTGCGAACACAGCTTCAACCTTCTCTGTCCACCGCTTTAGTCCAACGGGTCCTTCGGTTCCTTCAAACTCATTGGGTTTGCAGGCCATAAAAGCTTTGTATGAACATCCTATCCGGTTGCCATTGTTTCCTCCACTGCTGGAACCCGATTGGTTATTGTTATTCATTGCATTCACCACTGCAGCCACATTTGCAGCGAAAGCTTGAATTTCTTCTGTGTTCAATTGTTGTTGTCTAGTAGCTGGAGGAGCCATTTCCTTCAAAAATAGCCGAATGAGTTAATCATATAGAATTTTTAGAAGTAGCCAAAAAGTATTTTGTAGCTTAATATGAACTTATTATTATAAAAGCCTTTTCTTCATATTAGCGTTTTATAACTATAATAATGTTCATACTTAGAAGCTAACACACAAATTAACTACTAAAATTCTAATATGAAAAACTATGGTAAGTTATTACGTTACTACGTAATAATAAGTTGTAATAATAATAATAAACCTTCCATGCTTATTCTTATTATTATAAAATCATAAGGAAAATTACATTGCGGATTTTCTTACAAACTTAAACACACAATATAATACATATTATACAATGCATGGAATACAGGATAGCTGCCGATGGTTCAAGAACGGCGAGATTTCTTAGATGTTGACGTTGTTTCTTTCTCGGCCAAACGTTTGGATTTTCGTTTGGATAGTTCTTTTTCCAATTCCTCCCAATTGGTTCTTTCGGCTAATTGTTTGGGAGCAAAACCAACAGTCGTTATACGAGCGGTCATTTTATAAACTGGTCTCTTAGGTGGTTCAGGTGGATGACCACAAACATTTTGGGTCATAATAGGTTCATCGGGTTTGGGATCGGGTATAACAGCCAAAGATTTTCCTAAATCACGTTGTGGTTCAGTAATTTTCACAACTTCTTTAGGATCCTCTTCTTCGGGTTCCTCCTCTGAATCTTCTTCTGGATCCTCTTCCGGAACCTCTTCTAGCAATTGTGAATCTTCCCAATTTTTCCAACAATTTTCCACTTTAATGGTAGCACCAAAAGTTAACTTTTCTGTTGGTTCATAAGTCGTATACTTTGACTCAGCCTCCGAATCACTTGATAAGTAAATGAAATCTGAATCACTAGAGATGCTTATATGATCGGATGAAGTCATCTATCACATAATAGCAGGCACGTTAAGATAATGGTATATCTTATAATATTTATATGTTAATAATCTTATGTTTCCAACAATTATATTAAGCAATCATTTTTAAAACAATTACGGTCGAAGTCCAGACTCACTAATGCATCAAAAATCAGTTAGACACACTAATAAAAAAATTTTTGATTCTCTAAGACCAATGCTCGGATACCAACTGAAATGCCCCGTTCATATTAATTATAAAAGTTTCATATTAATTGGTTTCTTTGCGAGGTTTTGACCTCTATATGAGACGTTTTTCAAATCTTGCATTCGTTTTTAAAAACAACCATAACCTTTATTATTGAATAAAGGTCTTAATGACATAATTTAGATTGTCTATCAAAGACAATCTCCTCAAATAAATAAGTTTTTACACAACCCATTACAATATGATCAAATATATTACAACAAATACTCCGAATGCAAGTTTAAACAATATAAACAATTATGCCGACTCCAATTCTTGACCTTGGGTTGGCATACGACAGCGGAAGCGTTTTTAATATTCACCTGAGAATAAACATGCTTAAAATGTCAACAAAAATGTTGGTGAGTCAAAGGTTTATTTTCTATATAATAATCATAACATTTAATAAGCCACAAAATTTCATTTAATTAAATGCGCAGGATCATTACAACTGCAAAAATCATTCATACGATGAGTCGCCTGGTAACCGACCTTAACATAGAGTGCTTAAGATATCTGGCATCATACATTCCACTATTCAAATGTATGACAAGAACCCTTCGAAGTACTAAAGCATTTCCACTATTCGAAAATGGGGGTGGTTGGTGCCCGTAGATCTACCTTTAGGATTCGCGTCAATTAGTGTTTTTCACTAATTCTTAGGTTACCAAGCATAATAATAATAAGTACAGATATCCGGTATAACAAAACAATCGTAGAATGTAGTTCCATGAACTTATGCTTATTTTGTAAAACATTTATAAATTTTGCATGTATTCTCATCCCAAAATAATTTAGATAGTAAAAATGGGACAATAACTCACTTGTGATGATTTCCGAATAGATGGTGGTAAGACTTGGCCTTTGACAAATTCACGAACCTAATAATAATATTCTTGTGTCAAGATATATATATATATATATATATATATATATATATATATATATATATAGAATTAATATTCCATACTTATGATACTTGTGATAATTTTAATTGTCCATTGTTAGTAGTCCAACGTTCGTAGTCCAATAGTCCGATAGTCCAACAGTATAAATATATATATAAATATAAATGTGTATATTGTGTTAGAATTCACTAACACTATAATATATTGTCTTATTATAATAAGACACATAATATGTATATTGTCTGAAGCAATCCGCGACCCATTGTATACATGTCTCAGGTTCGATAACAACTCAAAGTATATAATATTTTGGAATCCACTTCGACCCACAGCTAACTCGAAATTACTGCCAATGGTGTCTTATAGTTTGTTCCAATAATATATATAGAAGAAATCAAAATGATATGTCAAAATGCTGTATATGGATCCACGGTGATCAAGTCATATATATATATGGTGCCTTACAATCTTTATTAAGACTATAATATATTGTCGTAGAACTTAATCATGACTATTATAAATTGTATTTCCATAAGTTCGGGAACAAGACATGTATAAATACATGTAGGATACAAGGTAAGTTAGCTAGGATAAAGTTAGCATCCATTTTTATGAATCATGTCCGTAGCTAAAAATTAAGAAAAATATCCAATTTTGTTTTACCCATAATTTCTTCGTTACAAATCCGTTTTGAGTGATTCGAGTTGCCATGGTTTCATATCAAACTCAACATTATTAATATTAACAGAAAAATTATAGGTTTATAGTTGAAAATACAGCTTAGGTGTCAAATAAGAGAAGATAGTCATATCCGTCGTAAGAACGACATCTTGATGACCCTTTTGAAAAAAACATACTTCCACTTAGAGTTTAACCATGGATTTTGGATATATTTCATATCCATATAAAATAAGATTTTTCACTAAAGGAAATCTTTTAATTCAAAGTTTAAGATAGGTTTTTAAAATTAAACCCAAAACAGCCCCCGTTCGACTAAAACAGCGTATATTCGATTTTAAGGTGTTCTTAGTGTTTACAAGTTTTATATCCTTATGTTAGCTTGACATATAGTCCTAATACATGTGTTGAAGTATTTTAAAGGTCGATTTAGAAGGATTAAGTTTATTTGCAAACAAGTTTAGAAATAATCTAAACTATGTTCTTGTTATTATTAGTTATAACTCAAAATAAGATAGCTATATGAATATGAATCGAACGAGATTTTGAACAAAGCTATTACCTCAAATTACTAGGGTAAAGCTACTGGAAAAGATAGTAAATAATCTTTAGCTCAAAGGTAGCTTTGATGGCTTGAAATTCTTGAAGTAGAATCATGGAATCAACAAAAGTTTCAAGTAAGAAATCTATCTTGATTTAAGATAGTTATGATTATATGCATTGAACCAAAGCTTGAATATGTTTATTACCTTGATTATAAGATGGAAAGCTACTGATATGAAAGTAGGATTATGGATTCTAAAGAGTTGTGGAGTTGGATTGAAAGATTGGAAGCAAACTTCTTGGAGTTGGAAGATTATCTTGATATGTTCTTGATCAAGCTTTCTTATGATGATTCTAACTTAGCTTTTGATTCTAAACTTTCTGAATTGTCTTGTGTTCTTGAGAGAATGTTTGAGTATGTGTGTTTTTAGTTAGAAAAATATGAAGTAGAAATGAAAAAGGAATGGATGTATAAGTAGTAAAGATGGCATGAGGTTAAGGTAAGTGTATAGGATCCTTATGTTGAATTTTAGCTAAATGGTTAATACTAGTTGTCAATCCATGGCTCCCACATATTTCTTGCTGTCCTAGGGTTGGTAAGATGCAGATTTTTATGTGTATATACCAATAGTATATACGTATAGAAACTGGTTACAATACGGGTATAAATACCGTATGAATACGAGTAGAATTCTTGATGGAATTGAATGGGAATATGAATATAGCTATCTTTGTTGAGTATAAGTATATTGATATATGTATTTAAGTCTTTCAAAAGTGTATTAATACATCTTAATACAATACATATATATTGATTTTAACTTAAGAGTTAATACGTCGATAATCGATACATAAATGTATATTGTTTCAAAGTCTTTAAGTTAGTAGTCTCATCTTATATATATATATATATATATATATATATATATATATATATATATATATATATATATATATATATATATATATATATATATATATATATATAACTCATTGTTATTATACTTAATGAGATACTTAAATATCATTTAATCAAATCATAATATATATATATATATATATATATATATATATATATATATATATATATATATATATATATATCTAAATATATATTCCTTTAATTAATTATTACGATATATGACGTTCGTGAATCGTCAGACAGACTGGGTGGCCAAACGTTTGTATAAAATTCATTCCAAATAACCAAGTCTTAATAAATTTGATTGCCTAACATGTTGGAAACCTTAATTATGTAAATATTAATCTTCTATATATTAGCGGAAAAATTCGGGTCGTTACATGTAGCTTTTAGTAAATGGATATGTCTCTTTTCTGGTTCTTGGTCAAATGGATCGTTATACACTGACATACATATTTCTATAGGGTGGACAATTCCTAACATTTCCTTCATTTCATTCTCGGGATCAAAGGTTTCACCTCTATTACCCAATTGGGTGAAATCCGAGGTGTCGATATCTATTACAACTCGTAGTTCATCTTCGGTAGACAACTCGTCGATTGAGAATATTAGGTTGGATGGTTGTGGAATGGTGAATTTCGGGATCGAAGAAAATTCTTCTTCTTTAACGGTCCTCATCGGTCCCTCTATTTTGGTCTCGGGGGTAAAATTTTCAACGTTATTGTTTTCCCAAGAGTACCAATTTGTCACCCTTACTTCTTCTTCATCCGTTGATGGATCGATGATTTCGTCGGTAGAGGCTAATGTGTCGATATGTTGTGAAATTGGTAAAACTGAATAAAAAGTATCATCGGGATAATTGGTGATTTCGGAGCTCTCGAATTCATCAAAATTCGATGATATGAGATTTTCTTGCACACGACTCCTCAGATCAACAGGTGTGTAGTCTGATAGAGTTTCAGCTTGCCAATTTACAAACTCTCTCATTTGTTCATTTTGAGCGTCAAATTCTTCGAGTTTGATTTTCATATAATCTAATAAATTTTCAGACACATAATTTTCCTCATCCTCTGGTTGTTAAGTTTGGATATATTCTTGGGAATAATCCCAATTTGAATTGTATTCCTCATAATTATTCCATTCAGGTTCCATGGGTGCATAATTTTCCATAGGAACGTAATAATAACATTCCCATGTTGAGTGATAATCTCCACAGATTTCACAACCAGTTATTGTTTCGTCATTCGTGATCCAAGTTTGACCTAACGAATTGTCATCAACACTTGTTTGAGAGTATTGATTAAATTGATTTCGGATGTCAGAAAAAGTTTCCAAAATATTCTCGAAATTTTCCATAATGCGCTTATTACCAAATTTTAGCTACAATGTGGTGCATTTACTAATTATCCTATTAGTTATAAAACTAAAGATTATATTAGTTATCAAATTAATAGACTTTTCTGCTTTTGCCCATGTTTCGAATAGCCAATAGATGCAGCAGATAGCCAGGATCCTTAAAATCGGAAGCCCACAACTCGCCACTAACAAATTCAACTATTACTACGAACCAGAAAATTTGAATGTCTATCAATTTAATTGCTTAAAATAATTTTTTGTCGAAATTTAAAGAAGATAAAAATCTATGTCCTAAAAACTAGAGCGTAGAAATGAAAAAGAAAAAAGAGCGTCGAAAAATAAGAAGTCGAAAAATAAACGTCGAAAAATAAAAAGTCGAAAAATAATAATAAGAAAGTAAAGCGTCGAAACTTAATAGTCTAAAACTTAAATCTAAAAAGTTGCGCCTAAAGGTATTAAAACTTAAATGCAATTCTATTCGAAAAACGACAATTACTTAAAAAGGCACTAAAATTTATAAACTACTAAAGCGATAAGCGACGTCGTAAAATTCTAAAGTGTCTAAATCTTAATCTAAAGAAAAAGCACTTAAGGAATTTTACGGCAAAGCCTAAAAATCTAGAAATATAAAAATTCTACGGCAAAAACTAAGTTTAAAACTAATTACGAACGACAAATACTACGAAATAAACGATAAAAATACAAATTATAACTAAAATGATAAAAATACAAATTTTATAAAAATATTATTTTTATATAAATGTTTTTGTATAAAAATATTAATTTATATAATTAATAATAATAATAACTTACAATTAAATAATAAAACTAGATATAAATATATATTAACTAAATAAAACCCTAATTAGGTTAAATAATAATAATAATAATTAATAAAACCTACGCGTATTAATTATGTACCAGGATCAGACCTGTCAAATCGACTCATACGATCGCATGAGTCTTCTGTTATGTGTCCATGCGATCGCATGGACTGAGGATCTAGGCTAGAAGTTGGGCTGCTACAGTGTTCAGCCTAGTTTCTATTATTATTATTATTTTTTTTGAATATGATTTATATAAAATATTTATATAATATAAAAAACTTATATTTTAAAAATCTAAAAATAAAAATAAAAACACTTTTTAATTTTATATATTTTAAACAAACTCTTAATATATATATATATATATATATATATATATATATATATATATATATATATATATATATATATATATATATATATATATATATGTTTTATATATTTTTTTCTTTTTTTTATTATTTTATATATATTTTTTAATGTTTTATATTTTTACAAATATAAATTAAAAATATAACGTTTCGCCGAGTCCCCGGCAGCGGCGCCAAAAACTTGATGTGTGCAGCGGTGTATACGAAATAGATTATATTTTTATTACGAAATACTACGAAATATGATACAAGTTTTATATAATTTATTTAAAAATGGGATATACCTAAACTCTGCTACAACACTATAGGCAGTGTACCTAATCGTAGAGTAGTATAGTTTTTAGTAAGTCCGGTTCGTTCCACAGAGGGACGGCTTATTTTACACTATATTTTTATATACCTATATTTGTACAAATATATATATATATATATATATATATATATATATATATATATATATATATATATATATATATATATATATATATATATATATATATTACAATTATTATTATTATAAAAAGGGGGTTTTACCGTTTAATGACTGGTTTGTCGATTTTATATTTTAAGCGAAGCGTAAAGTAAATGAAGATATTTAACTAACGATAAAATAAATAACAATAATTAAAATGACAATAAATAAAAGTACGAGAAAATATAAAATAAAATTTATTATGCTTATTTAAACTTCCGTAATCATGATGTTTGACGTTTTAATTTTAATTTATTACCCTGGGTTAATTGTTCTTTGTCCTGGATTATTTTCATTGGTCATAATTATAAAGTGCGAGTGTCCTCGTTAAATTAACCTTATTCCCGAAGTCAAATATTCCAACTAATTGGGGATTCGAACTGTAACAAGGTTTTAATACTTTGTTTAATGATTACACCAGGTTATTGACTACGTATAATCCAAGGTTTTAATACTTTATTAATAATTACACCAATTACCCTTGAATGTAATCCACCCCTGTTTTAATAAGTCCATTGACTATTAATCCATCCCCGTCTCCGGTCAAATGAACAATTATTAGTATATATAAATATCCCGCCCATCGTACCCGATCGAACGTATGTGGGTATTTATAGATATGTCAAATTGTAAATCTCTATATTAATCAAATATAGAGTCCATTAATAACCCATAGTCTAATTTCCACAAGTGTCGGTCTTTTGTCCAAACCCCAATTATGGTCCAAAGCCCAATAACCCCGTCTTAATATTTAGCCCAACACCACGATTACTTCGGCTCAAATAAGTATAATAATAACTTAAGTACGATACATAATTAAAAAGGGAGAATTTAGCTTACAGTGATTATTAATCGCGTAGCATTACAGGGACAGAGTTCTGACTTTAAAACCCGTAAAATAACTTTATTAATCGCATGGCCGTCAGATCCAGCTCACATATTTTTTGTTTTTTTGCTTGTCGACATATTATTATATATATATAATATATATATAATTTATATTAATTATATATATATATATATTATATTATATTCTTGTGCATAGTTGACTTGTAATTTTCGCTCCGTTGTCTCGTACATTTAAGCCCGGTTTATGTCTCGGTTCCGGTTTCTCGAACGTCTTTTCGTATGCTTTAATATCTTGTACTTTACGTTCCGCAACTTGTACTCTTGTCAATATTTAGATGTTGATCATCAATAAATTGAACCACTTGGAGTTTACCTTGCACGTTTGAGCATTTTGGACGTTTGCGTCTTCAAATCTTCATTTTCTTCTTTTGTCTTCGCACTTATTTATTTAAACGATTATTACATAAAAATAGAACAATTGCAACTAAAAACTGCACATATTGGAAGGATATTGCGCCTAAATATATGTTCATTTGGAGCACTATCAAAGGTTTCAAAATACTGATTGCTAATTCCCGATGATTCGTATGGCAATTCTCGTTACAAGATGCAGATGAGTAAATGATAGGGTTTTAATAAATATAATGATTTTTCGGAACGTCGAAGATCAGTGAAGTTGTTGGTGAAGTTGTTGGTAAGTTTATTGCTAATGTGGTGGAACATAAACAGTTCCTCGATAACGATGAAAGGGCAACGTATATATCCAGGTTATAATAAGGCTGTTTCGACTGAAAAGTCGAAGTTGACTTGTTGGAGCTGTGACAAAACTGACTACTTTGAAAAGGAATTGAAAAGTCATTTTAGCTAATAAATGCCAAAGGATCTGACACAGATACGTGTTAACTATGACTTTGGTTTCGAGAGTTTTTCAGGTGTATAACTGTGGGTAACATGTGGCTGGATCATCATCTCAATTGCTCATTATTTGAAGTGCCTTTAGGAATTTCGAAGGATTTGAATACAGATTGTAATCGTTAATATACATATGATGTTCTAACACAGTTTTGAAGTCAAAGTATAGCTTTGAAAGATGTAGGAATCTAAGAGTGAAGATACCGGTTATATCTCGAATTGAATTTTGTGATTTCAAAATCAAAATATGTAATTAGATTTTGAATGAGTATGGTTGTTTTGATTTCTATAAAAGAATGTATATTGTTGTGAAGTTAGGGAGTATATTGGATGATTTGCTGAATCAGATTCGAAGAATGTAACATATTAATTGTGAATTTATATATCTCTTGGGTATTACCTACCCGTTAATTTTTTTTTTCTCAATTACTATTTTGTACAAAAGAATTTTTACTACAATCTCTATGAAAATATATATGTGTATATTTTCATCAGATATAACATAGATTTAATGAGTTAATATTAAATTAAACTCATTGGATTTTTCGGCTAGAACTAGAAATGAATAATCTCTAAAACTTTAGAAATTTTGTAATCTTCGTGGATCATTACTTTATCGTAAATGAAATTATGAATCAATACTTCATTGATATTTACTTGGTGAATGATGTTGGTGTTCGTGGGATTCTTGTGAATTTCACAAGGTACGAATGATGTTATTTGAAAAGTTTCGAGTACATCTATGATGAAAGTGTAAAATCAAACATATATTCGAATAATACACTAGATTTATTATGAATTGGAATTTATTGAATTGAGACAGAGATTGTAATTAATGATAGTTAAGTTGCGGACGAAGGACGTACATCATTGCATATTTATAATATGAATTAACCGAGTAGTTAAGATTCACACATAATAGCTTAGTACGGAAAGATTTATTATGGTTTAAGAATTTATATATATAAGATATACATATAAATCTTGAAGTGGAAATGAGTTAATACTTCCTAACTCGTTAATATAATATACGCATTGCTGATTAGTGATGATGTCCACGGTGATTCTTGAACTAACGGAGTTTGTGATGTTATAGGTGCTGCTGATTTTGACGATGTTGACGGCACTGACTGTGCTGGTGATACTGCGGTACTGTTGATGATGTTGGTAAAACAAGTCTAGCTCGTAAATCACACACCATTCTTGTCAGGGTTTCTATTCTTCCTTCTATCATTTTGGTTCACTCAACTGATTTATGGTTAGGGCTAGAATAGATAATCTCTAAGACTTTAGAGACTACATAATCGTCGCAGAATATTTCTCCAATGAAGTTATGAATCAACACTTCATCGTTTGTTGTTGTTGGTATTCCTTAGTATCTACAGATCGTATGACATTGGTGCTCGTGGGACAGATTGTACGTACTTTATACGTTCGATGTTGTTGTTGTTGGTATTTCTTGGTATCTACATAAAATTACTATATACGTTCGATGTAGACTGTACGTACTAGTCTGCTGATTATTCTGTGCCACCGTGAATTATTGAATTCGTTTAATTCAAATGAATTAACGAATTTTAATATTTTTAAAAGTCGTATTTATTAAATACTTCAGGGGTATTTTATATAACTTATAATTAATAATTTCAATTATGTCGCTTTCATGTAAATAGTAAATTAATTAATTTCGTTTCATTTACTATTCATATGAATAGTAAATAAATTAATTTTGATTCAACTATTTAAGTTACATTGTTGTATGTTGTGCTTTACAGCTTATACATCTTTGATTTAATTGTGTTTCTTCTTATAAATTAAAAAATTTACATCATAAAAATAAAACTATCATATACGTAAAAAACATTAATTTGAAATTGCATCATTCAATAGTAAATTTTTATCATTTAGTATATAAATATTATTCGCATGTTTCCGTATATATATATATATATATATATACACACACACACACACAATTATTTAATTATCACAAGTTATTACGTTCGTGAATCGTTAGACAAATAGGGTGGTGAACCGTTATATAAAACTCATTTACAAAAGTTTTAAAACTTGTCAGAATTCATTTCTTATCATGATGAGAATATTAAATCATATAAAGATTTGGTTCAAAATAAGTCGAAATTTTCTGGGTTATCACAATTTTTGTAAACTAAACTGATGTATTTGTTAAATTAAAGTGTTTAGATGTGTTCCTCTCATCGAGACATTAATTTTAGACTCTGGATTCATGTTATTTCGATTCCCGGAACTTAAGATATGATTAAAATGGTGTTTTCATGAAATCAAAACATAAAAATGAATGTGTTCAGGTTTGGTCCGACTTTGTGACCACTTTTGGAGTCTCTAGGGTGTACTAGTGTGTTAGGATTGATGATTGGATGAACTTTCATGTTCGGGTCATCGAAATCCTAGCCACGGATCACCCGGTATGACTAAAACATGTTTTTGAACGGATTAAAGCTCCAAGTTGATATATGGCTGTTGGTCATGATTTGAGGGCTATTCTTGGGGTGTTCTTGAGTGTACTAATGTGTCGGGTGATTTAGTTAGGCAAAGATATATATAAGACTCGCCGAAAACTGATACCCGGAGCTCAAGATATGACCCGATGAACTTTTAATTAAAACTTTTGGTTATAAAATGGAACTTATGATATAAATAATGATTTTCATTATCATTAAATTACTTATGATATAAAAGTAATTATTTTAAATTAAGACTTATGATATATATATATATATATATATATATATATATATATATATATATATATATATATATATATATATATATATATATATATATATATATATATATATATATATATATATATATATATATTATATCATTTATTAATTACATTATGATTTAATTAAACATTTAATTAAACTTATGATTAATAATACTTTTATTATTAATGAAAAATACTTATGGTAAGTATTAAACTTATGTTATGAGATTATCATAAAAAGACTTATAATAAGGATTAATTAATTATTTAATTATTATAAGACTTAGTTATTATTTAATTATAATTTAATTATTAAATACTTACGATTTAATAATTATAATTAAATACTTATGATATGATTAATAATTCATTATTAATTAATAATACTTATTATATGATTAAAAATTTATTATTAATTAATAATACTTATATTATGATTAATATTTAATTAATTAATTAAATACTTATGTTATATTAGTTATATCATTTAAACTTATGTTAACTTTAATAATTAAATTTAATTTAATTAAACTTATGTTATGACATAGTTATACATATATGACTTTAAATAACATTATAACTTATATTATTATTATAACTTATACTTTAAAATTTTATGTTGACTATGTTTGACCAAGGTTGACTTTTGAGTTGACTTTCAGTTAACTTTGACTTTCAGTTGCCTTTTGTTGACTTTCTAATTAAGGAAACTTTCCTAAGTTATAAACTTTCTAAAAATAGCAACTTTCTAAATATGGAAACTTTCCTAAAATATAAACTTTCCTAAAATATAAACTTTCCAAAAATAGAAACTTTCCAAAAATGGAAACCTGCTAAAAATAGAAAGTACGTGTCCTTACGCTGTTCTGATCAAACCGAAGCATATTGAGTGTTGTTCTATGCCTACTTGCAACAAGTACTATAGCTATCATACTAAGACTTGACCTAAGTTAGTTATTTATATCGACCTACTTTATTTATAGGTCGGCGTTGTGATCATTCCTGATCACTTTACTTTGTTTGCTGTTCGCTTTTTGTGTGGTTACTTCATTTGCTTTAAGGTGAGTTATAGTCCCATTTTTCATACTTTTTAAAGTATTTTTGGGATGTGATAACATGCATTTTGTTTTACGTTTTGACAGAAGTGGCAATTAAATTTAAATTATTCATTATGAGTTGAACGAAAATATTCCCTAGTCTAGTAACTGTAATCACTGGTTACTACTGGCAAACGCGAATCCTATGGATAGATCTATCGGGCTTGACAGCCCCATTTCGAGCTAGTCGCGATAGCAATTTATAATCGGAATGTATTAGTACTTCGTATTTATTTGAAAATACATATGTTCAGTGTATATATTGTGTTTGGTAAGGGTATGAAAATGGTTAAGTGGTTACCAGGTGACTCATAGATAATGGAATAATGTTTTAATGTTTTCTAACATTTTAAATCTTGTGGTCTAAAGTTTATATGATTATTTAAACCTATAATTCATTCAACATTTTTTGTTGACAGTTTAATCGCATGTTTTCACAGGTACTTAATTTGTTTGGTGCTTCCGCTGTGTTAGATGTGTCTGCATGCATTTGGGCAGATTTTGTTAAACGTTTTATGAAATATTAAACTTGCATTCTCTTTTGGAATATTAAATTGTGGGTATTTGGTTGACAGCGTTTTATGTCAACTTTGGTTTTTTAATATGTTGGGTTGTTTAAACTACATATTTTGGTAAATTTTCCTTTTTGGGAAACTTTTTGAATAAAAGAATGCAATGTTGTTTATTAAATTCATTTAAAGTTCGATCAAGCTGTGGGACCAAGTGACAGAGCCGTTAAGTGTACTTGACGGGGCCATCACATCTGGAGCTTACTTGTTCTCTGATTGTCCAGCTGAATCCATGATCATTAGCTTCCCTGAGTCACCCTCTCTCTGAGCTTCCGATTCATCTAGAACACTTTCACATTAAATTTCTTCAATTTCATCACTTGCAGAATTAGATATTTCAACAACATCGTGATCCCAATGTTGACTAGACAAACCATCTTCATAAGTTGATCTTTGAAAACCACTGGACCTATAACCACCTTGTCTATTCTCCCCCTCATGAAGATTATCGGGATCGATATCGTCATGGTCAGGCATGTGAATTGGTCCAGGTGACTTACATGGAGATAAAGGATATACTATTCTTGCTTGCTCAAGATAAATCATCATAGTCTCGCGAACTTCATCAAGATCAGTTCGTTTAGCAAACTCAGCAAGATATAGCTCCTCCACCTCATTGTCAGAGAGATATTTAAGTCCATATCTGTTTGAAATACGAGAAGGTGACCCAGTTGGTGAAAAAACGGTGTAACCATGAGCAGTATCAGCATCAACAGGAACTGTTGAAGGCGAAGTCGGTGGAAGTGTGTGAGTTACCATGAGGGCAGGTAAGGATAAATGTGCGGTATTATTCTTATATGTAGGGATGTACATATTAC
Organism: Rutidosis leptorrhynchoides; assembly: GCF_046630445.1. NCBI lineage: Eukaryota > Viridiplantae > Streptophyta > Magnoliopsida > Asterales > Asteraceae > Rutidosis > Rutidosis leptorrhynchoides. The sequence goes on from NC_092339.1 coordinate 123,212,704, forward strand.
TAGTCAGATTCGTGATATCCCCTTCTGATGGAGGTTGAGTAACAACTGGAGTTGTCACCGGCGAAGATTCTTTCGAATCACTTGCCTCCATGACTTTAGTCTCATGGGACTCTGACAGAGTAGTAGAACTACCCGTCAGTTTAGTTCTCGCAGAGATATTACTATCTGTGACTCCTGAAATCATTGATATACCATGAGGTGACACATCTCTTTCAGTTAGCGACTCTTCCTCCAGACCCTGAGATTCAGAATCCGGAAGAGAAGTGGTTTGAGCCAATGGATCAATTTCTTGAACCAAAAGAACAGTCTGCTGGAAATCTGATAAATATCCCAAAGGATTGTCATGTTGACTCATTTCCATGGGATGTGGCAGATCTCCCTCATCAAGATAATTCGGACCTCTATACCCTGTTGTACATTGAGGCACAAGAGGGTTTCCAGCTGATACGCAGGGTGCCTTTTAAAGATTTTTCGGCTCCCCTTCGGCCGTTCTGGACTTCAATGATTGAGTCAACGCAGACTTTACTGCAGAGGAAGACTTTACTTCCTTAGATGCCGAAGCATCTTGATGGGTAGGATTTATTGTTAAGTCCTGTTTAGATTGGATGGGCTGATTGGTCTTTTTACCATCCGTGTGTTTAGCTCTCTTGCCTACCGAAGCTTGCGCTTCATTTAGTGTAGGGCTTACTGTTATTGTTGGATGTGATACGGAGATGGGTGAAGGTGACCTAATAGGCTCTAGGTCTTGGTTTGTATCACCAATGGTTGGAGTAACTGTTCGGTGTACGATAGGAGTCGTAGTCCTAGATCTAGTTACTCGTAGGGTTGGCGGAGTCTGAATCATCTCATCAGGCATATATCGTGTTCTCTTTGGAGAATGTTCGGGAGATGATTCAGTTGCTGAAGAATTGGTGTCACTGCTTGCCTCAGGTGTTGTGGAAAGGGTTGGTTCAATCATAGGTGAATTAGGTTCCCTGATCCTCACAGGTTGAGCTTGGTGTACTACCCTAAAACGTTTGAGGTTTATCCTAAGTAGAGGATTAGCTAGGCCGGGTGGTTGAACTACAGGTTCCTCTACAACCTCTGGGACTAGAACCGCGGCGGGTTCAATTTGTAATTGTTGTACCGGGTTCGAGAGATGTATTCCTATAGCCTCAAAATAAGAACGCATTCGAGCGTCTTGGGGTTCAGCTAACCTCACTAGCCAATTTGGAATTGGCGCAGTGAATTGATTATCAGAAATCACCGGGGTATTTATCTTCAACTCCCCAAATCTCTTCATCTGTAATCCATGTGTACCTGGTACAAAAATATTTACATTTCTGCAAGCATTTATAGCATCATGGATAAAGATACAGAAAAACCTTTCACAAGGGATGTTTGAACCCCTTGGTTTATCAACTTGAGCTTGAACTAAATCCCATAGGAGTTCTGCATAATCCAGAGTTTCCACTCTTTTGAACGAGTAGAACAGTTTGAGCATTGGCACAGCTAGGCTGTCAGATCCACTCCTTGTCATCAGTAAGCATCTGTTGATGATCGAGAAGATCACATACCACCGAGAGTGCAAATACTTCTTTTGGAACTTAGCTGGTGGAACATTAGTAGCTCCAACATATCCAAGTTGAAAGATTGAGCTCATCATCTGCTGAGTAGCAGGTAAAGCAGGAGCATTCTGTACAAGAGGAAGCTGAAAGATCCTCCTGAAGTCAGCCTTGGTGATACTCCTCATTCCTTGTACCCCTCGTAGCTCAAATTCAAATCTAGCTTGTTCTCCCTCTGGATTAGCAGCAGTAGGTTGTGTAGCATCCACAAACCTAATAGTTCTATTTAGAAGCTCTAAATCTGTGACAGCCACATTGGCAGTAGAGCTTAGAGCAGGCCATAACGTATGCCTCTCTAGAATAGCAGTCCAGTAATTGCAAGGAATGTTGGTTTCTGAATTGATGAAGTGATTGTTCGCCATTTAGCTGTATAAATAAGAAATAGAAGACCACGAGATGTTATCATAAAGCACATATCTCTATTCTTATTTCCTTTGAAAACCTTTGTATTTTTCAGATTTTATAATTTTTATGATTTTTCTAAGTTATAAAAATCATTATTCCAAACATTTGACAACCATGACATTCATACGATATTCATCACATTACAAAATCATCATGTAAAATCAAATATATACCATAAAGAATCAGAACAACACTTCATCAATTTTGAACACAAGTAAGCAGATTCTGTATACATGAAAACTTCAGATTCGGTAACCAAATAAGCTTGAGTTTTCATTTCAAAGACTTAGATAAAACATGTTAAGTGTTTCAAGTTAAAAATCACATAATTTCAAAGTACCAAATAACAGACTCGGTATCAAGCCAAGAGCAGATTCGGTATCTTCAAAATTCAAAGATAATCACTCAAACATGTATATTCAGTCTCATATCATGCAAAAACATAATCATAATCAATTAACCACTCAATTAAATCAGGAAAACATGTTAATCATTTGAACAGACTCGGTAGTGTAACAAGAACACATTTGGTATATACAGAATCCATCAAATTGTCAATTAAACATGCAATCCGACTCAGTCAATTGATAGATCAATCAATTTAACATAGATTTGACAAGATTTCATGTTAATTATCCTAATCATATGAGTTTAATCTAAGATTCAAGATATTCGTCTCAGTTTCGGTATAATCAACACTTTTTCAAAATTAAGTGTCACAATCTTGTTATTTGTAATCTTTTCTGGTTTATAAACATTCAATTATCTCATATCTAAAATATGTGCATCTTAGATTTGATTAAAACAAAGAAATACCAAGAATTTGAAGATACAGAAGACCGGACTCAGTAGATTAGGCAGACTCGGTAAGTTAAGGGAGATTTGGTATGCAATTAATATAAGGTGAAAGAAAGTTTGACTTTGACCCTCCTATTTATAGATACCGAATGATTTTGAAAAACATGGGCCTTACCGAATAGGCCTGTTATACCGAATGCAGTCTATTTTCAAATTTAGACAAATTAACTTCAAATTTTGACAAATCTTTATCAAGGATCATTCAAGATTATCACATTTTCAATGAAAAACTTTTCTGAGACAATTTTTGAAAACTTTTAACTTACCGAATCTGTGCTATTGGTTGTCAGATTCGGTATGATGCTAAAATTAGCATTTATTCAGTAATATTCAAATCTTTTTGGATTTTAACTTTTCCAATTTTTTATGAATTTTCTCAAAACAAGATTTATACTTAGAAAAACTTTGAATTATGTACAAAGTACAAATCTTCAGTGATACCAATTGTTAAAACGGGTTGCATACTTAGATGTATACAAGCCTTAGTGAATTATTTCATATATAAAACAAAAAGTTTATGAATTCACTTTTGAAAATCAATTTTCTTTTCATTTTCTCCCTTTTTCTCCCCCTCAAAATGTGATATACAGGAAACTAAATCAACATTTTGATATGTTCCCAAGAAAATGAATTAACTCCCCCTTGAAACATGATATCAATGAGTTACCTCCCCCTTTCGTAACCATTGAAAAAATAAACTCAGGAAGTTAACAGAAATCTAAAGGCTCCCCCTTGAAAGATAATATCTAAAGCAGAAGAAATCAGTTGCTCCCCTAAAAAGTATATACTCCCCCTAAACACATGATCCCAGGTATAAGTCCCAATAGAGCGAAGGAAAGTTAAGCACTATACTCTACCATGCCATTCTCTTTGATCAAGAACTTTAGTCTAAGTTCATCTAAGGGTTTAGTGAATATGTCAGCTAATTTCACTTTGGTAGGCACAAAGTATAACTCTACATCTTCTTTTTCTACATGGTCCTTAATGAAATGATAACAAATATCTATGTGTTTAGTCTTAGAATGCTGAACCGGGTTGCTAGTTATGGCAATTGCACTTTGTGAATCACAGTATATCAGGGTCTTAGTTATCTTAAAGCCATAGTCCAAAAGTTGAGTTTGCATCCACAGAACTTGTGAACAACAGTGAGCTGTAGCAATGTACTCAGACTCAGCTGTTGACAATGAAACACAGTTTTGTTTCTAGGATGACCAACCAACTAAAATATTCCCCAACATCTGAATTGATCCAGATGTGCTTTTTCTATCAACATGGCAACCGCCATAATCCGCATCAGTATAAGCAGTGAGATTGAAATCGGATCCATGAGGATACCAGATTCGAAGGTTAGGTGTACCTTTAAGGTACCAAAAAATCCTAACAACTAGTTTGGAGTGGGATTTATTAGGGTTTGACTGAAAGCGGGCACAGACAGTTACAGCAAGTGTAATATCTGGTCTACTTGCAGTCAGATACATTAAAGAGCCAACCATGCTTCGATAAAGCGAAACGTCAAAGGGTTCCCCATTAGCATCAGCATCCAGTAAAATTCTCATTGGGGTTGTCACTGGTTTTAAAGCAGTCATTTTAAAACGTTTTAGCATATCATTGATATACTTTGTTTGACTAATAAAAATCCCGTTTGGTAATTGTTTTAATTGTAACCCCAAGAAGAAATTAAGCTGGTCAAGCATGCTCATTTCGAATTTGTTGGCCATAAGGTCACCAAATTCTTTGCATAAGGCCGGGGACGTGGAACCAAAAATAATGTCATCAACGTAAATTTGAACCAAGAGAATGTGACCGTGGTTTTTACGGATAAATAGCGTTGTATCAATTGTTCCACGAGAGAAGTCATTATCTAGCAAATACTTTGTTAAGGTCTCGTACCATGCACGCGGTGCTTGCTTCAGACCATACAAAGCTTTCTCCAAGTAATAGACGTGGTTTGGATGAATGGGATCGACAAAGCCTTCTGGTTGATCAACATAAACTTCCACTTGAAGATGACCATTCATAAAAGTAGTTTTGACATCCATTTGAAACACCGTGAACTTCATATGAGAAGCAAATGCAAGGAAAAGATGAATAGCCTCAATCCTAGCAATCAGAGTAAATGTTTCGTCATAATCAATACCCTCATGTTGTCGATATCCCTTGACTACAAGATGTGCCTTATTTCTAACCACAATTCCATCAGAATCCTTCTTGTTCTTGAAAATTCACTTAACCCCTATTGGTCGTTGACTCGTTAGTCTTGGAACTAATCGTCATACTTTCAAATGATCAAACTGATTGATCTCTTCTTGCATTGCTACCACCCAGTTCGAATCTAGTAAAGCTTGAGCAACCGTTATTGGTTCAATCTTACTAAGAAAGGCAGTGTATAGACACATATTCCGAGTAGCCCTTCGAGTTGAGACTGGAGCAGATGCATCACTAATAATAAGATCAATTGGATGACTTTTAGTCCATCGATTGTTATATGGAAGAGGTTGTACATCAGCGGTATCCATTGAAATATCCACCGTTGTTGACGTTGAGCCTTGATCCGATTGTGCTGATGTAACACTTTCTAATGGATTCATTTTAGCATCTGGAGAAACAACTAGAGTTGTGTTAACAGATGTATCTTAAATTGGTTCAAGATTATCATCAGGAGGTGGGAGGGAGGATGAAGAAGCAACAGGTGAATCAGTTGGTGTTATATCTTCATCAAAGAGACTTGGTTGAGTATCCACAGTAGTTGACTGTGATGGTGTAACCGATACGGCTTGAACATTTGAATTCCATTGAGGAACATAAAGACTATCAAACAAGATATCCAGTTCCTCTGTAGTTACCGTAGGAACACCCTTCTTCAAGAAAATTGAATTATGCACGGAAGAAGTAATAGCCAGGTTAGGATCGGGTTTTGAACCGAGTTGTTCAAAATCCATTCCCGAAAATTCATCGAACATGACATTGATGCTTTCCTTGATCGTCTTTGTCCGTTTGTGATAGACACGATAAGCAACTTTAAGAATAACCGAGAAATATGGCCTAATCACCATGAGGATCAAACTTTCCTATGCTATCAAAATCGTTAAGCACATAGCATATATAACCAAAGACACGAAAATATTTGACATTCGGGAGTCTACCATATAATAACTCATAAGGAGTTTTATCAAAGCGTATATTAATGATGCAACGATTTTAGGTATAACATGCAGTTGAAATGGCCTCCCCCCACATTTTTGGAGGTAGTTTGGAGTAGGCAAGCATCGTTCGAGCTGCCTCGCACAACGTACGATTACGTCATTTGACTACTCCATTCTGTTGAGGGGTTCGTGCAGCAGAGAACTGATGTTCCATGCCTTGGTCTTTCAAATAACTATCAAGCAGGTCATTCTTAAATTCCGTCCCATTATCAGTTCGGATACTCTTAACATATTTGTTAAAGGAGCGTTGAGTCTTTTTGATGAACTCAATGATAATGGTGGGGGTTTCAGATTTGGTCCTCAAAAGAAAAATCCATGTATATCGGGTATAGTCATCTACAATGACAAGCACATGTTTCCGGCCACCGAGGCTAGAAATTCTCATGGGTCCACATAAGTCCATATGCAATAGTTGTAAAGACGATGAAGTACCGGGGTTTTGCTTAAGCGGATGATTGGTCTGTTTCATCTTACCCATCACACATGATGGACACACATGATGCTTATCATAGTGAAAGCTAGGAATACCATCAACTAAATATTTAGAAACTAGTCGATTAATACTCTTGTAATTCAGGTGTGACATCCGGTGATGCCATAACCATGAATTTTCCTTCGTGGAACGAGTAGCCAAACACATGGTTTCATGTGATGGTGCATCATTGAGGTCAATAGTATAAAGTGAAGCACAACGTTTACCAATAAGGAGATCATTTCCATCGGTGGATTGCACTGAGCATTGACGACGTTCAAACAAAACTTTGAGATCTCCGTCACAAAATTGGCTGGCACTAAATAAACTGCACCCCAAACCCTCAACATATGAGACCCGTTTGATTGTTATGCCATTCTTCACAAAATCCCCATAACCCTTTATGGTTGTAATCTCATCATTTCTGAATGTAACCGTTCCTAGGAATTTGTCAACGAAATTGACAAGCAAGGATTTATCGCCCGTCATGTGTCGAGACCAACCGAAATCTATATACCAAACACAAATGTCAAAACCCTGTAAACGTTAATTTCCTAGATTTTAGGTACCCAAAGTTTCTTGGGTCCTCTACGGTTAGTACCAACAATAAACTTTGGATCAACAATGAGATAATCACGTACAACATCATGCAATTTAGACAATAAAGCATCATTTAAAACCACATTACGTGAAGCATCATACACAATATCAAGTTTTACATCATTATCAGAAGTCTTAACACACAACTTATTCCATGTAGATGTTTTGTTCACAGAAGAAAATTAAAATACATGTGATGACTTCCTAGGTCGACTACCAGATTTATTTAGTTTGTTTGCTACTTTCTTAGTCGTTGACTTAGGAACCCATACAGACTTGTAACTCAAGTTTGAATTATGACATGTGACACGGAAAATACATCTATTAGTTAGACTTCCAAATTTTTCAGTTGACACATGAGATGATTGATTTTGCAAAATTTCTAATTTGATTTTACGTTCTTTTACATCATACTCACTCAAATCAGGTTTAGGACTTGTGTGTTGTTTAGACTTAACTGATCTTTTTAAAAGACTCTCCTTTGATTTATTTGACACTGGAATCATAGGAATCTTTTCAGTTGACACGGAACCATATTGAGAATGAACCTTTTTAACAAAAAATTGTGTTGAAGGTGCAACTTTTGAAACACGTTTACCAAATTGAGAACGTAGAGGATTTTTAAGAATAGTAATGGGTTTTGCATCCTTAGATGTTGTTGTCCCCTTCCCCTTCTTAGTAATCCCACCAACACATTCAGACACATTGGTTTCAACAAAAGATGGTTGCTTGAGTGTGTTAACCTGTTTCAGTTGAATTATCTTTTGTTTTAAGCTTTTAATATCAAGACATAATTCCTCAGCAGAAACTATTACTTCACCTTCCTTAAAATCATAAGTACATTCTTTCTTAAGAAGTGGAGGCAATTTAGCACACAAAGCAAGCATTTGTTCTAATGATTGATACTTAAGTTGCAAATCAACATTTTCCTTTTTCAGTATAGCTACTATACATTTCAAGTTTCGTACAGCAGGTATGTTTGCATAAAATTCATTCACAGGATCAATTGTTGCATTAAAGTCTATCAAATTTTCAACAAATGGTTCTTCTCGAGGTTCTACCTTTACATCTAAAGAAGTTTGACCTAGGGATTCTGTCTCAAAGAAGACAGTTAGTTCATGTGCTAGGTCTTCACAAAAAACATCATCGGAACATGCAGGTAAGGCTGGTAGAATTGGTTTCACATCAAAATTTGGTTCATCAAACACCTCATCTATGGTAATAATGCTAGAGCTAGGTTTGTTAAACACTTCATTCTCAAGCATTAAAATGTATTTCTCTAGCATGAGTGTAGGGATATAAACCAGTCTATGTTTAGGCACATAATTATCACGTTGCATATTCTTTTCAGTTTCAACAAGTTTCTTCAAGAAATCAGGATTTGATTTACCCATTTTAGCATTGATTTTCTCATACATTAAGCTAATTTGATGGTATTTTCTAGATTTGCGATTAACAATAATATCATCAAAATCAGCATCAGAAGCATGCACAAAATGAGATGGTAAACCAGCTTGAAAGTAATCAGAATGATATAATCCTGGAATCTTTTTGAAAGCATTATCTAAACTCTTAGGATCTTCATAACCTAACCCCCACTTTTCACCATGAATTGTTTTTGGTCTATTCATGAAAATTGTTTGTTTTGAAAGTTCCATATCAATGATAGCTTTAGATTGCTCTGTACGATAGAGTTTTTCCTCATATCGAGCAAGTTGAGCTTTCATTTGAAAAGACTCTTTTGACAATGAAGAAATTTCAGTGTTCTTTTCAATTATGGTGTTTTCCAATTGAATAATTTTCTTGTTTAGCTTTGAAAGTGTGGGTTCATGTTGAGTTTTCAAATCAGAAAGATCTTTTTCTAAAAATTGAACTTTTTCTGCAAGTCGTTCCGATTTTAGACGATAATCAGTCCTTTCGACTTTAATCGGATGAATTGTCTTTTTGAGATCTTCCAACTCAATTTCTGTAGAGCTGAGTTGGACATTCAATCTTTGCAACTCCGATTGTAATTTAGATGTTGAAGGTTTGGTCTCATTTAGTTTGATTTTATCTTTCAAAACCTTGTTTTCAGATTTTGAACCTTTCACTTCTTTTGATATTGAGACCAAATTCTTCATCAGATCATTTTGCATTTTGATAAAATTAGTTGAGATTTCATTTGATTGTACCTCATCATCATCAGATGTTGAGTCAGAATTCTCCATTGCTTCCTTTGCTTTGATGAGCTAGGTTACCTTGCAAACATTTGCATGTTCCACCTCTGATTCTGAATCATCAGTCCAGTTAAACTAAGTATCATCAACCGGTTTCAGCTCTCCTCCAGTTTCCACAATCTTTGCCATCAACATTTTTTTCTTGTAGTAAGCTGCATCCTTTTTCTTAGGCATCTTGCACTCACGAGAGTAATGACCAGCTTTGCCACAATTGAAACATATTGAATCATCCTTCTTGGAATCATCAGCACGTTGTTGTTTTGATTGATCAGGTTTCTTGTAGTAGGAGGATGAAGATGAGTTCTTGCGTTGATTGCTTGATTTGCCTTTGAACTTGTGTTTGTTCAAGGCTTTGGTGAACATGGCTTCCATCTTGACTAATTCAAGGTGAGAATAATCAACATCAGAAAGATTCAACTCTTCAGAATCAGTTGATTCTTCAACAAGCACTTCTTGGACAAGCTTTTGGAAGTTGTAAACGATTTGCTCTTCTTTTTGGCAATGAGAGCAAGAGGATCACTTGGAGACGACTCTTTCCTTCCCTCTTGAAGTTTAGACACCTCTGGTTGATAATGCATAAGAACTCCAACAAGCTCATGAATAGTCATCTTATCAATCTCTTTGGTAGATCGAACAATGGTTCCATAAGGAAGCCAATCATCATTGAGCTTTTTGAGGAACTTCATGTTGACTTCAGCATTCACTTTTATGATCTTGCACCTTTTCAACTCATTGAGAATACCATTGAAATGACGATAGGTATCCTTGAGTTGTTCTTCGGGTTTCTGCTTGAAATCTTCATAAAATCCAAGAGCCTTATTCAGTTTAGTAACATCTGACATGTCAAAACCTTCTTGCTGTCATTTGATCTCATCCCATATGTCTTTTGTTGTAGTGTTGCTATCAACATTTTCAAACAACTCATACGGGATGGCTTGCATAACAATGTTCTTTGCCTCTATGTCACCCTGAGCTCTCTCACGTCTATCATCAGAAAGTTCATAGACTGGAATTGGCATACCAGTATCTGGATGATACTCTACAACTCGACCATCTCTCAGAGAAGCCCATATGTACTTTGCTTTCTCACCCTTGTAGTCTATGTACCGAGTGATACGATGAAGCCACTGAGTGTACTTGCCATCAAACAACACTGGAGGTCGGGAATCTGATCCAATGATCAAAGTATCTTGTGTAGACATCTTGAAATTGAGGTAGATTCAGTAAAGATTCGGTATTACACAAATCTAGGATAAAGGTTTACAAAAATCTAACAAAATGTCAGATTCGGTATCTGGTTCGGTACTGTAGCAGATTTGGTAAACCAGATTCCGTATCAGAAACTGATCAGTAACACAAGTAACACACCCATATTCGGTAAAAATTCAGTAACCACAAGATTTGAAGCCTTAGAACACTTAAAACCAATGAATTAAGTGATACCGAGACTCTGGTTCGGTATTTGACTCGGTAGTCAAATTCTGTAAACTTTTGAATGCAAACAAAATCCAATTCCTTTGAATTAGACTCTTGCTGCACAAGGAAACAAGTTAGTAACACAGAGAATATCAAAGATACCAAATGTATAGGATGCCGAGTGTTAACTGTAGCAGTTGACAATACCGAGTCTAAGTATAGAATCTTAGAAAACAATCTAATCCTTTCTCAAACCACACCAATTAGCTGCGTATGATCAAACCGAATATGATAGAATCACAAACACACCACAATCTGCAACACTTAACACGGATTGTTAACTTTGAAGTAGACTCGGTATGGCAGTTAAGATACCGAGAGTTGATCGAATCTTTAAAACTTGAAGAATTGATGAAATTGAACCGTCAAAAACTTGATTAATCATCTCACGAACACAACTGAAACCTCAAACCTTTACAAAAATACAGAATCAAGCTAGAATTGATCAATACCGAGAGTTTTAGCCACGAACTCTAAAAATTAACTTGATTCTTCATAATTGTTGTTCAAAAGCTGTAATGATGATCGAAACTCTTTCTAATCAACCTAATACACCTTCGCTGAACTTATCACAAGAATCTGAACGTCAGATTATCATATTCGAATATACTGAATCTGATTCAATATACCGAGAGTGTACAGATTCTGTAATCTTCAATCTCTGGATCGATCTAGTGATGTAATATCACTCACTGGATGCTCTGATACCAAATGATAGGTCAGATCATGTTGAGATTGGAAGATGAGACAAGTTAGAATGAGATTCGGTAAGCAAGAAGGAGACTCGGTATGAGAGAGAATCGGTAAAATTTACATTCCACAACTTCTAGAACTCAGTTACAATACAATGGCTATCTAATTAGGACTATATAGGTTCCTTATGTAGCCCTCTTCTAAGGAACCTTCATTTAAGCATGTTTCACATTAACATTATACAACTTCGGGGTCCTAAAATTTTAGATTTTTTTTATTCTTTTTTTCTTTCTTTTTTACAGATGTGGATGTATTGCAGGTGGTTCAAAGGACCTAACGTGGTCAACTGGGTAGCATGTGAGGTTTTAAAAAGATAGATTTACCCATCATGTGATTCGCACATGATAGGGTTTAACGGTTTTTTAACGTATGTCAGAAATATGGACTAAATCAGCAACATTGACATACCATGAGGATGAAGTTCGTCAAAAAAAAAACCACAGTGACTAAAACAGCATTTTGATACAAACCACTGGGACCATTTCAGCAATTTTGTCTAAATTAATACACTAAATAGATATTAGGATGTAGTTTGATGCAAATGCAGTTATTGCCTTTTGACGATTAAAGCATAAGTTTGGTAGGTGAATTAGATTAAAAAAGTTCATCATGAGTTTGTTTCACACGTTTTATCATGTCCAGTGGCGAGGTGATTAATTAAGTCAAAAGTTATCCAATGAGTTTTCTATAATTCTCTTCACAAATCGTAGTTAAATTTATCAAGATCAAGATTTATGTGAACAAATGTTCGAATATTGGTAACTTCAAAATTTTACAAGTTAGAAAAGAAGTGAAAGAGAAAGAAACTTGAAAAGTATGGAGAGAAATGTGGAAATATGATCAGAAAAAGAATTGCTCATGATACCATTGTTAATTCATAAAATGTGTGGGTGATTAAGTCACTTCTGGCAATCCTGTACTCCTGTTAAAAAAATTCATAATTCATATGGAGGACGGAGTATTCGATTGAATCTAGGTCTAGTGATTTCTGCCTCTAGATCGAGTCACAATTGATTCAAAGGTCCAGTTATTACGTCTACAAAGTGGTATCAGATCATGAGTCGTTGAATCTTTCGTTTTAATCGAATTTAAAGTTGTGTTTTGGTGGGTTTTTGGTCAAAATTGAATTTTGGGTTAAATCCGTGATTTTAAACGTTCAAGGTAGTATTTTTATTGTTCAAAAGTGTTTCCAATAGTTGCTTTAGGGTTCTCTACGTCGAGTTTCGTGTGTCTTTTTGATTCGGCTAATCGTTAAATAGTCAAACCCCAATATTTGTTATTTGCTTTATTTCATTTTTTTATTTATCATATATTAGATTGATAGTCTTGAATTGCGTTAACATTATCCTTGGAACGATACTTGAATTTTACCATATTCTATACTATTGCACAATCGATACACTTTTTTTTTAGAAAACCCAGGATCGAGTACACTGCCCGCAGTTGTGTAATATTCTTTCAACAGGTATTTTTTTCAGACATAATTTATTTACATGGTTTTACACATCAACAAGTTTGAATATTTCTCGACAAAATCTGAAGATAATCACATGTTTCAAAAAAGAGAGACTTTTCGAAGAATCTCAAAGCTATTGAAGTCAAAAACTCGACTATCAAAAGTCTTCTCAAAGCATTAAAAGTCTTATGAAGACGGGCAAAAACAACTCAAAGAGTTCATCATTTTCAAGATAAAGATCAACAAGGGAAGATTGTTCATAGGAAAAGTTCTTTCGACCAAGCCATTTATCGAAAAATACACGAGCACAAATCAATACAAAGGGAAAGATTGTTAGGTCTCAAATAATCGTTTAAATTATATTGAGTTGTTGACTAGAGCTTAAGTGTAAAGGGTGTGGGGGTTGTTCCTATAAGTACCCAAGTACGCTCATAGTTATGGATGATGCTCCTAACCATGTTCAAGTTCAAGAGAGGTGTGGAAGTTTCTAATTTACTCTTTACATCTAAAAGACAAAGTTAAAATGAATAGTGAAGTCCTAAAGCTTCACAAATGTACACCAAACTTTTTATTTATTTACAATTCACCCACACCCATTCTAATATTTACCTTTATAGCTTCTACAAATTCATCACAAACTTTTCACACTTTATAATTTAACCATTAAACTTCTCATCTATTATAAATTGACCACATAATTTTTACTACTCCATCACTATTCATTATCATTATTACATCAATCACATAATTTTTCAGTTTATTATTGTTTAACTTTTTTCCTTACTACTCGTATAAATTAACTACGTAACTCATTTTTTGATAACTGTTTAATTGTTAATATATATATATATATATATATATATATATATATATATATAGTTTTTTCTATTTTATTAAATAGGTTGTACCAATCGTTGATGTACGTCTCACTTTATTGATTGAGCATTTGGGTCTTTTCTCTCGACAAGACGAAAAGTAAAACAAAAAATGATGAATAATTACTTTCACGCTTATTACAAATCTGTGACAACCCGAAAATTTTTGACCAAATTTAAACTTTATCTTTAAATGATTTAACGTTTCCGACACGATAAGCAAAGTCTATGAAGTTGAATCTCAAAATTTTAGAACTGTTTCATTACATTTGACTGCTCTCGACGATTCATGAACAATTATATGTATGTATATATATATATGTACAAGTAAAAACGACTTTCCTACAGTAAAACACTATTTGCTACAGTAAAATGACTTTGCTACAGTAAAACACTATTTGCTACAGTAAAACACTATTTGCTACTGTGAAACCGTATTTTGCTACAGTGCTACAATGAAAACGACTTTGCTACGGTGATTTGCTACAGTAAACACTATTTGCTACAGTAAACACTATTTGCTACAGTAAAACACTATTTGATGTCGACGAACTAGCAAACAAAAACAGGATAAGACGGCCATGCGATCGCATGGCAAAAACACTGAAAACTCATGCGATCGCATGAGGTACTGTAGCATGCCACATACTATAAAAGCTCGATTCATTCCTCCGTATTATTATTATTATTTTATTATTATTATTAATATTATTATTATTATTATTATTATTATTATTATTATTATTATTATTATTAAGATTAATATTATTATTATTAATCTTATTATAATATTATTATTAGTAGTATATATACCTAAAATACTACGACGAGGTTATGAGCGTGTCACCTTCAAAATGGGTTTTTGAGCGGGATAGAGCTAAGGAAATTATGGGTTATTGCCAAGGAGGTTATGGGTAATGTTCGAGGGTATATTTGTGAATCAAATCTAGTGTTTATCATCTCTGTTGCATCTACGTACTTTCCTACAATATTGAATCTCAATATTGATACGTAAGCACTCATATTTTATCTTTTATACATTAATTGTGTATCCATGTCTAGTGCTCGAGTATATATATTTATGCATGCTTGTATGCCAAATTTTGTCGTTAAACAGTTATGATGAATCACGAAGTAAATACATATATTACTGATAAAAGGTATATGATATGCATGTTTTTAGAAAGCTGGCGAAAAATCAATAACTTTTCATTTAGAAATCGCGTAATTTCGGTGAACGAATTAAAAGATATGATCAACTGAATTATGATTGACATTGATTGAAATTGCTTTTGAAACTTGTTTGTAAGAATGATAAATTGGATTTTTGAATATTACCAGCCAAGTAAATGAATCCATATATAAGGCACGTCTCGTTTTGTTGAATTATTGTCAAAATTGACTTTTTGAAACGACTTTGGATAACTTTTGTATGTCGATCTCGAGCATTAGGATTGTTATACACTATGACCTGACCTAGCTTGATAGACATTTATTGACCAACATATGTTCTCTAGGTTGAGATCTACGGTTATTTGGTAATCCGAGTTTCGATCACATTTTGGTGAATGACTTTATATGCTGCTAAAATGAGTTTCATTTGCTCCCTTTTTAAATGCTTTTGCAATCTATATTTTTGGGTGAGAATACATGCACTTTATTTTAAATGCAATGGATACAAGTACATACTAAATTCTACACAGAGTTTGAACTGAAAATCCCTTAGCTTTGGTAACTAGTAACTGCCGGTTATAAGAACTGGTGGGCGCGAGTAGTAGTATATGGATCCATAGGGCTTGATATCCCCGTCCGAGCTAGAGCACTAGCCTTTTAACGGGCGTATGCTATTTGAGAAGCGTACACGTTGGTTTGCGTGTATTATTAAGATGATTATACAAAGGGTACAAATTATATATACGTTAAGTTTAGTTACCAGGGTGCTCGATCTTGTAGAATATTTTGATAAACGTTTCTGGATGAAACAACTGAAATCTTGTGATCCATCTTTATATACAGATTATGCGAAACATACAAACTATGAACTCACCAACCTTTGTGTTGACACTTGTTAGCATGTTTATTCTCAGGTTCCCTAGAAGTCTTCAGCTGTTTGCTTATATGATAGACAAGCTATGTGCATGGAGTCTTATATGGCATATTTTTCAAGAAAACGTTGCATTCACCAATTCATCATCATGTACCTTATTTTAACTGCATTGTCAACGAAAGTACTATTGTAAACTATTATATACGGTGATTGTCTATATGTAGAAATCATCAGATGTCGAAAACCTTTGATTTAAATATTCATTTATGGTGTGCCTTTTCAAAAGAATGCAATGTTTACAAAATGTATCATATAGAGGTCAAATACCTCGCAATGAAATCAATGAATGACGTGTTCGTCCATATGGATTTGGAGCGATTGTCACAGTTGGTATCAGAGCGTTGGTCCTAGCGAACCAGGTCTTGCATGAATGTGTCTAACTGATAGTTGTTAAGATGCATTAGTGTGACGATCGCTCCAAATCCATATGGACGAACACGTCATTCATCGATTTCATTGCGAGGTATTTGACCTCTATATGATACGTTTTGTAAACATTGCATTCTTTTGAAAAGGCACACCATAAATGAATATTTAAATCAAAGGTTTTCAACATCTGATGATTTCTACATATAGACAATCACTGTAAATAATAGTTTACAATAGTACTTCCGTTGAAAGTACAGTCAAAATAAGATACATGGTGATGATTTGGTGAATGCAACGTTTCCTTGAAAAATATGCCATGTATGACTCCATGCACATAGCTTGTCTAACATATAAGCAAACAGCGGAAGACTTCTAGGAAACCTGAGAATAAACATGCTTCAAGTGTCAACACAAAGGTTGGTGAGTTCATAGTTTTAATATTACACATAATCCGTATATCAATGTGGATTACAAAAGTTCAGTTGTTTTATTCAAAACGTTTATCAATAGGTTTTACATAAAAGGGGGATCACAAGATTTCAGTTGTTTCATCCGAAACGTTTATCAATCGGTTCTACAAAATTGAGCACCCTGGTAACTAAACTTTAATGCTTATATAATTTGTACCCTTTGTATAATCATCTTAATAATACACGTAAACCAACGTGTACGCTTCTCAAATAGCATACGTCCGTTAAAAGGCTAGTGCTCTAGCTCGGACGGGGATATCAAGCCCTATGGATCCATATACAACTACTCGCGCCCACCAGTTCTTATAACCGGCAGTTACTAGTTTCCAAAGCTAAGGGATTTTCGGTTCAAACTCGGTGTAGAATTTAGTATGTACTTGTATCCATTGCGTTTAAATAAAGTGCATGTATTCTCAGCCCAAAAATATATATTGCAAAAGCAATTAAAAAGGGAGCAAATGAAACTCACGCATATAAATATTGTAAATCAGTTAATAAAGCATTTGCAAGTATTCTCAGCCCAAAAATGTAAAGGGTAAAAGGGATCATATGAAACTCACAGTTTAATATTGATATACAATATTGCAGGAAAACACGTAGACGCATTGGAGATAATAAGCACGAGGTTTGATTCACAAAAATACCCCCGAATATTACCCATAACCTCCTTGGCAATAACCCATATTTTCCTTAGCTCTAGCTTTCTCGGAAACTCGTTTTGAAAAATTACTTGGACAGCACTCCGTCGTAATATTTTATGTACATTATTATTTTTGTATCGCAAAAATAATAACACTAATAATAAAAATAATAAGATTAATAATAATCTTATTATTAATAATAATAATAATAATAATAATAATAATAATAATAATAATAAAATAAATAAATACGGAGTAAAAATAATATATATGTGTGTGTGATTTATCTGGCCAAAACTCGAGAATTTATAGCACTCGGCCTGAAATTTTGCCTCATGCGATCGCATGGATTTTGGGCATGATGGCCATGCGATCGCATGGCCTCAATTTCCAGCTCAGAATCATTTGTCCATTTGTTTGTCGACATGATAAAATATTAATATAATATATATAATTTAAATAATTAATTATATATTATATTAAATTCATGTGCATAGTTGACTTGTAATTTTTGTTCCGATAAGTCGTACGTCATCACTCGACTTATGTCCAGGTTCCAGTTTTTCGAATGTCCTTTCGTACCTTTAGAAAACTTGCATTTTACGTTTCGTGTCACGTACCTTTGTCAAAATATAGTCTTAAATTATCCATAAACTATACCACTCATAGTATATCTTAAACTTTCAAATGTTTTGGTCATTTACTTCTATAAATCATCGTCTCGCTATTTGTTAATATATATATAATATATACATTTTCATTTTGAAATAATGTTACTGTAGCAAAGTTACTGCAGCAAAGTCATTTTTTACTGTAGCAATTCACTGTAGCAAAGTCAATTTCACTGTAGCAAATAGTGATTTTTGAAAACACTGTAGCATTTTGGGTACTGTAGCAATTTGAAAATACTGTTGCAAATTAGTATTTTACTTGTTCATCTTAAACGTTTTAGTTAACTTATCTAAATATCAATCGAATCAATAATCGAATGTTACTATCGTTTACTAAATAACTTGAAATCATATATATTCAAATAGATATATAAACCAATAAGTTTATTGTACGGTATCATGCAATTAAAACTTTGTTACGTTTTCAAGTTATAGTATATATATGTATCTGTTTACATATAATGGTTCGCGAATCGTTGAGAACAACCGAAGGGTAATTGAATAGTTCAAAATTTTGAGATTCAACTTCATAGGCTTTGCTTATCGTGTTGAAGTCATTAATCATTTAAGATTAAGTTTAAATTTAGTCGAAATTTCCGGGTCATCACAGTACCTACCCGTTAAAGAAATTTCGTCCCGAAATTTGAGTGAGGTCGTCATGGCTAACAATAAAAATGTTTTCATGACGAATATGTGTTGATAAATAGAATTTTTATCACCGTTGAATAATATGGATAAAACAATCCAATTACTCGAAGCGTATGAGAGAAGTTATCGTAATAGAGTGAAATGGAGAATAGAGATTCGTCTTATCTCTTGACGTAGTAACGTTTGATTTCCGGAATTCAAGGAAATTAAAAGAAAATCTTTGAAATATATACAGGATTTGATTCACCGGGATTTAAGGAAATTAGGATCCACTTTAATTAAATGTGGTAACCTGCCCTGGCTACTTTGTCCGGTATTTCCATTATAAATTGACTTCTTCCGTTTCATAATATTCACCACCCTTAAAACTTTCTTCCCCAATTAATACATTAAAAAAAAATTGTGAAAATGCTCAATCCAGTTCTGGTTCTTGACCTAATATTGACGTTTGCCACAATCATCCTTCTTTTCCAGCTCCCACCAGAAGAATCTGTTTATTTCTATTATGCGCTAGGGATTGTTGTATTTATCATTCTCCCGTGTCTTTATATTGCTATACGCATTGATATACACGGTTTGTAATTTCAGGTTTGTTATCGGGCTTTATATCTCCCCTTATATTTTAATGTCCCTACTCCTGTCTTCTATAATCATTGTCATTCACAGTTAATACTCCCTCCTATTTGCTGCGATTTATACTCCAATTTCTATTTCGGAGCTTTGTCCCTTCGTTTCTTCTTCTTGCGATTAGGCATCTCTTGTAATGGTCCAGAATTCGTAGGTATAGAGTTTTGGATGAACATAGTTATTGTTCTGAGAAGGTAATCGTAATGGCACGATCTTGATTTGTCAAATTACCAAATTATCCGGAAAAGACCGAATCATCAAGAAAAATATTTTCTTGATATGTTTAGAGGTTAAAAGAGTTATGTAACATGGTTCATGATGAGGGTGGGATCTGTGAACCTTTATCACGTTCCATTAGAAACTCAGCATGACTTACTGTAATATAATCACGTTGATCAAGTGTCATTATATTATATTAACTCATGCTTCAGTTCCCAACACTACTTCAAAACATCCATTTTTTTTTTTTTTTGAATTTTTCAGATTTTAGAAACTAAAATAGTTTCTTTTATGATGTAACACAGATAGCGTGAAGAGATAAATAATTTCGGATGATAATAGTTATGAAGATATCTTCAGAAATATCGAAGATATTTATAATGAAAGATATGATAATATCTTAGAATTTCTAATATCGAAGGATGATGAAGAATATGTTCCGCAAGAATTTGAAATAAGTAAGGAGCAAGATATTCGCTAAATATTTCATCAAAAACAGAATCATCTAGATTCTTTATGTATAAGTTTAGTCCCTGTGACTTGTCCACAGTCTCCTTTATGGTTTGCTCAATCCGTTTTTTAATTCCAAACCTTCTCTTTTTCTCAGCTTTACCACCATACTATTCTTTATCATCAAACTTTTGACTGTTAAAGTCGTTTACCATTTTTGCTGCTTTATCAGCATTTTTCCAAAATTAGGAGGACTAGTTTCACAGTTTGGGTTGTTTTTCAGAAACTTCACATTCGAAGTATCTAAGTCTAGAAGATAGATGTTATATGTTTATATACAACTGTTGTCGTAGAAAACACTGCGAGATTCAAAATACTGATTGTTAATTCCCGGTGGTTGGTATGGCAATTACCGTTACAAGATGTGGATGAGTACATGATCAGATTTCAAGGTATATATAGTGATTTCCGGAGAGATTTAAATAGCAGAGTGACGGAGTCGCTGGTACATTTACTGCTAATATGATGGGATATAAAAGGTTCCCCGGTAACAACAATAGAAAGGTAATCCTATATGTCAAGGTTTAATTAAGGCTTATCCAAATGAAGTTGACTTGCTGAAGTTGTGACAAAACTGGATACTTGAAAAGGAATTGTAAGATTATTTTCAGTAATAATAATGCCGAAGGATTTATCACAGATACGTGTTAAAGTTTTACTTAGGTTTCGAGAGCTTTCCAGATGTATGATTATAAGTACAAATCTTTCTTCTCGTAGATATCATGTAGTTGGTTTGTCTTCTCGTTTGTTCATTAGTTGAAGTGTTTCCAATAATTTCGATGGGTTTGAACGCAAAATGTAATCATATGATGTTCTAGTACTGTTCTGAATTCAAAGCATGGTTTTCGAAGCATGGTTTTGAAAGATGTAGGAATCTAAGAATGATGTTTTTCGTTTAATCTTGACTTGGATTCTGATCTATCGAAATCAGAATATGAAATTGAATGAAAATGGTTATTCTGCGATGAACAGATACGTATATCTATAGGTTTGAGCAGTATAGTTAATGATTGCTGAATCAGAATTGAAGAATGTATAGTGTAACATATTAATGTGGAATTTATATATTTCTAGGGTATTACCTACCCGTTAAAATATTCTCATCATTAACAGTTTGTACAAAAGGATTTTCAATTACAATCTTTATGAAAATATATGTATGTATATTTCCTTCGGATGTAATATAGATTTAATGAGTTATTAAACTCATTTGATTTTCGGTTGGAACTAGAAACGAATAATCTCTTCTATATTAAAGATTACGTAATCGTCGCAGGATATTTCTCCAATGAAGTTATGAATTAATACTTCATCGTTTATGGTTATTAGTATTCTTCGGTGTCTACGGTGCGTATGAGGTTGATACTCGTGGGACAGATTGTGAGGTTAAGGTTTACGTTGCGGATGTTGTTGTTGTCGGTACTGGTACCGTTGTTGGTTGTGCTGCTGGTTCTGGTGGTGCTACCGGTGCTTCCTGTGATGCCTGCAAATTGTGCATCATATTCTCCAAAGCCACAACTCGAGCGCGAAGCTCGTTAACTTCTTCTATTATTCCAGGATGATTGGCGGTTGGTACGAGAGGATGAATAAAGTTTAAAATTCTAGTTATCATATAATCGTTGCGAAATATCCTGGAAATGAGGGTAAAGATAGTGTTTCGAACGGGTTCGCCGGTAAGTGCCTCAGGTTCCTCACTAAGAGGTGAATTCGGTTGGTGGAAAGGATCGCCTTCCTCTTGTCTCCATTGATTAAGTTGATTACGAACCCATCCCCAATTCATCCAGAATTGGTGATGACTGATTGGTTGATTCATTCCGGTTACACTGCTTTCGGAACTCAGGTGGAAATTCATATCGGAATCCGAAGAACTCGAATTACTTGCAGAATTCATCTTACACGGTTAGATAAATAATTTTCGATGTGAAATGATTTTCGGATATCGGATGATATTCTAATTACATAGAATACCTTTATATAGTACAAAGGATCCGCGAATTACGGAGAAACTTTCGGAAACTGTCAAGTAAAGGTAACAGTAACAGATACGCTAAGATATTCATTTTGTCTATACACTAGTCATGCAATCCATGCAATAAGGTGTGTCTAGACTACAAATGATAAGCAGGTAATTTTCCACACAAGGAATGATAAGCAGGTAATTTCTAACAAAAAAATTATAAGCAACAACTTTTATCATGCAGACATGGTCGAAGTCCAGACTCACTAATGTATCCTAACAATAACCAGTTAGACACACTAATGTAAATTCTGGTTCGCTAAGACCAACGCTCTGATACCAACTGTGACGATCGCTCCAAATCCATATGGACGAACACGTCATTCATCGATTTCATTGCGAGGTATTTGACCTCTATATGATACGTTTTGTAAACATTGCATTCTTTTGAAAAGGCACACCATAAATGAATATTTAAATCAAAGGTTTTCAACATCTGATGATTTCTACATATAGACAATCACTGTAAATAATAGTTTACAATAGTACTTCCGTTGACAGTACAGTCAAAATAAGATACATGGTGATGATTTGGTGAATGCAACGTTTCCTTGAAAAATATGTCATGTATGACTCCATGCACATAGCTTGTCTAACATATAAGCAAACAACGGAAGACTTCTAGGAAACCTGAGAATAAACATGCTTCAAGTGTCAACACAAAGGTTGGTGAGTTCATAGTTTTAATATTACACATAATCCGTATATCAATGTGGATTACAAAAGTTCAGTTGTTTTATTCAAAACGTTTATCAATAGGTTTTACATAAAAGGGGGATCACAAGATTTCAGTTGTTTCATCCGAAACGTTTATCAATCGGTTCTACAAAATTGAGCACCCTGGTAACTAAACTTTAATGCTTATATAATTTGTACCCTTTGTATAATCATCTTAATAATACACGTAAACCAACGTGTACGCTTCTCAAATAGCATACGTCCGTTAAAAGGCTAGTGCTCTAGCTCGGACGGGGATATCAAGCCCTATGGATCCATATACAACTACTCGCGCCCACCAGTTCTTATAACCGGCAGTTACTAGTTACCAAAGCTAAGGGATTTTCGGTTCAAACTCGGTGTAGAATTTAGTATGTACTTGTATCCATTGCGTTTAAATAAAGTGCATGTATTCTCAGCCCAAAAATATATATTGCAAAAGCAATTAAAAAGGGAGCAAATGAAACTCACGCATATAAATATTGTAAATCAGTTAATAAAGCATTTGCAAGTATTCTCAGCCCAAAAATGTAAAGGGTAAAAGGGATCATATGAAACTCACAGTTTAATATTGATATACAATATTGCAGGAAAACACGTAGACGCATTGGAGATAATAAGCACGAGGTTTGATTCACAAAAATACCCCCGAATATTACCCATAACCTCCTTGGCAATAACCCATATTTTCCTTAGCTCTAGCTTTCTCGGAAACTCGTTTTGAAAAATTACTTGGACAGCACTCCGTCGTAATATTTTATGTACATTATTATTTTTGTATCGCAAAAATAATAACACTAATAATAAAAATAATAAGATTAATAATAATCTTATTAATAATAATAATAATAATAATAATAATAATAATAATAATAATAATAAAATAAATAAATACGGAGTAAAAATAATATATATGTGTGTGTGATTTATCTGGCCAAAACTCGAGAATTTCTAGCACTTGGCCTGAAATTTTGCCTCATGCGATCGCATGGATTTTGGGCATGATGGCCATGCGATCGCATGGCCTCAATTTCCAGCTCAGAATCATTTGTCCATTTGTTTGTCGACATGATAAAATATTAATATAATATATATAATTTAAATAATTAATTATATATTATATTAAATTCATGTGCATAGTTGACTTGTAATTTTTGTTCCGATAAGTCGTACGTCATCACTCGACTTATGTCCCGGTTCCAGTTTTTCGAATGTCCTTTCGTACCTTTAGAAAACTTGCATTTTACGTTTCGTGTCACGTACCTTTGTCAAAATATAGTCTTAAATTATCCATAAACTATACCACTCATAGTATATCTTAAACTTTCAAATGTTTTGGTCATTTACTTCTATAAATCATCGTCTCGCTATTTGTTAATATATATATAATATATACATTTTCATTTTGAAATAGTGTTACTGTAGCAAAGTTACTGCAGCAAAGTCATTTTTTACTGTAGCAATTCACTGTAGCAAGTCAATTTCACTGTAGCAAATAGTGATTTTTGAAAACACTGTAGCATTTTGGGTACTGTAGCAATTTGAAAATACTGTAGCAAATTAGTATTTTACTTGTTCATCTTAAACGTTTTAGTTAACTTATCTAAATATCAATCGAATCAATAATCGAATGTTACTATCGTTTACTAAATAACTTGAAATCATATATATTCAAATAGATATATAAACCAATAAGTTTATTGTACGGTATCATGCAATTAAAACTTTGTTACGTTTTCAAGTTATAGTATATATATGTATCTGTTTACATATAATGGTTCGCGAATCGTTGAGAACAACCGAAGGGTAATTAAATAGTTCAAAATTTTGAGATTCAACTTCATAGGCTTTGCTTATCGTGTTGAAGTCATTAATCATTTAAGATTAAGTTTAAATTTAGTCGAAATTTCCGGGTCATCACAATTAGTAAGTCTGGACTTCGACCGTGTCTGCATGTTAAAAGTTTTGCTTATCATTTCTTGTTGGAAATTACATTCTTATCATTCTTAAGTCTAGACACGTTTTCCTGCATTTATTGCATAAATAGTGTATAGACAAAAATTCATATCTTAGCGTATCTGTTACTGTAAACTTTTCATGATATCTTTCAAAAATTTCTCCTTAATTTATGGAATTTAGTATTATATATACATATGTAAATTATGTATTGAAGAATACCATACTAAATTCTATAATCTAATTCATATCAAAAATCATCTCCCTAATTATACAAGATGTATCCCGTATCTAGTTCAAACTCTGACAGCTATTCCGATACGGATATTCACCTGAATTTCGAAGACAGTGTAACCGGAATGGATCAACCAATTAGCCATCATCTATTCTGGATGAATTGGGGATGGATTCGTAGCCTGCTTAATTATTGGAGACAAGAAGAAGGCGATCCCTTCCATCCACCACATTGCCCTCTTGGCGAAGAACCTGAAGCACTTACCCGCAAACCTGTTCGTAATACCATTTTCTCTCTCATCTCCAGAATATCTCGTCATGATCATATACTCTCTCAAATTCTGGATCTTATTCATCCGCTAGTCCGAACCACCAATCATCCCGGTGTAGTAGAAGAAGTCAACGAGCTTCGCGCTCGGGTAGTGGCTTTGAAGAATACGGTGCAAAGGTTACAAGCACCAGCAGCATCACCGGCATCAACAGTACCACCGACAACAACACCAATAGTACCATTACCACCACCAACAACATCCGCATCACAAACCTCAACTTCACAATCTGTCCCACGAGCATCAACGTCATACGCACCGTAGTTACCAAGAAAATACCAGCAACAATAACCGATGAAGTATTAACTCATTTCCCCTGAAGAAATTTTATGTATATTTAATATATATGAATTTTGAAATCAAAATAAATATTTTCGTACTAAGCTATTACGTGTAAATCTTAACTGGTAGGTACTATTCGGTTAGTTCATATTACTAATATGCAATTATGTACATCCTTCCTTAACAACTTAACCATTGTTAACTACAATCTCCGTTTCAACTCCATGAATTCCATTTCATAATAAACCAAGTGTATTAATCAATTACATAATTGATTTTACATTTTCAATTTCAATATACTCGGAACTTTTCAGAAAACATCATCTGTGCCTTGTAAGCTTCACAAAAATTCCACGAGCACCAACATCCTTCACCGAGGAATATCAATAAGAATAAATAATGAAGTATCGATTACATTAGCGAAATACTCCACAAAGATTATGTAATCTTTAATGTTTTAGAGATTAATCATTTCTAAGTCAAGCCGAAAATTAAATGAGCTTAATATGATATTAACTCATTAAATCTGTGTTACATCTAAAGAAAATATACATACATATATTTTCATAAAGACTGTAATAAAAATTCTTTTGTACAAAGTATTAATTGTGAAATCTTTAACGGGTAGGTAATACCCGGGAAATATATAAGTTCGCAATTAATATGTTACACTGTACATTCTTCAACTTTGATTCAAAAATTATTAACTATGCTCACAGCGATATACAATCGTTTCCATACAAATTCAATTACATATTCTGATATTGACAGAGCAGAATTCAAGTCAAGATTTAACAAGTGACATCATTCTTAGATTTCTACATCTTTCAAAGCTATACTTTTACTTCAAAACTGTGCAAGATCCTTTAGCGTTGTTTTTACCGAAAATAATCCTGCAATCTTTTTCAAAGTATCCAGTTTTACTATACTTCCAACCAGTCAACTTCGACTTTTCAGATTAGCCTTATTATAACCTTGACATATACGTTCTTGTTACTGGGGAACCTTTCATGTTCCACCACATTAGCAGTAAATTTACCAACAACTTTATTAATCCTTGACCTTTCGAAAAATCCTTATACTCATTGAAACCCTATCATGTACTCATCCACATCTTGTAACAATAATTGCCATACCAACCACTGAGAATTAGCAATCGGTATTTTAAATCTCGCAGCATTTTCTACGACAACAGTTATATATAGATAACATCTATCTTCTAGACTTACATACTTTGAATAAGAAGTTTCTGAAAAACACTCCAAACTATGAAACTAGTTCTCCGAATTTTGGAAAAATGCTGAAGAAGCAGCAAAAACTGTAAACGACCTTAACAGTCAAAAGTTTGATGATAAAGAATAGTATGGTGGTAAAGCTGAGAAAAAGAGAAGGTTTGGAACTGAAAAACGAATTGAGCAAACTATGAAGGAGGCTGTGGACAAATCACAAAGATTAAAACTGCCTTCAAAGAATCCAAATGATTCAGTGTCTGCTGAAATCATTAGCGAATACCTTGCTCCTTACTCTAAAACATTTGCGGACAATATTCTTCATCATCATCTTATCTTAAATATTCTAAGATATCATCGTATCTTTCATTATAAATATCCTCGATATTTCTGGAGATATCATCATACCTATTCTTATCGGAAATCATTCATCTCTTCGCACTATCTGTGTTACATTATAAAAGAAACTATTTTAGTTTCTAAAATCTGAAAAATTCAAAAAAAAAATGGATGTTTTGAAGTAATATTGGGAACTGAAGCATGAGTTAGTATAATATAATGACACTTGATCAACGTGATTATATTACAGTAAGTCATGCTGAGTTTCTAATGGAACGTGATAAAGGTTCACAGGTCATACCCTCATCATGAACCATGTTACATAACTCTTTCATTCTATTTAACCTCTAAACATATCAAGAAAATATTTTTCCTGATGATTCGGTCTTTTTCGAGGTCTTCTGGTAATTTGACAAGTCAGATTGTGCCATTACAGTTTGTTTCTTAAAACATTAATTATGTTCATTTCAAAATCCATACCTACGAATTTTGGACCATTATTCGCTTGACTTAAAGTCGGGAAGAGAAAACGAAAGCATGAAGCTCCGAAATATAATGGAAAATATAAAGCCCGAAAACAACCCCGAAATTAAAAACCGTGTATATCAATGCGTATAGCAATATAAAGACACGGGAGAATGAAAAACAATATAACCCCAAGGTAATAGTAGAAGAAAATAACCTCCTCTGGTGGCAGATGAAAAAGAAGAATGAATGATATGATAGCCAAGAAAATATCAAGAATCAGAACTGGATGAGGCATTTTCACAAATCTTTTGTGAAATAAGAAAGAAGATTATAGGAGTGGTGAAAATAAATGAAACGGAAGAGGTTAATTTATAGCAAAATATCAGACATAGCAATCGAGGCAGATTACGCATTTAATCAAAGAAAATCTTAATTTCCTTAAATTCCGAAGAATCAAATCTTATTTAAATTATGAAGATTTTCTATTCTTTAAATTCCAGAAAAAAATCGTTACTACATCAAGAGATAAGACGAATCTCTATTCTCCATTTCACTCTATTACGATAACTTCTCACATACGCTTCGAGTAATCGGATTGTTGTATCCGTATTATTCAATGGTGATAAAATTCTATTTACCAACTCATATTCGTCATGAAAACATTTTTATTGTCAGCCATGACGACCTCACCCAAATTTCGGGACGAAATTTCTTTAACGGGTAGGTACTGTGACAACCCGGAAATTTTTGATCAAATTTAAACTTTATCTTTAAATGATATAATGTTTCCGACAGGATAAGCAAAGTCTATGAAGTTGAATCTCAAAATTTTAGAACTGTTTCATTACATTTGACTGCTCTTGACGATTCATGAACAATTATATGTATGTATATATATATATGTACAAGTAAAAATGAATTTCCTACAGTAAAACACTATTTGCTACAGTAAAATGACTTTGCTACAGTAAAACACTATTTGCTACAGTAAACACTATTTGCTACAGTGAACCGTATTTTGCTACAGTGCTACAATGAAAACGCCTTTGCTACAGTGATTTGCTACAGTAAACACTATTTGCTACAGTAAAACACTATTTGATGTCGACGAACTAGCAAACAAAAATAGGATAAGACGGCCATGCGATCGCATGGCAAAAACACTGAAAACTCATGCGATCGCATGAGGTACTGTAGCAGGCCACATACTATAAAAGCTCGATTCATTCCTCCTTATTATTATTATTTTATTATTATTATTATTATTATTATTATTATTATTATTATTATTATTATTATTATTATTATTATTATTATTATTATTAAGATTAATATTATTATTATTAATCTTATTATAATATTATTATTATTAGTATATATACCTAAAATACTACGACGAGGTTATGAGCGTGTCACCTTCAAAATGGGTTTTTGAGCGGGATAGAGCTAAGGAAATTATGGGTTATTGCCAAGGAGGTTATGGGTAATGTTCGAGGGTATATTTGTGAATCAAATCTAGTGTTTATCATCTCTGTTGCATCTACGTACTTTCCTACAATATTGAATCTCAATATTGATACGTAAGCACTCATATTTTATCTTTTATACATTAATTGTGTATCCATGTCTAGTGCTCGAGTATATATATTTATGCATGCTTGTATGCCAAATTTTGTCGTTAAACAGTTATGATGAATCACGAAGTAAATACATATATTACTGATAAAAGGTATATGATATGCATGTTTTTAGAAAGCTGGCGAAAAATCAATAACTTTTCATTTAGAAATCGCGTAATTTCGGTGAACGAATTAAAAGATATGATCAACTGAATTATGATTGACATTGATTGAAATTGCTTTTGAAACTTGTTTGTAAGAATGATAAATTGGATTTTTGAATATTACCAGCCAAGTAAATGAATCCATATATAAGGCACGTCTCGTTTTGTTGAATTATTGTCAAAATTGACTTTTTGAAACGACTTTGGATAACTTTTGTATGTCGATCTCGAGCATTAGGATTGTTATACACTATGACCTGACCTAGCTTGATAGACATTTATTGACCAACATATGTTCTCTAGGTTGAGATCTACGGTTATTTGGTAATCCGAGTTTCGATCACATTTTGGTGAATGACTTTATATGCTGCTAAAGTGAGTTTCATTTGCTCCCTTTTTAAATGCTTTTGCAATCTATATTTTTGGGTGAGAATACATGCACTTTATTTTAAATGCAATGGATACAAGTACATACTAAATTCTACACAGAGTTTGAACCGAAAATCCTTTAGCTTTGGTAACTAGTAACTGCTGGTTATAAGAACTGGTGGGCGCGAGTAGTAGTATATGGATCCATAGGGCTTGATATCCACGTCCGAGCTAGAGCACTAGCCTTTTAACGGGCGTATGCTATTTGAGAAGTGTACACGTTGGTTTGCGTGTATTATTAAGATGATTATACACAGGGTACAAATTATATATACGTTAAGTTTAGTTACCAGGGTGCTCGATCTTGTAGAATATTTTGATAAACGTTTCTGGATGAAACAACTGAAATCTTGTGATCCATCTTTATATACAGATTATGCGAAACATACAAACTATGAACTCACCAACCTTTGTGTTGACACTTGTTAGCATGTTTATTCTCAGGTTCCCTAGAAGTCTTCCGCTGTTTGCTTATATGATAGACAAGCTATGTGCATGGAGTCTTATATGACATATTTTTCAAGAAAACGTTGCATTCACCAATTCATCATCATGTACCTTATTTTGACTGCATTGTCAACGGAAGTACTATTGTAAACTATTATATACGGTGATTGTCTATATGTAGAAATCATCAGATGTCGAAAACCTTTGATTTAAATATTCATTTATGGTGTGCATTTTCAAAAGAATGCAATGTTTACAAAACGTATCATATAGAGGTTAAATACCTCGCAATGAAATCAATGAATGACGTGTTCGTCCATATGAATTTGGGGCGATCGTCACAAAATCAATCACATAACTATTTTGGTCCTTCGTCGACAAAAAAAAATGATAAATAATTACTTTCTCAATAATTAGCTATGTAATTAATGTTAATCAAGGGTGAAGAACCGGCGCAAAGATAGGTCGCACAACTAGTTAGTTATCAATAGAAATCTCAGATTTACTTTCTCTCAAGCTTTTCTCTCTCTAGTTAGCATCAACAATCAATCTAACAACGAATCAAAGCACACTTTCAGGTATTAACAGTAGTAACTAGACTATCAAAAATCTTCTCAAATAATTAAAAGTTAATATGAAGACGAGCAAACAACTCAAAGAGTTCATCGTTTTCAAGATAAAGATCAACAAGGGAAGATTGTTCATAAGAATCTCAGATTTACTCTCTCAAGCTTTTCTCACTCTAGTTAACGTCAACAATCAATTTAACAACAAATCGAAGCACACTTTCAGGGTTTATCAGTAGCGTTGTTCCAAAAAATAAAAATGTGAATTGTTCTTAGCTACGAAAAAGACTTGCGTTAATTTTAAATTGTACAACGAAAATTAGAAGTGAAGATTTAGTAGTGAAAAAAATAAGCATGAAACAATCTTGGATGAAAGAATTGTTTGCAAGACTTGTTTGTAAAGAACGTCTATCATTAATTTTGCGAGTCGCTTATCCTTGCTTAGAATTAACACCTTTAATTCATTTTTGCTTTTAACTTTTAACTATCAAAAAGTGTTTCCATATAATTCATCCCGAATAAAAATCGTATTAAAATTAGATCACAACTAATAACTTTTATCAAGTAATAAGTTGTAAGGTTTTTTCATGTTCGGATTGCCCAGGGACGAGTATATGTCCCCACACTCTACAAAATTCAAACTTAAAGACCTTTTATAACGATGTCAGAGCTCTAACCACTTAACTATTCTGAAATGGTTTAAATAAAGTTGCAATGTTTTTCCCTGTTGGTTTATCCCAAATTGCAATTATTACGACTCCATACACTTTCATGTAATACAATGAACTGTGAAGTATCAGTCACAAAATCCAGAGCATAACCTCCAACAATCCCCTTATGTTGGGAAGTTATCCCACATCGATCATGGACAAAAATAAATATATGTATATAAGTCAAAGGGGAAGTCTCTCTATCACCAATTGATTTTAGAAAAGGATGGACTCTTGGACTTATGTGTTGTGCATGTTGTTAGACTATACGATTTATCAATTCAAGTCCCTTTGTTAGACAATACGATTTATCAATTCTGTCACCTTATATTTCCTTATCTTGATGTTGTCAATGTTTATTAGTTTCAAACACTCATGTTTAAAATACTATCAAGTTTACCTTACGGTAACTTTTTGTAAGAGGTGAATTGAATTTAGGGGAGGAAAACCTATGTAATTCAAATATCGTTTCAAAATTGTGACAAGATGAGTTTACTTATGTGAGCTTAAGTGTTCATGATATTTTATTTACCCATGTATCATTTGAATTAGCTTGAACAATAAATCTAGGCGAATCAAAGCTTAATCGGGACTAAATTATAGACCACTAACACCAATTTAAACCTCATAAAAAAAAAAGGCGACTAGACCATTTATTGTCATTCCAAAAGCAAACTCTGTTATTCTCGACTGAACCTAAAAATTATTTTAAACCTATAAAGAAATCAGTAATTGCTAATAATACATGAAGATACTATAAAAATGTGTTCACCCATTCCTTTGCAGAAGCTGTTGTTCGGAACAGTCACGTCAGACAAAATACCCATGAAGGCCACAACAAGTCTCAATAATACAATCAAAGGCAGGAGAAGAGGATCTTGACGGCGTTTATTGGTAATATCACTAACTCGACCACGCCCATGGTGATTAGTAATGCCTTTAGGAGATGTGGGTGGATTCAAAACATTGCGTGGAGGAATAGACGTAATTTTGCCTTCATCAAATTTGTTACTTTCGGTCAAGCCTCAGAAGCACACTTATGGGAAATAGACTGTGGATGGGGTTTGCTAAATTTGAAAAACAATCGAACTTCAATAATGATAGTAGAAATAATACAAGACACTTTGGCACATCGTATGTGTTAAGAGTATTGCTAGGAATAGGCCCGGCCCGTTTGTGGGTTTAGGGTTTCTAGGGTTTCTATGTAATCTCTATAAGGCCACTTCATATCGTAACTAAACTATTCATCCTCTTAACCTTCCACATCAGCGCCACATCAACACCAATATCCTATAACTAACTCATAACTAAACACTCCCTATCATGGCTAAAACAATATTCCTCTTAATATACAACGTACAAGCAATAAAGCATCAAGTCCAACAATAAAAAGCACTGGGACCCGCAATTCCTATAACTCTTCCGTTAAATCTATGGTGAAAGCGGGTAACTAACGCGGGTAACTAAGTGGTGCCTATAGTTAGTTACGGGTAATGAGCGGGTAATGGGCGGGTAACTAACTATAGGGGTGGTCTAAATACCATATCAATAATCAATAATATTTACGAGGTTCTATTATTCAACATGATATCTGAGCGGTATAATCCTGGGTAAATCCTCTATAGCGATCATCACCTCCCACCCGTTTAACCTCACTTTTATCCTATCCAAAAACCCTATTTTTCTTTTCTATTTTCTTTGTGCATAGCGTCCCTACCTCTATTGTCAGCCACAGCAACTTCAATTTATCTTTTTAACCATATCGCATGCCTCCCATTTACTATTATTACTTTTCTAATAAAAATAAAGATCCGAAGATCCGATCACACTCATTCTGCCGCATCATGAATAAGCCAACCATGTGAATTATTTTGTTGCCCCTTTTCCTCGTTATATTTTCTCCATAGCTTTCGTGTATCAGTCAATCATCCATCTTAATTTCTAGAGTTTTTAAATAATCGGAATGGGGCTGAGCCGCCTAGCTTGACTAGGCTCCAAACCCCGAAAAAAGAGGAATATAAATAAAAAAAATAAAAAAAGAGAATATAATAAAAATTCTTTTTTTCTTGCAGCGTTGAAGAATACTGTTATCGTCGACAAAAGTAGCATATCAAAAAAAGCGGTACTCACGGCGTAAAAAAAACAAACGCTACGGAAAAGGAGAAGCCGTCACAAGAGATCTGCAACTCTACAAACGAGAATCAGTTTATATAATGCGAAAAATAAGGGGAAAAAATGATTATTTTTATTTATTTATTTATTTATTTCATTTTAATTTATTCTTTCAGTCCGAACTTTCGCGATTTCGCCGTTCGGACTACGGGGGAGTGTTAAGAGTATTGCTAGGAATAGGCCCGGCCCGTTTGTGGTTTTAGGGTTTCTAGGGTTTCCATGTAATCTCTATAAATACCATATCAATAATCAATAATATTTACGAGGTTCTATTATTCAACAGTATGGTCAATCTGATAATAAAGAATACAGGTACGATGCAAAGAGGGATGACAAGGCTAAAACCATTCAAAGAACGATTACTTGCACTCTATACCTGGTAAAGATTTAGCACATAAAAAAAAATGAAAATACAGGGGTGTTTTGAGTAACATTCCAAGCCTGTCCCACAATGACTCATAAAATGACTAATCAGTTGTCATAAGTTACATACTTCTGATCACCTAACTGATGTAAAACTTGAAGGAATCGGGTTTGGGTCATAAGACCCATATAACAAGATGGGCCATGGGTCAAACTTACCCACTTTATCCTTATAGGTCATGGGCATAACCTACCCACAGATCAAGGTGGGAGAAAACTTGGGTTTGAAGACTGATTTAGAGTAAATGACCTCCTTCACAACCGTATGAGATCCAACATTAATCCCGATTGACATCATTTTTAACTTTGAATAGTGATCTTTTTCTGTTAAATCATTTACCCTTTGTTGTTACACCTCAACCTTTGTGTGAGTGTCAATTAAAGACAATTTGTATATCAAGGGCTACTGATTATGTTTGCAACTCATTCGCAAGATTAAAAATCTTTGTTTTCAAAAGTGATTCAGTCTGTCGGTTTGTTTAAAAAATTCTTCTTTTTTCTTTTGACAAAGAAAATCTGAATGACTTTCAAATCCCTGATGGTATCATTCAAAATGGTCCTATCATGTGTAAATGATTTAACCCTGAAATTTAAGTCATGTTCAAGCAAACTGATCTTTGTTTCAAAATCTTTTGTTTGAGAAGTGAAATTATGTTTACCCCTTTCAAAGTGTTTTGCTTATTTCAGAAGATCAGACTCATGATCAGTGATGATTATATAGTTCGTTGAAATCGAGTTCAAAGTTAAGATGGTTGAAGTACTTGCCATTGTAAAGTCATCTAAAATCGTGTGCAAAATGACCTCTTTATGAGATACCTTTAAAACCTGAAAAGTTGATTTTCTCATAAAATTCTAGTAAAACCTAAAAGAATATGAAATTTAAAAAAAAAAAAAAAAAAAAAATTCGATAAAACCGGGTTGATCTTGCAAAATAGCGAAATTTGAAAACATAATTATTTTTGTCTCACTGTCAAGTTCTCCATCATAAACATAACTTGCTAACACATACTAGTATAATTTTTTCTCCTTATCAGCATATATACGCAGAGAGGATGATGAGATATAAGCCAATGGCAGAACTTGCGATGTTTGATCGAACAACCAATTCTCAATCGCCAAAGAAATCTAAAATCTTATGACTTTTAAAGGATATACAGGTAATGATGATTTTAATAACTACTCATTTATTTGAATTGCGAGTCAATAATTTTTCCAATATAAGCATTGGATATATTAACAATTACAAAAACAAGAAATAGAAGAAACCACTGAATAATTTGCATATATCGTCACTACCCTATTTCCCAATAAACAAGGTAAATTCGTATTGAACCTTAACAACAATTTCGAAATCAACTCTCCCGTTGTGTATTGTATTCTGTTCCTCTAGACCTCGTATGTGATCATTCATTACCTCAAATAAATCTTCACAAAAACCGGCTACCCAATTGAGATTATTACTGTACGGAGAATGAATGACAACAATTAAATAAACAAGTAAGTGATCTTTTATTCAATTCAATCTACTAGTAAAATCAATCATTGTTATTCAGTCCCTCTTAGAGCAATTCCAATTGGGCAGTGGATTTCTGTGAACATCTAGAGGTAATGAATGATAACTAACGAGAAACAGACGTCCATAAAACAATACAAAGGCATAATACAATACACAATGAGTATCATACAATAGAGACTTGTTGAGGTTCATTAGGAACTACACTCATCACCAAGGAGGAGTCACGACCTACCCCACAGTTTTGTAATACGAAGCAACTGATATGCACCTTATAGGGAGTATTACGGTAATAAGAGCCGAGAAAGCTCCCGCATATATTTTGCAATGTGTATATAAACAATCATAACATTTAAATGACAATTTTACTTATAAATACCTAGCACGATCGAATAATGCACTAAAATTGAAACGAAAAAATATCAAAGATAAGTCAAAACACGTATAGAAATTTTTTAACATACTTTGGTTGCAAGTTGGTTTCTCGTAGCCTTTCCACAGGTGGAATTACAAGCGGTGTGCTTCGTACTGCCATGAACAGACACCTTCATAGTAATAGTGCATCACCCAACATAAGCCTTTAGTATATCTAAGAACCTACAAAAAGTAGTTAGCACGTGTTTTAATAGTTCGGTAGCAATTCACATGAAGACGAAGTATAAAGAACAACAAACTACAATGAAAAACTTGCATCTCTACATATTTCTTCAAGCTCTTCAAGAGATTTTGCACAAAACTTCTCTTCATAGTACCTCTTTTTCCACCTAGAAACTCCCAATCTTATATGATGCTAACAAGGCATCATTAAGATCAAATTATTCTTGATTTCAAATATATAAAAAAGGTTGATTGCGTACAATTCTCAAATTCGTGTTTACAAGTAGGAATTAACCACAATCAGATACGAGTATATCAAAAACTATCACATGTGAATTATGTGTTCGCTAGAATTAAAGTTCTTATGTATCTCTATGCTCAAACCTTATCCTCCTCCGGCTGATCAGAAATAAACGGATCAAATTTATCACGAAAGTATACCCTTCAGTTTTGTTTTCAGTTCTTTTTTTGTTGTCAAGTTCCTGTGAACAGGTAACACATAAATGAACAAAAAATTTTGAAAACTAAATCCAGCCTAAATACACCCATTTACATGAATGGATTAAAACTGCAACCTCTAGACACAAAACAACCCTATAGTACTTAAAACTATGGATGAAAATTACTGGAAAAAAAACATACATTATCATTTTCAAGACTACTCTCAGCTTCAAAAGTTGGCTGCACCGATAGTTGACCCAAAAGACACACGTGCAGCCTTTTGTGGTCGAAAATAGCACCCTGAAAAGCAAAAATAAAAGGTAAAGACACTTGCTGCAGAAGTACATGAGCATCCTTTCAACATTTCATACTATCAATATTCACCATAAATAAATATATACTCCGTCTTCTGTGGGCGACTAGGCAACGCATCTTTCTCGGATGTTTGACAAAAACAATAATAACACTTGAGTGTTGGCCATGTATGTATTGCCACACGTAAAAGGAATGTTATTGACGAATGGGTTACAGTTGTGATCAATGGTGTTGAGTTCGAAGTTTACATTCGTGAATATGGTAGTTGGTGAATTGACTTGGGGGAGGAAAATAATGCCAACTCTGATGATGAAATGTCCTCTATCCCTTCAGTCATTTACGAGAACATTAGTGCTCATGATGTTCAGATTGAGGATGATGGGGGTGATATTAATGGTCGATTAATGCAGCTCCTTCCTGTAAACATAAGGTGTAGTAAAAAAAGGAGCAAAAGGGTTTGGGTCAAAGAAATGTGCTCCGCAAATAATGTGCATTTCCTTGGCGTTCAGAAACTAAAATGACTTCTCTAGATTTATTTCGGGTAAAGACAATGTGAGGTAACTACGCTTTCAACTATGCTAGTAGTTCTTCGCGCGGCATGTCGGGAGGTATCGTTTGGATTTGGGATCCAAACTTTTTCGTCAAGGAAAGGATTTGGTCAGGCGAGAATTTTGTATGTGTCAAAGGTAAATGGGTAAACCTCCAATGCTAATTTCTTCATGATTAACATTTATGGACCTCAAACCACGAGAGCTAAAGCTTTTCTATGGGAGAGAATGTCGGCATTTATGGGGGAGCATTCGGACACTGTTGCAAAACTCGGATGAGTTATCGCCGATAACTCGTCAAAATTGTCCAAACGAGTAATCGGTGTCTAACTCGCTCAATTACTCGGTCAACAGCGTCGAAAAACTCAGATCTTGCCTGAAACGTGAAAAATTGATATATTTTGGGATTATTCTCTAGTTCCTCTATCCTATCGGGTTTGAAGGCGCCTACAAATTTGAGGAATAAAGAAAAACGTAACTGCATGCGCAATTAGGGTTTGAAGAAGCCTACAAATCTTGGGAAGAAGAATAAAGATGCGTATGAGACGAAGAACTGAGCCTACAGACTTACGAGTGTTGTTTTGGTTTGTAATGTAACGGGTGGAGATAGTAGGTATTGATGGGGAAGAAATTAGGGTTTTGTGTTGGGCCCGTTTTAGTTATTTGGACTTTTTTGTGACTTCATGAAATCTAGCCTGTTTGAGTTATTTGGGCTCTAGCCTGTTTTGGTTGCTGCAATTCCATACAAATATATAACTAATCTAAATTCCATACAGGCCAGATTTCATTAAATCGCAAAAAAGTCCAAATAATTAAAATGGGCCCAACACACAACCCTAATTTCTTCCCCATTAATACCTAAGATCTCCATCCATTACATTACAAATCAAAACAACGATGGTAAGTTTATAGACTCAATTCTTCTTCTCGTATGCATCGTTATTCTTCTTCCTAAGATTTGTAGGCTTCTTCAAACCCTAATTGCGCTTGCAGGTACATTTTTCTTTCTTACTCAAATTTGTAGGCTTCTTCAAACCCGATAGGATAGAGGAACTAGAGAACAATCCCAAAAAATATCAATTTTTCACGTTTCAGGCAAGATCTGAGTTTTTCGAAGCCGTTAACCACCGTTTGACCGTTGTTGACCGAGTAATTAAGCGAGCTAGACACCGATTACTCGTTTGGACAATTTTGACAAGTTATCGGCGATAACTCGGCCAAGTCATCCGAGGATGACTTCTCTAGATTTACAAGATAGATTTTGAGAAAGCATTCGATTCTATGAGCTGGGATCCCCTCCAATGGATATGCATGTGTTTAAAAAATGTCCGTACTTCAGTATTGGTTAACGGTACCCCCTCCAGTGAATTTAATAATAGAAGATGTCTTCGTCAAGGCGACCCGTTGAGCCCGTTTTTCTTCCTCGTCGTTATGGAAGGCTTGCACCTTTGTCTGAAAGAAAAAGTAGCGAAGGGTTTGATAAAAGGCACTCACATGGATGATTCGGGTCTTAATGTGTCTCGCCTTTTTTATGCGGATGATGAGTTGATCATATAGGAATGGAACAAAGATAGCCTAGATAACACGCTCCAAGTCCTGAATGATTTTTATCAATACTCGGGCTTGAAGATATTTCGGTCTTGGAGTCCATGATACTGCTCTTGATGAGTTCGTTCAGTTTTTTGGATGCTCAAAAGGTACATTTCCATTGGCATATTTAGGTTTACCGATTGGCTTCAATGTGAATACGCCTCGTAACTGGAAACCTTTATGTGATCAGTTTCGTAAGAAGTTTTCCGGGTGGAAAGCCTCATTGTTATCTATAGGCGAAAGGTACACGCTTTTAAAATCTGTTTTGGGGAGTCTAGGGATTTATCATCTTTCGTTATTTAAATGTCTGGAAACGGTATTTAAAGAATTAGAAGGGTTACGAGCTAAATGTTTTTGGGGTAGTAGCGACTCCAATAAGAAAATGCATTGGATATCTTGGGACATCGCTCTTAATGCACTTGAAAATGGGGGAATTGAAATCAGTAGCTTACGTGCTCTCAACCTTGGATTGATTTTCAAATGGGTTTGGCGTTTTACCTCCTGCCCAAATACTTTTTAGGTGTGCACTTTAAATGCCGCCATTCATGGTTTTGGACACTCTGGGTACGCACTTTAAATGCCATTCATGGTCAACACACACTTTTGAACAACAGGTGAATACGTACCAAGGGAATTTGGCACACCATTTTGGCCAGTTTCAACAAAGGCAGAAACATGAATTGGATTCCTACAAACATTTTGCATAGAAAGATCGAT
The DNA here is from genome assembly GCF_046630445.1 of Rutidosis leptorrhynchoides. Classification (NCBI taxonomy): domain Eukaryota; kingdom Viridiplantae; phylum Streptophyta; class Magnoliopsida; order Asterales; family Asteraceae; genus Rutidosis; species Rutidosis leptorrhynchoides. The sequence continues at coordinate 123,252,706 of NC_092339.1, forward strand.
AATGGTGTCGATACTCAGTTTTGGATTAAGGTTATAGAAGTTTAAAGGTTATAGAAGTTTTATTAGATCAATAAAATATTTTATCAAGCAATAGATGAACAATTAACATCATGTAAAAGACGTGACCAAGGATGTGACCGATGGTTCTAAAAAGAAAGTTGGTGGTTAAAAGAATACTAACAATAATGGTGGTTGTGAAAGTAATAACACATGTAGTTGTTATAAAAACATTAAAAAAAAACAAACGTAGACGGGTTAAGAAATAGTAATGGTTATACTTGACTTATTAGCTTAATGGTTATGTTTAAATTTATGCAAGTGTATAGACAAGACGTGTTGGATTTTAAGTGAAGTGACAATTCTGCTATAGTGGTCGGTTATAGGTGCGTGTCAAGTAGGTGAGCGTTTTCTGGATGAGTTTTGGTCTTTTCATCACATATGAAGTCACATGTTGCCCAAAATTAATGATTGAGTAGAGTTATGTAGGGATGATAAATCAATGCAATTGCATATAACATGAATTTGTAGTATCTGATATTGCAATCTCATGGGTGCCCTCAAAACAGATTATGTACTCTCAAGGTACCTTCTTGTAAATGAAATCAAAATACAAAGTGTAACTAAGCTCTTATACCGAAGGTTAAAGATCTCGGTCATCTCGGGCGAGTGAGATCTCAGCGAGAAATTGGCAGAAAAATGTAAACGAGAAATCGAGATTCGAGACCAAACTCACTAAAAACTCGATCAATCGCCGTCAAATGACAATAACCACCCCAGAAATTTTACCAAACTTTAATAACAAGAACAAACTTGATATACTCTTGACCCATTAATTAAAGATAAAATTAGTAACAGAGACCATGTCAGAGTGGATTTACGATTCTAGACGTACGGACTGCCGGTTGTGGTAATTCATCCGACGGTAACCACACATTGCTCGACACATGTAATCGACTACCGCTGGTCCCACACTTTGAAAATGCATACAGCCGGTCAATTGGGCAGTAGACGTCACATCGGCGGTACCGCCGGATTGCGTAAATTCACCCGGCGTACCGGCGGTAGGGTTTTGAAATCTTAATTTTCGCGCTAGCTTATTTACCCTCTTTGCTTTTCTTTAATTTTTTTAACAGACGGCGGTGGTGAACCTGTGTTTCCAGTGATGGTCTAGGCTAGGCTTCCGACTGGGTTCTGGCGGTGGTGGTGATATACAATCGAGTAATCAACGCCATATTAAAAGTAAGTCTTCTTCCATTTCTTAATGTGTTTCCAGTGTGGGACCAAAGTGGATTTACGATTCTAGACGTACGGATTGCCGGTTGTGGTAATTCATCCGGCGGTAACCACACATTGCTCGACAAGTGTAATCGACTATCGCTAGTCCCACACTTTGAAAATGCATACAGCCGGTCAATTGGGCGGTACCACAGAATTGCGTAAAATCACTCGGCATACCGGCGTTAGGGTTTTGAAAACTTGATTTTCGCGCTAGCTTATTTACCCTCTTTGCTTTTCTTTCATTTTTTTTTACAAACAGCGGTGGTGTGGTGGTGAACCTGTATTTCCGGTGATGGTCTAGGTTAGGCTTCCGACTGGATTCTGGCGGTGGTGGTGATATACAATCGAGTAATCAACGGCATATTAAAAGTAAGTTGTCTTCCATTTCTTAATATGCAGTCGATTACTCGATTATATATCACCACCACCGCCAGAACCCAACCGGAAGCCTAGCCTAGACTACCGCCAGAAACACAAGTTCACCACCACACCACTGCTGTCTGTAAAAAAATGAAATGAAAGCAAAGAGGGTAAATAAGCTAGCGCGAAAATCAAGATTTCAAAACCCTACCGCCGATACTGCCGGATGAGTTTACGCAACTCGGTGATACCGCTGATGTGACTTCTACAGCCCAATGGACCGGTTGTATGCATTTTCAAATTGTAGGACTAGCGGTAGTCGATTACGCGTGTCGAGCGATGTGTGGTTATCGTCGGATGAATTACCTCAACCAGTAGTCCGTACATCAGGAATCGTAAATCCACTCTGACATGGTCTCTGCCAGTCAAGGTTGTAGAACTCGCGACTCGAGGAGAACTCGGCAGGAGGTTTTTGAGGAGTTCTCGGCTACTCGGGGAGAACTCGGGGGAGAACTCGGATGTTGACTTTCGTTGACTTTTTTAAATAAATATACATATTTTAACAATATATAAATAACATGAACTGTTGTTGTCATTTTATCAAAGGTTCAAAAAGTTTGGTATAAGTTGAGGGGTTATTAGTGTCTTTTAATAAAAGAAAAAGAAATTGTTGAAATATTTTAAAATATCAGTCTTCCTAAAAGATCAGTAACAGATCTAAAAGTAACACACGCTTCTTCCCTTTATATCCGTATACTGTTTATAATATAAATTGAAAACCTTAAAAGTTTGCTACAAGATTCGGATTAATTCATGACAAGTTTCACTTGTTTCCTTCTTCTCTTCTCTTCTTTTTTTCCTTTTCTTGTTCTCCTTCCTCCTCTTTAAACATTCGAGGCAAAATTTGAGTTTTCTGACGCCGTTTTTTTACCGTCATTGACCGAGTAATTAAGCGAGTTAGACACTGATTTCTTGTTTGGAAAACTTTTCCGAGTTATCGCCGAGAACTCGGCCGAGTCATCCGAGTTTTACAACCATGCTGCCAGTAATTTTCTCTTAAGTAAATTACAATAACAACTCCTGTTATTTATATATTATTATATCATATATCATATATCATATATATTTATATTAAGGGAGAATATCATATAATATCATATATATTTATATTAAGGGAGAATATCATACACCGAGTTCACCTCAAGTTGCCAAGAACTCCCCAAAACTCTGACCGAGATCTAACGAGTTTTAAGTTTTCCAACCTTGCTTATACCATGTAAGCTGAATTGAATAGAAAAATACTTTCAATTATAATGAAGAGAGAATTGAAATCAGGACCAGATAAAGAGATGTAATCAAAAACCAACTAAATAAAAGAATAGGTATTACATCTTTGTTTGTATATCATTCTTGTTGTACACTACAAAATGAGTATATATAGATACAAGGATGGCATATGAAAGGCAATAAGATAAATCTAGAATTCCATAGTATGAATACTGATGAAGACAACCTAACACTCGTAAACAAAAAGGTATTGCAAAACAAAACAACAGCAGAAGTAAACAAGAAGGCAGCAACATTCACCATAGAAAGGTACATTCAATAAATCATATTATTTTCTAAATTTCATCAGTTTGTTTAGAAAGATAAATATATGCCATTGCATATACCATGCAGTTCTCCTGGGTGCCCTCATAACAGATAGGCCTTCGCTTCCTCAGTGTTATCAATACACTAATCCTCAAACAAGCATCATTTTTAAACAAACTACAGTTCCTATTCCTAATACTTACTATTTTATGAAACTAAAATAAAATGCAAATACGAAAATCCTTTCAGGCTAAGTAAACAAATAGAACTCCATGAAGACTAGCAAATTATAAGTCACAATAACTGACCATATTAGGACGTACTCACAACAAACACGCAAATTTAAATAATTTAAGCAATTGATTGATTTAACTAACCTTCTAGAATTTTAATAAAACTTTGAATTAACAAGTCCTGGTTACAGTACCACTGCTTCCATAGTTCCATGTCTTTAAATACAACCTACAAAAAGTAACTTCATCAACATATATTGAATTTCAGATAACAATATCGAAAGGTTTAAATCATAACTATGCTAATAAATACCAAATACAATCGTATAATCATTTGCAGAAAGTAAAATTAGTAGGAACTAAAAAATAACTAAATCACGAATTACAAATTATATACGGAGTATTACGGTAGTAAGAACTGTATGAAAAGTTTGAAGAGCGATTATTGTGTTGATTATATATATATACATGAGAAAACGTGGACGTTGTGATTGCAGTGAGTTTCAAACAGAGTTAGTGGAGATCCGTGTGACTGTCTTCTGATTGGTTGATTGTAAGGATGGACGCTCTTGGTAGGCTAAAAAGAATTGAATTGGATTAGCGATTGTTGTGTTTGCGTGACTCGGTGTATATGTGTTTGTTTTGTCTGTACGAGATTCAAGACTTTGACTAGGTTGACTATTTTTTATAACCCAGACTCTATTTTTGTGAATAAGCCCGTGAAATTAGCCCCTTCACAAAAACAGATAGTAACTTGCTTTAAAAAGTTGTACTCCTTGCTTAAATAAGTGTGCTATGACGACACAGTCTATTAAAAGAAATTTAAATAATATATTTAGGTTAATTAACAATTGTTATATTTTAAATAACTTTTTTAGCTTAACGATTCTTATTTAAGCTGAAAAATTAAATGATATATTTAAGTTAACAATTGGTATATGGTATTTTTTTTTTTTGTTGCTAAATCAACGATTACTATTAAAAAGAAGCCTTCATCAATAAATGAAGGACATCTATCCGATACAAGCTAACGAACATAAACGAAAGAAAGGCGTCGGAAAAAGTAAACCAGTTAGACCAACTTAAATACGATTTACAAGCCTTGTACTTCTTTGTAGACAACAAACATAATCCTTCTATCCCGTCGAAAGATTACCTCTACCTTAGATCAACTTGTCTTCATCTTGGACAATTATTAATTCCCAATGAAATTAATCAACTTCCTAGTTCCCTTTAATGAAAAAGATAACTAAGCTAGCTTATGCTTCTAAATACAAAGTACAACACTCACCCTTTCTAGTGATGACAAACCTAAGACAATTCAAAGGATTAATACAAACCTAAGTAAACTCACAATGATAGTAATTTGATAGTAAGTTTACAACCCCTTTCAACAATCTATGAGATTATAGAACTTCTCTTGCTAATCACAAACACATGTATATGAATTATGGTCTTGTGATTCTCTGATGATTTTGAGTTGAAGCATGCAAGAGGGTCAAGTCTATAAAGTTCTCCGAGTCTTGCTATTTATACGGAGAGATAAAAATATAGTCGTTACTGCGGCTGGGACCACAGTCGACCGTGGGTCGACCGCACGCGGTCCGGTCCAAAACTTCAATCCGTTGTAGAGCCGTTTGAATCAGTTTTGAACTTGAATCTTTGGACTCTTTACTTCATTTAATACATGCAAAAGATAGCCAACATCCTATACAAGTACTATATGCATAAAGTATTCATTTACCTTGGATGTATTGTCTTGATAGTGACTTGTCATGTTCAAAGTGGTAAGTCTAACATTCTTGGATACAAGTAATTATAATCATTTGAGTCAATCTCAGTTTTGTCATAATCTTTTATTTGTAATTAACACATTTGCTAAAGTCCTATTGATTGGTCAACATGTCATTGATGACAACAACCCACTTAATTACAAAGCACATTAATATTCAACTTTAAGCTTGTTTGTGAATTAATTAAGTGTGTTCGTGGTGTCTTAATAAGTAAAACAACTAATATCAATTAAGCATGTTATAATACATCAAGTTAATCAAGTCTAAATTTTATTCTTAAACTTGATTATAGACTTAAGCAAATCCTATGTGTGTTAATGATTCTTCATTCTTTTAAGATCACTAGATTATGACACATTAAACATTATCCAAGTAGCATAAGCATATATTGAAGTAGTCCAAATACGAGTTAATAATTTTTCAACTTGTAGTACATAGCAAGACAAAGTTCATACGCATATATATTAAGTAACTACTTAGCAAGTTAGCATTTAGCACATAGTCAAATAATACTCATGTATTAATAGCAATTAGTTTAGTAATATTAATGTAATGACTAGCAAGAGATTACTCATTAATCTAGGATTAAACATATAGTGATAACATAGCATTGAACTAAGGCTAATGTATAAGTATACATTAATGTCCAACACATGTACAAGGAAGGAGCAACTCTTGGTTGGGACTTGATGACCATCCTAAGTATGTCTAAATACATTTTAGATGTACATGTTTTCCTATAACACTTATGTGTTATCCTTAATCAAGGTTAAATCGTCATTAAGGTGTCTGATATGGCCGAAACGGACGGTTTTATTTGTGCGGTGTCATCAGGCCGCAGCACGTCAGAATCAACCACCAAGGGGGTGGGTATTGTTTTAAATTTATATTTAGCGGGGCCTAAATCGTACTACTCCTTAGTATGAGTATGGGAAGTATGACCCAGAGTCGTATTTTTGAGATATCAGTATAATCGAACCTATATTTAAGCCTAAGATAGTTAGGAAGGAGTAGTGGTTGCTTAATTTTGGGATTTTCTAATTTATAAGACAGATAAAGTAAATGCGATAAAATTCGTAATTCAGATAAGGTTAAAGTGAGTGCATACTATGACTTCATCAGTTATTCTGCCGAGATTATGGAATGTTGGCTCATGAATAGGCAGAGGCCTTGTATTCATCACACTGGTCCTAAACGCCCCTGTCATAAGACATGTCACTGGGTACTGCGTTAGGCTTGAAGATTCTGAATAGACAGCAACATCCCTTACCCCCGACACCCGTGCAGTCTGACTACATGCATACACGTTCAGACGGCTCATCCAATTGAGCGACTCGGTTGGGTGACGTATTAACATTCCACAATGGTCTAAACTTTCTTAAGCATAATAGAATACATGGTTTACCATATCCGAGAGACGTGATGTGTTTCAATGCTTTCGTTAATGATTGGTTTTAAAAGATAGTTAGGCCCTTTAAAAAGATTTCAACCATAAAGAACACCATGGCCAAGTCAAGCTGACTTCCGTGAACACGTTCGGTTATCCTAACGGTCTAATCCTTTATGTGTCTAAACAAACAGTTCCTTAATTAACTAAGAACCCCTCAAGCGGGGTGCAATGATTGAGACCGCGTTATGGTGCAGTGTACTAATCAACACTGACCGGGTTCCATGGCCTTACTTAGCAGAGGTACAGCTTACAACAACCACTGTGCTTCAGTGTGCACGTACGAAGTTTATATGCTTGGTGACTACACTAGCATGGTATGGGACCGACAATGTACTAAGGGTCTAGTCAGATGTTTCACTACGAAAGAGTCCTCATTCGGAATCCAAAGCTCGATAGACTTACTACAACCGGTGTGCCTCAATCGATCTTACGTTGTATCCGATAGACTTCTCTTACCAAGGGGTGACACATATAGTGTACTCTGAATCGGGGTTCGCGACTTCCCAATAACAGAGCCAATAACTACGTTCTATTAGTTGGAAAAATGATTGAGTTTAAAGCATAATCGGAAAGCATTTCAACAGCATACACAAACCATAACATTATTTTGGCATTACAGCTGCTTACATCATAGCATACACTAAAGATAACTACTCACTAATCATGGCAACAATATCACCGAACATAATGATAGAAGACATTATATAAAGATAAGGGATAGAAGTACCAGTAGATTAAACGAGTTCCGAATACAAAAGTGACAACTTCAAGACTCCAGACCGCTCCTAATACAATCTTTAGCGTTCTTCTTTGGGTACTAGGTTTCCCGCACGTAGTCGAAGGCCTTGAGAGTATGACTAATATTGTACAAGAGAGAGAAAGAAGTGAATTGAAGTGTGTGTTGGAATGAATGACAAAGACCCTTTAAATAAGCACAAAATTTGCCTGCAAACGGCTAGCAGGCCGTTTGCAGGGCCCGTTTGCTGAGGCAAGCCGTTTAACGAGGCCATTTGTTGTGGACATTTGGTAGGCTGTTTGCTACACTGGCAGGCCGTTTGGCAAGCCGTTTGGCTTGTTGATTCCTTGGATCTTAACTTGATTTCTTGTCTTTCACTGTTTTCTCTCTAGAATCTTCGTTTTAGCTCCAATTCTCTTGATTCTTTTTGCACTGTCTTCGTAATTACTTGTTCTTCAATTCTAACATATGAAGTGGGTATTTTGCAGACAAAGTTTGAATCTTTCTTGTTTTTGGGCCTTAATACCGGGGTGAAAACGTGACTTTTTAGTCGATATCAAATATCCCACACTTAGACTTTGCTTGTCCTCAAGCAAACTCTTATTTCCTTAAGAATCTTTTCGGAGTTTCTTTTCTAATAGCCTAAGCAGTTTGCTTTTATTATAAGAGCAAAAAGATAAAGTGAGTCATATATGTTATGATTGAAACTATCTCTGCAAGCATGCGAGGAGGTTACATGACATAGGCTAGCTTTCACGGGTCACTCAAATCACACAAGTGTTTAGGGTTCCCTATAGATCTAAGAAATGAAATCACTCATAGCCAGTCATGCTACACCATCGTCATGGGCTTGATAAAGACTCAAATCCTTGCTGCTAATGCAAGAACGGTAGTAATCTTAGCTTCTAGGTCATTTGTCAATGACGGAAAAGGAATTTTGGAGTGGTAGTGAAGTTGTTTTTGAGGGATGAGATAAGAGGGTAATGTAGTCTTTATACAGACTTTTATTCGGGTTGATAGGAGTACTGAAGTATTTGAGAAGCACTTTTGAACTTTTCTTCATTTGATAATCATTTTCGGTCAAGTTTTCTTCGGCATTTCTCTTATTACGTTCTGCTCCTTTTCAGAACTTGAAAATATTTTTTATTTTTTATTTTTTTTAGAGATTTCATCTCGAGAAACTTTTTGCCGGTAAACTTTTTCAAGACCTTTGCCATGATATTTGAGAGGTTTATAACATCGGGTTTTTGGAAAGAATCTCGTTTTATGGATTTTTCGAGTAATAGTAAAGATGATGAGGGTGTGGTGGTGGAGTAGAAGTAGTGGAGGTGCGGACGGCTTATTTTTGACAAATGGCTAGCTCTTCTGATTATAACCGAATCTCGTTTCGCTGATCGGAAATGTAGATTTAAAGCTAGTTCTGATTCTGAGCACAGACATCGGCACTCTCAACGAAAAATAGTGAAGCATTAAAGATGAATGCTGGTCCTTATTTGGGGTGCCTCACCATAATCAATTTAGGTCGATAATACCTTAGTCATGCAATGCTCTATTAAAGATTTGGTTCAACCTAACAAGATTTTCACCATACTTAAGCCTTATTTTTATTGGCAACCGTTTTAGGTTTTCAAAAATACTTTTTCGAAAAGGTTTCCTTTTGCAAATTTTTTTGAAATTTGGCTTAAGGACTTGGAATCTTCGTAATGAGTTATTTTAATATAGCATAAAAAGATTATACCAACATCCCACACTTAGACGAACATTTTTTAGTTGAAGATTTGGGAGAATTTGTCTAGTGTTTTAATTGGGTTGTTATTCCACACTTAGTGATAAGCTAGGATGTGGCATAGTGCGAATCTTGAGCTAGTAGCGAAAAAAAAGAAATACCCCTAGCATATGCGGCTGGCTTCCAATCCTTGTGTCTTTTATTGATCGAATCATTTGTCATCCTTTATTCTTCTACTCTACTTTATTGCACGGGTTGCCTCCCGAGAAGCGCTTTTGTTTAAGGTCGTTGGCTCGACCGTATTGACACTTTAAAAAGCAAACATTCCTCGCTGATGGTTGTAATCTTGTTCTTCTCGAGGGAATGTGAGTCTTGACGGGTAAATCCTGAGAAAGTGTCGGACCAATAGTGGTAGAAGATCCGGTACTTCCCTTGAAGATCTTCTAAAAGATAAGTAGTGTGTAGTTTCGGCTCTTGATAAGTCTTGAAGTCCGATGAGAATGTGATCCACTGCTCTGCTGGTTGACCCATGAATGTCAATCATAGAAGCAGTGCTGGTGGTGATTGTCTCTCTGATGGGATGCTCATTTCGGAGGTCTTCAAACAATGTTAGAAACTGTATCTTTAGAATTTCGAAGTCTTCATAATGGTGATCTCCACAGTAAGAGTCTGTAGCTTTGCACAGATTTGTTAAAATACGAAGCTGAAAAGAAGTGAACAGCAATCCTGATCCGAGCATTAATGTCACCATCTTTTAGTATATCTCCCGACATCCAGCTTTAAATGTGAAACTAGGATCTGTGGATTCGTGGAAGATACGTGATATCTGCTTCGTAACATAGGTGGCAATGTTGACTCAATCTGGTTCAAGATAAGAGAACGGATTGTTTCGCCTTACTTCCTCCGTAACAGCGTCTCGTAACTCTTTGATAATCAGATCAGCATGGTGATCAATTGTTACGTAAATCACTAGTCTGTCTGGTGTGCTTTCAAAATTATCTCTTTCTAGGAGAGCGAACAAGCTGTGAATATCCTCGATCATTTGTAAATCAGAGTGATAAGTCGGGCGTCCGGTGGAAAGATCCATGTGCTTCCGGATGAGAGTCAGTAGTGCTCGTTGGTTTGCTGAGAACGAAAGTGCAAATCCGGCTAAGGCGTTATAAACCTTAGAGTAAATGATCTTCTGATCTCGACAGAATCTTGTCTCAAGAATAGTGCGAACCACTGAATTGTACTCTCGTTGCCTTTCTTCTTGGTAGATATGATCGTGAAGAGAGTTGATAAAGTCTTGAATGCGTTCTTCTAGGATTTCAACATCATTGTCTTCTCTTCGGAGATAGAGGTTGTGTTCTTCTCGGATAGCCATAATTCGTTCTGTTAAGCGTAGAGAAAAATCAATTGTTGATTTACGGATGGCTTCGAGATTTCAAATTCATTGGTATCATTGATGAAGGTTATCATGTCTGCGTGTGTAGATATGATCGGAATTCGATCTGAAGAAGAGTCCAGCTCCCCTTGATCTGGTTTGGTTGGAGAGTGTGAGTTATTCAGAATTTCTTCATGTTGCCCTTCCTCGTCATCATCGGTATATTGTTCTTCTGAGGATGCGTCTGATGAACGGGTTTCTTCAGTATTCTGATTCTCCACTTTGATACTTACAGGATCAATTTCTATATCCTTAACCTCAGCCTTATCGGTCTTCTTCTTGAAGCGAATGATTAAACTGTGATCTTCCGTCTCAAGCCTCATTAATTCTTCATGACGCTTAGTGCTTAGAGCGGGTATTATCGCAGTTTCTTTTACGTCTTCTATTTCCTCTTCCTCTTCAGATTCCTCTTCTTCCTCTATTTCTTCGCTGAGATCCTCTTCTTCCATTTCTGGGTCATCTACAGACTTTGATTCGACACCCATCTCGATATCATCGGCTGGTGGTGAAGACTCGTCATCGAAAGTGATCCGTCTGGTGGAAATAGCAAACATCTCTGCCTGTCCAGAAAGATCGGTTGGTCGGTCAATTTTGAAGGTAACACTCTCCCCATGTGATCGTAAGATCAAGGTTTGATTGTACACATCAATGACAGTCCTAGCCGTATTCATGAAAGGTCTTCCTAACACTACTGGTGTGTGTAGGTCTTCCTTAATATCCATTACTACGAAATCCGTAGGATACAAAAAATTTTCGACTTTCACCAAGACGTTCTCAACTATGCCCTTAGGATATCGAATTGTGTGATCGGCAAGTTGGATTGTCATTTTAGTTGGTGACAAGTCTCCTAACTCTAATCTCTTGTAGAGAGAGTAGGGGATTAGGTTGATACTTGCTCCTAAATCTGCTAGTGCATGAATGGTTCCAGATTGGTAGATTGAACACTGGAAAATGAATCGGCCTGTGTCTCCTAGCTTCTGTGGTAGAGAGTTCCTGAGTAATGCAGAGCATTCTTTACTTAGTGGAATTTTGTTAGAATCTGGTATCCTTTCCTTTGTAGAGAGAAGCCTTCGAATATATCTCTTCTGGTTGGGGACTTTGGACATAATGTCCAGGAATCTTCCATCAAGTTTGAAGGAATCAAGCTTGGATGATTCTTCATGTAGCCTTCCAGAATAGGGTACGCGAACTGGAGTTTCAGGTGTCAGCTTTTGAGTATATGTCGATTTGTTCTTGAGCCTAGCTGACCTTCTCCGTGGTTCTTCCTCTGGGATTACGGAATCCATTTACTTTGCTTCTTCTATGTGGGGATTTTGGATAGTATTACTTGGTAACCTTCCATGCGGTCGGGTTTCAAGGCATTGTGATAACTGTCTGAGCTGCGTCTCTAGACTTTGAGCAGAGCCAATTGATTTCTCATTAGTATCTCCGTCTGATCTTGCATGGCTGAAGTTCTCTGATTTAGCTATTGTTATCCTTGAATGAACTGAGTCAACTGATCATCAGCTCCGAGAGTAGGGTTAGTTGCTTTTGTTGTAGCGACCCGACAAAATTGTCATTTGACGGCGCCGACTACTTAGGTCCCGTTACGTGGTCATAAGTCTTTAAAATAACATTTGACCAAAATATGTCGCATTCATTGCAAAAGTAAAGAGTGTTCCCTAGTTTACAAGAATTGTTCATCCAAAAGTTACGTTACAAAGTTATAAGTACAAATGAAACCTATGCGACACAATTTAAAAGTAGCCAAAAGATGCTCCATGTATGCATAAATACTCGACATCCAAAGCAAGTATCAAAATAATGAGCGGAAACATGTAACACATATCGTTCAAAGACCTGAGAAAAACATAGAAATCTGTCAACGAAAACGTTGGTGAAATCATAGGTTTAAGTAAGTAAGTGAGTAAATAAGTAGATTGAACCACAAGATTTGCAACATCGAATTAATAGTTAACCATTCCAAAATTTGTTTCACGAGCACCCAATTATCAATGCTTAACATTTCTCCCATTGAACCCCATCACTTAGTGCTAGAACATACACTGTTTCTCGAAAATATATTTCATTCGTAAACGGTAGCGAACCGTTTGAATGAGGGTTTGTCAAACCCATATGGATACATACAACATAAGTTCTCGCTTACACCCGGCAAGTGTAACTAATGATAATCGAATTGAGGATTTTGTTCTAAACTCGTATGTAGAATGTTTGTTTTCCTGTACTTGTGTTCACTTAGTAAAAGAAATGTTTATGTTTTCTCATCCCAAATGTAAGTTCAAAAAGAGTAAAAGTGGGACTATGATCTCACCTTGAGTGCACGAGTAGTAAAGTACTTCAACAAGTAAACGTGTGCAAAGAACAATGCTAGTCTTGACCTAAACAATAGGTTGTATCAATAACGGTAAACACGATAGGTCAAAGATGTTCAATTAGTCCTATGGCTCGTTAAGACTCGATCATAATAGCATGTGAATCAAATTGTCATGTTTCATGCAAGGTACAAGTATAAAAACATGTTAGAACGATTGCACAAATATTTGGTTAAGTTTGATTAAAAATCAACTTGGTCGGGTCAAAGTCAACGAAAAAGTCAACATGTTCGGGTCGGGTCCCGAACTATTTTTCTGAGGTTTTTAATCATATATGAGCATGTTAGAACAAGTTTCATGTGAATCGGAGGTCCGTAGTATGCCAACATTTTTCGTATTTTGGACATGGAGGTCAGAACCTGACCACGGCTTATGTCGCGCCGCGACATAAGCTGGCCGCGCCGCGGCATTGGTCGTGCACTGGTACCTGGTCAGTCTCAATTGTTCAAGTCCCAAATCAAAACTCTTTCAAGCATAAATTACAAACCGCTAACTCTTAGAACTCGCACCTTATATCGTTGGAAAGGTAATTTGACAAAGAACGCAACTAAATATATTTCACCAACCAAAAACATTATTTGTAACAATCGGCTTTCCAAAATAAATGATCGATTAATGCACACATTTAATACTCGAATTTGATAAGTGCACATTTATGATTCGGGCATTTAATGCATACATATAACATGCCGTTTTGTAGGTAATCGAGCATACAATACAACTAACTACTTACTAACTACAATTCATGTCATTCAATGCATCAATATTCATTTCAAGCTTATCAAACCCTAACCCGAATTCACCAAAATCACTAATCAAGTTTATGGAGTTTTCTCAAGCAACCTACACATCAAATTGAAGCTAGTGATACTAGGAACACAATTAGAACATGAACTTTTAACATCTAACAACATATGATCATCCAAAATTCAAGAACAACACACCAAAATTCAAGTTCATGCTAGTTATACTAAAACAACGAGATCGAGCATACAAATTACATACACGACATCACAATGAGCCATAGACACTAACTAACACCATTTCAAGTCAAAAACACGAATTTAGAGAAATCTAGAGTTTTAGAAATGTTACCCAAACGAGATGAAGTTGGTACCAAAATGAAGAGGATGAAGAGAGGATCACGAATATGTAATTTATTTTGTTGTAAGCCTCCTAGATCGAATTTAGATGATGATTGAATGAATTTGGAAATTGTGTGTGTGTTCTTGCTAGAGAGAAAGAGAGAGAGATGGAGATGGTTGAATGGTGGTGATTGGGGTGGACTAGGTGACCTAGTCAACTAGTTTGCCCCGTGTCAATTTGAGTCCCTCGAGTTTGTAGTCGGGTACGAAAATTACCTAAACGGAATATTTTAAAACGCGTATTAACGGAGGATGTTAAAATCCAATAACGGAAAAATATTAAGAATGTTAGCTAACGGAGGATACGAATTTAGTTACGAAGGATATTTTTAAAATAAAAAGACGGGCGTTAAAATAATTTAACGGAAAAATGCGGGATGTTACATTACCCACACCTTAAAAGAAATTTCGTCCCGAAATTTAGTTGGAAGTAATAGTCGATGTCTCTTCCTTGAGACCTTGCATTGTCAATGCTATGAATAAGTGAAGATACGTCCTTGGGCATTCCCACGAATTTGGACAGTCGGGGTTTTATGTTGTATTAAGGCTTGGTTTTACGATCCACAATTTCAACCGGTCTTTCTACGAAGAGGAGTTGTCATCAATAGTAAGTTTATCTAGAAGGATAGCACGTTCCTGTTCCGCAGGACACGTATCTAAGTTTGTTACATGGAACGTAAGGTAAACGGAAACTTAATTGAGTCGGAGGTTCTAAACGGTAGGAAGCGGTTCCAAGACGCCCCAAGATTTCTAAAGGATCAATATTGCGGATATAAATTTCCTCGATTTCCCGAAACGGATTACACCTTTCCAAGGTGTGGTTTTCAATATTACACGGTTACTGACTTTAAATTTGAGAGATTTTCATCTAACATTGGTATAACTCCTTTGGCGACCACGGGCAGTCTTGAGCCCTTCTCGGACTTGAACTATCTCAAAGGTTGTTTCTTGAATGATTTCGGATCTGATGATTTTCTTTTCACCTACTTCGGTCCAACGAATAGGAGAACAACATTTGTGGTTATATAAAGTTTCGAAAAGTGCTCGTTAACATGCGAGTGGTAACTACTGTTGTAAGAGGGATCAACTAAAGGCGACAATACAAGTTTGTAACATGTCTTTCCAAGATGTAAATTGTTCGTTTGCTTAGCTCGTCTGTTTGTGGAAGATACGCAGTACTCACGTCTAAACGTGTTTCGAAGGCTTCTTGTAAACAAGATGTGTAACGAGTATTTCCGATCCGGGATAATTGACAATGATACATCGTGTTGGAATATAATTTCTTAAGATATGCTTGGACAAGTTAGTTAGGGTTCGAAAGCGTTTGTTGGAACAGGTTTCTTGTCGGCTACTGAAAAATGTTCGTAAGGGCTAGTCACCCTCGTGGCGAATACTAGTAACACGTGAAGAGTCTCTCTCTCCATTGAGAAATTATATAAAAAGGTTTCCGTATACGGAAGTACGAGCGAAAAGATAGGAGTGAAATGAGAACTTAGAATAGGATGAATTCACATTTTGAGGTAGCCATATCGCGCATCTAGTGGCCAAATGTTGAGACTTGGTGGGAAACGAGATAGTACACGTAGTTGTATAGCTCGGGGTTGAGTAGTAGTTGGCCGTATAACAGAAGCACAAGGACGTCAAGTCAAAGAAGAAAGGGGTATCCTTGGATTGTGTGTTATCTTTGGTCTCAGTAATATCAGACGGTAATAGTGAAATAGCAGAGCTATGTATCGTGGTACGCGATGACGAGAAGATTGATCGGATCCATAAATAAGTATTCAAATTCTCCGTGTAAAATAACGAATTTCAGCTTCCTTGATTTCGAGTCGAGAGGGGTTGTCTTTCAGGCGTTCACGTAGAAGTATTTCTATATTTGAGTTCCATTTTGTGCCACACGAATTTATCTAGTAAGGTTGGTGTGAAAAATCACGTTCAAAGTCCGGACACGGAAAATGTTTAAATTTTTTTTTTTTTTTTAGTACGTTAACGAGGTTAGAGGACGAGCGATACGGGAAAAATCGGAAATTAATCTTCGGTAATAATCGCGAGATCCAAAATTTTACGAATACAAGTCGGAGTCGTGAGGGTTTCTCCAAAATTAATTAATTAATTCAATTTTTTTTTTTGCGAGATCTACTGTAATACCTTGACCACTAACAATACGGTTTAGAATTTGGACTTCGTTTAACCAAAATTCTCACTTGGAGAATTCGGCATAGAGTTGCTCTTTTCTCAAGAGTTCGAGCGTAAGACGGAGACGTTGTTCGTTTTTCCTTTCCGCTTGAATAGCTTAAAATTATAAGTACGGTAACGAATTTGTCTAGATAAGTTTGCATACGCGGTTCCGGAGGTCTATGAATACGGGCGGAGCCTTAGATAAACTGAACGGCACTAAAAGAAATTTATAACTATCGTAGCGAGTTCGGAAAGCGGTTTAGGAGACATCTTCTACCTTAACCCTCAATCGATGATAACCAGAATGAAGGTCGGTTTTAGAATATACGCGAGATCCGTGTAACGGTTCAAGAGGTTGTTGATACGGGGAAGAGGATATCGGTTCTTAAACGGAAATTATTTAGTTCACTAAAATCACATATATGTGGGGAAAACATTCCCTTCCTAACGTATAGGTTTTGGGCTCCCTAGTTCTATAGATGTCAAATCAAAGTTCAAATTACCTACCCAATAAGTTTGACGTACACTCTCCGATAAATTTGACGGTACGCAATAGTTTTCCTTTGGTCACTTGAATGGCCTAAGTAATATCAAACGGGGGGTGGTGGAGTGCAAATAGTAGGCTCCAAAGCCTTGGATACAAAACATTTATCGACATCCGAATCGAATAAACATGAAGTATAGGAGTTGTTAAGAAGAAACGTACCCGTGACTAGTTCATGTCGTCTCGAGCATCCTCGGTGCTAATGTTGGAAGTTCGGCCGCGTGTGTTGGGGTTGACTTTCTTCATTGGACATGCATTCCTAAAATGACCCGGTTGGCCACATTCGAAACAAACACCCGGTTTTTGTGTGTTGGGTCCCTTTTGACTGACGGGGGCGGTACTTCCACAATATTTGGCAATATGACCACTTCCCTGGCACCGGTGGCAAATTAGCTTGCCACATTCACCAAAGTGATGCTTGTGGCATTTGTTGCAAAAAGGTCGAGTTCCAGCATAACTTTTCTTGCCGACGGAGGTGAAAAGTTCCTTGGCAAAGTTGTTGCTGTTGTAGTTGCTGGATTGAGAGGCTTCCCATTTTCTTTTGTTGTTACCCGGTTGGTCCTCGGCGGTTGGTGCCGGTGCTTCAATTTCATCCACCGTTTCTATAGATTGGCGAGCCATCGTTAAAGCCTCTTGTAGGTTGGCGGGTTTGGATGACATTACCCTGTGTTGAATGCTCTTCGGAAGGCCATCCATGTAAAGTTCAACTCTTAGGGACTCGAGAGTCATGAGGTTTGGACACAATAAGACTAGTTCAGCAAACCGTTGATTATAAGCTTCGAGGTCATTCCAGACCGTTTGTAAATTTCTTAGCCCCTGTTCGAGCCTTCGAGTTTCGTCGCGTGGAAAGTATTCGGTGATCATTCTTTCTCTTAATTCGGTCCAAGAGAGTGTGTGGGCTTCATCGATACCCACCGATTGTACATACGTGTTCCACCATGAGAAAGCAATACCGGTGAGAGTGAGGGTGGAAAACTTGACCTTATCTTGGTCCCGACAACCGCTTATGTTAAAAACGGCTTCCGTTTGTTCAAACCACCTGGTGAGAGCAACCGGTCCCTCGGTTCCATCGAAAGTGGGAGGTTTGCACCCCATGAAGTTCTTGTAGGAGCACCCCTCGTTTGAATTACCAGCTCCATGATTATTGTTGTTGGAAAAGTGATCGGCCACGGCCGCACCCACGGCGGTGGTTATCATTCGTTGAAGAGCTTGTTCGAGAGTTTCGGAAGGAGTATTGGGTTGACCTTGGTGAGCCATTGTTCCTTCATGACACAAGAATACCGTTGTTTAGTATTATCAATAATACTAATCGTGATATGGAAATCAAGATAAAGAGGAAATTTTTCCTTGACTCGCCTTAAATTCTTTATGTCATAATGTCGGAATGTTCATATGAGTCACCGTAATATAATCCCGGAAATTATATTACCCTGATTCATATGTGCATTCGACATCATTTCATATAGTCAAGGTGGCGTGTCAATCAAATCAACCACGTGAGATTAAGATAGAATAAGAGTTAGATGTGAATAGAAAAGATCGAGTATAAATGCACAAGTAGTCAAGTAATTCATACTCCAAGTCTATATGCCGGTTGTAGTCTAGACTCACTAATGTACCCTATGACTCGGGGTTGACACCAATGCACTCTAAATCCCTACAACCAACGCTCTGATACCAATTGTAGCGACCCGACAAAATTGTCATTTGACGGCGCCGACTACTTAGGTCCCGTTACGTGGTCATAAGTCTTTAAAATAACGTTTGACCAAAATATGTCGCATTCATTGCAAAAGTAAAGAGTGTTCCCTAGTTTACAAGAATTGTTCATCCAAAAGTTACGTTACAAAGTTATAAGTACAAATGAAACCTATGCGACACAATTTAAAAGTAGCCAAAAGATGCTCCATGTATGCATAAATACTCGACATCCAAAGCAAGTATCAAAATAATGAGCGGAAACATGTAACACATATCGTTCAAAGACCTGAGAAAAACATAGAAATCTGTCAACGAAAACGTTGGTGAAATCATAGGTTTAAGTAAGTAAGTGAGTAAATAAGTAGATTGAACCACAAGATTTGCAACATCGAATTAATAGTTAACCATTCCAAAATTTGTTTCACGAGCACCCAATTATCAATGCTTAACATTTCTCCCATTGAACCCCATCACTTAGTGCTAGAACATACACTGTTTCTCGAAAATATATTACATTCGTAAATGGTAGCGAACCGTTTGAATGAGGGTTTGTCAAACCCATATGGATCCATACAACATAAGTTCTCGCTTACACCCGGCAAGTGTAACTAATGATAATCGAATTGAGGATTTTGTTCTAAACTCGTATGTAGAATGTTTGTTTTCCTGTACTTGTGTTCACTTAGTAAAAGAAATGTTTATGTTTTCTCATCCCAAATGTAAGTTAAAAAAGAGTAAAAGTGGGACTATGATCTCACCTTGAGTGCACGAGTAGTAAAGTACTTCAACAAGTAAACGTGTGCAAAGAACAATGCTAGTCTTGACCTAAACAATAGGTTGTATCAATAACGGTAAACACGATAGGTCAAAGATGTTCAATTAGTCCTATGGCTCGTTAAGACTCGATCATAATAGCATGTGAATCAAATTGTCATGTTTCATGCAAGGTACAAGTATAAAAACATGTTAGAACGATTGCACAAATATTTGGTTAAGTTTGATTAAAAATCAACTTGGTCGGGTCAAAGTCAACGAAAAAGTCAACATGTTCGGGTCGGGTCCCGAACTATTTTTCTGAGGTTTTTAATCATATATGAGCATGTTAGAACAAGTTTCATGTGAATCGGAGGTCCGTAGTATGCCAAACATTTTTCGTATTTTGGACATGGAGGTCAGAACCTGACCACGGCTTATGTCGCACCGCGACATAAGCTGGCCGCGCCGCGGCATTGGCCGTGCGCTGGTACCTGGTCAGTCTCAATTGTTCAAGTCCCAAATCAAAACTCTTTCAAGCATAAATTACAAACCGCTAACTCTTAGAACTCGCACCTTATATCGTTGGAAAGGTAATTTGACAAAGAACGCAACTAAATATATTTCACCAACCAAAAACATTATTTGTAACAATCGGCTTTCCAAAATAAATGATCGATTAATGCACACATTTAATACTCGAATTTGATAAGTGCACATTTATGATTCGGGCATTTAATGCATACATATAACATGCCGTTTTGTAGGTAATCGAGCATACAATACAACTAACTACTTACTAACTACAATTCATGTCATTCAATGCATCAATATTCATTTCAAGCTTATCAAACCCTAACCCGAATTCACCAAAATCACTAATCAAGTTTATGGAGTTTTCTCAAGCAACCTACACATCAAATTGAAGCTAGTGATACTAGGAACACAATTAGAACATGAACTTTTAACATCTAACAACATATGATCATCCAAAATTCAAGAACAACACACCAAAATTCAAGTTCATGCTAGTTATACTAAAACAACGAGATCGAGCATACAAATTACATACACGACATCACAATGAGCCATAGACACTAACTAACACCATTTCAAGTAAAAAACACGAATTTAGAGAAATCTAGAGTTTTAGAAATGTTACCCAAACGAGATGAAGTTGGTACCAAAATGAAGAGGATGAAGAGAGGATCACGAATATGTAATTTATTTTGTTGTAAGCCTCCTAGATCGAATTTAGATGATGATTGAATGAATTTGGAAATTGTGTGTGTGTTCTTGCTAGAGAGAAAGAGAGAGAGATGGAGATGGTTGAATGGTGGTGATTGGGGTGGACTAGGTGACCTAGTCAACTAGTTTGCCCCGTGTCAATTTTAGTCCCTCGAGTTTGTAGTCGGGTGCGAAAATTACCTAAACGGAATATTTTAAAACGCGTATTAACGGAGGATGTTAAAATCCAATAACGGAAAAATATTAAGAATGTTAGCTAACGGAGGATACAAATTTAGTTACGAAGGATATTTTTAAAATAAAAAGACGGGCGTTAAAATAATTTAACGGAAAAATGCGGGATGTTACATTTGTAAGCTGGGTGGTAGGGGAATTTTCCTCAGCTGGCGGACCAGTGAGTGGAAGTGGTTGATCGTAGGTCAATTGAGATTGCTGGGCTGGATAAGGTGGATAGCGATAGCGAAAAGGTTGATTGCTTCGCTGAAACTGATTAACCCTAGGTTGTTGATTGAATCCGGGATTTGGTAAACGAGCTGGGTATTGAACGTAACAGACTGAACCGTCAGGGTTTTCATACTCAACTTGATATTCTTCAGTAGGTTGCGGGTTAGTACAATTAACACAAGCCTGAGCTTGGTTGACCTGCTGCGGCTGCATCTTCATTTCTCCGAGTTGTTTTGCAAGAGATTCCATCTTATCTGTGAGGGATTTGATGGCCTCTATTTGATTGTTAAGTGCAGAGAGTGGGGCAGATGATGAAGTTGTTTCACCACTGTTCCAGTCATGATGATGCATTATTATGTTCTCAAGCAATTCCCATGCTTTGTTTGCGGTTTGGTTCATCAGATTTCCTTGAGCTGCTGCATCGATCGTCGTCCTATGATTTACTGTAAGACCATTATAGAAGGTACAGATTTGGGTTGACCGTTCTAGCTGGTGATTAGGGCATTTCTTCAGCAGGGTTTTGAATCGCTCCCATGCAGTGTAAAGAGATTCATCATAACTTTATTTGAAGTTAAAGATGTCATTCTTAAGTTTGGTTTGTTTAGAAGGAGGGAAATAGTTGGTTAGAAATTTAGTAGCCATCTCCGTCCATGACGTGATGGAATCTGTTTCCAGTCCTTTTAAACCAGGTTTGAGCATGATGAGAGAGAGAATAGGGAAACAAGTATAGCCTGACTATATCTTGTCCTATCCCTGGCTGTTTGTAGGAGTTCGATAGAGATATAAATTTATCAAGGTGAGAATTAGGATCGTCATTCGGTAATCCATGAAACTGACTGCTATTATGGATGAGCTGGATGATGTGATGTTTTTGAAATGTCCCGTTCATATTGATTATAAACGTTCCATATTAATTGATTTCGTTGCGAGGTTTTGACCTCTATATGAGACGTTTTTCAAAGACTGCATTCATTTTTAAAACAACCATAACCTTTATTTTATCAATAAAGGTTTCAAAAGCATTACGTAGATTATCAAATAATGATAATCTAAAATATACTGTTTACACACGACCATTACATAATGGTTTACAATAGAAATATATTACATCGACATATGTTTCTTGAATGCAGTTTTTACATAATATCATACAAACATGGACTCCAAATCTTGTCCTTATTTTAGTATGCAACAGCGGAAGCTCTTAATATTCACCTGAGAATAAACATGCTTTAAACGTCAACAAAAATGTTGGTGAGTTATAGGTTTAACCTATATATATCAAATCGTAACAATAGACCACAAGATTTCATATTTCAATATACATCCCATACATAGAGATAAAAATCATTCATATGGTGAACACCTGGTAACCGACATTAACAAGATGCATATATAAGAATATCCCCATCATTCCGGGACACCCTTCGGATATGATATAAATTTCGAAGTACTAAAGCATCCGGTACTTTGGATGGGGTTTGTTAGGCCCAATAGATCTATCTTTAGGATTCGCGTCAATTAGGGTGTCTGTTCCCTAATTATTAGATTACCAGACTTAATAAAAAGGGGCATATTCGATTTCGATAATTCAACCATAGAATGTAGTTTCACGTACTTGTGTCTATTTTGTAAATCATTTATAAAACCTGCATGTATTCTCATCCCAAAAATATTAGATTTTAAAAGTGGGACTATAACTCACTTTCACAAATTTTTACTTCGTCGGAAAGTAAGACTTAGCCACTGGTCGATTCACGAATCTATAACAAATATGTACATATATATCAAAGTATATTCAAAATATATTTACAACACTTTTAATACATTTTGATGTTTTAAGTTTATTAAGTCAGCTGTCCTCGTTAGTAACCTACAACTAGTTGTCCAACGTTAGATGTACAGAAAAAAAATTGATATATATTATCTTGAATCAATCCACGAACCAGTGTATATACGTCTTAGGCTAGATCACAACTCAAAGTATATATATTTTTGGAATCAACCTCAACCCTGTATAGCTAACTCCCACATTACTGCTTATAGAGTGTCTATGGTTGTTCCAAATAATATATACACATGGGTCGATATGATATGTCAAAACATTTGCATACGTGTCTATGGTATCCCAAGATTACATAATATATTAGAATACATGTATAATACAATATAAGTTAGCTAGGATATGATTAATATAGATTTGTTACCAATTTTCACGTTGCTACAACAAGAAAAATTATCCAATCTTGTTTTACCCATAACTTCTTCATTTTAAATCCGTTTTGAGTGAATCAAATTGCTATGGTTTCATATTGAACTATATTTTATGAATCTAAACAGAAATAGTATAGGTTTGTAGTCGGAAATATAAGTTACAAGTCGTTTTTCTAAAGGTAGTCATTTCAGTCGAAAGAACGACGTCTAGATGACCATTTTAGAAAACATACTTTCACTTTGAGTTTAACCATGATTTTTGGATATAGTTTCATGTTCATAAGAAAAATCATTTTCCCAGAAGAACAACTTTTAAATCAAAGTTTATCATAGTTTTTAATTAACTAACCCAAAACAGCTCGCGGTGTTACTACGACGGCGTAAATCCGGTTTTACGGTGTTTTTCGTGTTTCCAGGTTTTAAATCATTAAGTTAGCATATCATATAGATATAGAACATGTGTTTAGTTGATTTTAAAAGTCAAGTTAGAAGGATTAACTTTTGTTTGCGAACAAGTTTAGAATTAACTAAACTATGTTCTAGTGATTACAAGTTTAAACCATCGAATAAGATAGCTTTATATGTATGAATTGAATGATGTTATGAACATCATTACTACCTCAAGTTTTCTGGATAAAGCTACTGGAAATGATAAAAATGGATCTAGCTTCAAAGGATCCTTGGATGGCTTGAAAGTTCTTGAAGCAGAATCATGACACGAAAACAGTTCAAGTAAGATTTTCACTCGAAATAAGATTGTTATAGTTATAGAAATTGAATCAAAGTTTGAATATGAGTATTACCTTGTATTATAAAGATATCTTACTGTAAATAAGAAAGATTTCTTGTGGTTGGATGATCACTCTACAAGATTGGAAGTAAGCTAGCAAACTTGGAAGTATTCTTGATTTTATGAAACTAGAACTTGTAGAATTTATGAAGAACACTTAGAACTTGAAGATAGAACTTGAGAGAGATCAATTAGATGAATAAAATTGAAGAATGAAAGTGTTTGTAGGTGTTTTTGGTCGTTGGTGTATGGATTAGATATAAAGGATATGTAATTTTGTTTTCATGTAAATAAGTCATGAATGATTACTCATATTTTTGTAATTTTATGAGATATTTCATGCTAATTTCCAAATGATGGTTCCCACATGTGTTAGGTGACTCACATGGGCTGCTAAGAGCTAATCATTGGAGTGTTTATACCAATAGTACATACATCTAAAAGCTATGTATTGTACGAGTACGAATACAGGTGCATACGAGTAGAATTGTTGATGAAATTGAACGAGGATGTAATTGTAAGAATTTTTATTAAGTAGAAGTATTTTGATAAGTGTCTTGAAGTCTTTCAAAAGTGTATGAATACATATTAAAACACTACATGTATATACATTTTAACTGAGTCGTTAAGTCATCGTTAGTCGTTACATGTAAGTGTTGTTTTGAAACCTTTAGGTTAACGATCTTGTTAAATGTTGTTAACCCAATGTTTATAATATCAAATGAGATTTTAAATTATTATATTATCATGATATTATGATGTATGAATATCTCTTAATATGATATATATATATATATACATTAAATGTCGTTACAACGATAATCGTTACATATATGTCTCGTTTCAAAATCATTAAGTTGGTAGTCTTGTTTTTACATATGTAGTTCATTATTAATATACTTAATGATATGTTTACTTATCATAATATCATGTTAACTATATATATAACCATATATATGTCATCATATAGTTTTTACAAGTTTTAACGTTCGTGAATCACCGGTCAACTTGGGTGGTCAATTGTCTATATGAAACCTATTTCAATTAATCAAGTCTTAACAAGTTTGATTGCTTTATATGTTGGAAACACTTAATCATGTAAATAACAATTTCATTTAATATATATATAAACATGGAAAAGTTCGGGTCACTACAGTACCTACGAGTTAAATAAATTTCGTCCCGAAATTTTAAGCCGTTGGAGGTGTTGACGTATCTTCTGGAAATAAATGCGGGTATTTCTTCTTCATCTGATCTTCTCATTCCCAGGTGAACTCGGGTCCTCTACGAGCATTCCATCGAACCTTAACAATTGGTATCTTGTTTTGCTTAAGTCTTTTAACCTCACGATCCATTATTTCGACGGGTTCTTCGATGAATTGAATTTTTCGTTGATTTGGATTTCATCTAACGGAATAGTGAGATCTTCTTTAGCAAAACATTTCTTCAAATTCGAGACGTGGAAAGTGTTATGTACAGCCGCGAGTTGTTGAGGTAACTCAAGTCGGTAAGCTACTAGTCCGACACGATCAATAATCTTGAATGGTCCGATATACCTTGGATTTAATTTCCCTCGTTTACCAAATCGAACAACACCTTTCCAAGGTGAAAATTTAAGCATGACCATCTCTCCAATTTCAAATTCTATATCTTTTCTTTTAATGTCAGCGTAGCTCTTTTGTCGACTTTGGGCGGTTTTCAACCGTTGTTGAATTTGGATGATCTTCTCGGTAGTTTCTTGTATTATCTCCGGACCCGTAATCTGTCTATCCCCAACTTCACTCCAACAAATCGGAGACCTGCACTTTCTACCATAAAGTGCTTCAAACGGCGCCATCTCAATGCTTGAATGGTAGCTGTTGTTGTAGAAAAATTCTGCTAACAGTAGATGTCGATCCCAACTATTTCCGAAATCAATAACACATGCTCGTAGCATGTCTTCAAGCGTTTTTATCGTCCTTTCGCTCTGCCCATCAGTTTGTGGATGATAGGCAGTACTCATGTCTAGACGAGTTCCTAATGCTTGATGTAATGTCTGCCAGAATCTTGAAATAAATCTGTCATCCCTATCAGAGATAATAGAGATTGGTATTCCATGTCTGGAGACGACTTCCTTCAAATATAGTCATGCTAACTTCTCCATCTTGTCATCTTCTCTTATTGGCAGGAAGTGTACTGATTTGGTGAGACGATTAACTATTACCCAAATAGTATCAAAACCACTTGCAGTCCTTGGCAATTTAGTGATAAAATCCATGGTAATGTTTTCCCATTTCCATTCCGGGATTTCGGGTTGTTGAAGTAGACCTGACGGTTTCTGATGCTCAGCTTTGACCTTAGAACACGTCAAACATTCTCCTACGTATTTAGCAACATCGGCTTTCATACCCGGCCACCAAAAATGTTTCTTGAGATCCTTGTACATCTTCCCCGTTCCAGGATGTATTGAGTATCTGGTTTTATGAGTTTCTCTAAGTACCATTTCTCTCATATCTCCAAATTTTGGTACCCAAATCCTTTCAGCCCTATACCGGGTTCCGTCTTCTCGAATATTAAGATGCTTCTCCGATCCTTTGGGTATTTCATCCTTTAAATTTCCCTCTTTTAAAACTCCTTGTTGCGCCTCCTTTATTTGAGTAGTAAGGTTATTGTGAATCATTATATTCATAGATTTTACTCGAATGGGTTCTTTGTCCTTCCTGCTCAAGGCATCGGCTACCACATTTGCCTTCCCCGGGTGGTAACGAATCTCAAAGTCGTAATCATTCAACAATTCAATCCACCTACGCTGCATCATATTCAGTTGTTTCTGATTAAATATGTGTTGAAGACTTTTGTGGTCGGTATATATAATACTTTTAACCCCATATAAGTAGTGCCTCCAAGTCTTTAACGCAAAAACAACCGCGCCTAATTCCAAATCATGCGTCGTATAATTTTGTTCGTGAATCTTCAATTGTCTAGACGCATAAGCAATCACCTTCGTTCGTTGCATTAATACACAACCGAGACCTTGCTTTGATGCGTTACAATAAATCACAAAATCATCATTCCCTTTAGGCAATGACAATATAGGTGCCGTAGTTAGCTTTTTCTTCAATAACTGAAACGCTTTCTCTTGTTCATCCTTCCATTCAAATTTCTTCCCTTTATGCGTTAATGCAGTCAAGGGTTTTGCTATTCTGGAAAAGTCTTGGATGAACCTTCTGTAGTAACCAGCTAGTCCTAAAAACTGGCGTATGTGTTTCAGAGTTTTCGGGGTTTCTCACTTTTCAACAGTTTCTATCTTTGCCGGATCCACCTTAATACCTTCTTTGTTCACTATGTGACCGAGGAATTGAACTTCTTCCAACCAAAATGCACACTTTGAAAACTTAGCGTACAATTCTTCCTTCCTCAATACTTCTAACACCTTTCTCAAATGTTCACCGTGTTCTTGGTCATTCTTTGAGTAAATAAGTATGTCATCAATGAAAACAATGACAAACTTGTCAAGGTATGGTCCACACACTCGGTTCATAAGGTCCATGAACACAGCTGGTGCATTAGTTAAACTAAACGGCATGACCATAAACTCGTAATGACCGTAACGTGTTCTGAAAGCAGTCTTTGGAATATCATCTTCTTTCACCCGCATTTGATGATACCCGGAACGTAAGTCAATCTTTGAATAAACAGACGAGCCTTGTAGTTGATCAAATAAGTAGTCGATTCTCGGTAGTGGGTAGCGGTTCTTGATGGTAAGTTTGTTCAACTCTCGGTAGTCGATACACAACCTGAATGTACCATCTTTCTTCTTGACAAACAAAACAGGAGCTCCCCACGGTGATGTGCTTGGTCGAATGAAACCACGCTCTAAAAGTTCTTGTAATTGGCTTTGCAGTTATTTCATCTCGCTGGGTGCGAGTCTGTAAGGAGCACGAGCTATTGGTGCAGCTCCTGGTACAAGATCTATTTGAAATTCAACGGATCGATGTGGGGGTAATCCCGGTAATTCTTTCAGAAATACATCGGGATATTCTTTTGCGATGGGAACATCATGGATGCTCTTTTCTTCAGTTTGTACTTTCTCGACGTGTGCTAGAACAGCATAGCAACCTTTTCTTATTAGTTTTTGTGCCTTCAAATTACTAATAAGATGTAGCTTCGTGTTGCCCTTTTCTCCGTACACCATTAAGGGTTTTCCTTTTTCTCGTATAATGCGAATTGCATTTTTGTAACAAACGATCTCTGCTTTTACTTCTTTCAACCAGTCCATACCGATTATCACATCAAAACTCCCTAACTCTACTGGTATCAAGTCAATCTTAAATGTTTCGCTAACCAGTTTAATTTCTCGATTCCGACATATATTATCTGCTAAAATTAATTTACCATTTGCTAATTCGAGTAAAAATTTACTATCCAAAGGTGTCAATGGACAACTTAATTTAGTACAAAAATCTCTACTCATATAGCTTCTATCCGCACCCGAATCAAATAAAACGTAAGCAGATTTATTGTCAATAAGAAACGTACCCGTAACAAGCTCCGGGTCTTCCTGTGCCTCTGCCGCATTAATATTGAAAACTCTTCTGCGGCCTTTTCCATTCGTGTTCTCCTGGTTCGGGCAATTTCTAATAATGTGGCCCGATTTTCCACATTTATAACAAACTACATTGGCATAACTTGCTCCGACACTACTTGCTCCGCCATTACTCGTTCCGACACCATTTGTTCCTTTCGTTCTATTAACCCCTGGTCCATAGACCTCACACTCCGCCGTGCTATGACCATTTCTTTTACACTTGTTGCAAAATTTGGTGCAGAACCCCGAGTGATACTTTTCACACCTTTGGCATAGCTGCTTCTGATTGTTGTTATTGTTGCGGTTATTATTGTTGTTGGGATGATTGTTGTAGTTGCTGTTGTTGTTGTTATTGTTGTTGGGCCGTTTGTTGTAGTTGCGATTGATGTTGCGATTGTTGGGATAGTTGTTGCGATTATTGTTGTAATTGCTGTTGTTGTTGTATTGGTGATTCTTATCACCGTTTTCCTCCCACTTTCTTTTGACTTGCTTCACATTGGCCTCTTCAGCAGTCTGCTCTTTAATTCTTTCCTCAATCTGGTTCACTAGTTTGTGAGCCATTCTACATGCCTGTTGTATGGAGGCGGGATCGTGTGAGCTTATATCTTCTTGGATTCTTTCCGGTAATCCTTTCACAAACGCGTCGATCTTCTCTTCCTCATCTTCGAAGGCTCCCGGACACAATAGGCATAATTCTGTGAATCGTCTTTCATACGTGGTAATATCAAATCCTTGGGTTCGTAACCCTCTAAGTTCTGTCTTGAGCTTATTGACCTCGGTTCCGGGACGGTACTTCTCGTTCATCAAGTGCTTGAATGCTGACCACGGTAGTGCGTAAGCATCATCTTGTCCCACTTGCTCTAGATAGGTATTCCACCATATTAACGCAGAACCTGTGAAGGTATGTGTAGCGTACTTCACTTTGTCCTCTTCAGTACACTTACTTATGGCAAACACCGATTCGACCTTCTCGGTCCACCGTTTCAATCCGATCGGTCCTTCGGTTCCATCAAATTCCAAAGGTTTGCAGGCAGTGAATTCTTTGTAGGTGCATCCTACACGATTTCCTGTACTGCTAGATCCAAGGTTATTGTTGATATGTAGCGCAGCCTATACTGCGGCTATGTTTAAAGCAAGAAAGTCACGAAATTCCTCTTCGCTCATATTCAAGGTGTGTCGAGTAGTCGGTGCCATTTCCTTCAAAATAGTCAAATGAAACGAGTTAATCATATAGAATATCAAGAGTAGTCAATAGTATTTTGTAACGTAATATGAACTTATTTATAAAAGCTCTTTCTTCATATTAGCGTTTTATACTCTTTAATTCGGGTAGTACCTACCCGTTAAGTTCATACTTAGTAGCTAACATACTATTTCAACTACTACAATTCTATATGAAAAACTAATCAAAAAAAAAAAATATCATATTCAAACCTTTATACAATAACTTGCAAACTTACAATACCGCTTTTTTTTCACATATAGCATGAAATATAGCACATAAAACTTTGATACAAAGTAGTTGCGAAGATAATTCTAGTTAATAAATAAGGCGTTCAGCAAAGGCAATAAAGACACGTAATTCATACGTCCAGAAACAAGTCATGCATTCTGGTTTTACTAATACCACCTCCCATCCTTTGTTTTGTGGAACATAACCGTTGTGACCGATAGTAAGACAATGTGTTGTAACGTCGTCAAAAGGATGAAGGTTACGTAATGACCAACAGTCTCGTAATAACCTAAAAACCTCATTTCTTACCCCAATTACCGACTCCGTCACTTGTGGGAATGTTTTGTTTAATAGTTGTAGCCCGATGTTCTTGTTCTCACTTTGGTGAGAAGCGAACATTACTAACCCGTAAGCATAACATGCTTCTTTATGTTGCATGTTAGCACTTTTTCTAAATCACGAAGTCCTATATTCGGATATATTGAGTCAAAATAATTTCTTAACCCGTTGCGTTAAATAGCATTTGGGTTCCCCGCAATATATGCGTCAAAGTAAACACATCGTAACTTATGGATTTCCCAATGTGATATCCCCCATCTTTCGAACGAAAGCCTTTTATAAATCAAGGCATTCTTGGA
Organism: Rutidosis leptorrhynchoides; assembly: GCF_046630445.1. Classification (NCBI taxonomy): domain Eukaryota; kingdom Viridiplantae; phylum Streptophyta; class Magnoliopsida; order Asterales; family Asteraceae; genus Rutidosis; species Rutidosis leptorrhynchoides. The sequence continues at coordinate 123,283,348 of NC_092339.1, forward strand.
ACGTTCTTCGAATGTCTTACAAACTGATCTCGCCTTAAATAGTTGTGCCAAGGAATTCTGACTGACTCTAGACAAGATTTCATCAATCATGTCTCCGGGTAGGTCTCTTAAAATATTGGGTTGTCTATCCATTTTGTGTTTTTATACTGTAAAATAGACAAGAGTTAGATTCATAAAAAAAATACTTATTAATACAAGCAATTTTTACATATATCATAAAGCATAAGCACACTATATTACATATATTACACCACACGAATACAACTATCTTATTCCGACTAGCTCGTTTCTTCTTCTTCAGTTTTGGTTCGTTTTGCCAAGTTTCTAGGGATATATGATGTTCCCCTAATACGAGCCGTCGTTTTCTACATTGGTTTAGAAAAACCTGGTGGTTTAGAGGTTCCCGGGTTATTGTCACAACTTAAGAAATACGGGTGTTGACGATACTGATAGTGCTCCAAATGAACATATATTTAGTAGCAATATCCTCCCAACATGTAAATTATTTAGTTGTAATTGTCCTATTTTAAGTTGTAATCGTTTATATTAAATAAGTGCGAAGACAAAAGGCGAAAACGACGATTTGAAAACGCAAATGACCAAAAAGCTCAAATGCACAAGATACAATCCAAGTGGTTCAATTTATTGATAAGAAACGTCTAAAAATGACAAAAGTACAAGTTGCGGAACGCAAAGTACAAGATATTAAATTGTACGCAAGGACATTCGAAAATCCGGAACCGGGACATGAATCAACTATCAACGCCCGATGCAACGGACCAAAAATTACAAGTCAGTTATGCACAAGAATATAATATAATATATAAATAATTATATTAATTATTTATATTTTATATTTATATATTTATTATGTCGACAAGCTAGGAGCCAAAAGTTTGTGAGCTGGATTTTCAAACTCCGCGACTCGCGGAGTTTGAAGGCCAAAAACTCCACGACTCGCGGAGCTGCCAAATTCCAAAATGCTTATAAAAGGTCACGAATTCTGCGAGTAAAAAAAATAATAAATAATAATAATAATACTCTGTAATATATATATATATATATATATATATATATATATATATATATATATATATATATATATATATATATATATATATATATATATATATATAGTATAGGGTAGTTTTATATTAGATTAGTTCGGGTTATGTAAAAGTTATTTTTACGGGTTTTTGAAGTTGAAATTCTGTCCGTGTAACACTACGCGATAAATACTCAATGTAAGTTATGTTCTCCTTTTTAAATTAATGTCTCGTACTTAAGTTATTATTATGCTTATTTGAGCCAAAGTAATCATGATGTTGGACTAAATATTAAAGACGGGGTAATTGGGCTTTGTACCATAATTGGGGTTTGGACAAAAGAACGACACTTGTGGAAATTAGACTATGGGCTATTAATGGGCTTTATATTTATTTAACTAAATGATAGTTTGTTAATTTTAATATAAAGATTTACAATTGGACGTACCTATAAATAACCACATACACTCGATCGGACACGATGGGCGGGATATTTATATGTACGAATAATCGTTCATTTAACCGGATACGGGAATGGATTAATAGTCTATGGAATTATTAAAACAGGGGTGAAATTATGTACAAGGACACTTGGCATAATTGATAACAAAGTATTAAAACCTTGGGTTACACGCAGTCGATAACCTGGTGTAATTATTAAACAAAGTATTAAAACCTTGTTACAGTTTAAGTCCCCAATTAGTTGGAATATTTGACTTCGGGTATAAGGATAATTTGACGAGGACACTCGCACTTTAAATTTATGACCGATGGACTGTTATGGACAAAAACCAGACGGACATATTAAATAATCCAGGACAAAGGACAATTAACCCATGGGCATAAAACTAAAATCAACACGTCAAACATCATGATTACGGAAGTTTAAATAAGCATAATATATTTTATTTCATTTTTCCTCGTACTTTTATTTATTGTCATTTTAATTATTGTTATTTATTTTATATTGTTAGTTAAATATCGCCATTTAATTTACGCTTCGCTTAAAATATAAATCGACAAACCGGTCATTAAACGGTAAACCCCCTTTTATATATTATTATATATAATTATATATATTTTGTACAAATATAGTTGTTTAAAAATATAGTGTGCAATAAGCCCGCTCCCTGTGGAACGAACCGGACTTCCTAAAAACTATACTACTCTACGATTAGGTACACTGCCTATAGTGTTGTAGCAAAGTTTAGGTATATCCCATTTGTAAATAAATAATTAAAACTTGTGTAATTTGTAACGTATTTCGTAGTAAAATATAGTACTATCACGTACCCCCACGCTACCACATCAGATACATATAAAGTTCATTGGGTTTGGAATCAAATTTCTCTATTTTTATGCCCTTTCCCTTATTGTTCTCTTTTGCCTTATTAAATTGTGTTGGGGTAATTTCTATAACATCATCGGAATCCTTGTCGGGATCCGATTCATCGGAGAATTGGTAATCCTCCCAATGCTTTGCTTCCTTGGCTGAAACACCATTGACCATAATTAACTTTGGTCAGTTGGTTGAGGATTTTCTTATACTTAACCGTTTTATTATTTCCCCCACTGGTTCTATTTCTTCTTCCGGTTCCGATTCTTCTTCCGGTTCTGACTCTTCTTCCGGTTCCTCTTCGGGAACTTGTGAATCAGTCCACGAATCATTCCAATTTACATTTGACTCTTCATTATTATTAGGTGAGTTAATGGGACTTGTTCTAGAGGTAGACATCTATCACATTATATCAAACGCGTTAAGAGATTAATATATCACATAATATTCACATGTTAAAAATATATAGTTTCCAACAAAATTTGTTAAGCAATTATTTTTCAAGTAAACACGGTCGAAGTCCAGACTCACTAATGCATCCTAATAAACTCGATAAGACACACTAATGCAAAATTATGGTTCTCTAAGACCAACGCTCGGATACTAACTGAAATGTCCCGTTCATATTGATTATAAACGTTCCATATTAATTGATTTCGTTGCGAGGTTTTGACCTCTATATGAGACGTTTTTCAAAGACTGCATTCATTTTTAAAACAACCATAACCTTTATTTTATCAATAAAGGTTTCAAAAGCATTACGTAGATTATCAAATAATGATAATCTAAAATATACTGTTTACACACGACCATTACATAATGGTTTAAAATAGAAATATATTACATCGACATATGTTTCTTGAATGCAGTTTTTACATAATATCATACAAACATGGACTCCAAATCTTGTCCTTATTTTAGTATGCAACAGCGGAAGCTCTTAATAATCACCTGAGAATAAATATGCTTTAAACGTCAACAAAAATGTTGGTGAGTTATAGGTTTAACCTATATATATCAAATCGTAACAATAGACCACAAGATTTCATATTTCAATATACATCCCATACATAGAGATAAAAATCATTCATATGGTGAACACCTGGTAACCGACATTAACAAGATGCATATATAAGAATATCCCCATCATTCCGGGACACCCTTCGGATATGATATAAATTTCGAAGTACTAAAGTATCCGGTACTTTGGATGGGGTTTGTTAGGCCCAATAGATCTATCTTTAGGATTCTCGTCAATTAGGGTGTCTGTTTCCTAATTCTTAGATTACCAGACTTAATAAAAAGGGGCATATTCGATTTCGATAATTCAACCATAGAATGTAGTTTCACGTACTTGTGTCTATTTTGTAAATCATTTATAAAACCTGCATGTATTCTCATCCCAAAAATATTAGATTTTAAAAGTGGGACTATAACTCACTTTCACAGATTTTTACTTCGTCGGGAAGTAAGACTTGGCCACTGGTCGATTCACGAACCTATAACAAATATGTACATATATATCAAAGTATATTCAAAATATATTTACAACACTTTTAATACATTTTGATGTTTTAAGTTTATTAAGTCAGCTGTCCTCGTTAGTAACCTACAACTAGTTGTCCAACGTTAGATGTACAGAAAAAAAATTGATATATATTATCTTGAATCAATCCACGACCCAGTGTATACACGTCTTAGGCTAGATCACAACTCAAAGTATATATATTTTTGGAATCAACCTCAACCCTGTATAGCTAACTCCCACATTACTGCATATAGAGTGTCTATGGTTGTTCCAAATAATATATACACATGGGTCGATATGATTTGTCAAAATATTTGAGTACGTGTCTATGGTATCCCAAGATTACATAATATATTAGAATACATGTATAATACAATATAAGTTAGCTAGGATATGATTAATATAGATTTGTTACCAATTTTCACGTTGCTACAACAAGAAAAATTATCCAATCTTATTTTACCCACAACTTCTTCATTTTAAATCCGTTTTGAGTGAATCAAATTGCTATGGTTTCATATTGAACTCTATTTTATGAATCTAAACAGAAAAAGTATAGGTTTGTAGTCAGAAATATAAGTTACAAGTCGTTTTTGTAAAGGTAGTCATTTCAGTCGAAAGAACGACGTCTAGATGACCATTTTAGAAAACATACTTCCACTTTGAGTTTAACCATGATTTTTGGATATAGTTTCATGTTCATAAGAAAAATCATTTTCCCATAAGAACAAATTTTAAATCAAAGTTTATCATAGTTTTTAATTAACTAACCCAAAACAGCTCGCGGTGTTACTACGACGGCGTAAATTCGGTTTTACGGTGTTTTTCGTGTTTCCAGGTTTTAAATCATTAAGTTAGCATATCATATAGATATAGAACATGTGTTTAGTTGATTTTAAAAGTCAAGTTAGAAGGATTAACTTTTGTTTGCGAACAAGTTTAGAATTAACTAAACGATGTTCTAGTGATTACAAGTTTAAACCTTCGAATAAGATAGCTTTATATGTATGAATCGAATGATGTTAGGAACATCATTACTACCTCAAGTTTTCTGGATAAAGCTACTGGAAATGAGAAAAATGGATCTAGCTTCAAAGGATCCTTGGATGGCTTGAAAGTTCTTGAAGCAGAATCATGACACGAAAACAGTTCAAGTAAGATTTTCACTCGAAATAAGATTGTTATAGTTATAGAAATTGAATCAAAGTTTGAATATGAGTATTACCTTGTATTAGAAAGATATCTTACTGTAAATAAGAAATATTTCTTGAGGTTGGATGATCACTCTACAAGATTGAAAGTAAGCTAGCAAACTTGGAAGTATTCTTGATTTTATGAAACTAGAACTTGTAGAATTTATGAAGAACACTTAGAACTTGAAGATAGAACTTGAGAGAGATCAATTAGATGAAGAAAATTGAAGAATTAAAGTGTTTGTAGGTGGTTTTGGTCGTTGGTGTATGGATTAGATATAAAGGATATGTAATTTTGTTTTCATGTAAATAAGTCATGAATGATTACTCATATTTTTGTAATTTTATGAGATATTTCATGCTAGTTGCCAAATGATGGTTCCCACATGTGTTAGGTGACTCACATGGGCTGCTAAGAGCTGATCATTGGAGTGTATATACCAATAGTACATACATCTAAAAGCTGTGTATTGTACGAGTACGAATACGGGTGCATACGAGTAGAATTGTTGATGAAACTGAACGAGGACGTAATTGTAAGCATTTTTATTAAGTAGAAGTATTTTGATAAGTGTCTTGAAGTCTTTCAAAAGTGTATGAATACATATTAAAACACTACATGTATATACATTTTAACTGAGTCGTTAAGTCATCGTTAGTCGTTACATGTAAGTGTTGTTTTGAAACCTTTAGGTTAACGATCTTGTTAAATGTTGTTAACCCAATGTTTATAATATCAAATGAGATTTTAATTTATTATATTATCATGATATTATGATGTACGAATATCTCTTAATATGATATATATATATATATACATTAAATGTCGTTACAACGATAATCGTTACATATATGTCTCGTTTCAAAATCATTAAGTTAGTAGTCTTGTTTTTACATATGTAGTTCATTATTAATATACTTAATGATATGTTTACTTATCATAATATCATGTTAACTATATATATAACCATATATATGTCATCATATAGTTTTTACAAGTTTTAACGTTCGTGAATCACCGGTCAACTTGGGTGGTCAATTGTCTATATGAAACCTATTTCAATTAATCAAGTCTTAACAAGTTTGATTGCTTAATATGTTGGAAACACTTAATCATGTAAATAACAATTTCATTTAATATATATATATAAACATGGAAAAGTTCGGGTCACTACAGTTTTAACTCGAACGAGTGTCCTTGAATCTCAGGAAATTTGATCGGTCCTCCTCGACCTTCAATCGAGGGTTTGGTATTTTCTGCTAAAGTAACGCGTAACACCATTCAATTTCTGATTCGTGCTTCCTTGCGTGCTTTAGAGATTATTGCGTCTGGATCAGGTACGAATAATAACGGCCCTGGTCTAGATCGGGTTTGGGTCATACAATGGGTATGCCTTTTTGTTTTTAATTTTTAGCAAATAAACTAAATTTCTAAAGTAATCTAAGGTAATCTAAACTAGTCTAAGGTAGCCTAATCTAAAGTAGTCTTAGTCTAAGGTAATCTAATTTAATTAACTAACTATCCTATGGTTGAATAGGTTTTTGGTTCTGGCTACTGATTCCCTGATATTTTGATAACAGAGCTCCGCATGAACTATTCAACAAACCAAGTGGCCAGGCCGACTACGGAGAGGCAGGATCCTTTTGGTCCCAATATAATTGGCGACTGTTCGGAAAATCCAACAACCAAGTCCGTGTATAATTGTCTTGCTTAGACACCACTAAATGCTTGTGAATAAGTTTGATAGAGAGCAGTATTGCCTGATACCAGTTCACCGGCAGTGGCGCCAAAAACTAGACTCCCCCTTAATATGGTCGAAACGAACGGTTTTGTTTGTGCGGTGTTGTCAGGCCGCAGCACGTCAGAATCAAACACCAAGGGGGTGGGTACTGTTTTAAATTTATATTTAGCAGGGACCGTTTGCTGAGGCAAGCCGTTTAACGAGGCCGTTTGTTCTGGCCATTTGGCAGGCCGTTTACCATACTAGCAGGCCGTTTGGCAGGCTGATTCCCTGGATCATAACTTGATTTCTTGTCTTTCACCGTTTTCGCTCTAGAATTTTCGTTTTTGCTCCGATTCTCTTGATTCTTTTTGCACTGTCTTCGTAATTACTTGTTCTTCAATTCTAACTGACGAAGTGGGTATTTTGCTGAAAAATTTTGAATCTTTCTTGTTTTTGGGCCTTAATACCGGGGTGAAAACGTGACTTTTTAGCCGATATCAGTGTCATTAGGTGTGATTAACCAAGATTAGCATTCTAGTAACCAAAACTTTTTTGGATATGAATTAGGCAACTATTCTAATCATATTTAAACAAGTTTCATAAATTATAGATGCTCCGAAGTGGTCAAACTAAAATTGTAGAAAATTTGGACAGAACCTTCTGCGGTCGACCCATGGTTGACCGTGGAGTCGACTGTGCACTCCTGGTTTCACAAACCAGGGTGCAGGGTTCCATGGTCTGACCTGCGGTCGACCGTGGACTAAACCGTGTAGCTTATTTTTCATTCTAAGCTTTGTTTGATTTTGGTCTTTTGCTATAGTAAGTGTGAATTAATGAACTTGTATATTTATGTCAACATGTCTACCATCACCTCTAGCTATGTGCATGTGTCATTATCAAAACACTTGTTTGTTATGGGTTAAGATTAGTACGATCATTAAGCATAAACCCACATTCTCCCCCAACACACCTTTCTCTAACGAGCCCTGCAATATCCCATTTTATCCAACTGATTTTACGTCTCATTGGTTACAAGACCGTTAAAAAAATGCAGAACGTGATGATTCAATCGTCTTTACGCAACTGCTTCCGGACACCGAAATCTATATATAATTAAAAAGTGACTCCCAATGTAATAAATGAGCAAAATTAACCCTTTTGATGTAACGGTTAAAAAGTAAAAGAAACTATTAGGGTAGGCAAAAAATTAATTTTAATCATAGTTATCTAATTAATAAAAATTAATAAGGATCAATAAGATTATTATTAGGTTAGCATCAATGAACATTTACAGAAGTTGAAGAATTTAATTGTTACATGAAAAGTCTTTATGTATTGAATTTAATTTTAATGATGATGATGATGATTTAGCTCCCCTACCTGTTACCACTAATTTTTATTATAAATACTCACCCTTATTTGATTTTAACATCACCATTTCTTTTAACTACTAAGCTACTTTTTTTCCTCACTGAAATAAACTTTCTACTTTTGTAAACAGAGATCTAGATGACCCGTGCAAGTGTGTTTTCGCTAGAGAAATGGAGTCATCATATAATTCATGGATTATCGTTGGAGAAATGGAGTCATCATATTATTCATGGATTATGTTCATATAGAGTCTTTCAATTTTATTTTATATGATATTTGATAATGCTAAAAACGAACATATATTTCATAGCATTATCCTTCCAAAAAGACAAGCTTTTAGTTGCAATTGTTCTATTTACAAGTGATATTCGTTTAAATAATAAAAGGTGAAGACAAAAGACAGATTCGACGATTTGAAGACGCAAATGACCAAAAAGCTCAAATGCACAAGATACAATTCAAGTGGTTCAGATTATTGATGAGAAACGTCTATAAATTATAAGAGTACAAGTCGCAAAACGCAAAGTACAAGATATCTAAGCACACGAAAAGACGTTCGAAAAACTGGAACTGAGACATGAACCAACTATCAACGTGCGACTCAACGGAGCTAAAAGTACAAGTCAACTATGCACAAGAATATAATATAATATATAATTAATTATATATATATATATATATATATATATATATATATATATATATATATATATATATATATATATATATATATATATATATATATATATATATATTATATATATTATATTTATCAGCAGCCCACATTTATTTCACCTTGGTGAACTGGAATCCAAAGCTCCGCAGTCGCGAAGCTATGAGGAACAAAACATCCGCAGTCGCGGAGCACAACAGGACTCGAATCCCCCTACAAAAGGCCATGCAATTCGACTAATGTATTACACCTTTTCTTTCTTTCTCTCTTCTGTTATCAATATATATATATATATATATATATATATATATATATATATATATATATATATATATATATATATATATATATATATATATATATATATATATATTTATTTATGTAATTATAATTTTAATTTAAGTTAATAATAATAATAATAAGATTATTGTAGCGAATGTTTTGAGGTTTTGTAAGTCGAAACTCTGTCCGTGTAACACTACGCGATAAATAATCACTGTAAGCTATGTTCTTCCTTTTTAAATTAATGTCTCGTAGCTAAGTTATTATTATGCTTATTTAAGCCGAAGTTGTGACGACCCAAAAATTTCTGACCAAATTTAAACTTGATCTTTATATGATTTCGACACGATAAGCAAAGTCTGTAATGTTGAGTCTCAAAAATTTTGAACTGTTTCTTATATTAATTTGACCTTTGACTGTTCCCGACGATTCACGAACAACTATTTGTAAATAGATATGTGTGTGTATATATATATATATATATATATATATATATATATATATATATATAAAAATAATAATTTGAAATATAATTTGAAGTATTATATGTTGTTGTTATTAAAGTTAATAATATAAAAAAATATGATATTATAATAATTATTATTTAAAACATATCTTTATATATATATATATAAAGTATATTATATACATAAATATATATATCTGGTTTCGAATTTATTTAGTAAATGATTGTATCACTATAAGATACTTAGGTATACTATTATGACTTCTGTGCATAAAAATTTAATTTACATTTACTTCTTATTGTAAATTTTAATATTAATATTAATATTAGATATGTTAGTTGGGACGAAGGTTAATAAAAATTATGAAGCTTTTAAACTAATAAAATTATTTTTATTTTTATCTAAACTAGATATTATATATTACATTTTTGTATACTTCATATTGTATTTGGGACGGGGGATATGGGACGGACAAACTATGTACGAGTCGCCTTATAAAACTGTAAACAAAATAAATATTTATAGTTATACTTTTACCCGACAAATTTTAACAACAGAGCACGAAATATCAATTCACAAATACACGGAATCAATAAGTGACATAGTAAATGACGGCTTTACTATTTCTGATTCATATTACACGTTTTATTTTAAATTATATTATATTTATTATTAAATTTATATTATTACTTTATGAATTAAATATGTTAAGAAGAATGGATCCGTGAATCGTGTACACAATATGATTGATAAAATTACTATGCTCTTCTTTTGTTTGCATTCCACAACTTGATTCTTCTACATAATATGTGCATGAGTTATGTATATACTTCCGATCATCACATTTCATCACTACCATCCACCAAAACCCAACCTCCATCATTCCACCTCGGCTCACCTCCATGATCAACAAACCATCGGCCACATTGCAAACCCTCCTCCACCACTACCGTCGTAGCTCCACCATAAACAACTAGTAAACTTCATACTCACTGCTACTAGGGTACGTGTTATATATCTTTATATTTTTTTTCTCCTCTCGTTAAACTGCAAATATCTCAATCGCCACCCATTATCATCCCTAACCCACCACTACCACCTTTTTGATGTAATTCGAACCAAACCCATTCGACACCGTTTCTTTCCTATTCTTATTTGTGAACACCCAACACCAATAACCTTCAAACTATTCCTGTTACGTTTCCTTCTGTTTCTATTCGAAGAGAAAATCATCACAACTCACCCAAATAACCTCCTTCTTTTTATTATATTGGACGACCCAAACCCCAAAAGAAAACCATATATTTTTCGGCTAAACCAGATACAAAACTATCACCTCAGTTTCATGTTTCATATTCAAGTAAGGATTTAATCACCATTCAACTACGTATTTGATCACTAACTAATAAATAACTGCATCTATTTTCAATCCTAATCGAAAAATACCACATCCACTCTATCACCACTTTGAATCGTCACCCCCATCACAACCGCTTCTACCACTGTTATGATTTTCTATTTTAAAACAACATCCACCATTCCCGCTATTACTGCTATAACACCTTCAACCATCAACAACAACAAAAATATATTTGAACTTTGTATATATATTCGAATTTTTGCGGCATACCTTCTGTTTCCATGCGGTTCTTTCACAACAGCTATATGATTGATATGATGAATAAAAGTTGATAATGTTATGTTAGATAATGATGCTATTTGATAATGATAAACAAATGGGTGATACAATGATCTTGATTAGGACGTTTAAAAAAAAGAGATGAAAGTTATTTAAACTCCTACAACTTGTGTAATCCTTTTTCCTAAATCATCGACAGTTACCAAACTCACAACCCCACATCAAATTTATAACTTTCCAGCAATGATACATGATAAACTGAACACAATGATATTGATTATCCAACTTCTTTATTTATTTCGTTCCATGAAAATATTTAAACATGATTGGGCCAATTAATTATTGCTGGGCCGAGCTAAATTTCCTTAGACGAGTAACGATGATGAGAAGAAGAAGGAAAACAAATAAAGGATACAAATTTTTTAGGAGATAATAGATCATATATGAAATAGCAGATCAGTGGTTGGGCATGTGTGTAGGGGAAAGAGAGGTCATGTGTTCGATTCTTGCCTTCAACAGTTTTCTTTGCTTTTTATTAAACAGTCATCTGCTCAAGTCAGGTCCATTGGGCTTGATAAATTAAATCTTGGGCTAATTAAATTCGAAGTGGGCTGTTGTGAGATCCAGTTGCGTGATCTGTTGGGCCAAATTCCTTGTTGTTATGATTGGGCCGTGTGATGTTTAATTGTTGGGCTAAAAGAAAAAAAATTCATTTTTGTTGATTGGGCCGATAACATAAATGGTGATCATGAAAGGATGATGATTAGTGAATCATGATACGTGAATTAGGATTAGGAATTGACGATGATATGATTTTGGTTAGATGATGCTGTTTTCGATGATGATGAGTATGATAATAATTAGGTGATAATTATGATAATAATTAGATGATGATAAGATTATGAAATGAAAATAATGGTTAAGGATGTCATCGGGTTAGCGGGACATCACGGGTTCAAACCCGGACTTGGGCATTTTTTTAAGAGCTACTTCTTTGAGGTAGTATTTCTATTACCATTACTATTATTATTATCGTATCATTTTTAGTATTAACATAAGTATTATTATTATTAATATTATCATTTTAAGAATTAATAAAATAAGTATCATTATTATTTTTATCATTTTTTTATTATTAGTATTATTATTATTATTAGTATTATTATTACTAAAATATTATTGTTATTACTATTATTATCATTACTTTTATCATTATCATCATTATTACGATTAACATTAAAATTATTATTTTTAACATTATTATTACTATTATCATTATTTGTATTACTAATATTACCATTAGTATTATTATTACTATTACAACAAATATTATTTATGTAAAAAAAATTAATTATTATATATAACATAACTATATTACTATTTTTTTTATTTTTCTAAAGTAAATACAATAAATATAGTTAATTAAATTATTAATGAAACACATAATTAAAATAATAATTAAATCACTAATAATATATAAATTTGTTCGATTACCATTATATGTGTTAATATATATATATATATATATATATATATATATATATATATATATATATATATATATATATAAATGATATAGGTTCGTGAACCCGAGGCCAACCCTGCATTGTTCAGTTCCGTCGTATGAATATTTTTACTACAAAATATTGTATTGCGAGTTTCATTTGCTCCCTTTTTAAATGCTTTTACAATATATATTTTTGGGACTGAGAATACATGCGCTGCTTTTATAAATGTTTTACGAAATATACACAAGTAATCGAAACTACATTCTATGGTTGGATTATCGAAATCGAATATCACCCCTTTTTAGTCTGGTAATCTAAGAATTAGGGAACATAAACCCTAATTGACGCGAATCCTAAAGATAGATCTATTGGGCCTAACAAACCCCATCCGGGTTACGGATGCGTTAGTACTTCGATTTTATCATGTCCGATGAGAGTCCCAGAATGATGGGGATATTCTAGATGCATTTTTGTTAATGTCGATTACCAGGTGTTCACCATATGAATGATTTTTAATTCGCGGGTTACGCGTATTATTTTGTACTCGGGTTACGAGTACAATTAAATATATGAAATCTCGTGGTCTATTAAAAATGATGGAAATAAATATTGATGATAAACTAATGAACTCACCAACCTTTTGGTTGATACTTTAAAGCATGTTTATTCTCAGGTATTAAAGAAATCTTTCGCTGTGCATTAGCTCATTTTAAGGATATTACTTGGAGTCATTCATGGCATATTGCAAAAGATGTTGTATTCGAGTTATTGAGTTCAACAAGATTATTATTAAGTCATTGATAATTTGATATAATATGATATGGTATACATGCCTGTTAACTTTCGATGAAATGAAAGTTTGCCTTTTAAAAACGAATGCAATGTTTATAAAATGTATCATTTAGAGGACGAATACCTCGCGATGTAATCAACTATTTTGAATCATTTATAATGTATATGAACGGGTCCTTTCAGTTGGTATCAGAGCCGTGGTCTTAGCAAACCAGGTCTGCATTAGTGTGTCTAACTGATAGTCGTTAGGATGCATTAGTGAGTCTGGACTTCGACCGTGTCTGCATGTCAAAAGTTTTGCTTATCATTTTTGTCGAAAATAACCTGCTTATCATTCATAGTCTAGACACATCTTATTGTAATGATTACATGAATATTGTATAGACAAAATACATATCTTAGCGTATCTGCTAATTCATATCTTAGCTTATCTGTTACTGTAAACTTTGCCTGACATATCCCGTAAATTCCTCCGTAATCTGCGAAATCTTTTGCTCTATATATATAGATATTCTATGTAATTAGAATACCACCCGATAGCCAGAAAATCATTCCATATCGAAAAATCCTTTATCCAATCGTACGAAATGGAATTCGTCATCAGTTCAAGTCCCTCGGATTCCAAAATGGAATCTCACTCAAACTCTGAAAGCGGTGTGACTGGAATGGATCAACCAATTAGCCATCATCTATTTTGGATGAATTGAGGATGGGTTCGTAGCCTCCTCAATCATTGGAGACAAGAAGAAGGCGATCCTTCCATCCACCGCATTGCCCTCTTAGCAATGAACCTGAAGCACTTACCGGCGAACCTGTCCGAAACACCATTTTATCTCTCATTTCCAGAGTATCCCGTCATGATTATATACTATCTCACATTCTAGATCTTATTTATCAGCTCGTCCGAACCGACAATCACCCCGGTGTAATAGAAGAAGTCAACGAGCTTCGCGCTCGGGTAGTGGCTTTGGAGAATATGGTGTAAAGGTTACAAACACCAGCAGCAGCACCAGCAGCATAACCAGTATCACCATCATCAACGCCAACAGTACCATTACCACCCCCAACTACAACAGCATCGTAAACCTCAACTTTACAATCTGTCCAACGAGCACCAATGTCATACACACTATAGATAACAAGGAGTACCAACAACAATGACCGATGAAGTATTGATTGGAGAAACATTCCGCGGTGATTATATAACCTCCAAAGTCTTAGAGATTATCTATTCTAACCCTAACCATAAATCAGATGAGTGAACCAAAATGATAGAAGGAATAATAGAAACCCTGACAAGAAGGATGCGTGATTTACAAGCTAGACTTGTTTTACCAACATCATCAACAGTACCGATAGCATCCCCAGCACGGTCAGTGCTGTCAACATCGTCAGAATCATCAGCATCTCTAACATCACAAGCTCCGCCAGTTCAAGAATCACCGTGGACATCATTACAAATCAACAACAAGTATGTCATATCAACGAGTTATGAAGTATTAACTCATTTCCACTGAAGGATTTATATGTATATCTTATATATATAAAATTTTAAACCATAATAAACCTTGCCGTACTAAGCTATTATATATGAAACTTAACTACTCGGTTAATTAATATTACTAATATGCAATAATGTACCCCCTTCGTCCACAACATAACCATCGTTAAGTACAATCTCTGTCTCAATTCAATAAATTCCAATTCATAATAAATCTAGTGTATTAGTCGAATATATGTTTGATTTTACACTTTCATCATCGATGTACTCGAATCTTTTCAAATAACATTATTCGTACCTTGTGAAGTTCACAAGAATTCCACAAACACCAACATCATGCATCAACGAATAACGAAGTATTAATTCATAATTTCAATTTCATTGAATAAATACTCCGTTAAAGTTATGTAATTTCTAAAGTCTTTAGGGATTATTCAATCCTAGTTTCAACCGTAAATCAAATGAGTTTAATTTAATATTAACTCATTAAATCTAAGTTACATCTGAAGAAAATATACACAAATATATTTTCATAAAGACTGTAATAAAATTCTTTTGTACAAAATATTAATTGTAAAATTTTTTTTAACGGGTAGGTAATACCCGAGAGATATGTAAATTCACAATTAATATGTTACATTCTCCGAATCAGATTAAGCAAATTATCAACTATACTTCATACTTTCACAACAATATACATCCTTTTATAGATATCAAAATAACCATACTCATTCAAATCAAATTCCATATTCTGATTTTGAAATCTCAGAATTCAATTCGAGATATAACCAAAATCATCACTCTTAGATCCTTACATCTTTCAAAGCTATACTTTGACTACAAAACTGTGTTAGAACATCATATGTATATTAACGATTACAATCAGTGTTCAAACCCTTCGAAATTCCTGAAGACACTTCAAATGATGAACAATCAAGATGATGATCCAACCACATGTTACCCACAGTTATGTACCTGAAAAGCTCTCGAAACCAAAGTCATAGTTCGACACGTATCCGTGTCATACCTTTGACATTTATTAGCTAAAATGACTTTTCAATTCTTTTCCAAAGTAGTCAGTTTTATCACAGCTCCAGCAAGACAACTTTGACTTCTCAGTCGAAACAGCCTTATTATAACCTTGATATATACGTTGCCCTTTCGCCAACATTACCAGAAAACCGCTTATATTCCACCACATTAGCAGTAAACTTATCAACAACTGTAATAATCTAGGATTTTCCAAAAAATCATTATATTTATCGAAACCCCATCATTTACTCATCTGCATCTTGTAACGAGAATTGCCATACGAATCATCAGGAATTAGCAATCAGTATTTTGAAATTTCGCAGCATGTCTATGCCAACAGTTATATGTGTACATATAACATCTATCTCCTGAATTTACATACTCCGAATGTGAAGTTTCTGAAAAATACCCTAAACTGCGAATTAGTTCTCGAAATTTTGAAAAAATGCCGATGAAGCAGCAAAAACTGTAAATAACCTTAACAGTAAAAAGTTTGATGATAAAGAATAGTGTGTTGGTAAAGCTCAGAAAAAGAGAAGTTTTGGAACTGGAAAACGGATTGAGCAAAGTATGAAGGAGGCTGTGGACAAATCACAAAGACGAAATCTGCCTTCAAAGAATCCAAATGATTCAATATCTACTGAAGTTATTAACGAATACCTTGCTTCTGACTCTAAACTCCTGCGGACAATATCCTTCATCATCCTCTGATATTAGAAATTCTAAGATATCATCGTATCTTTTATTATAAATATCTTCCATATTTTTGAAGATATTTCCATAATTATTTTTATCTGAAATCATTTACCTCTTCGCACTATCTGTATTATATCATAAAAGAAACTATTTTAGTTTCTAAATTCTGAAACCGTCAAGTTTAAATTATGAATGTTTTGAAGTAGTGTTAGGAACTGAAGCATGAGTTAGTATAATATAATGACACTTGATCAACGTGATTATATTACAGTAATTCATGCTGAGTTTCTAAATGGAACGTGATGATTCACAGATCATAACATCATCATGTGATATGTTACACGACTCTTATATTCTACTTAACCTCTAAACCTATCAAGATTTTTTTCCCTTGATGATTCGGTCTTGTCCGAGGTATTCTGGTAATTTGAAAAATCAAGATCGTGCCATTACAATTTTCTTCTTAGAACATTAGCCATGTTCATTCGAAATTCCATATCTACAAATTTTGGACCATTATTCGCTTGACTTAAAGTCTGGAAGAGAAAACAAAAGTATGAAACTCCGAAATATAAGGGAGAATATAAAGCCCAATAACAACACATAAATTACAAACCGTGTATATCAATGTTTATCGCAACATAAAGACATGGGAGAATTAAAAACACTATAATCCCAAGGGCGAAGTAGAAGTAAGCAGATTCCTCAGATGGAAGTTGGAAAAGGAGAATGATTGTTGCGATAGTAAGGATAAGGACAAGGATCAGAACTGAATTAAGCATTTTCAAAAATCTTTTGAATTTGGGAATTGAATATAGGGATGGTAAAAGTAATGGAACGGAAGAAGTTAATTTATAGTGAAATATCTGATAAAGAAATCAAGGCAGATCTCCGCATTTAATTAAAGAAGATCCTGATTTTCTTAATTACCGAAGAACCAAATCTTATTACGAAGATTTTCTCTAAATTCCTTGATTTCCGGAAATCAACTGTGACTACATCAAAAAGTTAAATCTCTACCTCAATCTTTTGTGATAGCTTCACTCGTACTCTTCATAAAAATCGAATTATTTTATCCCTATTACTCAATGGTAATAAAACTCTAATTTCTAGCTCATATTTGTCAGGAAAACATTCTTATTGATAGCCATGATGACATCGATCAAATTTCGAGAACGAAATTTCTTTAACGGGTAGGTACTGTGACGACCCGAAAATTTCCGACCAAATTTAAACTTGATCTTTATATGATTTCGACACGATAAGCAAAGTCTGTAGTGTTGAGTCTCAAAATTTTTGAACTGTTTCTTATATTAATTTGACCTTTGACTATTCCCGACGATTCACGAACAACTATTTGTAGATAGATATGTGTGTGTGTGTGTATATATATATATATATATATATATAATAATTTGAAATATAATTTGAAGTATTATATGTTGTTGTTATTAAAATTAATAATATAAAAAAATGATATTATAATAATTATTATTTAAAACATATCTTTATATATATATATATATATATATATATATATATATATATATATATATATATATATATATGGTTTTAAATTTATTTAGTAAATGATTGTATCACTATAAGATACTTAGGTCTCCTATTATGACTTCTGTGCATAAAAATTTAATTTACATTTACTTCTTATTATAAATTTTAATTTTAATATTAATATTAGATATGTTGGTTGGGACGAAGGTTAATAAAAATTATGAAGCTTTTAAACTAATAAAATTATTTTTATTTTTATCTAAACTAGATATTATATATTACATTTTTGTATACTTCATATTGTATTTGGGACGGGGGACACGGGACGGACAAACTATGTACGAGTCGCCTTATAAAATTATAAACAAAATAAATATTTATAGTTATACTTTTACCCGACAAATTTTAACAACAGAGCACGAAATATCAATTCACAAATACACGGAATCAATAAGTGACATAGTAAACGACGACTTTACTATTTCTGATTCATATTACACGTTTTATTTTAAATTATATTATATTTATTATTAAATTTATATTATTACTTTATGAATTAAATATGTTAAGAAGAATGAGAATGGATCCGTGAATCGAGTACACAATATGATTTATAAAATTACTATGTGAGACGACCCGTCCTAATCCATAAGGACTAATACAATAATATATGATTACATTGCGAGGTATTTGACCTCTAAATGATACATTTTACAAACATTGCATTCGTTTTTAAAAGACAAACTTTCATATCCTCGAAAGTTGACAGGCATGCATACCATTCCATAATATATCCAAACTATAAATGACTTAATAATATTCTTGATGAACTCAACAACTCGAATGCAACGTCTTTTGAAATATGTCATGAATGACTCCAAGTAATATCTTTAAAATGAGCAAATGCACAGTGGAAGATTTCTTTAGTACCTGAGAATAAACATGCTTTCAAGTGTCAACTAAAAAGCTGGTGAGTTCATTAGTTTTTCATAATCAATCATTTTCAATAATATAATAGACCACAAGATACTCATAATTAGAAAACAATCTGTAAAGGTCTATTCCTGCTGTAAAATCATTCATATGAAGAACACCGGAACCTTTCAAACAACTCACCAACGGTAGCTAATGAGTAGTGCAATGACAAAATCATCTCACCATGGTAGTTAATACAATATAATTCTTACAACGGGGGATAACGCGTACGCAATGCAAAATCATCCCTCTGAGGGTAGCTGAAACGGGGGCTAATGCGTACGCAATGGAAAATCATCCCTCTGTTACCAACTGAAATGCCCCGTTCATATACAATATAAATGATTCACAATAGTTGATTTCATCGCGAGGTACTTGACCTCTATATGATACATTTTACAAATATTGCATTCATTTTTAAAAGACAAACTTTCTTTACATCGACAATTGACAGACATGAATACCATTTCATAAAATCCATTATCCAACGATAAATTGACTTAATAATAATCTTTGTTGGACTCAATGAATCGAATGGAACGTTCTTCGAAATATGCCATGAATGACTTCAAGTAATATCCTTAAAATGAACAAATGCACATCGAAAGATTTCTTTCATACCTAAGAATAAACATGTTTTAAAGTGTCAACCAAAAGGTTGGTGAGTTCATTAGTTTATCATAATCATTCATTTCCATCATTTTAATAGACCACAAGAATTTAATTTTCATTTCTCATAAATATACGTCCCATGCATAGAGACAAAAATCATTCATATGGATTGAACACCTGGTAACCGTCATTAACAAGATGCATATAAGAATATCCCCATCATTCCGGGACATCCATCGGACATGATATAAAAACTCGAAGTACTAAAGCATCCGCAACAACATATGGGGTTTGTTAGGCCCAATAGATATATCTTTAGGATTCGCGTCAATTAGTAGATCGGTTTACTAATTCTTAGGCTACCAAGCAAAAGGGGCATATTCGGCTTCGATCATTCAACCATATAATGTAGTTTCGATTACTTGTGTCTATTTCGTAAAACGTTTATAAAAATTTTGCATGTATTCTCAGCCCAAAAGTATAAAGGGTAAAAAGGAAAATGAAACTCACAATACTGTATTTTGTAGTAAAAATACATATGACGGCATTGAACAACTGAACAATGCAGGGTTGGCCTTGGATTCACGAACCTATATCAAGTATATATATTAACACATATACATGTAGTCGAACAACTAAATTTACATATTATTAGTGATATAATTGTTATTTTAATAAATTATATGTTTCATCAATAAGTAATTTAAATATTTCTATTTTATGTACTTTAACTAAATAATTAGTATTTATTATAAAACGTGAATATAGATATGTTATATGTTTTAACTATAGTGTTGTATAACTAAAAAAAAATCGTTTGATAAAATAATATTAATAATAATAAATAAAAAGTTGTGTTATTTTATAATAATAATATTAGTAAATATACTTAATAATGATAATAATGATAATTATGATTCTAAAAATAATAATACTTATATTGATAATAATATTAGTAGTAATATTGATAATAATAATAATAATGCTAGTTTTAATGATAATAATACTTATAATAATAATGAAAAATGATAATTTTAATATACATACCTTTGTTAATAATAATAATTTTAAAAATGATAATACTAATAATGGTATTAATAATAATAATGATGATAATAATGATAATCCTAATATTCATTTTAATGATAATAATAATGATAGTAGGTATAATATTTATATTAGTATAATAATAATAATAATAATAATAATAATAATAATAATAATAATAATAATAATAATAATAATATTAATAATAATAATAATAATAATAATAATAATAATAATAATAATAATAATAATAATAATAATAATAATAATAACAATAACAATAACAATAATAAGAGACTACCTTCCAAACAAGCCACAAAAATATAAATAAATGCCGTATCCTAGGCTCGAACCCGAGACCTCTCGCTAACATGATACACATCCAGACCATCCAAGCTACCTCGTTTTTCTGAATTCACCCTTAATAATATATATAACATATATCTCTCCGTTTCCCCTTAAATCTTCTTCTTCTTCCCAAGATAAGTTGACCAGAGTACAAACGAATCATAACAGCGAATTATACCATCTATCTTCATTAAATCAGTATCGTCATCATCCTAATTACTTTCATAATCATAATCATAATCTTAATTATAATCATAATCTTAATCATAATCATAATCTTAATTATAATCATCATCGCTCGTTCTTCATTACCATATCATAGTATCATCTCTCCGTCACCACCATCATTTTAAAAATCTCACATCATCCTCATGATCCATTATCATCGACATCCCCATAATACACTCGCCATCATCATCATTTGAACTTTAACAGGAAAATGAAACGTATTCGGCCCAAAGTTCAAATGTTCCTAAAACTAAATGGCCCAACAAATCTAATTAGTAGCCCACGACAATTACATAAATCCATTAGCATTAATCTGTTTACTGTGATGGTTTCCTGTCGCTAGGGTTATCAAACGAAGGAAAAGAGAAAAAAAGACAAACTGTCATCTTTATCACATGTTGTCACCCATCTTCATCACCGCCCTTATCACATCATCTTTGTAAGCTTGGAAAGGTGAAAATTATTAAAACGTCACCGTGTTTCATTATCCATTTATTGGAAAACAGCTCGATAAAAGAAAATATATATATAGTGGTGGGGTTCGTCTGGTACCCAGAAATAACAAAAGCAATGTTTTCTCCTTTACAGCTCATCGTGATCTATTAATATATAAAGTAATCGGCTTCTTCTATATAGCTCACTATTCTTTATATAAAACGTTCCTTCATCAAATCATCTTGGTTCTTGTTGTTGTAATAGAAACACAAGGAATAGCAGCATACAGTAAAACGGTTGCAATAATAAAGTGGTGATAGGGTTTAATGGGTTCACGACGATGAGGGTTTTACGAGGCAGAAAACCAAAAGAAGAAAACATTGTGTCTCGGCTTTAGGTGTTGGAAGTGTTTGATTGATGGTGACGGAGGTGTGGTGTTTCTTGGGCTGTTTAAACAACAAATCAGACGTGGAATAGCAGCAGAAGTAAGATGGTTTGGTGCTCTTACTTTGATGGTTTCATGATGGCGTTGGAGGTTGACAATCGAATGGTGATGATATGATTTGTTCTTCGAATGCCGTGGTTAGCCGAGGATGAAGATGATTGTTGTGGTGGTTGCTTTCAACAGAAAAGAAACAGAAAAATAAAGTGTAGTTCCTTGGTTGCTTTTGTTGCTCGATCAGGATAGTAACAGCAAACCAAAAGTGTTTGGGTTTGGTTTACTCAAACAGAAGACAGGAACAAGAGAAGCAATAATAAAATGTTTTTAAGTGTTATAGTGATGACGATTTGGGCTGAGTTTTGGGTGATAGTTCAAACCGAACACGAACAAGTGGCTGTAGAATCATATAGGAGCAGTTGGTAGTAAAAAATGGTGGGTTTAATGTGTTGGTGGTTGATGGTAACCTGTGGTGGTTTTAACACAAAGGTTATTCGATTTCAAGTATATTATGTTGGTGTTTATTTCGAAGGGTGAAGATGATGGTGGCTTCCATGATAGTTTCGAATTGTAGTCTTCGGATAGGAACTATGTCAAGCAAAATGATAGTTAAGTTAGTGGATTGTGGGGGTTCGTGAATCGTATGGTTCTTGGATGAGATGGAAAATCATCAATGGTGAGAGTGTTTGTGATGATGATGATTGTTTTGTGTCTTGACTAAAACAAAAAATAAATGTAGATATGGGTTTCTTAGTGTATGTGATGAATATGTTTCTATATCATATTAAGATAGTGAGGAAAGTGTCGGTTAGGAACAAGGGAATAATACATAAGTGTAATAATCTATATTATATTATCATGTATTTCATATATAATATAGGATAGTGGTTATAAATTTGCAACAATAAGTTAAAAAGTGAGGGGTTTTGTAAAAAGCTAAATAGGATAAGTGGGGTGGTTTGTTTATCGATCAAAACAAGATAACTAGTAGTGGGTTGTGATGGATACATATTATATATCTATATCTATATAATAATAATAAGAATCTAATAATAATAATAATATATTACATGCACTCAAAACATGCAGAACTCATTAGCCGCCACCCAATAGTGTTTTTCTTTTCTTTCACGGACTAAATTTCGTACTCCATTGTTAAACAGTGGCGAATAAAAGTCTTCAGGAAAAATCTCAAAATTTTATATTAATTATCTTTATTTATTTTGGTCATTTAGTGTGAAAAACCTGATTAAAAAGGTCGTCCATTATTTATTTTTAGTTCTAAGTAATATGTGCGGAGTACTAACATTTAAACTAAAAAAATATATTTTTAACAAACCTATAATCTTTGTAATTAATTTATGGTCCAACTTTTATTTTAAACCCTCATTAGATCTATATTAAAATCAACGAAACGACAACCGAGTGTTACTAAAGTTTACTAAATAGATTCGACATCACAATCTATATATTTAATATACTTTATTTATATATATAGATATGTTTTAAATAATAATTATAATAATATCCTATTTTTTTATTTTATTTTACATAATTAATATCAATAACAACAACATATAATATTTCAAATTATATAACCAATTATATATATATATATATATATATATATATATGTGTGTGTGTGTGTGTGTGTGTGTGTGTGTGTGTGTGTATTAGATCTATATTAAAATCAACGAAATGACAACTGAGTGTTACTAAAGTTTACTAAATAGATTCGACATCACAATCTATATATTTAATATACTTTATTTATATATATATAGATATGTTTATAATAATAATTATAATAATATCCTATTTTTTTTATTTTATTTTACATAATTAATATCAATAACAACAACATATAATATTTCAAATTATATAACCAATTATATATATATATATATATATATATATATATATATATATATATATATATATATATATATATATATATATATATATATATATATATATATATATATATATATATAAAATTGTTCGTGAATCGTCGGAAATAGTCGAAATCAAATGAATATATGAAATGGTTTAAAATTTTTGAGACTCAACCTAACAGACTTTGCTTATCGTGTCGAAATCATATAAAGTTCAAGTTTAAATTTGGTCAGAAATTTCTGGGTCGTCACATTACCTACCCGTTAAAGAAATTTTGACCCAAAATTTGATTGTGATGGTCATGGCAGACAATAAGTATGTTTTCATGATGTATACGGGGCTAGAAATTAGAGTTTTATCATCAGTGAGTAATATGGATAAAACAATTAAATTTTGTGAAGAGTACGAGTGAAGCTAACACAAAAGAGTGAAATGAGTAAATGCAAGTTCGTCTTAACCAGTGACGTAGTCATGGTTGATTTCCAGATTTCAAGGAATTTAAAGGAAATCTAGTAATAAGATTTGGTTCTTCGGTAATTAAGGGAATTAGGATCTTCTTTAGTTAAATACAATAATCTGTTTCGATTGCTCTGTCGGATATTTCACTATAAATCCACCCTCTTCATTTCCTTTATATTTTGAAGTTCCATCCTTTTGTTTTTCTCTTCCCGACTTTAAGTCAAGCGAATAATGGTCCAGAATTCGTAAGTATGGAGTTTTGAATGAACTTAATGTTCTACACAAGAAAGAACATAATAGCACGATTTGATTTGTCAAATTACTAGAATCACTGAGAATAGAATTATTAAGAAAATACGTTCTTGATATGTTTGGAGATGAGGTAGAAGGTAAGAGTCGTGTAACATGGCACATGATGATGTTATGATCTGTGAATCATCACATTCCATTAGAAACTCAGCATGACTTACTGTAATATAATCACGTTGATCAAGTATCATTATATTATACTAACTCATGCTTCAGTTCCCAACACTACTTCAAAAACATTCATATTTTTAAATTCGAATTCTTCAGAATTTAGAAACTAAAATAGATTCCTTTCTGATGTAACACTGATATTGTGAAAAGATAAATGATTTCAGATAAGAATATTTATGAAAATATCTTCAGAGATATCGAGGATATTTATAATGAAAGATACGATGATATCTTAGAATTTCTAATAACATAGGATGATAAAGAAGATTTGTCCGTAATAGTTTAGAGTCAGGAGTAAGGTATTCGTTAATGACTTCAGCAGATACTGAATCATTTGGATTCTTTGAAGGCAGGTTTATTCTTTGTGATTTATCCACAGCCTCCTTCATAGTTTGCTCAACCCGTTTTTCAGTTCCAACTTTTCTGAGTTTTGCCAACATATTATTCTTTATCACAAAACTTTCGATGGTTAGGTCGTTTACAGTTTTTTTTTTTTTTTTTGCTGCTTCATCAGCACTTTTGATTCATAGATTTGGTGCTTTTCAGAATTTCAGAATTGAAGATCAACATTTCCAGGAGTTACACGTTATATGTATATATAACTGTTGAAGTGAAAACGCTGTGAGATTCAAGATTGATGATTGATGATTCCCGGTAGTTGGTATGGCAATTATTGTTACCGAATGTAGATGAATACATGCTGGGGTTTCAATGGTTATATATAGTGATTTTTTGGAGATATTTATACCAAAGAGCAACGAGATTGTTGATAAGTCTGTTGTTATCATGGTGGAATATAAAAGGTTTCCCGATAACAATAAAGGACAATTTTTATATCAAATTTATAATATAAGACAAATCCGGATAAAAAAAAATCGAAGTTGACTTTGCTGAAGCTGTGACAAAACTGGCTATTTTGAAAAGGAATTGCAAAGTTATATTTGGTAATAACAACGCTAAAGGAATTAGCACAGCTACGTGTTAAACATTTACTCAGTTTTCGAGAGTTTTTCAGGTGCATAACTATATGCATAAATCTTTCCTTCCGTAGATGAAGTGCGGTTGGTTCATCCTTTCGATGGAGTTGTTTTTAAGAATTATGAAAGGTTTGAACGCAGATTGTATTCGACATGAATATTTTTCTGAATTTTGTGAATAGAAGTGATGTTCTAGCACAGTTTTGAAGTCAAAGTATAACTTTGAAAGATGTAGGAATTTAAAAGTACTGGTATCGGTTACATCTCGACTTGGATTCTAATCTGTTATAATCAGAATATGTAATCGATTATGGATGAGATCGGTTGTTCTGTGGTGAACAGATTCGTATATCTGTGGATGTAAGTAGGATAGTAAATGAATGTTGAATCAGATTCGAAGAATGTACGGTGTAACTTATTAATGTGAAATCTAAATATTCCTCGGGTATTACCTACC